>NC_087265.1:48800451-49400451 GCF_015220805.1 Pogoniulus pusillus | reverse complement strand
GGCAGGTAGCTGAGCTCTGGCTGCCTTGTGGCTGTCCCAGGACCTGAGAGAGCAATCTGCTGTCTTGTGTAGAAGGAATTTCCTTGCATGACCCGAGGAAATCTTGTGCTCACTTGCAAACCTCAGAGCCTCCATCCAAGAAGAAACATTACCAGGTTCTGACTGCTCCGTGGACTTTCCCATCTGCTGTGGCAAGTGCTTCCCCTGGTTGCTGAAGGTTGTGTGCACCAGAAACACACTTTGTTTCTCTGCTAGAGCCTGAGAGTTAGGGCAGTTTGTCTGATGTAAGGAGAGGGAAGTGAAGATAACCCTTTTTTAGTGAATAAAATAAGTATTGACTATTTCTCTGGGATCAGGGGTTTAGGAGCCAGTGGGCAGGAGGCTTTGTCTGTGATCCAGTGGAGCTGACTTTCAGCTCTGTGACAAGGCTCTCCCTTCCTGGCGCAAATGCTTCATGCTGGAGAAGAGGCCAAAACCACCTTACCTCCATCTCCAAAGTCTCTGCCTGTGGTCCCTTATGCTTACATCTTCACCAAAGTGAGGGAATGAGTCTGAGCTGTGCCAGTTGGGCACATTAGGGAGGAGCAAAGGGCAGGCTTGTAAAGGGGAGGAACTCTATCAAGTTTCTGAAGCTGCTGGGGAAAACCACTGTGTTCAAAGAACCCTCACAGGGTTTGTGTTCTAGGCCCCCTCTCCAGCCTTGCTGCCTCTCTCTGGACACCTTTCAGCAGCTTATTCCTGGGCATTCTGACTGATCCTGCCCTTTCTCCCCCTGTCTCTTGAATGCATCTCTGACTGGCTCTCCTTGAAACCCCATCAGACTCTGCAAGGCTCATGTTTTTGCATGGGGGGTGCAAAAGCCGGCTCGGAAACCACCTCAGCTTTGAGAGTCCTGCCTTGTGTCTGCTCTCAAAATGAGTCCAGGAGCTACCTATTGTATTATTTTAATGATTTCTTTATTGTTATCATTTGGATGTTTCAGTTCTTGTGAAGCAAGTGTTGGCTGCAGGCTCGCAGCCAGATGGAACCGAACTGCTTTCTAAGAAACACATGAGCAGGGGGATTGCATTTTGATGGTCTAATCTCTTCAGAGGGGCATTGATTTACAATGGTCTTTTTTCCATCCCCTCTCACTCCTTCCCCACCTTTGGAGTGTGGTGCACACGAGAGCAGAAGACCTCAAACACTCTGTCGTTGTTGCTGGTTTGGTTGGCATTGAGTGTGAATACTGAGACATTTGGGCAGTGAAAGCAGTGACAGATTTGCATCACAGTGTTCTGGTCCAACAAGGATGAGGAGAAAGGGCTCTTTTGAGTGGCTCTGTTCTCACAGCTTCACAGTTCTCTTGCAGCTCATCTGCAGATGAGCAATGCCTGCAGCTGTGAGGGCCTGGTTGGGATCCCTTAAATAGTTTTATCCATCTAAACTAATAAAGAGCCATCAAGTGGTTACTTGGAGTCATTACGAGAGGGGTAGAGCAAACATGGATGTTGAAGGCCCTCTGTGGAGTTGTTACACCCTGGGCTGGCTCAGGAGCAGTGTGGGCAGCAGGACAAGGGAGGTTCTTCTGCCTCTGTGCTCAGCACTGCCCAGGCCACCTCTAGAGTGCTGTGTCCAGTTCTGGGCTCCTCCATTGCAGAGAGATGCTGAGGTGCTGGAAGGTGTTGAGAGAAGGGCATCAAGGCTGGGGAGGGGCCTGGAGCAGAGCCCTGTGAGGAGAGGCTGAGGGAGCTGGGGGTGTGCAGCCTGCAGCAGAGGAGGCTCAGGGCAGAGCTCATTGCTGTCTGCAGCTCCCTGAAGGGAGGCTGTAGCCAGGTGGGGTTGGGCTCTGCTGCCAGGCACCCAGCAGCAGAAGAAGGGGACACAGTCTCAAGCTGTGCCAGGGCAGATCTAGGCTGGATGTTGGGAGGAAGTTGTTGTCAGAGAGAGTGATTGGCATTGGAATGGGCTGCCCAGGGAGGTGGGTGGAGTGGCTGTGCCTGGAGGTGTTGAAGCCAAGGCTGGCTGGGGCACTTAGTGCCATGGTGTGGTTGGTTGGGCAGGGCTGGGTGCTAGGTTGGACTGGCTGAGCTTGGAGCTCTCTTCCAACCTGCTCAATTCTATGATCCTATGATTCTGAGACCTCCAGGAAGAACACCCATGCCAATCTAATGCTTCTGGGTTTGCCACTGGTTTGCAGCAAGCACTGGTTACAAAATCTCTCCTCTCAGTCCTTGTGCAGGGCCTGTTGGGGAAACAAACCCCTGTGCCTTTAAGGTGTGCTGGAGCAGAACCTACTGCACGAGCAGACATTTCTTCAGAATCTCAACCTGTGTCATGGCTTTGCAGGAACAATAAATCTTGCAGATGAAACAATCATTGCCTCACTCATTTCTTGCCTCCCTCTAGACAGTGAGGAGTGAAGATTAAACAAGGATTATGAGCTGATTTATCTGTTTTCTATCACAGGCAACAGGGAATGAGGAGGAGCAACTCAGCCCTTAAAAGCAATATACTGTATTTTATGGCCTCTACAACGTGCCTTCGTCCTGCCTCAGGGGGGAGAGGCAGAGACACCACGGAGCCAAACACCTCACTGCAAAGAGATTAAACCACCCTGGCCTGATGGGCTTGTGCACTTCTTTCTGTAACTGAGGCGGTGAAGGCCATGAGCTGAAGGGGTCTGTTGGTCACCACAGCTTACAAATCATCACAGGTAGAACAGAGCCATTCACTTGGCTGAGAAGAGCTGGGCAATGGGTGCATCTGCTGCTCACACTTGTGAGCTGGCTGCTCTCTGGTTATGCAGAGGTCTTACAAGGAAGAGTTGACAGTACTCCCTTCAGGGGTACTGCCCTTAGAAACTCATCCCCCTCTGATTTGGGGTGAGCTCAGAGGCTGCAGCACACCCCCTGGTGCAGATCGCTGCAGCCCCAGCTGCTTCTCTTTCCCTACTCAGTATGTTGCAGGAGTGGAAAAGTACAAGAGATGGGTTTAGGATTTAGTCTGGTTTTGTTTCAGCCGTGAGGCTTTGCTGCTGCAAAGTGCATGGCCCCAGGGAATGCTTCCTGCCACTTTGGTCGACTTCTGTGCCAGTGGGTGAGGATGCAGCCTGTAAACACGGTGGAGGCCAATGCCCTCTCAGAACAGGCAGAGGTTCTTAATCTCCAAAGGTCACCTTTTGCATGCCATTTTCTTCCTAATACCTTGGCTGCAGGTCTAGAAAGAGACAAGTGCCAGGAAGAACAAGGAGACAGAGCAGCCTGAAGGTTAAAAGGGCAGAATGATCTCATGCACCTGGGGTTGGTAATGGTCTCTGGTCAGCCGAGCAGTTCATTTTGAGGCTGGGGTTCATCCAAGTAGCTTCTGGAGAAGGCAGAGACATAGGATATATTTTGTGCCATCCAAGCTCCAAGCACATCTAGGGCAAACCCAGCAGTACTGCCCCTGAGCCAGTACTGTCCTGCCCAGAGCAAACAGCAAGGAGGATGCACTTTCATTAACTCTGTCTTGACCCGTGGTAGAGACCAAACTTTTGTGTGAGATGAAGCCACCAGGTTAGAATTTGCTTCTCCTGGAGGTGCAAAGTTCATTTCCTTGCTTAGATGGGAGAAAGTCTTCCTCACCCTTCTGAGACCTTCAGGACACATTTGAGTCTGTCTGCACTCTCCACACACACCTCTGCACTGGAACAAAAATAGGACAGACATTGTCAGCATCTGCCTCTTGGCTTTCTGAAGACCCCTCACAGCCATATCTCTGCATGAGTTGTTGAAGCCTGGTGGGCACAGTGGTGGATTAGAGAGCTGATGTCTCCAGGAATTATCTGTCATGATTGGTTTCTAGTTTTCCAGTACTGAGATTTGAGGTAGTTCATGTTCCCTCTGTTCTTGACTCTGACCTATGAGGAGCAGCTGAGGGAGCTGGGGGTGTTTAGTCTGGAGAAGAGGAGGCCTGAGAGGGGACCTTAGTGCCCTCTACAGCTACCTAACAGGAGGTTGCAGTGAGGCCTGGAGGCTGGTCTCTTCTCCCAGTTAATAATGATAGGACAAGAGGAAATGGCCTCAAGTTGCATCAGGGGAGGTTTAGGTTGGCTGTTGGAGGAAGTTCTTTGCTGAGCAGGTGTCAGGCACTGGCACAGGCTGCCCAGGGAGGTGGTGGAGTTGCCATCCCTGGAGGTGGTTAAGAGGAGAGTGGATGTGGTGCTTGAGGCCATGGTCTGGTGATGAAGGCTCGCTGGGATGAAGGTTGGACTGGCTGACCTTGAATCCTGGTGGTCCTTTCCAACCATAGTGATTCACAGAGCTGAGATGCTGTGCTGAGGATTTGGTTTGGTCAGGGACTTGTCAGTGTGAAACTCATGAGTGGACTCGATGAGCTCCGAGGGCTTTTCCAGTCTGAGAGATTCTGTGATTCTGTGCTCTCTGGAGCTGTCCACAGCTGCATCTCCCACACAGCCTACGCCTGAGTGCCATTTGTGCTGTGCCCTGGAACCGTTGCCTACCAGCAGGAGGGGTCTGGCTGTGTGTGGCAGGTCTGCAGAGCACGACAGGTGCACTCAGCACAAGGTGGCTTTCTTACCAGAACTGACTTACTGCTAAGTTTCCATTCATTGCTGCTGGAAAACATCCATCTCAAGGCCCCCTTTGTTGTGGTTGCTGCACAAGTGCAGCCTTGTGGACAGAGAGGCTGGTGAGTGCAACCCTTCTGAGGGCAGCATTCCTTGTCACACGTGGGGCAAGGCTGGTGTCGTGGGCCTGCCCTGTGCCTTCAGGAGGACTGTGGTTTGCTAATGTTCAGTAACACCTTCCTGTCTAAACTGCCATTTCTGGTGTTGCTGACACACGTTCTGAGGTCAAAACACATCTTAGCTGCCTTGGGATACTTCCCAGACACCAAGCCTGCCTTGAAAATGGTAGCCTAAAAACAACCTTATAGACAGAAATAACCCCAAGGAGCAGCACACCTGCCTCCAGAAACAGAGCAACCACCCCCAGGCACTCCCTGAGTGTGACATGCAGCCAAGCCCCAGACACTATCAGATTGGCAGCAAAGAGAATGTTCTTGATAATCTCACTGCCAGCCCCAAAACATTCAGCAAAAAAGGCTGCTCCTCCAGAGACAGATCACAGATGGGAGTGAGCCTCCTGAGGAAGAAACACAAACCAGGCTCCAGCAAAGAGAGAAGCCCTATTGACAACAACCTGAGCTGGCACATCTCCTGCTGAACTGGAACCTGTCCAGAACATCACAGAACTGCAACCTCTCTTAACAGATGATCCCTCAGGAGAAACTATTTTCAGAGTCCCCCTTGGAACTTCCCAAATTGCCTTTCCATCACCAGATGCTTTGTTAGAGGCAATGTGTCCTATGACAAACAGACCTCAAGAGGAATGGAGCCATGTCAGAGCAACAGAAGCACAGAATCAGACAGGTTGGAGGAGACCTCCAAGCTCAGCCAGCCCAACCTAGCACCCAGCCCTGCCCAACCAACCAGACCATGGCACTCAGTGCCCCAGCCAGGCTTGGCTTCAACACCTCCAGGCACGGCCACTCCACCACCTCCCTGGCAAGCCCATTCCAATGCCAATCACACTCTCTGACAACAACTTCCTCCTCACATCCAGCCTAGACCTGCCCTGGCACAGCTTCAGACTGTGTCCCCTTCTTCTGCTGCTGGGTGCCTGGCAGCAGAGCCCAACCCCACCTGGCTACAGCCTCCCTGCAGGCAGTTGCAGACAGCAATGAGCTCTGCCCTGAGCCTCCTCTGCTGCAGGCTGCACCTCCCCAGCTCCCTCAGCCTCTCCTCACAGGGCTGTGCTCCAGGACCCTCCCCAGCCTTGATGCCCTGCTCTGGACACACTCCAGCATCTCCACATCCCTGTTGTCCCAGGGGCTCCAGAACTGGATGCAGGACTGCAGGTGGGGTCTCAGCCAGAGCAGAGCAGAGGGGGAGAATCACTTCCCTGGCCCCTGCTGGCCACACTTCTGCTGCTGCAGCCCAGGCTCTGGTGTGCCCTCCAGGCTGTGTCAGGTGTGCTATTCTCGTTGTAAACTGAGTGCAGTGAGAAACAGGAGCTCATTTTCCCCGTGGAACCCAGAATATCCAGCTGAACACAATTTGTCCCCTTGAGTTGCAGAACTTGGGGTGTTTGTTTTTCCCTCCAGGCTTGGCATGATGTCAGAAAGACTCCAACATTCAGCAGAGCAGAGAGAACAAAACTTTATTCTTCATCCATTGCCTGCAATAAAGATAAGCATTCAAGCAGAGCTGTCCAGATAGACAGAGGGATTGTATGGAGCCAGGGGCTCTGCTGCAGCAGGTGCAGCCCAGGCTGCTGGGAAATGGCAGGGCTAAGGCAGCACTTGTTTCTGGAAGCTGCACAGGAACTGGAGAAGACAGGGGATATGCTGGGCCCTGCAGTGCAGGGGTTTCGTAACGTTCATGATCCATTCTACCTGGAGAGGACAGGACCTGAGCTGTACACCTGACAGAAGCTTGAGTTACCCCAGGCTGAGGTGGAGGAAGTGCACAAGAGGGTTGCAGCTGACCTGGGGAAGGGAACTAAGCTTTTCCTGAGCCTCAGTTCACTCCTGAAACAGGAAATACCTGAAACATGTTCAACGTGGAAGGAGAATCCTTCCTCCCTCTGCTGAAAGGAGAATCCTTCCTCCCTCTGCTGAAAGGAAGAATCCCAACCTACCTCTTTCCTTCTGCAGGCTTCCTGTGGCTGCAGTATCTCCCAGCTCAAACACTTGCAGAGGTACCAATGTGCTTTGTCTTGTTTGCTGCACACGAGTGACAGGTGCTGCAGAGCAAGGCCTGGTGAGGCTGTCACGAGTGCACAGGCAGCAACAAGAGCTTCTCACTACCATTAGTGTCCATTCAGGTTATTTTCTCCTGGGAGCAGAGAAAGCCAACAGCAGTGCTGGAGCCGCTCCTGCGAGTACAAGGGGATAGATCAGCTGAAATCAGTTTGGGCTATGGATTGCCTCCAGAGGTTTTAGGGTTAAAAGGAGTCTAGAGGCCTTTGCAACCAGGCTGTCCCTATGCTTGCACCCAGCTAATCCCTGTCAGCTCCACCTTCCCTTGCCAGTACGGAGGTGTGAGGGATTTCTGCGTGTTGCTTATGGAGCTGTTACCTTGTGTGGGTCACTGTGCCTCCCACTGACTTTATGTCTGCAGGGGAGTTGGCAAGAGGAAAATCTCAAACTAGCCTCTTCTGAAAGCTTGCAAACTTAGAAAGAGGTAAAGGAGGTCTGACAAAAGAAGAGTCTGACACAGCTGTGAAGTCTGTGCATGGAGCAGAGCTGCTACCTCCAGGGCTGCAGCTCACACAGGGTGTTTTGTTTAAAGCAATGTCTGCTGTCTACAACAATCTGAGGGGAGGCTGTGGCCAGGTGGGGTTGGGCTCTGCTGCCAGGCAAGCAGCAACAGAACAAGGGGACACAGTCTCAAACTGTGCCAGGGCAGGTCTGGGCTGGATATTAGGAGGAAGTTGTTGTCAGAGAGAGTGATTGGCATTGGAATGGGCTGCCCAGGGAGGTGGTGGCGTGGCCGTGGCTGGAGGTGTTGAATCCAAGGCTGGCTGGGGCACTGAGTGCCATGGTCTGGTTGATTGGGCAGGGCTGGGTGCTAGGTTGGGCTGGGTGAGCTTGGAGGTCTCTTCCAACCTGCTTGATTCCATGGTTCTGTTTGTTCTGGTCAAGCTGTAGAAGAGCTCTCTTTAATCTTCATCCCAATGAACATGCAGTTATTAGCTTTTCAAAGACTGCTTGGTCTCTTCTCCCAGGCAACCAGCACCAGAACTGATCCTGATCAGCTTCTTGATCCTTCCACACTCCTGCCTGGCCACAGTGGAGACCTCTGAAGCAATCTTCTCTTGTCAGTGGTTACTGCAGACCAAACACTGCTCCCATCAGCTCTGGGGCTTTGCAGAGCCATTTTTGCAATTCAAACTGATTCAGCATTTTAGAGTGAATTGCACAGGGGGCTAAGATCGCATCCAGCACAAGGACTCATGTGGGCTACATCCTTCATGTGGGCCAGAAAGAGATGGGAGCTTTCTACGCTGAGAGCAGCTTGTCAGGACAGCTAATGCCTTGGTTAGCAGTCCCAGCACAGAGGCACTGAGCACACAGGCTAGGAAGTGCAGAAGCCTGTGTGCAGGGGCCTGGGGTGTGATGTGTGTGTTGGTGAACAGGTCCGGAGCACACTCCCCCAGAGCAGTCACAGCCCAGATGTTCCTAGGGGCACTGTCCTGCCCAGCACTTACACACCTCCCCAGATGAAAGAGTCTCTTGAAAAGGATTAAGAGTGGTGAAAGAACAAAGGTGACTTTCACTGCTGTCCCTTTCTGTGCTAGTAAGTAAGAGCAAGCCCTGCATTTAGTGCAGCATTCATTGGTCTCCTCTCCGTGGCTGAGCACAACCAGAGTCATCTGCAGGGCTCTTGACTTTGAGTGCTCACAGAGGCCCTGCTGCTGCTCCTGCTGCTTTTTTCTGTTTCTCCTGGAGGCTCCAAGCAGTGAGGAAATGTGAGTGTGTGGAAGCACACCCAAGAACCGACAGTCTCTTGAAGCACAGATTGGCTACAAAACTGGAGGCTCACTTGGGCCAAACCCCATCAATCAGACTTTGTTTTTGCCAAACCAAACCCCACACAAGAAATGGGTTTGGAGTTGACTTCCATGCTCTTGAAGCCACTGAAGTCCTGAGGTTATTCAGAGGTCCCTCTATCACCCGTGTGCAATCTAAACCTTGTCTCAGGAATGCATTGTTTGTAGGGCTTCCTTGAGATGCCAATTAAAGGTGAAAGGCCGAGGCTGTCTGCAAGGTTTTCAGTGTTCCCCAGTCCTGGACATGCCCCAGATACTTCAGGAACAGCCTTTCCAGTGGTGGTTTGGCCCTCGTAGGCACAGGCGGTTATGGGAGGAAGAAAGTCTCATGTTCATAGAAAATCAGATTAAGAAACAAAAATACTGAGCAAATGGCTCTTAATCTGGAAAAAATATGCTCAAGTTGGGGTGAAAATTCCAGTTGTTTTGAAATGAGCTAATTTGTTCTTTCCTGTACATCAAATGTGGGAATAAAAGGGGAAAAGAGAACAAAAACAAAGCAAAAAAGCTTTACTTTTTAATTTGACAGCTACTCCTGCTGGAAAAGCAACAGTTCTGTGCTTAGAGTGTAACTATGGAACACAAGAATCATACAGCCATAGAATCAGCCAGGCTGGAAGAGAGCTCCAAGCTCATCCAGCCCAACCTAGCACCCAGCCCTGCCCAACCAACCACACCATGGCACTAAGTGCCCCAGCCAGCCTTGGCTTCAACACCTCCAGCCACGGCCACTCCACCACCTCCCTGGGCAGCCCATTCCAATGCCAATCACTCTCTCTGCCAGGAACTTCCTCCTCACATCCAGCCTGAAACCTGCCCTGGCAACAGCTTGAGACTGTGTCCCCTTCTTCTGTTGCTGGCTGCCTGGCAGCAGAGCCCAACCCCACCTGGCTACAGCCTCCCTGCAGGCAGCTGCAGGCAACAATGAGCTCTGCCCTGAGCTCAGCTCAGCACCAGAACAGGGGGACACAGTCTGAAGCTGTGCCAGGGCAGGTCTAGGCTGGATGTCAGGAGGAAGTTGTTGGCAGAGAGAGTGATTGGCATTGGAATGGGCTGCCCAGGGAGGTGGTGCAGTGCCCATGGCTGGAGGTTTTGAAGCCAAGGCTGGCTGGGACACTTAGTGCCATGGTCTGGTTGGTTGGGCAGGGCTGGGTGCTAGGTTGGGCTGGATGAGCTTGGAGCTCTCTTCCGGACCTCCTCCATTCTATGGTTCTATGATCAGGCTGCCCAGAGCCTCATGCAGCCTGTCCTTGAGCAATTCCAGATAGGGCCTCAGCAGCTCCATGGGCTTCTGCCTGGAGCTGGGGAGCTGCAGCTCTCTGTCTGAGGCACCTTCACCCCCACTGTGTGTTCTGCAGGGTCCACCCCTGGGCTCTGGCTCCCAGCGTCAGGCCAGTCATGAGGCAGCAGGGGATCAGCTCACATAACGAAGGCTGTGGATGTCACGTCTACCATCAGAGGCTCTCCCTCTCCGTGCCTTGGGCTGTGCTGTGGCTCAGGCTGCTGGCAGCAGGCACTTGCTCACGCCTGAGCAGTGCTCGGGTCAGGGGTGCCCGCAGGCGGCCCCGCGGTGCTCCGCGCTCGAGGTGCCAGGGGCGTGGAAGGGACTCGCTGCCAGGCGCCACTCTGCTCTCACACCAGGCAGATCGAGCCCCTGCCTGGCATTCAGGACTCACAGCCAGGGTTGGACTTGGGGTCTGTGAGGTCCTCTTCCAACCCTGATGATACTGTGATACTGTGACACTGTGCTCAGAGGGACATAGAGCATGCCTTCAGCTTTCACACTGAGTTAACAGCTGGGGTGGTCCTGGCTTTAAGGAAAGGTGGGTTCAAGCAGATAGCAAGATGCACCCCAAAGATGGCTGGAGGTGAGGAGAAGAAGAGCTTTCAGAGCACTTGGAGAAGGGGAGGGGCAGCGTGTTGCCATCAAAAGTCACTGCAAAGCAGTAGAGAGATTTCTCTGCAGGTCTCTGGAAGCACTGGCGCCGCATTGGACAAGCTTGCAGGAGCTCTGAGAAGGCATTGTTGTGGGGGAAGGTGAAAGTCAGAGTGGTATCTATCAGAAGCAAGTTAGGGAGAGGAAATGTGGCCACAAGCCAGCAAGATGTACTGTATAGCTTCTTTAGGGCCCTGTCAATACCCTATCCCATTTTATTCTGGGAGTGTGAAGTCTTTTAGCTGCACTGCCATGGGAGGAATGTGTCACAGAGCACCCCCTCCTCACCCTGGTCCCAAACCCCTTCCTGCTCTGGATGATCCATGGACCCACTCAGGAACACCGAAGTAAGCCACACCAAGCACCACCCCAAAGACCATGCTCAGCAGAGATGAGGATGCTTTGAGAAAGAATTGCTATGGTGTGGAGGCAAAACCTTTGCCTGACTTGTGCCTGGGGAAAGACTCTGACCCTTCCTTTCTGACTGCAACATGCCTGGGGTTTCTTCTTACTGCCAGCACAATCCAGCCTCCTAAAAAGCCAGAGACAGAGATAAGATATGGGAGACTTGCTGCAACTTGCTCTATTTAACTTGCTTGATCTGAGAGAACATTCAAGTATCCAAACAGAACATACCCAGAGCGAGGCTAGCAATAGCTTTACTCACACTCACCCACAGATACTCATCTAGGAGGTACATGAGGAGTTCACAAATACATGACAATAGGCTTCATACTCAGCATGAATAAAGGTTTCATACCAGGACTGAGAGCATAACCAGGCAGGAATAAGCTGGAGTCAACAAGGGCTTGGATCAAGTGAGTAATTGTGCATTTTCAGCTCAGGATGGCACCTACGAGTTCACATCTGAACTCCCCTGTGGGCAGGCCAGTGAGTGCAAATGAAGCTCTTAGGAGCAAGCCAGGAAGCTTTAAGTAGACATTCATAGAAGATTCCAAGTTTGGGAAATCCCAGCACAAGCCTAGGGGATTTGTTGCAACAATTAATCACCACCCACTGTTAAACAAAGAGGAGAAGTGATCTGAAATCAGTCCCTACACTCAATTTGTGCCCAATTTACTTCCAGCTGTTAAATCTCACCATGCCTTTTCTTCCAGACCAGGACTATCCTAAGTTAGCTTTGGGCAGGAAAACATTCAGCAGCTTAGTGGGGCCATACTGCAAAGAAAAAAGGGGAGGGGTTGGGGGGGGAAGTACCTCTAAAGGTAAAAATAACAGATTTTATCCCACCCATTTGCCATGCTGCCAGTCACTGAAACTTACCAAGGGCAAAGTGCTGCAGCTGGGTCGAGGCAATGCCAAGCACACATCCAGACTGGGCAGTGAGTGGCTGGAGGGCAGCTCTGAGGAGAGGGACTTGGGGGTGCTGCTGGAGGAGAAGCTCAGCAGGAGCCAGCAGTGTGCACTTGCAGCCCAGAAAGCCAAGCAGAGCCTGGGCTGCAGCAGGAGCAGTGTGGCCAGCAGGGCCAGGGAGGTGATTCTCCCTCTCTGCTGTGCTCTGTTCTGGTGAGAGCCCACCTGGAGTACTGCATCCAGTTCTAGAGCCCCTGGGACAAGAGAAGTGGGAGATGTGGGCTGGGGAACCCTCACAGGCCAGAGAAGCATTGCCATCCTTTCCCCTGTGGGTCACTGTTATCCACTAACACCCAGTTTGTCAAGCTAGGCTGAGCCTTTCATGTCCTTGGGCCTGGAGGACTTGCAGAGAGGTGCAGGGCTGGTAGCCAGCAGCAGACCCTCCTCCCCTTCCTACGGGCTGCTGCTTATTTCTCCCTGCTGAGTCTAGTCCCCACTCACAGACTTCTGCCTCAGTTTTTTCACCTGAACTGATCTGTAAAGAGGGGAATGGTACTCAGTGCAGTCAGCTCTTGAGCCAGTGCAGAGCAGATTGTGCAGGTATAAATGCATGCAGGCACTGCAGGCTGGGGACAGAGTGGCTGGGAGCAGCCAGGCAGAGAGGGACATGGGGGTACTGGTAGATGCCATTGGCTCTGCTGCCCACCTGGGCACTCTGCTGCCTCATAGAATCATAGAATCATAGAATCAACCAGGTTGGAAGAGACCTCCAAGATCATCGAGTCCAACCTATCACCCAGCCCTATCCAGTCAACCAGACCATGGCACTGAGTGCCTCATCCAGTCTTTTCTTGAACACCTCCAGGGACGGTGCCTCCACCACCTCCCTGGGCAGCCCATTCCAATGCCAATCACTCTCTCTGTGAAGAACTTCTTCCTAACATCCAGCCTATACCTACCCCGGCACAACTTGAGACTGTGTCCCCTTGTTCTATTGCTGGTTGCCTGGGAGAAGAGGCCACCCCCCACCTGACTACAATGCCCCTTCAGGTAGTTGTAGACAGTAATAAGACCACCCCTGAGCATCTTCAGCTCCTCTCTCCCAGCACCCCCAGCTCCCTCTCTGCCTGGCTGCTCTCAGCCACTCTGGCCCCAGCCTGTAGTGCTGCTTGGGGTTGTTGTGTCCAAAGTGCAGTCTCACCCCATTGGCCTCTGGCCATCCATCCAGCCTGGCCAGGTCCCTCTGCAAGGCTCTGCTACCCTCCAGCAGCTCCACACCTGACCCTAGCTTGCTGTCATCTTCAAACTTACTGATGCTGGACTCAATCCTCTGGTCCAGACCATCAATGAAGATGTTGAACAGGACTGGGCCCAGCACTGACCCTTGGGGAACACCACTGGTGCCAGCTGCCAGCTGGATGTGGCACCATTCACCACCACTCTCTGGGCCCAGCCTTCCAGCCAATTCCTGACCCATGTCAGAGTGAATGTGTCCAAGCCAGGAGCTGCAGCTGTGCCAGAGGCTGCTTGTGGCAGAGGGTGTCAAAGGCTTTGCTGCAGTCCAGGCAGACTGCATCCAGAAGCTAGTTTCTGCTGTACTGCATAGTGAGAATGGAAGCTGGCAGGAGCTGTAAGCTTGAAAGCACACAGCACAGATGGACTCCAGCACAGAAACCCAGAGAAGGAGCCCTTTTCACAGCACTTAAACCCAGCATCTAATCCAATGGGGTTCTGTGGGGTGCCAGGAGTTTTCCATCCCCCACCAGGTTTGCTGGATGACGTTGAAGAGATCAGCCAAGCACAGCTATCAAACACTACCCACGAGCACTAGATTTGAGAGCCTGTGCAAGCAAGCTCAGATCTTAAGGGGTCCACACCTGCAAAGCTGAGGGTGTGAGCAAAAACCTCTCGTGTCAGAGAGGGAAACACAGAGCAGCCACCTGGAGCTACATCAGTCACAGCTTTGCACAACCAAAACCTTTGCTTCCTCCTCTTCCGTGTTACCACAGCACAGGATTCTCTGGACTGCTGCCAGGAAGCCAGAGCTCTTACCAGGGAATAGTTTCCTTCTACACTGGCAGAGTCTTACCAGGGAATAGTCTCCCTCTGCAGTGGCAGAGACCTTACCAGGGAATGTTTTCCCTCTGCAATGGCAGAGACCTTACCAGGGAATGTTTTCCCTCTGCAGTGGCAGAGACCTTACCAGGGAATGTTTTCCCTCTGCAATGGCAGAGACCTTACCAGGGAATGTTTTCCCTCTGCAGTGGCAGAGATCTTACCATGGGATATTTTCCTTCTGCAATGGCAGAGATCTGCATAGCAACTTCTCCAAACCATGTTGTGGCACAGCTGCTCTGCCAACCCCTTTCAGGCCGAGCAGGAATCCCATACCAAGCCTTTGCTCTCTCTGCTTGTCTCAGTGAACTGAACAAAGCAGCTCTTGCCTCTGCAAAGCATGCCAGAGGATTAGGCTTGTTCCTGGGTGCAGCCACTCCTCAGCTCACACAGTTGTGCTAAGGACGCCATCCTGGAGGAGAAGAGAACAAAATCAAACACTCCACATTTAATGAAACTCAAGAGTTTCATTGTGCATACCCACAATGGGGCCAATCTAAACTTGTCTGAGCTCAAGATTCGTGTCAGCCTTGCACACAGTGAGTAGGCAGTCTTGGCACCTTGCTGCTCTTCAAACACTTAGGGCAAGTCAGCTGGCTGCTGCTGTTGGGAGTCACTGCAGTCTCTTAGAGCTCATCTCTTGCAGCAAGGTTACCTTGATGTCTAAAGAGCCCTTCACTGTCTTTCAGAGGTGTTCTGTCCCAACTTATCTAAATGTCAGTGGAAGGTCATATCTTGGCAACCTGTCCTACTGTCCTGGCAGGCCAAGAGGCCTATGAGATGTCCTGGCTTGCCCCACCCTTCTGTCCATGGGGGAAGTGAGGGCCAGAGGAAAACAAAGGCTTGGGCCATGATGTCCCCTCCCAAAGTGATCAACAGGCACCCACAGGTGGTTAGGTACTTGTTGGTGCCTTGCCCAAAGAGGGGTGAGCAAGCCCTGGGCTCAACTCCTACAGTCAGTTTGCAAATGCCATCTGATTGGTGACTCTGTGGACACTGAGCTAAGCTGCAAGCACTTGAGCTGCTTCTGCCTCACTGCCTCTGCCTCACTGTGTGCTGCCTCTGGCTCACTGCTCTGCCTCTGTGTGTGCTGCTTCTGCCTCGCTGCTCTGCCTCTGTGTGTGCTGCTTCTGCCTCACTGCTCTGCCTCTGTGTGTGCTGCTTCTGCCTCGCTGCTCTGCCTCTGTGTGTGCTGCTTCTGCCTCGCTGCTCTGCCTCTGTGTGTGCTGCTTCTGCCTCACTGCCTCTGCCTCACTGTGTGCTGCTTCTGCCTCACTGCTCTGCCTCTGTGTGTGCTGCTTCTGCCTCACTGAGCTGCCTCTGCCTCGCTGCTCTCAGACAACATGTTCTGCTCTGCCTCGTGCTTCAGACCAGCTTAGCACTGGTGTTTTGAGCTTGAGCTACCTGGAAACTTAAGTGCCTCAAGTTTCCCAGGGGAAGGCATTTAAGTGCCTCACAACATGGCAAGAAGTGCCACTGACATGAGGCTGCCTGCACCTCTGCAAACCTCCATGCCAAGAGGAACCAGGATCAGGTCAGAGATCCTCTGCTTCTTTCCCAGCACCCTGGGAAGATCTGGAAGCCTCTCAAGGGCTGAACAACTCCAACACTGCCAAAGGGGAGCCAGGGACTAGCTTGAAATGTCTACTCCATTGCCATGAGTAGCACAGATCTCCCTAGGGCTGCAGGCTGAACTTTTCCAGTTCTCTGGTTCTCCTAAATGAATGAATTGCCCAGAAGCATCCTTGGGAAGGTTTTCCTGTGCTGATTAGAACTCAAATGTCACTCATTTGTACAGAGCTGTGGGCAGGACTTGCTGGAAGTAAAACTAACTGCATGGTCTGGTTGGTTGGGCAGGGCTGGGTGCTAGGTTGGGCTGGATGAGCTTGGAGCTCTCTTCCAACCTGCTTGATTCTATGATTGTTTCTCTACAGATTCCAAGTGGTGGAGGATTTCCCACATCCTTAGGTGTACATAACTACTTTATCTAACTCTCCAAGGAAAAAAAATCAAACCAAACCAAAACAAAGCCAAGTAAAGAAAAGAAAAAGAATACAGGCCCCAAGAAACATAAAAACCCACCCAAATCCAAATAAAACAAACAACTGCAAACCAACAGCAACAAACCAGACAAACCCAACAAACTAAACAGAAAACCCCAACCCAGACCTGAGCAACCTGCTATTTAATATCCAGAGCCTCCTGGGTTCTGTATCTGTCACTGGATCCCACAGTTCCTTCCACTGTTCAATTATACAGCCAGTGCTTCTGGCTGCAGATCTGTTCTTGGCACTCCTCAGCTCATCCCTTAATGGTTTCTGTTGTACAATAAGTTTATCTACCTCCTGTGTTCCCTGGCTGCAGGGCAGATTTTCCATCTCTGAAATTAATGCCAACGTTAAACTCTAGGTGCAGTGCTCACTGCTGCCACAAATGAGGCCACTCCTATATTAGATGCTTCCAATGGTTCTAAATTGTGTTGTACTTCATAGGATCACAGAATTAGTCAGGGCTGGAAGGGACCACAAGGAGCAGCCAGTTCCAACCCCCCTGCCATGCCCAGGGACACCCTACCCTAGAGCAGGCTGCACACAGCCTCAGCCAGCCTGGCCTCAAACACCTCCAGCCATGGGGCCTCAACCACCTCCCTGGGCAACCCATTCCAGCCTCTCACCACTCTCCTGCTCAACAACTTCCTCCTCACCTCCAGCTTCACTCTCCCCACCTCCAGCTCTGCTCCATTCCCCCCACTCCTGCCACTCCCTCACAGCCTCAAAAGTCCCTCCCCACCTTTTTTGGAGTCCCCTTCAGATCCTGGAAGGCCACCAGAAGGTCCCCTGGGAGCCTCCTCTGCTCCAGCCTGCACAGCCCCAACTCTTTCAGTCTGTGCTCACAGCAGAGCTGCTGCAGCCTCTGAGCATCCTCCTGGCCCTGCTCTGGACACTCTCCAGCATCTCCACAGCCCTCTTGTCCCTGGGGCTCCATCACTGGCTGCAGGACTCCAGGTGGGGTCTCAGCAGAGCACAGCAGAGGGGGAGAATCCCCTCCCTGGCCCTGCTGGCCACACTTCTGCTGCTGCAGCCCCAGGCTCTGCTTGGCTCTCTGGGCTGCAAGTGCACACTGCTGGCTCCTGTTGAGCTTCTCCTCCAGCAGCATTTCAGCAATGATACAGAAGAAAATCTGCTTAGCCCATGTGGATTCCTCTGGCAGAGTTTGTAGACAAGAGGTAAGAGTTATTATTTAGGCCTACAGCTGAAAAGCAAGCAAGCACATGCTTAAGGCACAGAACCTTTTGCCAGCTCTGAAACACAAGAGAAAATGCTTCAGGCTAAATACAGGTCGAGAACAAGATGCTTTCAGTTTAGCTTTCTGATGTTAACCAGGAAGTTTGAGAGAGAGGAGTGCTTTGTGTTGTCATTGCTCAGCTCTTGCAGGGGAAGAGTGAATTCCAAGGTGCTGATGCACTTGCAGCATATTTTGGTGTACAATTCCCTCATCACTGCACCAAATGAGGAGAACTTCCAGTAAGTGAAACTGGGTAGGAGCAAAGTTCAGTCAAGGACTACAGCAATGCCACAGTCTCTGCTCACCAGCAGTGCACCTGAGAGTTTGGCTCTCACCTCTTCAGTAACTCCAAATACCTCACTCCTCACAGAGTCTGTTAGATTGGCAAAGCCCTCGGAGCTCATCGAGTCCACTCATGAGTTTCACACTGACAAGTCCCTGACCAAATCCCTCAGCACAACATCTCAGCACTGTGAATGGCTGTGGTTGGAGAGGACCACCAGGATCAGCCAGTCAACCTTCATCACAGCAGCCCTTCATCACCCAGACCATGGCCTCAAGCACCACATCCACTCTCCTCCTTAACCACCTCCAGGGATGGCAACTCCACCAACTCCCTGGGCAGCTGTGCCAGTGCATGACACCTGCATCAGCAAAGAACTTCCTCCCAGCATCCAACCTAAACCTGCCCCTGGCACGACTTGAGGCCCATTCTCCTTCCCTATCAGAATGGAACTCATTGAAGATTCAGGAGCCATGAAGGGAAGTGCTCCACCAAATATTATCTTCATGATAATCCAGATGACAAAGCCCTAAGTTCCCTTTGCTGGCTTCATTGGCACTAACTCCAGAGCAAGATAGGCTGTCTGTCTGGAGGAGAGGAAGAGCTGTTAGATGATCTGCTCTGGCCTCCTGTGGACCAGCACATTGTGTGGACTTAATAAAAGGCAACTGTAGGGAGCAGCTGCCCCGAGCCAGATCCCTTCATGTCTGGGTCAGCTCCTGAAGCCTCCCTCCTCTTCTCCACTGTCCCTTAAATCTTTGTATGCTGCAATGTTATGCAAGATGCAGACAATGTCCTGCCCTGAACTCCTCCAGGGTGCCAGTGTCAGAAAGCAAATATTTATACAAGGAGCTGTGATAGTCAGTGTAAATAATGAAGCAATGGCAGTGGGGCAGAGAGATGTTTCCTGAGGCTTCATGCCTAGCACAGGAGGAGCTCACGCTCAGGACCTGCACACTTATTTAAATGCCCTTGCCATTGCCTATACACAGCTGACAGTTGCTGCTGCTGTATGATGACAATGACAAAGTAAGGGCACCCCTAGAGGCCTGTGACATATGGCTCGTTTCTGGGTCACAATCACACATACATCACACAGAACAATTGTTTGCAAGACTCCAGCCCTGACTCGTCAAATAACTTCTCAAACATTCACTGCTTTCATGTCAGAATTCCTCCCTGGTCATCAGCCTCTTGCTCCTGCATCATCTGCTGCTTCCCTGGAAAACAG
The DNA here is from genome assembly GCF_015220805.1 of Pogoniulus pusillus. NCBI lineage: Eukaryota > Metazoa > Chordata > Aves > Piciformes > Lybiidae > Pogoniulus > Pogoniulus pusillus. The sequence goes on along the minus strand of NC_087265.1, from coordinate 49,381,690 downwards.
GGGGGAAAGCTGCCTAGAGGAAGAGCTTTGTCTCAAGGTCCTGTCTCTGTCTCTCTCTGAGTAATGCTGCTGCAGGACCTGCAGGTCACTGGCAACAAGATGGGAGCATTTAATTGTCCCTGGGACAGGACTGGGTCCCCACTGCTGAGGCACTGATGAGCAAAACCACACAACACTCAGAGATGACTTTGAAAAGCAAACCTCTGACAGGCTTGGACATTTCTCTGAGCACAGTCTGGAGGGAGCTTCTGTGCCTCTGCAGTAAAGCCTGCTTCACAAATTTTCAGTATTCTGCCTATTATTTTGATCTCTTCCACAGGAAGCAATGAAACAAAAATCAGATCCATAAAATGGCCACAGACTGCAAGTTATAAATCCCATAAACCTCATTTCTGGGGCATGGTGCACTCAGACACTCGAGGAGCAGGCTCTGAAAGGCTGACAGCTTCGTGTTCACCTGGATGAAGATCAGACAGAGCTCTTCTGCAGCCTGACCATGACAAATAGAATCACAGACTACAGAATCACGCAGGTCTGGAAGAGAGGCTCCCAAGCTCATCCAGCACAACCCTAGCATCCAGCCCTGCCCAACCAACCAGACCATGGCACTAAGTGCCCCAGCCAGGCTTGGATTCAACACCTGCAGGCACAGAGACTCCACCACCTCCCTGGGCAGCCCATTCCAATGCCAATCACTCTCTCTGACAACAACTTCCTCCTCACATCCAGCCTAGACCTGCCTTGGCACAGCTTGAGGCTGTGTTCCCTTGCAGAATGGATGCTTCTCAGCTGCACAGCAAACATGCAGATTTTGAAACACAACCAGCTAAGATCAGCTTTATTTGCAAAAGGTGCACCATGTTCTTAGCTTGGAAGTAACATTAGAGAGCTTTAGGTACAGGCTGGGTGGGGAATGGCTGAGAGCAGCCCTCAGGAACAGGCCCTGGGGCTCTGGAGTGATGAAAAGCTCAGCATGAGCCTGCAGTGTGAGTGCAGCCCAGACACAGCCCTGTGCTGGCTGCAGCAAGAGCAGTGTGGACAGCAAGGCAAGGGAGGGGATTCTGCCCCTTGGCTCTGCTCTCCTCACACCCCACCTGCAGTCCTGAGGGCAGTTCTGGAGCCCTCAACACAAGCAGGACATGGAAGTGTTTGAGCCAGTGCAGAGGAGGCCACCAAGATGCTCAGAGGGCTGCAGCAGCTCTGCTCTGAGGCCAGGCTGAGAGAGTTGGGGCTGTGCAGCCTGGAGAAGAGAAGACTTCCAGGAGATCTCAGAGTGGCCTTCCAGTAACTGAAGGGGGCTGCAGGAGGGCTGGGGAGGGTCTATTGGCAAGGTCTGGTAATGCCAGGATGAGGAGGAATGGGTTTGAACTGGCAGAGGGGAGATTGAAACTGGAAGTTGGAAGAAGTTGTTTTCAGTGAGGGTGGTGAGACACTGGCATGGGTTGAGGGTGGTGAGACACTGGCATGGGTTGAGGGTGGTGAGACACTGGCACAGGTTGTGTGATTCTGTCATCCACAGCCTCCCTGGAGGTGTTCAGGACCAGGTTGGATGAGTCCTTGAGCCACCTGCTCTAGTGGGAGGTGTCCCTGCCTACGGCAGGGGGTTGGAACTGGCTGATCCTTCAGGTCCCTTCCAATCTAATCCCATCCAATGACTCTGTGATAAATCAATCAGCCATTTCTGAAACCAGACCTTACCAACAGCCACACCTACAGAGTGACCCCAAGTTCATCACTCCATATGCCTGCAGATAACCCAGATGAAATGGAGCCAGTATCAACCAGCCAGCTGGCCAATGCTTTGCATGCCAGAGGATTTAAGAAGCTGTGCACCAGTTTCCTGAGGCAGAATATCATTTATCACCAGAAGAAAAGGAACAGACCCTTATCAGCTGTGGCAAATGCTAACTGGGGAGCAGTTGCAGCAGAGGCAGTAAGCTTCAATTCCACAGAAGGGGCTGAATCAGAAACTTCTGTGCTTGAAGTGGCAACTGAAAGGAAGCTCTGAGTGGAATCCTTTGGATGAAAAAGGAACTGATAGAAGGAAAAGAGGAAAATTGATTTGTTTTCCAAGTTTTTTCATCTTGTCTTGGCTGTTTTAAGACCTGTCCTAGCAGCAACTGCACATTGTGAAATGATCCCCAAAATCTGAATGAATGCAAAGCAAACTTTACAACCAGAAGGCATCCAGCAGGTTTTAACACAGTCACAGAGTGTCAGGGGCTGGAAAGGACCTTGGAGGATTATCTAGTCCAAGCCCCCTGCCAGAGCCTCTGAGCTCCACTGGAAATGAAGGCTGCAAGACAAAACCAAGCATCCCCAAATCACTGTGAGACAGGCAGGAGCAGTGATGAGAACCACCCTGCTCCTTTTCAACACCGAGCTGGGAGCCTTGGCTGAGACAGCTGCAGGCTGTGCTGGCATTCCAGAGAGCCCTGGACAGGCCTGAGAGCTGGGCACAGAGGAACCCAGATGAGGTTCAACAAGGACAAGTGCAGAGTCCTGCATCTGGGGAGGAATCACAAACTCCACTAGTACAGGCTGGGAGGTGACTGCTGGAGAGCAGCCCTGGGGAGCGAGACCTGGGGGTGCTGGTGTCCTAACAAGTCACCCATGGCACAGTAATGTGCCCTGGTTGGCCAAGAAGGCACAGTGGGATCCTGGGGTGTATTAGGAGGAGTGTGGCAGATGATCATGGCCAGGGACACCCTACCCTAGAGCAGGCTGCACACAGCCTCAGCCAGCCTGGCCTCAAACACCTCCAGCCATGGGGCCTCAACCACCTCCCTGGGCAAACCATTCCTGCCTCTCACCACTCTCCTGCTTCAAACAACTTCCTCCTCACCTCCAGCCTCAACTCTCCCCACCTCCAGCTTTGCTCCATTTCCCCCCACTCCTGCCACTCCCTCACAGCCGCAAAAGTCCCTCCCCAGCTTTTTTGGAGTCCCCCTTCAGACACTGGAAGGCCACGAGAAGGTCCCCTGGGAGCCTCCTCTGCTCCAGCCTGCACAGCCCCCAACTCTTTCAGCTCTGTGCTCACAGCAGAGCTGCTGCAGCCTCTGAGCATCCTCCTGGCCCTGCTCTGGGCACTCTCCAGCATCTCCACAGCCCTCTTGTCCCTGGAGCTCCATCACTGGCTGCAGGACTCCAGGTGGGTCTCAGCAGAGCAGAGCAGAGCAGAGAGGGAGAATCCCCTCCCTGGCCCTGCTGGCCACACTTCTGCTGCAGCCCAGGTGTGAAGCACAGATGCTTGCTGCTTCCACACCAGTACCTCCTGTAACCTCAGAGCCAGTCCCCTGAGCTAACTCTGGCTCACATACTCATAGCTTGCCTGTGATTGATGCTGCAAGTTCCCTTGTCCCTGCTGCTGACCGAGGCTATAAATCCCCATTATGGGAGGCAGGCAAGTTCAGGCTGCTGCCATATTTCACAGCAACACTAACACAGGTTACCAAGGGTCACCTTGGCCAGAAAGCAGGAGTGCAGCTTGGTAAGCCTCAGTCTTCACTGATGCATCACAGTGTTTTCCATGCTGATTGGCTTTGTTACTGCTATCACCCCCTAGGATGCACTCTTCTTTCAGAGCCAGGCCCAGAACTGAGGTGCCTGGTCTGTGCTGTGAGTTGTGAAGCACACTGGCAGAGTGTGCCCCCAGCCCCTGCTCCCGGGGGTAAGTGAGAAGGCAGCTGAGGGGGGAGCCATGCTGCAGGGCAAGAGAATCCTCCACAGCATATCAGTCAGCCCAGCAGTACAAAAGAGACTACAGCTTGAGCTTCTTATTGCCTTAGGAGGAAAACAGAGCTGGCTCCCTGCTCTGTGCGAGCTCTGAGGAGCTACCCTTCAGCAGGCACAGAGTCTGCATCGAAGCCCTGCTGGCATAAAACCTCCACAGCTCTGGTTAGCCATAGATAAAACTGCCTTGAGAGACACCTGACAACACCACAGCTCTTAACTGGTTATTGCCAAAACACAGAGAGAGAACAGCTCAAAAGCAAGCCAACAAACCCAACCAAACCAAACACCAAAGACAACAACCAAAAAACAACCAAAGGAAAAACCCAACCCAAACAAAAACCCTACAAAACACCTGAGCTCTTCTGCAGATCTGCATTCATAGAATCACAGATCAGAGTCAGGCAGGGCTGGAAGGCACCAAAAGGAGCAGCCAGTGCCAACTCCCCTGCCATGCCCAGGGACACCCTACCCTAGAGCAGGCTGCACACAGCCTCAGCCAGCCTGGCCCTCAAACACCTCCAGCCATGGGCCTCAACCACCTCCCTGGGCAACCCATTCCAGCCTCTCACCACTCTCCTGATCAACAACTTCCTCCCCCACCTCCAGCTTTGCCTCCATTCCCCCAACCCTCCCTGCCTACTCCCTCACAGCCTCAAAAGTCCCTCCCCAACTTTTTTTGTAGCCCCCTTCAGATCCTGGAAGGCCACGAGAAGGTCCCCTGGGAGCCTCCCTCTGCTCCAGCCTGCACAAGCCCCAACTCTTTCAGCCTGTGCTCACAGCAGAGCTGCTGCAGCCTCTGAGCATCCTCCTGGCCCTGCTCCTGGACACTCTCCAGCATTCTCCACAGCCCTCTTGTCCCTGGGGCTCCATCACTGGCTGCAGGACTCAGGTGAGGTCTCACCAGAGCAGAGCAGAGCAGAGCAGAGGGGGTGAAACTCTGTTATCTATATTCTTGCTCTCATCCATCCCAGCAAGCCTCTGAGTGCAGCAGACATCACCACTGTTCCCTTTCCAACAGCCTAGCATCTAATTCCTCTCATTCCAATATCCCAGCCTTGGCTCAAACCAGCACAATTGTTTGTGTGGGATCTTTAAGACTTTCTTTCCCCTCTCCTAGATGCAGGTTGGATTTTTAAAAGGTATGTGGAGCGGGGCTGAGTACCTGAGACAGTAATATCCTCCTCAAAATAAAGCTCTCCTAGCAGTGTCCTCTGAGCACAGTCCTGTGAGCATATCATTCTTCTCCTGCTTGGGCAGTTCAGATTCCCATCCAGCTTCTTCACTCCAGCAGTCCTCAGATGCCTCTCTGAGAATTAAGAGTGCAGCCAACTATTGCTCAGGTGTGAGGCCTGCAACACAAACCCTGTGAGGAGAGGCTGAGGGAGCTGGGGGTGTGGCAGCCTGCAGAGAGGAGGCTCAGGGCAGAGCTCATTGCTGCCCTGCAGCTGCCTGCAGGGAGGCTGTAGCCAGGTGGGGTTGGGCTCTGCTGCCAGGCACCCAGCAACAGAACAAGAGGACACAGCCTCAAGCTGTGCCAGAGCAGGTCTTAGGCTGGATGTTAGGAGGAAGTTGTTGTCAGAGAGAGTGATTGGCATTGGAAATGGGCTGCCCAGGGAGGTGGTGGAGTGGCTGTGGCTGGAGGTGTATGACATCCAAGCCTGGCTGGGGCACTTAGTGCCATGGTGTGGTTGGTTGGGCAGGGTTGGGTGCAGGTTGGGGTGGCTGAGCTTGGAGCTCTCTGCCAACCTGGCTGAGTCTGTCATTCTTACATTTCAGCCATGTCCCATAACTGTGAGATCCAGCACAGCACCAATTGCTTCTGCATGGCAGGGCACCAGTTTCTCTTCCTGACTTTGCAGGACTGTGGTCAATGCCAGGCCTATTAAGGCCCAAAGCAGGGGGGAGAAAGTCATATGAATGAGCCTTTTCTCCCCCAGTGATGTGCAGGGAGCCTAAAGAAGCCACTTTTCCCCCTGGTTTCCCCTAAGGTGTGCCAGTCTAGGCTTCCATTTGCTGTAGTCTAAGCTGACACTGTAGAAATGTTTTGCCCAAAAGGCCTGCATGTTTATTCATCTGTTTACAGTGGTGCTGTGTTTGCTATGTCTCCATCCAGAGCAAACCTCTGGAGCCTGCCAAGCTGTTGTCCTGAAAGTTAATTTACCTTCACAACACCTTAAGGGAACAGTATGGAGCAAGAGAGGGGTGGAGAGACATCTGCTTAGCCAACACATGAGCCACAGGAGTAATGAACCCTGCACTTTAATAGGTAACCCTGCACCTGCACAGGATTCCCAGCTTCTGCCACCAGCAACAGCTCCAGAGGGGGAGAAATAATGAAGACTATAAGGCTGAGGCAGAAAATGGCTGTGGATTATTGGCTTGCCCTTGAGAGTACATGAGGGACAGCCAAGAGCATTAGGCATGGCTGAGCTTGCTCTAACTGAACCTCCACTGACCCAAGAAGCACTCCTGGCTGGAGGAACCTGGGGGAGCTACCCTCTGTGCTCTGACAAAGCACTGCTCATTCTATGGATGGTCCTAAGGCTCATCTGGGCTCTGGCTTATTTCAAACACAAGAACCCAAGCACAACTGCAGGCTGGGCAGTGATGTGGCTGAAGAGCAGCCCTAAGCAGAGGGACCTGGGGGTGCTGCTGGAGGAGAAGCTCAACAGGAGCCAGCAGTGTGCACTTGCAGCCCATGAAAGCCAAGCAGAGCCTGGGGCTGCAGCAGCAGCAGTGTGGCCAGAGGAGAACCCTGGTGCCACATTGAATGCTGCCTGGATACAGCAGCTGACTGCAACCCAGAGCAGCTGCCAGCAGGGCAAGGCTCTTGGTGCGCTGCCCTGGTGTGGAAATGCAAGGGAAAGTGCAAGGCTCAGTAACCTGCCAGCAGAACCAATGTGGGCTACTGCTTCTGAGGAAAAAAGGGCAGGGGAAAGGGGGATCTGCTTCTAGAATAGAGTTTCGGAAACCTCTGTTTGGGATCTAGTTTTGCTGAGCAAGTTCCTCCAGGAGTCATGGGGATGCAGTAAGCAGCGGAGCCGTTAGCCCTGTTTCTGCCTCTCACGTACAGCACTGGCTGTCACTGACAGTGCTGTGCTCCAGGAGCACTGTGGCAGCAGGGCCAGGCAGCTGCTCCTGCCCCTGTGCTCAGCACTGCTCAGGACACACCTGGGATGCTGTGTCCAGTTCTGCGGCTCCTCCATTGCAGAGAGATGTTGAGGTGCTGGAAGGTGTTGAGAGAAGGGCAGCAAGGCTGGGGAGGGGCCCTGGAGCACAGCCTGTGAGGAGAGGCTGAGGGAGCTGGGGTGTGCAGCCTGCCAGCAGAGGAGGCTCAGGGCCAGAGCTCATTGCTGTCTGCAGCTGCCTGCCAGGGAGGCTGTAGCCAGGTGGGGTTGGCTCTGCTGCCAGGCAGCCAGCAACAGAACAAGGGGACACAGCCTCAAGCTGTGCCAGGGCAGGTCTAGGCGGGATGTGAGGAGGAAGTTGTTTGTCAGAGAGAGTGATTGGCATTGGAATGGGCTGCCCAGGGAGGTGGTGGAGTGGCTGTGGCCTGGAGGTGTTGAATCCAAGGCTGTCTGGGGCACTGAGTGCCATGGTGTGGTTGGTTGGGCAGGATTGGGTGCTAGGTTGTGCTGGCTGAGCTTGGAGCTCTCTTCCAGCCTGCTTGAGCCTATGGTTTCTGTGACACACAGCCTAGGAGGACTTTTGACTATAAGACTGAGATTTGAGCTCAGATACACATGTTCTAATAACAGCCATGAAATAACAGCCTCCACAGTGGCCCTGAAGCCTGGAGAACCTGCTCTAAAGTGAAAGGGAACAGAGAGCTTTTCCCCTGGGTGGTGGTCCATAGGATGCAGAGAACATGGGAGTTAAGGGCAATGTCAGAAGTCTCTACTTCAGAATAGAGCCACAGGCACGGCCTGGCTGTCTTTCCCCAATGCTTTTGGCCACTTCAGGCTAGAGATGAGGCAGCAGGGGGTCGGGGTTTGGCCTGTTTGTGCTGCTGCTTTGTTTCCTGGCAGGAGGCTCATGCATGTCCCAGGGATCGCAGAGCAGTCTGCTGCTCGCCCCTCGAAACCCAGCAGCTGCGCTTAAGCTGCCTTGGTAACAAATGCTTCTCTGCTCGTGCACTGCCAAAGCTGGGCAAGAGAGGGGAGGAGAAGGGAGTGAGGGGTCAGAAAGTCAGCCGAGGGGGGCCTGGGAGGCATTGAGATGTTATTTGCAATCCAAGGCCAAGAAAGCCTTGCTTGTGTTCCTCCCCTGCACCACCCTTCTCCAAGGTCAGATATTCCTGCCCAAGATGTGGAAAACCTGAGCACAGACACGCCAGGGAGACTCCAGCATCTTATCAGCAGCACTCACTTCTATGGGAGTCACCAAAATGATTGACTTCTAGAAAGGAGCTGTGACCTAAGGAGGCTGAGAAACCTTAGCCTTGCTGAACCAGGAGTCAGGGGCCAGCCCAGGCCCTGATTCTGTGCAGTGCCATTAGGTGAGCCACTGCTAGGATGTTAATCCCATGCTTGGGTATTCACACAACATCAGAGCAGGACAAATCGTGGAGCTCCAATGGCACAGGCAGCTAAGGGTTCCTATGAACTGGAGGCTGCTTGTTCCTTGTGGGATGTTTGGAGGGAGCAGTTAATTCCTGTGCTCCTTTCTTAGGCCAGTGGGAGCACCTGGTCAGAGCTCTCCAAGCATAAATGGAGCTAGAAGAAAGTATATTGCTGCATTCCCAGCAGCTGGGCTGGCTGAGCTTGGAGCTTCTTCCAGCCTGGTTGAGTCTGTGATTCTGTGCTCCAGGTTTGGCAAAATGTCCGTTCTGGGCAGAGGCAGAACAAATTTGCTTCTTGCTCTGCTGAAAGAGCCTTTTGAGGGTGAAGAATCTATCTCTGTGTGCTTCCAAAGTGCTGGCTCTTCTGCACAGCTCGTTAGAAGCCCTGTGTAAGCTGCTACACAGGCATGAGGGGGATGCACTGACGCCACTGCCAGCAGCCTGGAGAGTGTCTAAAGGGCAGTTTTGTCTTCTGGGTTGCTGCTCTATTTTGAGGACTTGCACCTTTAGAGAGGCAGAGAACTTCTTGATTGTGCTGCCTCTCCCTGAAGTGATAAAAGCTGGCAGTGTGAAGGCATGCAGAGTGATTTCACTGGGACACAACCAGACATCAGCTGCATCCAGCAGGTTGCCATGAGTTGAAAAGAGCATCAGGAGAGGCACTGCATACACTGTGCCAGCGTCTGGAGCTCCCAGTGACAGACAAATGTGAAAAGCTCAGACCAGCATTTTTTTTGCCACAGCCTCCTGCTATCCCCAAGCCTTGCCCCACCTGGGAGCTGTAGCCATTCCCTCCCTCTCCCAGCCAGCACATCACATACGTGCTCCCTGTCCCCTGTCTCTTCGCACGGTGTGACCCCCTGGGAGAGCAGCTGCCTGCGAGTGCCCGAAGCCACAGACTCACTGCTGGGTGAATGTGCTTGTAAAACTTAGCAGCTTATTACCTCTGTGGTGTTTACTATTTAATGGGTGAGTCTCCAGGTGGAAGCAGAGCAAATCCATGCCCTTTCTCTCCTAAGCTGGAGGTAATTTTCAAAGAAGGGCTGTCAGAATGTCAACCTCACTGTCAGTCTCTAAAGCCTGGCGTGAAGTTTGGTGTACCTTTCCTGTTACTTGACAAGTAGACAAAGGTTCCTATGCCCCAGGTGAAGTATTGTAAACATTAGCACTTGTCTTTTGGGCAGGAAATGGGCTGCAGGAAGGAGAGCAGGTGAGTTTATTTCTTTAGATTCAGTCCTGAAGACTTCATCTGCAGAGTGAGGAGAGCAAGCTGGTGCCACTGTCTTTACCCCATCTCATAGAATCACAGAATCAGGCAGGTTGGAAGAGAGCTCCAAGCTCAGCCAGCCCAACCTAGCACCCAGCCCTGCCCAACCAACCACACCATGGCACTAAGTGCCCCAGCCAGCCTTGGCTTCAACACCTCCAGCCACGGCCACTCCACCACCTCCCTGGGCAGCCCATTCCAATGCCAATCACTCTCTCTGCCAGGAACTTCCTCCTCACATCCAGCCTGAACCTGCCCTGGCACAACTTGAGGCTGTGTCCCCTTGTTCTGTTGCTACTTGCCTGGCAGCAGAGCCCAACCCCACCTGGCTACAGCCTCCCTTCAGGGAGCTGCAGACAGCAATGAGGTAGTTCACTGTACACTGGGAATGGTGGTGGGAAAGGTCTGCCCAAGGGTCATGTTCACCTCAGATACTGATGTTCTTGTATGGCAGAACTAAAGCCATGAGGAAATGTCCAGCTTTTGCCCTCAAGGGCAAGAAAAGGCACATCAACAGAGCATGGTGATTCAGACAGGGTGTCTAACATCCAGCAGCTTTGGGAGTTGCCCAGGAGAACTCATTTCCGAGAAATGAAATAGGACTGCCAAGGAAAAGGAAGCACAGAAGTGGGGGCTGCACTAGGAGGGGGTCAGCCAGCTACAGGCACCTTGTAAACATCCCCTTGGGCTCAGCAAAACCAAGTGGGGACAGTGCTGTTTTGCCTAGGGAAGTCTGACCTCAGCGTTTAACAATATCTTCACGTCACACAGGTCCTAATCACAGCAACTCATGTGCATGTGATGCCTTCCACCCTGGTGCAACCCAAAGGGCTTGCAAGTGGCTTAGCAAACTACACAGCAATGCTCACTGCCTCCTGCCCCTCGAGCTTCAAAGCTGACTGCAATTGGCAGGCTTCCCTTTCAGTTTCCAAGCTTCCAAGAGCACCTCTCTAGGCCATTTGCTGTTGTTTCTTTGCTTTGTTTCACTACCAGACATGATAGCATGGAGAGAAGAAAGGCCCAGGTCTTTTCTCAAGGACAGCTGCACGAATATAACCAATTCTGGGGGGTGGGAGGGGGTCAAGAAAGCCAAAAAGAGAAGTTTCATGGTTTCATGTCACCCGCTGCAAAAAGGTCGGTTTTGCTTTCCAAAAGAAATGAAAAAGTAACCACAGTGAGAAGGCCAAAAAGCCTCTGTGCTCGAAGGAAACAGCGAATGTTTCACCTGCTGTGAGATCAAACCTTTCTGAATGCCTTTCTGAAGGCTGAGCCTGACTCAGTGGCAAACCAGATCAGCTTTAAGCTGGCAAGTGCAAGCGTACCGCTCTGACTCTCAGTGTGACTTTCCTCCTGGACGCAGCTCTAGGAAAACAAGGAAATCCTCCTCACCTGCTGTTTCTCTGTGCCAGGAACTCCCAGCAGTGCCTCGGAGCAGCTTAAGGAGAGGACAAGCACACCACTTTCTGCCATTCACTCTTCGCTGGCCACCCGAACTCGCCGCAGCGCCTGAACAGCCCCAGATGGATTCTGCCCTCCATAAATTCGTTCAGCTCAGTTCCACTGTGGCTGAAGCTGTGTAAGTTGTGCTATCCACAGCAGCCCAGAGCCACGGGGTCCACAGCTTCTGCAACGTGTGCCAAGTTAGACTGCTTCAGCACTTCCGTTTGCCTCTTAGCAGTTAACGAGGAGCAGCAGACAGTCGGTGGCACAGCTCACAAGCATTCCTTGTTCACCGGCAACGCGCCAGGACCACCTCTCTGTTTCCACACGGAGGAGCTTGGTGTGCATTATCTCTGCTCCTCCAGAGGTACTCAGCAAGTCCTTTGGGTCCTTCTTTGTTCCTAGGAGACTGGAGCTTTGTGTAGGCTGAGCTGTATAACCAAATGTGTACAGGAGACTCTGTGCCTAAGCATCTTAATCAGAGAATCAAGCAGGGTGGAAGAGAGCTCCAAGCTCAGCCAGCACAACCTAGCACCCAGCCCTGCCCAACCAACCAGACCATGACACTAAGTGCCTCAGCCAGCCTTGGATTCAACACCTCCAGCCACAGCCACTCCCACCACCTCCCTGGGCAGCCCATTCCAATGCCAATCACTCTCTCTGACAACAGCTTCCTAAAAACATCCAGCCTAGACCTGCCCTGGCACAACTTGAGGCTGTGTCCCCTTGTCCTGTTGCTGGCTGCCTGGCAGCAGAGCCCAACCCCATCTGGCTACAGCCTCCCTGCAGGCAGCTGCAGGCAACAGAGAGGTCTGCCCTGAGCCTCCTCTTCTGCAGGCTGCACACCCCCAGCTCCCTCAGCCTCTCCTCACAGGGCTCTGCTCCAGGCCCCTGCCCGGACTGACCTCCCCACATCACTGGAATGACTCAAGTACCTAAAACCTAGACATAGGGATGAAGCACTTAGTGCTATGGTCTGCTGGATTGGCTAGGGCTGGGTGCTAGGTTGGACTGGGTGACCTTGGAGGTCTCTTCCAACCTGGTTGAGTCTATAATCCTATGATCTAGAGCCCTACAGCAGCAAACACATTCTCTTGGGGATAATGGATGTAATGAAGGACTTCAGAGACTATCCTAGAGCATCCAACACGCGCCTATGTACAGCCACATCGTTCAGTCCTTAGCAGTTTCATCTTCAGATAAGAGCTGACATTTCATCCTCTGGCTTCAAACAGAACTAATGAATATTTACAACCTTCAGGTGAATTCCTCTTTTGAACCTACAACAGGTTTGTTGGATTGCATGGTGCTGAGCTCAAGAGATGCATCCTCACACTTCTGGACCAGGGCTGATGAAAGGTAACTGATCCATAAAACACAAATGAAAATCCTGTCCCAATTCCTCCTTTAAAAGTAAAGAATATTAAATTCAGAGGTGTGGAGAAACAGACTGAACAGAGTGTGAAGAAAAAAACAGCTCCTCCAGCCAGCCTTTACAAGCAGCTGGGCTTGAGCTGAATGGGCTTTTGCTGTGCTCTTTGTGTAATGGTATATTATACAAATGTTATTAGAAGGCCAAATTTAGGCATAGCAGGAGGAAAAGGGGGAGGGGGGGGGTGGAATCCTGAAACCTTGAAAGATAAATCAGTTTCTTTGGGAGTGAAATTTTCAGCTACACCTTGCACATGGCTCTGAAGCTGTAGATCTTTTCCCCCTACTGATTGGGCAGTGTAAAGTAACAGGGAAAAGGAGAACAAAACAAACAAAAAAACCCCAAAGCCACCAAATTCCACTAAGGGCAACTTTTTCTTACGTTCTTTCTGAATCTGACCTGCTCAGACAGACCTCAGGTTCAGGACAGCTGGAGCACAGCAGGAGAGGTTCTCCATAAAGACACCTTCCTCTGGTTTTGTTGGTGGTTTGTATTGGTAGAGGTAATGAGATGAGATTCAGTTTGGAGGGGACCACCAAGATGAGGCAGAGCACAGCAAAGAAACAACCACACATCAATGCTACTGCAACTGCTGCAGAAGAACTGAAGGATCTATTTCACCTCCACCACAGCTTGGCTTCGAGTCTCATTTGGGGATGAGGGAAGGTTCCCTTGTCCAAGTTTTAGATAGCCAACTTCAGGCACTTGTCTCTGTTCTCACAAGTGACAGACACTCAAGAGGCAAATCAGCAGCTAGAGTGGTTAGAGACTTCTACACAAACCTAAGACAACAGGTAACCACTGAAACCCCCTGAATTACAGGCAATCCCCAGGGAATCTGAGTTCCAGGTCACTCCTCCCTGGTTTGCTCTGTCTCAAAGCTAACAATTATGCTGATTTATGACTTTCAGCTGCAAAATGTGAGTGTTAAGCTGCCTTTTCCCAAAGTGCTGCATTTGAGAAGTTACTATTGCTGCCATAGACCTGGTCTAGTTTCAAAGCATGGAGTCATTCACAACCTCTGCTGTCCCTAAGCTTTTGTCTTGGTAGCAAAAAAGGCTTTGGGGGGCATTTCAGGCTGGCTTTTTAATTGGACAAAGTCCACCTTTCTTCCACTTCTGTGACTGAATGTGCTGGTTTCAGCCTAGCTGGGGTATTTTGGTGAGAAGAATTAGATGCTAGGCTGTGCAAAGGAAGCAGTGGTGATGACTGCTGCACTCAGAGGCTTGCTGAGATGGATAGAATAAGACACAAACATAGATAACAGAGTTGCTCCTGGGCTCTGGGATGCAGGCATTTCTCTCTCTAACCTGCTGTCTGTCTAACTAATCCCTCTGCTTCCTAACCCCCCTGGCTGACCCTCCAAACTCACCTTGAACATAAGGCAAAGTCTGGGGTCAGGTGGAGGGGTGGGAAGGAGGTGTTAAGGTGGTTGGGAGCCCCCTTCAGATCCTGGAAGGCCACCAGAAGGTCCCTTGGGAGCCTCCTCTGCTCCAGCCTGCACAGCCCCAACTCTTTCAGTCTGTGCTCACAGCAGAGCTGCTGCAGCCTCTGAGCATTCTCCTGGCCCTGCTCTGGACACTCTCCAGCATCTCCACAGCCCTCTTGTCCCAGGGGCTCCAGCACTGGATGCAATACTCCAGGCGGGGTCTCAGCAGAGCAGAGGGAGAGAATCCCCTCCCTGGCCCTGCTGGCCACACTGCTCCTGATTTTTTGCATGGCACTTGGAAAACATCTTTGTCTCTTTCTGCGAAGAACATGAAGGCAAAATTGAGCTGGGGAAAAATTCACCTCTGCCCCAAATCCCAGCAACTTGATTAACCCTAAGCATCTGAGCCAGACACACCCAAAACACAACTAGACTGATACAAATAGAGCATGTACATGTGCCCAGGAATGTTCCCTGGCACTGGTGTTAGCTGGCACTGTATGACTGGCTCTCAGCCTCAATCAGACCCCCAGAATAGGCTGCCTACCTGAAAGCAGCCTCCTGCAAAAGGTTTCTGGATGGCTCTCTGAACCACACCTGGCAATACACTTTGAAGAGCATTAGTTGGCATGGACAAAACACTGACAGCCACCATGGAATGTGCTACACTGTCTAGCAAAGAATATGAGCAGTCACATTCCAGGGCCTGAAAATATTACTGACCATTCTTGGTCTAAATGGACTCTTGGAAAGCTTTTAATGGACCAGTCCTGTCCCAGGGCAGCTCCATCACTTGGCCCAGCCCTACTGAATATCTTTATTGATGATCTGGACCAAGGGATTGAATCCAGCATCAGTAGGCTAGCAGATGACAGCAAGCTAGGAGCAGCTGTGGAGCTGTTGGAGGGTAGGAGAGCCCTGAAGAGGGACCTGGCCAGGCTGCATGGGTGGGCAGAGGCCAAGGGGATGAGACAGAACAATGCCAAGTGCAGGATTCTACACTTTGGCCACAACAACCCCAAGCAGCACTACAGGCTGGGGCCAGAGTGGCTGAGAGCAGCCAGGCAGAGAGGGAGCTGGGGGTGCTGGGAGAGAGGAGCTCAAGAGGAGGCAGCAGTGCCCAGGTGGGCAGCAGAGCCAATGGCATCCTGGGCTGGCTCAGGAGCAGTGTGGGCAGCAGGACAAGGGAGGTTCTTCTGCCCCTGTGCTCAGCACTGCTCAGGACACACCTGGAGTGCTGTGTCCAGTTCTGGGATCCTCCATTGCAGAGAGATGCTGAGGTGCTGGAAGGTGTTGAGAGAAGGGCAGCAAGGCTGGGGAGGGGCCTGGAGCAGAGCCCTGTGAGGAGAGGCTGAGGGAGCTGGGGGGTGTGCAGCCTGCAGCAGAGGAGGCTCAGGGCAGAGCTCATTGCTGTCTGCAGCTGCCTGCAGGGAGGCTGTAGCCAGGTGGGGTTGGGCTCTGCTGCCAGGCAGCCAGCAACAGAACAAGGGGACACAGCCTCAAGCTGTGCCAGGACAGGTCTAGGCTGGATGCTAGGAGGAAGTTGTTGTCAGAGAGAGTGATTGGCATTGGAATGGGCTGCCCAGGGAGGTGGTGGAGTGGCCGTGCCTGGAGGTGTTGAAGCCAAGGCTGGCTGGGGCACTTAGTGCCATGGTGTGGTTGGTTGGGCAGGGCTGGGTGCTAGGTTGGGCTGGCTGAGCTTGGAGCTCTCTTCCAGCCTGTGTGGTTCTATGATTCTATGACTTAATGATGATCCCCATTTTGTGCACCTTATTAGTAGGCTTTTGTACTTCTTTTCCATACTCAAACCTCCTCACTACCAATGCTTGAGGTCAGAGCTCTGAGCTGTTAGAATTTGGTACTTAGGCTCTGTGGCAGCAGTTGTGTGTGGCCCATAAGATTGGCCACCAAACATCAACATGAATAATCATAACACACTCTCCCTCCCTGGCTATCCTGCAGTATTTGTCTAAGATTTCATTGGCCTATAAAATGTCTCTTGGTAAGTAAAATTAGTGCCTTAAATAGGCAGGAAAGAGAGCCCAAACGGAGCTGGAGGGGAAATTCAACAGCTAAGGCATTCAGGCACCTCTGTCTGGTAAACACCAGCCAGTTTTGTGTGATTCAACCACTATCAAACACTTAATATGGTTCAGAAGAGGCAAGTAGGCATTTGGCATTCCTTGCACCTCTCCATTAGTCTCACACTCCACAAGACCTCAACAGAGTCATTTTCAGAGTCTCTCCTCTGCTCTGTGTCTTATCTTTGCTTTGACTCTAAGACTTTGTTGCCTTCAGACTTTTAGCACACAGAGCAATTAGCAGGAGAGAGCTCTTGCCTGGAGACTCCAGACACTACCAGAGTACCCCTAGCAACAGCTGCCAACAGGCCCAGAGGTACCAGGATGGGAGTTCCCTGAGAAATGAAACCATCTGCTGGGTGCCAAACTGCAACTGACAGCATCTGACTCCTTCCAGGTGCCTGTCCTCCACCACTAAATCCTGCTGCTGCCAACTCCATTTCCTGCGTGTCTTCTCCCCCTTCCCAAGCCTCAAGAGTACCTCCACATGCTTATACCCAGGAAAGCTCATTGCACCTTCAACTTCAGTCCTATGTCTCTTAACCTCTTTCATATACCTTTGTCTTCCTCTGTGCTCCATAGTGACCAATGGGAAAACACCAATACAGTGAGGAAGGTTCTGAGCATGTGCTGCCTGGCCAGGCAGGAGAGAAATGGGAATAACTGAAAGCATAGGCAAGGTAAATAGGCAGAGACAGAGCAAAAGCTTGAGACTCTTAATGCTCCATGGTTGTTTACTCTGAGCTCCATTGCATCTTTCAACAGGATTTTATTGGCAGAAATTCTCACAGTGCAAGGTCCTGCAGCTGGGTGGAGGCAATGCCAAGCACCAATGCAGGCTGGGCAGTGCCAGGCTGGAGAGCAGCCCTGAGGAGAGGGACTTGGGGATGCTGCTGGAGGAGAAGCTCAACAGGAGCCAGCAGTGTGCACTTGCAGCCCAGAAAGCCAAGCAGAGCCTGGGCTGCAGCAGCAGAAGTGTGACCAGCAGGGCCAGGGAGGGGATTCTCCCCCTCTGCTGTGCTCTGCTGAGACCCCACCTGGAGTACTGCATGCAGCTCTGGAGCCCCTGGGACAAGAGGGCTGTGGAGATGCTGGAGAGTGTCCAGAGCAGGGCCAGGAGGATGCTCAGAGGCTGCAGCAGCTCTGCTGTGAGCACAGACTGAAAGAGTTGGGGCTGTGCAGGCTGGAGCAGAGGAGGCTCCCAGGGGACCTTCTTGTGACCTTCCAGGATCTGAAGGGGGCTCCAAAAAAGCTGGGGAGGGACTTTTGAGGCTGTGAGGGCGTTGTCAGGAGTGGGGGGAATGGAGCAAAAGCTGTAGGTGGGGGAGAGTCAGGCTGGATGTGAGGAGGAAGTTGTTGAGCATGAGAGTGGTGAGAGGCTGGAATGGGTTGCCCAGGGAGGTAGTTGAGGTCCCATGGCTGGAGGTGTTTGAGGCCAGGCTGGCTGAGGCTGTGTGCAGCCTGCTGTAGGGTAGGGTGTCCCTGGGCATGGCAGGGGTTGGCATTGGCTGACCCCTGTGGTCCTTTAGGCAGACCCAAAGTCAGGGCAGGCACTCTAGCTTGCCATCTGCAGGGCCCTAAACTGCTCAGAAGTGTCTGGACTTTAGAGCAGAGACTGAAACCTCTTAAGGGAAGTTTCAAACAGCAATATCCTCACACCTCAGAGGTGTCAGAGTTTGCTGCTTTGTCTTAAAAAGCTGGGAGTATGAAAAGGAAACGGATTCTTAAATCTAGAGGGGGGAAAGCCCCCAATGCTTCCAGCCAGATGTTCACAGCTTTCATAGAACCAGAATACCAGTCAGGGCTGGAAGGGACCACAAGGATCAGCCAGTGCCACCCCCCCTGCCATGCCCAGGGACACCCTACCCTAGCTTTCCAGCATCTCTTCCATCTTTTGACAGAGACCAAGCCCATGGCACTTAGTGTTGGGCAGTGCTTGCTTGCCATGGCCCAGAGCTTAGCTGCTCATCAGGAGGGTGCTGAGGTGTGTTTGCTGTCTGCTTTGCTCAGGGCTCCCTTGCCACAGCTCTCCCACAGGGAGGCACTGGGAGATGCCAAGGCTTTGGCTCTGTTTTTCAGGGTTGCAGGGGGGGGGCAGAGTTCATTCTCTGAAAGCAAAAATCGACTTCCTCCCCTGAAACAACATCTCCCCTTTTCCTGAGCCAAAGCTGCTGATTCTTGGCTCGGTGCCTTGTTCCATTTGGAAGCCATATTGCAGTGTGAGCAAGGCACCAGCCAATAAACAGGAGCTGCAGTGTTTGCTTTCTTGGAAGTGCTAGGCAGGAGCCATTGCTGGAGCAGAGTGCTCAGGGTCCCAGAAACATCTGCTTTCCTTTCCAGGCTGCAGCAGGGCTTCTCTCACTTGGCTTTTTTGTTCCACTCTCACCCCCATAACCACCTCTGTGCACAGGGAGGGAGCTGCATAGGGAAGGGAGCTCTCAACTCTATAAGAGGAGCAGGGTGAAAAGTGAACTCTGCGATCTCCAGGTAATTGTGGCTGGCAGCTGAGGGCTGGGGCAGCAGCCCTTGCATGTCTTTCACGCTCCATGGATGGATGTTGTGCCAGGGCTGTGAAGTCGATTCCCCTTTTCTCACCGCTGTCCAAGTGCTGCACCGGCAGCAGGGGCTCCTGTGAGCTCCGTCCCTCCTATCAGATGGGGTCCTGGGGCTTGCTCTTCCTTCTCCTCTTTTTTTCTTAACATTAGCACATGGATTTAAATTGAGGAGCCACATCACAGCTATGGAGTGCACTGCAGTAGTCAGGCTTCGTCCATGCACTGGCCTGCCAAAGAGTGCTTTCAGATCAGAGAATCACAGAATCAAGCAGGCAGGAAGAGAGCTCCAAGCTCAGCCAGCACAACCTAGCACCCAGCCCTGCCCAACCAACCAGACCATGGCACTAAGTGCCCCAGCCTTGGTCTTCACCTCAAAGTTGTTTCTGGAGAATGAATTTGGCTCACTGTTGATTTTCAATCGTTCCCAGTTCCTTTCATTAACTACCAGCCTTCTCTGCTAGAAATTCAATGTTTATAGATTCTTTTCCTGATGAAATATTTGCTGCTTTTGGATTATAATTATAGCTGGTCAGAAACCAGAATTTCCTTTCCTTAGGATACTCTGGCATTTGAAAGAAGAGAGTCAGTATTCCAAATCAGAACAGAAAGCCAAGGCTGGGAAATTTCTGTGAACAGAATACACTAAAACTTTCAACAAGGGACCATTGAAAGTGGTGTTCCCCAAGGGCCAGTGCTGTTCAACATCTTTTATTGATGATCTGGACCAGGGGATTGAGTCCTGCATCAGTAGGTTTGCAGATGACACCGAGATAGGAGCAGGTGCAAAGGGCAGTAGAGCCCTGTAGAGGGACCTGGCCAGGCTGGATGGGTGGGCAGAGGCCAATGGGATGAGACTGAACACGGCCAAGGGCAGGGTTCTACACTTCATTCATTAAATGAGCGTCTTGAAAGATCACCTTTATTGATGCTTTCTTCCTCCCTGCTTTTGTCAGCTACTAAAGCAAAGAGACTTGGTCAGAACAAAGCCAATGCTGTTCCATCCACTCACACTGCAGGTGTGCCTCTATGTGCTGACCTCTCTGCTATCAAACAGGCTGCAGGAGGAAGCTCTGCTAATCGTCATGGCTTGCAGCACCGGGTGCTAAGTGGGCAGGGTGCCCAGCGGGCTGAGGTGTGCCTGCACGCCTGCTTGTGTGGGTGCGCTTGCATGCACACGCTGCCTTTCCTGCCTCTGATCGCTTTGCAAGTCAGCAGGCAAAAGATCCTCTGCATTCCAGAACAGTACAGCCTGTTTCCAAACATCCACCAGGGAATAGGAAACCAAAGTGCACTCTCTCTTCCCTGCCTTCAGAGCTAATCACTCTATTTAAACTGGACCCAGCCCTCCCTGGTTTCACTGCCTGCGCTGCTGTGCAGTAACCTCCTCGGTGTGTTCTCTCAGCTGCTGGGGCTGTATCCGTACCAAAGCTTCATCTTTCCAAAGAACTTATGACTGAGAGCAAAAATAGCAACAACATTGACAGGGCTGAGCAATAACTGCTGAGCAGAGTGCATGCTGGAGAGCTGGGGCCAGGCAGAGGTGAAGTGTCCTCACACCAGCAAGCAAATTGTCACAGAAGTTTTGCTCCTGTTCTTTCGACCTACCTGAGCTACCAAATTAAGGCTGTCATTTTTCCAGATGCCTCCTCCAGGCTAAAAGAGAAGAAAAGCACTTGCAAGGGGTGACTGAGTCTGCCTTGGGACTGAAATCTCTGCATCTACCAATCTCCCTCTTGCAGATGTTGATGGAAGTTCCCTTGGTGGGTCACTGACTTAAAGGGAGGCTCCTCTTTGCCTCATTGCTGTTCAGTGTTGCATAATTAGAGGAAGAGCCCAAGGTCAGATTCAAAACAGTCTTGTAGACCAGCATATTTGGCTGTACTTCCCTCTGTTATCTCTTTACAAGTGGAAGCAGATTTGGGGACTACCTAAGCCAGCTTCTCACATGCTGCAGCACACAAGTGAACGTGGAACCGCCAGTGGATGAAACGTGTTCATCTGCAGCGCACAGGCCAGCCCTGCTTCCTGGAACAACACTGCTAACAAGCTGTACCAAGCACGTAGCTCACTGGGGCAGGATCTACAAGCACTGAGAAGTGTTCCCTCTTTGCACCACAGCAGTGTTCAGTCATCTTGTAAAACAGAGCCACCCATACCTCACCCACCACCTATCACCAGAGACAGCTCTGCAGCCTGGCACCTCTCACAGCTAGGAAATAATCATAGCCTCAACCAGGTTGGCAGAGAGCTCCATGCTCAGCCAGCCCAACCTAGCACCCAGCCCTGGCAATCAACCAGACCATGGCACTAAGTGCCCCAGCCAGCCTTGGCTTCAACACCTCCAGGCACAGACCCTCCACCACCTCCCTGGGCAGCCCATTCCAATGCCAATCACTCTCTCTGACAACAACTTCCTCCTAACATCCAGCCTAGACCTCCCCTGGCACAGCTTGAGGCTTTGTCCCCTTCTTCTGCTGCTGGCTGCCTGGCAGTAGAGCCCAACCCCACCTGGCTACAGCCTCCCTGCAGGCAGCTGCAGACAGCAATGAGCTCTGCCCTGAGCCTCCTCTGCTGCAGGCTGCACACCCCCAGCTCCCTCAGCCTCTCCTCACAGGGCTCTGCTCCAGGCCCCTCCCCAGCCTTGCTGCCCTGCTCTCAACACCTTCCAGCACCTCAACATCTCTCTTGAATGCAACACAAATGTTCCTTTCCAAATTACACTTTCTCCACATTATTCCCCTTCCCAGATGCAACTTTTTCTTTAGCTCCATGCAAATATCAGACTAAGGAATATCACCAGACACCAGCCTAGCCCTTCATAACCTGTGTCTGAACACTGCTTCAGAATAGCAGAGATGTGCTCTTTCCACTTGCTGCAGAAGAAAGACTCACATCTGATCAAGAGCACATAGCAGGTGCACTATTCAGAGCTCACTGCAAAATTGGACATAAAGTCCACAATTGGCTCTTTGCTCTGCATGTGCCCCTCCAGGGTCTGCAGTGTAAAGGCACAACACAAGAGTCTATTTGAAGCTCATCTTTTCAGTGGCTTTCAATATGGTGCTAAAGCTGCAAAAGTTAATGCAGCTTTCAATTAAAGCTATTCCTCTCCTGGGGTTTTTTTCCCTCTCTCTCTTTTGGCAGAGACCAGGGAACATCCACAACATAATAGTAATGTCCTGACTCAACAGTGGGTCCCTCAGTGAATTGTGAGGCATCCTCAATGAAAGCTTTTGCCTGGCTCAGTACATGGTAGCAATGCTAGAGTCTCGCAGAGATATGCCTGTAGGCCCACAGTGAGAGTCCTGTAAGCACACAGCTGCTGATCTGTCCAGAAGGACAGTGTGGTGTTCAGCTGCCAGCCTTGGCAAAGAGAGTCACGGAGCAGTTATAGATTGGGTGGCTGGCACCCCGGGCAGCAAGGAAGGTGTGATTTATTCATCAGCTTTTCAGCTTTCCACAGAGACTAAGGGGGGAGGGGAGGGATGGAGGGACCTCAAGGGAGAGAATAAGAGGAGAGTGGGGGATGGGGAAATGGGAGAGCAAGATTTATATCCAGATGTGAAGGTTGAGACTGGGGTGGGAGCCGCAGCAGGGAAGGAGTGTCCACAATGAAGGCTATTCATCAACTCTCGCAGCAGCACAGCTCTGAAACGTAAAGGGCCAGAAAGTACTCCTTCAGCTCCAGCCCTGGGCGGGGGGAGGCTGGAGTCCCAGCAAAGAAGGAGCTACACGCTGGTAGCTGCACAGGCTGGGGCTCAAATATCACACACTGCGGTTGCATCTGGCTGTCAGCATCACAGAGAGGCCTTCTTTCCTTTCTGCAGCTCCTTGCACATGAGTAAGAAAGGACACTCAGCATCTCTGTCATCATCTGTCTCCAGGCAAGGTGGGATGCAGCAGGATGGACAGAGGAATGAAGGAAAGGCACAGGAGGTACGAAGGGTGTATGGTACTTACACATTTAGGATCACAGAAACTCAGAACAATTTCAGCTCAGCAGCCTTGGGAGGGCTCTTTCCAATGCCCTGCTCAAAGCAAGGCCTGCACAAGATCTCCCTGCTGTGACATCTCAGCCTGTGTGCCCAGCAGGACCAGCCACCTCCTCCTCTGATGTCTTGGGTCAGTTTGGCTGTTAGCACCAGGTGAAAGCCTGGCCTAGCACCACTGAGGTTCCAGAGCTTTCTTGACTACAGAATCACAGAGAGAATCACAACGCAACAAGGCAAACTGCAGCAGTGGAGACATTAACATTAACTTCACAGCTGGGATCTTGGAGCTCTCAGGCAGAACCGCAGTGCAGCTCCAAAGCCTCCTCAGTTGTTGTCGCTGTTATGATGTTCCTTTGAGATGCAGAATCTGTGTGTGCTCAGATGTGTGAAGGTGTAGATT
The DNA here is from genome assembly GCF_015220805.1 of Pogoniulus pusillus. Taxonomy (NCBI): domain Eukaryota; kingdom Metazoa; phylum Chordata; class Aves; order Piciformes; family Lybiidae; genus Pogoniulus; species Pogoniulus pusillus. The sequence continues at coordinate 49,358,798 of NC_087265.1, read as the reverse complement.
GCCAGGCCCTCGCTCATTGTGGGGGGATGAAGCCAGTTGGATAATTAACTGAGCAACAGGAACACCTTTTCTTTTTCTCCTGTGTCCATGTAGCTCATTTAGAGTCAGTCCAGGCTAGCAGAAAGCCTGCACCTCTGAGCATGGTGGCTTGTTCAGCCAGCACAGCCACAGCCTGCACCTCTGAGCATGGTGGCTTGTTCAGCCAGCACAGCCACAGCCTGCACCTCTGAGCATGGTGGCTTGTTCAGCCAGCACAGCCACAGCCTGCACCTCTGAGCATGGTGGCTTGTTCAGCCAGCACAGCCACAGCCTGCACCTCTGAGCATGGTGGCTTGTTCAGCCAGCACAGCCACAGCCTGCATCTCTCTCTGGCTCAGGACCAGTGTGGCCAGCAGGACACGGGAGGTTATTCTGCACCTGTACTCAGCAGAGCCTGGCTGAGGCACTTAGTGCCATGGTCTGGTTGATTGGCCAGGACTGGGTGCTAGGTTGGGCTGGATGAGCTTGGAGGTCTCTTCCAACCTGCTTGGTTCTGTGATTCTATGATTCTATATGGGTTAAGCAGATTGATATAAACAAAAGCAACTTAAATGGTAGCAGCTTAGCTACTTTTCCATTATCTGCTTTCTGGCCAAGCTGCTTTAGCACCCCAGTCAGGCTCTTTAGGGAGGGTGATGTGCTAAACTCCACTGTGCATGTCTGCAGTGGTGGTCTCTGATTTTTCATCAGTGTCCTGCTCAGTGTTTGAGTGTTTTGCAAGATGTGTTTTGGAAGGATTTCATATCTGTGCTGCCTATAAGCAGAGCCCATATGGAATTCGCTTTTTTTGCAAGACTTTCTACTTTTCCCCTCCCACTCTAGAGAAGGACAAAGCCAAAAATCTCATGCTCAGACCCCAATTATTCAAGAAGTATTTCATGTGGCATCCGCTGAAGCGTTTTGAAGTTGGTTCTGCTCCAATTTGAAAACTTCCATGTAAAATGTTCAGTTAAGAAGTTTCCTGAGGGCAAAAACCCAACCATCCCAAACAGCACACTGTTTTGGGGGAGCTGAAGACATTTGTGATGATGAGCTCCATTTGTTTTGTACAGCATCAGGACTCATTCATACCCTGCCTCTGCCTCGAGGAGTCTGTAAATAGCACTGCACTAATCCTGTGAAGGGCATGAAAGGGTCAAGGCAAGAAAGGAATTGCTCAGGGGAGCAGAGTTCCCAGTGAAAAGGTGAGCCTAAGAGGTGGAATTTGTGGCTTAAACAATATCATAGTGCTTCTTGATACGTACTTGAGCTTTAAGTGGTCTCCCAAGAGATAAGAGAAACTCTGAAATGCTTGGAACATTTCTGTTAGATTGGACTAAATTCCTTAAAAAAATAGTTGGCAAGGAGTTAGCCTGCAGAGGAGATGGATGAGCTAAGGAGGCTCCTTTACATGTCCAAGGAGCATGGCACTGTGTTTTGCCAACAGCATGTGGCCTTATAAAGCGAAGTGTGGGACATATCAGTGCTGCTGGGCTATACACAGTGTTAGATTGCCATGCACACTATCAGGACCTCTGGCACTGAGCTTCATACAAATTAAGAAGAAGAACAAAAAAAAGAAAAGTCTTTAAATAAAGTACTTCAGAATAGCAAGAGTAATCTTTTCAAAGGGAACTGGGGCAGCTCAGGTGCCCAGGTGGGCAGCAGAGCCAATGGCATCCTGGGCTGGCTCAGGAGCAGTGTGGGCAGAAGGACAAGGGAGGTTCTTGTGCCCCTGTGCTCAGCACTGCTCAGGACACACCTGGAGTGCTGTGTCCAGTTCTGGGATCCTCCATTGCAGAGAGCTGTTGAGGTGCTGGAAGGTGTTGAGAGAAGGGCATCAAGGCTGGGGAGGGTCCTGGAGCAGAGCCCTGTGAGGAGAGGCTGAGGGAGCTGGGGGTGTGCAGCCTGCAGCAGAGGAGGCTCAGGGCAGAGCTCATTGCTGTCTGCAGCTGCCTGCAGGGAGGCTGTAGCCAGGTGGGGTTGGGCTCTGCTGCCAGGCAACCAGCAACAGAAGAAGGGGACACAGCCTCAAGTTGTGCCAGGGCAGGTCTAGGCTGGATGTTAGGAGGAAGTTGTTGTCAGAGAGAGTGATTGGCATTGGAATGGGCTGCCCAGGGAGGTGGTGGAGTGGCTGTGGCTGGAGGTGTTGAATCCAAGGCTGGCTGGGGCACTGAGTGCCATGGTCTGGTTGGTTGGGCAGGGCTAGGTGCTAGGTTGAGCTGGCTGAGCTTGGAGCTCTCTTCCAGTCTGGCTGATTCTGTGGCTCTATGATTCTAAAATATGATGCTTGCACAATGGAAGTTGATTAGTTTTGCTCTGATCTGTGTCCCCTAAGAAGTAAACATTTTCTATGAGACTTCTTACTGGCAGTGTGCAGATTAAATTCTGGTTTGAAATATGTAAGCATGCTAAGAGACACACCAAGAAATTCTTCTGAGGTAATAATTTTTGGTATACAGTAGAATTATGGATTTTAGTGCTCCAGAACAGATTTATGGGGTCTTTCCTATGTCTCTCTGGAGGACTGGGACTAAGAAACCAGACATGCAGCATCAGGAAGCTGTTATAGCTGGAAAATCTCTTCTTCTCTGGACCAATCTTCTCCCAGTGATCTCCTTTTGCCATCTCAGCCATAGCAACACTGCTAGCAAAAGATGAAAGATGTTTGACAGCTTCGTTCCCCTGGAACCACAGAGCTTCCTACCATAGGCGTAACTTTCATGTGGAAGAGACAGGGAAGATTTTCCAGGAGTGGGTCCAACACTTTGAAACAAATCCTCACAGGACAGGAGAAACCTCCCAAACCTCACCACCTTCAGGTCCATTTGCCCATCAAGTGACTTCCTTCTTGCCTCCTGCAGTGTGTATGCTCAGAAGTGCACACATATTTACTTAAGCCTTTCCCAACTAAGACGTTCCACTGCTCCCATCTCTCCTCCTGCCCTTTGCAATGCTTAATCATAACTGGAAAGTGTCTCAGCACTTATGAACACTATTATGAGAAGAAAAAGTAGGCAGCTGGAATATGTTCTCTTAGCTCAATTGATGGTAGGAATACAGGGGAGAGAGAGAGAGTGGAAAGGAGGGAGGGCAGGAGGCAAACTCTAGGAAACATCAACCACCGAAGGAAACAACAAGAGAAGAAGCCACTGAAGATCTGGTTTGGTAGAGCAGATGTATGCATAGCTCAAGCACCAGCACTGGCACCACCAGGAAATAAGAGATAAGGCAAAGGTTGATAGTTTTCACTAAATCATAGCCTAAAAGCAGGAAAGGGCCCCCTCCTCCTCCAGCAAAGAAGGGAAATGGTCAGAAAGGCAAAGCAGCTGTTTGGAAATCAAGGGTGAAAAGAAGGGAATTCACTTATTTTGTCTAACTGGAAAGTACTCTGCAGAGCCAACAAGTCCCTGGTGGCTGGGAAGAGAGGGCATTGGGCCTGAAACCAGTGAAAATGTAGCAGTTCAGGGTTAAGGCAGCAGCTACTCTTCTCCTGACCTGAGGAAACAGGTGTTTTCCCCAAAGTTGTCCTGAAGAAACGTTGAGCTACATGGAGTATGCCTGACTCTTCCTCATCTTCTTCTTGTTATTTGGGTTGTTTGCTTGGGTTTTGCAGTCAATTGCTTGGGGGTTTGGGAGTTTCTTCCCTTTCTGTGGAGTATTTGACAGCTCATTCTTAATTCTAAAAACCAGTCACAGAATCAGTCAGGGTTGGAAGGGACCACAAGGAGCAGCCAGTTCCAGCACCCCTGCCATGCCCATGGACACCCTACCCTAGAGCAGGCTGCACACAGCCTCAGCCAGCCTGGCCTCAAACACCTCCAGCCATGGGGCCTCAACCACCTCCCTGGGCATCCCCTGCCAGCCTCTCACCACTCTCCTGCTCAACAACTTCCTCCTCACCTCCAGCCTCACTCTCCCCACCTCCACCTTTGCTCCATTCCAGATACTGTGCATCTCCATTCCCGCCCCTGGATACCTGTGACCTGCTCCCCCTGAGTGCCATCTAGGCACCACTTCACAACTAGGTAATGTCTCCTATATTTGTCCTTGATTTTCCAACACTATTCTCTGAGCAGTAGCAGCAGCAGCAGTAACCTCTCAGAAAATACTTGCCCACAGAGCTGTGAAACTGCTGCTGGCTATGACAGCTCTGCTTTGCAGCACTGCTTCCAGCAGGAACCATGGGGCCATCTGGGAGAACCACCAGTCAGGGTGATCTTAGGCCTGCCAGACTCAGCATCAGAGCCAGGCTGGAAGACCTAGGTTAGATTGCCTGGTCCCTGTCCTCTCTGTGCAGCTCTGTCATGTCCTGACCTGTCCAGCACATACCTGGATTGTTTTCAATAACTTTGGGGTTTGTTTTTTTCCTGTTTGGGTAAATTTTCACCTCAGGCAATTAAAACTTGCCTCCGTTGGAAACCTTCCCCTCCCTCAGCAGCAGTGCCAACAAGAAGGTGGTGCACATCAGTGCCGTGATCTAAGCCAGATCTAATCAATGGCAGGGCAGGGTGGAGTAGGTGGTGAGGGCAGGAGCTGACTCTACTGCACTTACCCGAAGGAGCTGAGAGCTGGGGCGCTGCAGATAGGATCTGGGCAAGTGCTGAGTGACTGTGCAGCTGAGAGAATGAACTCTGCCTTATCCTTAAGTGGGGAATTCAACCAGAAGGGATTTTGCTGTTTCAAATTACAGGCCAGTGGCTCCAGGCAAGCAGGGAGGGAGCTGCCACCTCCTGAAATAGCAGGGGCGCCAAGGTGGCATGTTCAGATCGGGAGCACTGGGGTGACATTTACAAGTGGGGGTTGCTGCAAGATGGCCTTTGGGTGCCAGGGTCACAGCCCATCGAGATGCTGCTTGTTACTGCCTGGCACTTCTCTCCATCCTCTCCCCACCTCCACTAAGAGCTAGGGGAAAGCACACAGGGGCTGAGCCCGGCTGTGGCAAGAGCCAAGTCAGATCTTGTGGTCAGGAGCCCTTCCCTCCTAACTGCTCCCCATCTTCTCCCTGATCCCAAGGCCTTTGGCTGCATGGGAGCTTGAATGCTTAGTTGCTGCCCTGGTCACTGCTGAGAGCACACTGACTGGTGCTAGGGCTTGAGTCCTCTCCTTGTCTTTAACAGCTTTTCATATAATCACCAATAAAGATCATCTATCTCCAGGGTTTTGCCTCTTCTCTTTCTGGTTTATGGCAGTGGGGTGAGGGTGAAAGAAGGGGGGTCTGGGGAAGACAAGAGGGCTGGATCAGTTCCAGGCTTTAAAAGGCTGCTTAAGCATTTTTCTGTGGCTTGTAGGGTTTTGCTCAGCAAAGTCTCCCAAGCCACAGAATGTGCCCCTACTTGTATAGCATTACAAAGTCAAGATGATTAGAGTGTAAGCCTCAGCTCTCTGGAAGCTGCCCTTTTGTCTCTGGGGTGTAACAATACATTATTCCTCCTTGTCTAGTTCTTATCTCATTCATGCACTGTGTTATTTTTGCTCTCCCTCCCTTCCCTGCTCCTGTGCACAGACATCCCTCTGCTGTATGTGAAACAAGCCTCTGGCTTCAATTCTTTCCAACGCTCAGGCCTGTAGCAGAGTAGATGTGTGCCTTGCACATGCTTGTTGGACAGAAGCCTGTCCCACCTTCCTCTTGCCTTCCCTGCTTAGCTTGGCACAGTCTCACGGCCATGATTTGCCAAATCCACCAGGTCTGTGCCCCACTGGATATCACCTTCAGGGTTCAAACCCTGCCTGTCCTGCCCACAGTGCCTAAACCCACAAACTCTCAACAGTTCATTGAGTTTATTCTTTCTCACCTCATGCCTCCTTCTCCCAAGGCTCCGTTGTCCTGCTGACCTGGGAACTGCCTCCATCTCACACTATCTTCTTCTGACCCAAAGGAGAGGGTTCCCTTCTTAGGTTACCAGACTGAGAACTAGGTTAATGGAGGCAGCCTGTGACCTCTGCATGCTTTCATGCACGTGAGCATGGCTTGCAAAGGCTCGGAAAGAGGATGTTTTGTTCAGGTAGGAGTCACTGGAGTGGGCCAGGAGTACTCCACAAGAGGCTAACCTGGGGAAGCTGCTCCAGTTGGACTGAGAAAGAAAATCTTCACAGCATCACTGAAGCTAAACATTACGGTTAAAAGAAAGCCTAGGATGAAAGAAATGGAGGAAATTAGCTTTGGCATCAAAGTGGCAGTAGGAGTGAGGGTATCCAGACCTCACTTCTAGCTCTCCCAGTGGCTTTCGTCGTATCTCTGTGGACATCAAATCGTGCTGAGCACAACACTGAGCAACATCCAACGCAGAGTCCTCTGGTCTGTGCTTACTCTCCCTGTGTCTCTAGACTATCTTCACCCTTGCCATCTCCTTCAGTTGTGTCTCCTTGGGACACAGTCAGTCCTTTTTTCCCCTTAGCATTTCCATGGCATTTAGCTCACAATGGTCCAGGGCTGAGCACCCTCTGGGTGTTACACCAACTCATACCAGCCGCTGCCGTAAGTAGCACTGCAGCTAAACAACAGTGGCCAGGGTCTAAACTTTCCCCACCGTGCTGCAGATCCTGGCCACTGCACTGGAAAATAAACTGTGGGGGCCATCTGCTAGTGGGCAGCACCATCGGGATGTCAGTGGAGTGTGCTGACTGAGTGAAATGCTTCAGCATCACTCGGCAGAAGCGCTGGGAGTCACAGCCTCACAGACTACAAAGAGACAGTAGATCATGCTGCTGTCCTCGCTGCAGTCCCTCCCAGATGCTTCCTCTGATCTTTAGCGGTGGCATCCCTATTATTTGACTCCCAGCATTTCCAGGGCTCGGTGTGGGGCCCACAAACAAGGCTTTGATTGGTATCATTAACATTTCTGAGGCAGCACTGCCAATTCATGGCAATATCCCCCCCAGAGCACCTCAGGAGGGAGGGAAAAAGGGGCAGGATGGCATTCTGTTCTGCAGCGTGCAGGAGAGGACAGACCGAGGCTGTTTGTGACAGATCAGCTTTAAAACGCATGTTAGGAACACATTCCAGAGCCAGAAAGTGAAAAAATCTGTCACTCCATGAAAAAACGAAACCTGATCAGAGCTAGCCAAAGGAATCTGTCCCACAAAGTGCTTTCCTGGGGCTGCTCAGTGCTCTCTCTGTAGTAACAGAACACCATTGGCAGAGGTCTCCTCAGAGTCTCTCTCTACCTCTTCCAGGAACTCTATTACCCCCTTCCTGATTTCATTAGAAATTACAGTATTTATTTTGTCCTAACTGGGGCAGAGGAAGGAGAGGAAGAAGAAACACTCTGATTTTCCCTACTAAGCAAAAGGAGATTTTTTGTTTTTTTCCCCCTCCTCTAAAAGTTAACTCTCAGTTTCTGCATTTCCCTTCTCCTCCACTAATCAATGGCTCTAGGCTTGGACTAGAGGCAGGCTGTAGACCCAGACAGACACAGAAATTCACTGAGTTCAAGTCTGCTGATTCTCCTGTAAGCTTTTTGGGACAAATTTTAATGGCACACAAATAATACCAAGGATTAATGAAAAAAAAGAAGGACAAATTTTGCCTGGGCTCTTTGTCTTGGCTCAAAAGGATGGGCAATGTTTAGCACTCTCAGTGTGCAGGAGGTGGATTGCTATGCAAAGCATGCAGGAACTGTGATGTCCAATACTTCTGATGGCAGCAATGCATAGTCATGTTGCACGAGCAACAATGGCTCAGAGAGTCATAGAATCAAGCAGGTTGGCAGAGAGCTCCAAGCTCAGCCAGCCCAACCTAGCACCCAGCCCTGCCCAACCAACCACACCATGGCACTAAGTGCCCCAGCCAGCCTTGGCTTCAACACCTCCAGGCACGGCCACTGCACCACCTCCCTGGGCAGCCCATTCCAATGCCAATCACTCTCTCTGCCAACAACTTCCTCCACGACAGCCTGAAATAGGTTTTCAGTACCAGCTTACAGAAAAGAAGTAGTTTTTTCTTGTTCTGCACCAAACCCCTGTAAAGTGTGATGCTGATTTTAATGCCATCTTCATGTTTGTAAAGGTGAGAATCAACAGAACCCAAAATGACTCCAGGAGATCACATCTGGTTTTGAAGATAACAGGCCTGGAACACAAGCCTGATGAGAAGAGGCTGAGGGAGCTGGGGGTGTGCAGCCTGCAGCAGAGGAGGCTCAGGGCAGAGCTCATTGCTGCCTGCAACTACCTGAAGGGAGGCTGTAGCCAGGTGGGGTTGGGCTCTGCTGCCAGGCAAGCAGCAATAGAATATGGGGACAGAGTCTCAAGTTGTGGCAGGGCAGGTTCAGGCTGGATGCTAGGAGGAAGCTGTTGCCAGAGAGAGTGATTGGCACTGGAATGGGCTGCCCAGGGAGGTGGTGGAGTGGCTGTGCCTGGAGGTGTTGAATCCAAGGCTGGCTGGGGCACTTAGTGCCATGGTGTGATTGGTTGGGCAGGGCTGGGTGCTAGGTTGGGCTGGCTGAGCTTGGAGCTCTCTTCCCACCTGGCTGATTCTATTGGTTCCATTCCAATGCCAGTCACTCTCTGTGTGAAGAACTTCCTCCTAGCACCCAGCCTAGACCTCTCCAAATGGCTGGGCACAGCTATAGCCAAATGGCTGTGCACAGAAGGGGATACTATGCAGGCTGTGCACTTACCTTACTGGTCTAAATATTTGTCCAGGCAGTGCATTGTGGTGCTGGAATTGCAGGAGGGTGACTCAGGCCTAGAAACAGTTTGTTTGCAGAAAGAAACAGAGCTGCACAGAAGTGTGATGTGAACGTGGGCTGGTATCATCATCTGTGTTTGCTCAAGGTAAAAAGCTCCCCAGCTTTGTCATAACAGCAAACAAGCAAACGCAGGGAGAAGCATCTCAGGGAAGGCTGCAAAGCTCCACTTGGCACAAAAGCTTTTGCACCAAGCACTCCAACCTGTCATCAGCACCAGTCCTCCCAGAGACCTATAGTGTGTGTGCGTTTGGTGGCTTAGACAATGGAGGGCAGATTTCCTGGTGCTTACAAAGAGGAGCAAGGCTGCTCTGTGCTAATTGGCATCCTCTGGTGAGCCTGCCCTCCCTAGCTGTTTGAATGACATCCCGGTGGATTCAGAGAGTGCAATCCTCATGTGGGACAGCCTGGTTCAAAATGGTTGCTCACTGCAGCCTTCATTCTGGCTGGCAGCCAGCTGCAGAGCCTGCCAAGAATTCTCTCTCCTTTCAGTGCACTTTTCCCTAGCTCTAAAAAGAAAATCTCAGGAAGGGAGAGAGGGGGAGTTATTTGCTGAGCATAAGGTTTCAGATCCTCTCCTAACTGCACTTCAGCAGTGGGACAGGACTTGCAGTTCACAGTGCTTGGAGCATCCCCCACAGCTGCTGGGGCTTTGCGGCAGGCACAGGAGATGATTCTTGCTTGTTGCAGGGGCAGCGGGGGAAGCTGCTGTAAAACACATCTCTCCTGATGGCTGGGTCAGAGATTTGGCCCAGCTTCTCAGTACCTGAGTGGCACTTACTCGGCCACATAGCACCCTTGTGTCCCCAGGAGAGGCCACTAATGAGGCAGGAGCTCTTAATTAACCACTTGCTGAATGTTGGAGTTAATTCCCTTGCCAGGCAGTTCTGTGAAACCCAGCCCTTCTGGGACCAGCAAGCAGCAGTCAGTCCTCCTTTGCCAGAGAGAAGGCCATATTTTACCAGCCTGACCTTCTGACATCAGTTTGAGGTCAACCTCCAGCTTCTGGGAAGGCCAAAATGGAGGGGACGTGTGGGAGAGCTTCGCTGCCCCTCTCATGCTCACCTGTGGGCAGAGGGAGGGCAGCATGTGCCACGGGGGCTCAGCATGGCACAGCTGAGAAGAGCAAGCAAACACACATGAGTGGCATCTGTTCCCTTTCCTTTCTGCTCCAGGCCTTGTATCTCCCATTCCTTCCATTTTCTTGCTGCAGCCTCCTGGCTTATGTGTGGGGAGAAGCTCTCCAGGACAAGGGCAGCTGCCCAGTGCCAGCAGAGTGAGAGCTTGCTCCACAAGAGACTGCTGAGCTCCATGCTGCTCTAAATCCCAGGGATAAAGAATAGTTCCACACATCCAGAAGACAAAGAATGAAGGAAGCCAAGGCTGCACCAATGCCACAGCTCATGAGAAGAACTGTCACAGAATCACAGAGTTAACCAGGCTGGAAAAGACCTCTAGGGTCATCGAGTCCAACCTACCACCTAACCCTTCTCCTTAACTAACCCATGGCACCAAGTGCCTCATCCAGCCTCCTCTTAAACACTTCCAGGGACAGTGACTCCACCACCTCCCTGGCAGCCCATTCCAATGCCAGTCACTCTTTCTGTGAATAATATAAGCTTTGCTCTTTACCCACCCCCCATCTCCCCCTTTTATCCCCAAACCCACAGCACCTGGGTGCTGTTGCAGTCTCCTCCCACCCCAGGTGTGACCACTTTGCCCTCCCTGCTTGCTCCCCTTTATAATCGGCCCCAGAAGAGGCAGCAGCCCTAAGCTTGCCCAGCTGGGCAGAGGATCCTCCTCCAGTCACCACTGGTGAGTCTCCTACCTTGGTGTGTGCACTCTGGGTGAGTGGTGGAGGGGATCAAAGGCCGGGGGGCCTGCTGGCCCCCCACCTGTGTAGGGCTGGGCTTGCTGATTGCTCTCCCATCACCCACGGGTGCTGGCTGAGCTCCTCTCTGTTAGCTGCTGCCTTCTGCTCTCTTGTCACACTGTGGAAAGGGCAGGAGTGAATCTGAGAAGCATTTTGCAAAGCACTGAAGGAGCATGGAGGGAATGGCTGAGAGTCCCTGCCAGGGTAAGTGGAACAGAGCTCCAATCTCATTGGCACTGCTTTGTGTCAGAGTAGCTACAGCCTTCCTTCAGGTAGTTGTAGGCAGCAATGAGCTCTGCCCTGAGCCTCCTCTTCTGCAGGCTAAACAATCCCACAGGTGTCAGGAGTGCAAACATGAGGAGAGAGTTGTGTAGAGAACTCCCCAGATTTCGGGTGAAGAGCACCCTGGAAACACAGCACAGTAGTAGAGAGGTCAGTGCAGAGGAAGAGCCTTGGCACACCCCTCCACAGCTAGCATCTGTCAGCGACTTTGCTGATTCATCAAAACAGGCAGATGAAAGCCAGAGACTAACCTCACTGTTCATGGAGATAGAGCAGCCCTCTGAAGAGAATGAAATAAACAAAACTGGTGCCTTTCAAAGCTGCTCTGCTTTTTCTCCTTACAAATATGATAAGGGCTCCAGGAGACCAGAAAGGATTTTTGCCTCCCCGTTTCTGTCCAACACAAGGAGATTTCCATACCACAGGCAGTGGCTACAGCACCGAGGGCAGGCTGACTTGCTAAGCATCCTTTCCCACCATCAGTACTCCATGCTCCTTTCCTTCAAGTTTACTGAAAGCACTTCAAAATGTGGAGCTCTTCCCTTTCTCCCTGGCAACCCAGAGGATTGCTAGCATGGAATTCTGGTAACGTCTGCCGCTGGCAGCTCCTGCTTGGACTGATTCACTCTGACATGGGTCAAGAAATGGCTGGAGGGACAGGCCCAGAGGGTGGAGGTGAATGGTGCCACAGCCTACTGGCAGCTGGCACTGCTGATGTTCCCCAAAGATCACTGCTGGGCACAGTCCTGTTCAGTATCTTTATTGATGATCCGGACCAGGGGATTCAGTCCAGCAGCAGTAAGTTTGCAGATGACAGCAAGCTAGGAGCAGCTGTGGAGGACAGGAGAGTCCTGCAGAGGGACCTGGCCAGGCTGGGTGGGCAGGACCAATGGGATGAGATTGGACAAGGCCAAGTGCAGGGTTCTGCTCTTTGGCCACAACAACCCCAAGCAGCACTACAGGCTGGGGCCAGAGTGGCTGAGAGCAGCCAGGCAGAGAGGGAGCTGGGGGTGCTGGGAGAGAGGAGCTGAAGAGGAGGCAGCAGTGCCCAGGTGGGCAGCAGAGCCAATGGCATCCTGGGCTGGCTCAGGAGCAGTGTGGGCAGCAGGACAAGGGAGGTTCTTGTGCCCCTGTGCTCAGCACTGCTCAGGCCACCCCTGGAGTGCTGTGTCCAGTTCTGGGCTCCTCCATTGCAGAGAGATGTTGAAGTGCTGGAAGGTGTTTGGAGAAGGGCAGCAAGGCTGGGGAGGGGCCTGGAGCAGAGCCCTGTGAGGAGAGGCTGAGGGAGCTGGGGGTGTGCAGCCTGCAGCAGAGGAGGCTCAGGGCAGAGCTCATTGCTGCCTGCAGGGAGGCTGTAGCCAGGTGGGGTTGGGCTCTGCTGCCAGGCAGCCAGCAGCAGAAGAAGGGGACAAAGCCTCAAGCTGTGCCAGGGGAGGTCTAGGCTGGATGTTAGGAGGAAGTTGTTGTCAGAGAGAGTGATTGGCATTGGAATGGGACTGCCCAGGGAGGTGGTGGAGTGTCTGTGCCTGGAGGTGTTGAATCCAAGGCTGGCTGGGGCACTTAGTGCCATGGTCTGGTTGGTTGGGCAGGGCTGGGTGCTAGGTTGTGCTGGCTGAGCTTGGAGCTCTCTTCCACCCTGCTTGACTGTATGATACATGCTGAGAACAAACATAATAGATAAGATCTGTAAATAACCAATCTTGATGTCTGGACTGTGACAATCACCTCCTGTAGGGTCAGCCAGGGATGTTTTGTGTGACTCCCTTTGAGAGCACAACCATAAACGTTTGCTTCTGTGTTGGATTTCTGTGTGTGGCCTTTGGTGCTCTCTCATGAAGCACAGCATGAGCTTTATACCAAATCCCAGGGTACAGAAGAAACAAAGCCAGAGGTGTGATACAGTTTGTACCTTTCCAGGCTCACTGTTCCTTTCCTGAATGTGCTACTGCCCTGCTTGAATACAAACTCCAGCCTCTGAAAGCCACTGAGAATAGAGCCAATATTAGAATCATAGAAGCATAGAATCAGTCAGGGTTGGAAGGCACCACAAGGAGCAGCCAGTGCCAACCCCCCTGCCATGCCCAGGGACACCCTACCCTAGAGCAGGCTGCACACAGCCTCAGCCATGGGGCCTCAACCACCTCCCTGGGCATCCCATTCCAGCCTCTTGCCACTCTCTTGGGCTCCAGAGCTGGATGCAGGACTCCAGATGGGCTCTCAGCAGAGGGGGAGAATCCCCTCCCTGGCCCTGCTGGCCACACTGCTCCTGCTGCAGCCCAGGCTCTGCTTGGCTTTCTGGGCTGCAAGTGCACACTGCTGGCTCATGCTGAGCTTCTCTTCCAGCAGCACCCCCAAGTCCCTCTCCTCAGGGCTGCTCTCCAGCCACTCACTGCCCAGCCTGCAGTTGTGCTTGGCATTGCCTGAACCCAGCTGCAGGACCTTGCACTTGGTCTTGTTGAACCTCCTGAGGTTGGTTTGTGCCCACCTCTGCAGCCTGCCCAGGTCCCTCTGGATGCATCCCTGCCCTCCAACCTGGCTGCTGTACCACAGTTTGGTGTGGGCAGCAAACTTGATCACGAGCTGCATGAAATTCTGCAAAGAAGTCCAACTGAAGTTTAACTCAGAATGATTTCCTCTTGCTGAAAGTGCACTGCCACAAAGCACATCTGTTTTGACAAGCTGGCACAGCAGCATGAAGCAATGCTCACGTGGGCAGCTCCTTGCTGCTGCTTGACCTGTTAAGTTTTCTTCTAAAATTACCAATTCATCTTCAGGGGAATTTTCCTTCTTTCCAGCCCATTGGAGGCAAGGAAGTTGTAATCAACTTCCCCTAGTACAATGTGAAAGCTAGTGCCTTCAATCATGCATTTCACTCCAAATGTGACTTGTCAGAAGAGATTTCGAGCGTGAGATATCATTGCCCATGAAACAAAACTCAGACATGAGCCAGGAGCACAGAGCTGGATTCCCAAAGGGGAAATATAAACCCAACAGTGAGAGACTGAATCAGTCATAGAATCATAGAATAAGGCAGGTTGGAAGAGGCCTCCAAGCTCAGCCAGCCCAACCTAGCACCCAGCCCTGCCCAACCAACCACACCATGGCACTAAGTGCCCCAGCCAGCCTTGGCTTCAACACCTCCAGCCACAGCCACTCCACCACCTCCCTGGGCAGCCCATTCCAATGCCAATCACTCTCTCTGACAACAACTTCCTCCTAACATCCAGCCCTGCAGAAGCATAATGTTGCTTTGGTCTGGGATGTAAAACACCCAATGTACCATTTCCTCTCTTAACTAAGAGGGGCAGGCATTAATCAGCCCCTGAAAGCAGTAATAATTTAAGCAAGTGGAATTGCAGCAATGCTCACTTTCAGGGGGAGGTTTACAGAGTGTACATCCTGTCTGCTCCACGGTAATAACATGTAAAATACTTCCATATAAACTCTATTTAATGGACTAGAGGCACATACCCTCTGGCACTTTTCCCTCTGTGTTCACATCCTGGTTGCTCTAGAATTCCATAATGTTAATGCTGTTGAGTTTCCCTATGACAAGAGGGATGTGGAGATGCTGGAGAGTGTCCAGAGCAGGGCCAGGAGGATGCTCAGAGGCTGCAGCAGCTCTGCTGTGAGCACAGACTGAAAGAGTTGGGGCTGTGCAGGCTGGAGCAGAGGAGGCTCCCAGGTGACCTTCTGGTGGCCTTCCAGCATCTGAAGTGGGCTACAAAAAAGGTGGGGAGCGACTTTTGAGGCTTTGAGGGAGTGAGAGGAGTGGAGGAATGGAGCAAAGCTGGAGGTGGGGAGAGTGAGGCTGGATGTGAGGAGGAAGTTGTTGAGCAGGAGAGTGGTGAGAGGCTGGCAGGGGTTGCCCAGGGAGGTGGTTGAGGCCCCATGGCTGGAGGTGTTTGAGGCCAGGCTGGCTGAGGCTGTGTGCAGCCTGCTCTAGGGTAGGGTGTCCCTAGGCATGGCAGGGGTGCTGGAACTGGCTGCTCCTTGTGGTCCCTTGCAGCCCTGCCTGATTCTGTGCTCCTGTGTAGCCACCACAGTTTTCTGTGGGGCAGTATGAGATGCTGGGGGTTGGCTGCCAGAATGAGTCCTGGTGCCTTACTCTGAGCTCTATAAAATCACAGGAATGCTTTCCCCATCTCCTCTGCTGCCTGCCAGGCAGGTGCAAGCTGGCAGCTCTATGACTATAAATTGCTGCTGGAGCCCCTGAAGCCTTCTCTCCAAAGCAGATGCTCCTCTTTCCTGCACAAGTAGCAGCACATGTGCCCTGGCTCTCTCCTGCTATTTTTAAACAATGCATTTCTTCCTCACTTGTTTACAGCTTTGTGTTGGGTGGGGGGAAAAAATCAACAACACAGATGTAACTTTAAAAAGGTGGGGAAATGTCTGTGAGTCAACATGCATGCTTTGGAGGCATGGGAGAGTTGAAAAGCATCTAGCTTCTGGCATGAAACTGTGAAGCCAGGCTAAAGAGTTAGAGAGAGGAATCCTCGGGAGAGTTTTGAGTTAAAAGTAACCAAGAGTGCTCAGAAGAAGGAAGCCACCTCGGGCAGAGGTTCCAGGCCAGCATCCTGCAGCTGTGATTTCCCTAGCAAGAGTCCTAGCACAGGCTCATCAGCTGTGCAGGAGCTCAGATCTTCCCAGGCTGCCCAAGGATAGTGGCCTGAGGCTTTGGCCTCGGGCTTGAGAAACCGTTTCACAAGCCCCATCCTTCCTGCAGCAGTCGGTTCCTCCAGCCTGCCTGGCAGGTGCCCCAGGTTTTGCATCTGTAAGGAGGACAACTGCAGCCAGAGGAAGTCCCCAGCAATGCTCGCCCTGGGTCTGGGAGCTCTCAGGCAAACAGCAGCTCCCCAGTCAGGGAATGACACAAGGTTCTCAGAGCTGGAGACCTTCCTGCTGCATTTGAGCTCACCCCCTGACGAGGCAGGCAATATGTGACAGTGGAAGCTGATTATGGTTGTTTCTGCTGGCAGGGACACAGGACAGCCACAGAACCACAAGCAACAGGCACAAGTCCTCCCCAGACCAGTGGCAATGAAACTTTGCTCCTCACTGGGCCACCTCCACAGCTGATGACACATCTTTGCTTCCATTCAGACCTATGTGGGTGTCCTAGGCTTCTCTTCCCATCCTGCACAGAGCTCTCTTCCCAGAGAGAGTGATTGGCATTGGAATGGGCTGCCCAGGGAGGTGGTGGAGTGGCTGTGGCAGGAGGTATCACAGTATCACAAAGGTTGGAAGAGACCTCACAGATCATCCAGTCCAACCCTTTACCACAGTGCCCAAGGCTAGACCATGGCACCAAGTGCCACATCCAGTCCTGCCTTGAACTGCCCCAGGGACGATGACTCCACCACCTCCCCGGGCAGCCCATTCCAGTGCCCAATGACTCTCTCAGTGAAGAACTTTCTCCTCACCTCCAGCCTAAATCTCCCCTGGCACAGCCTTGAGGCTGTGTCCTCTTGTTCTGGTGCTGGCCACCTGAGAGAAGAGAGCAACCTCCCCCTGGCCACAACCACCCCTCAGGTAGTTGCAGACAGCAATAAGGTCTTCCCTGAGCCTCCTCTTCTCCAGGCTAACCAATCCCAGCTCCCTCAGCCTCTCCTCGTAGGGCTGTGCTCGAGGTCTCTCACCAGCCTCGTCGCCCTTCTCTGGACACGCTCAAGCATCTCAGTGTCCTTCCTAAACTGGGGGGCCCAGAACTGAACACAGCACTCAAGGTGTGGTCTAAGCAGTGCAGAGTACAGGGGCAGAATGACCTCCCTGCTCCTGCTGACCACACCATTCCTGATGCAGGCCAGGATGCCACTGGCTCTCTTGGCCACCTGGGCACACTGCTGGCTCATGTTCAGGCAGGTATCAATCAGCACCCCCAGATCCCTCTCTGTCTGGCTGCTCTCCAGCCACTCCGACCCCAGCCTGTATCTCTGCATGGGGTTGTTGTGGCCAAAGTGCAGCACCCTGCACTTGGAGCTATTAAATGCCATCCCATTGGCCTCTGCCCATCTGTACAGGCGGTCAAGGTCCCGCTGCAGAGCCCTTCTGCCCTCCAACCCAGCCACATCTGCCCCCAGCTTAGTGTCATCTGCAAACTTGCTGATGACTGACTCCGTGTCCTCATCCAGATCATCTATGAAGATGTTAAAGAGGATGGGGCCCAGCACAGATCCCTGAGGGACACCACTAGTGACAGCCACCAGCTGGATGTGGCACCATTCACCACCACTCTCTGGGTCCGGCCCTCCAGCCAGTTCCTAACCCAGCACAGAGTGTTGCCATCCAAGCCATGGGCTGACAGCTCAGCCAGCAGTTTGAAGCCAAGGCTGGCTGGGGCACTTAGTGCCATGGTCTGGTTGATTGGGCAGGGCTGGGTGCTAGGTTGGGCTGGATGAGCTTGGAGCTCTCTTCCAACCTGCTTGGTTCTATGAGTCCATGATTCTGTGCTCTGCAGTGTTCCCCTCTGCCCCCTGCATTTGCTGTGCCGAATCTCAGTTTCAGTTGCTCACTGGATGGGGCCCAGGAGTGTGTCACACTGCCAGAGCTCAGCTGGGCAGGGTGCAGTTCTTCCCTCTGACAGCTTTATCTGAACAGCTTTTTCTGTATCTATGTGCAGTGATGCAAGGAATGGAGGAGGAGGAGGCATGGGAGTTGGAGTAGCTGCATGCTGCGTGCGACATCGGTGCGAAGGGAGTGAGTTACCCACCCACACAGCACCAAGGCAAGGATTTGATTTCATTGTTGGTTTTGCTGTTTTGTTTTGTTTGCTTTGCTTTCCTTTTTCCTCTGAGCCAGGGCTTGCCATCAGAGTGCAGCAGTTTTGCACTAGCTTGATCTCCAAGGCCTCCTATCTCCTCCTCCCTGCATGCCCCTGTGTCCCTTGCATGTTTATCCTGCTGCAGAGCAGTGCAATGCCTTCTGGGCAGGGTGTCCAAAGATAAATCTGGCCTGTGGCAAGAGTTAAAAAGCTTACAGCAAGGCCTTGTTTATAACAGAGAAGGATCAGCTGCTGCCCCTGGAGTTTGTTTAGAATTCTCTTTGTAGCCATCCTTCTTCGTGTTTAGCTTTGTTTTCTTTGTTAACTAAATAACCAGGAAGGTCTCCATTGATCACCTCTGTGCTGGGGGAGGTGTGAGCAGAGGGAGAAGGGAGAGGACTTCATAGGCACTAACTGACTCTCTGGAGAGGCCAGAACATTTCTAGAAGAGCACTGCTATCAGGGAGTGGCAGAGTTAACTGCAGTGCAGAGCCAGAGCAGGTAAGGGTTGGGTCGCTTAGAGCATCAGAGAACTGTTTTGGGTACAAAAGACCCTTAAGATCATCGAGCCCAACCTCCAACCTGACACCACCATGGCCATTAGACTATGTCTCAAAGTATCCACGAGTTCCTTCAGCACCTCCAGGGACAGTGACTCCACTACCTTCCTGGGCAACCTTCTCCAGTGCTGGGCCACTCTTTCCATGCAGAATTTTTTCCTGATACCCAATCTGAACCTTCCCTTGCACAACTTCAGGCCATTTCCTCTTCTCCTATCACCTCAGAGACCAGAGACAGACTCCCACCTCACTATAACCTCCTTTCAGGCAGAGGGCAATGAGGGTTCCCCTCGGCCTCCTCCTCTCCAGAGTAAGCAGTCCCAGTTCCCTCAGCTGCTCCTCTGCAGACTTGCTGCCTGGACTCTTTACCAGCATCGTTGCCCTTCTCTGGATGCAGCAACTCAAAGTCCTTCTTGTAGTGAGGGGCCCAAAACTAAACACAGTGTTCAGGGTCCTGGTCACCTGAGGACACTGCTGGCTCATTCTCAGCCAGCTGTCAACCAGCACACTCAGGTCCTTTTCTGCCAGGCAACTTTCAGCCACTCTGCCCCAAGCCTCTAGCATTTTGTGGGGTTAGTGTGACCCAAGCCCAGGACCCAGCACTTGGCTTTGTGAAACCTCATGCAGTTGACCTCTGCTCATCAATCCAGCCTGACAGGATATAGAATGATAGAGAACCACAGAAACAGTCAGGGCCTGAAGGGATCACAAGGAGCAGCCAGTGCCAACCCCCCTGCCATGCCCAGGGACACCCTACCCTAGAGCAGGCTGCACACAGCCTCAGCCAGCCTGGCCTCAAACACCTCCAGCCATGGGGCCTCAACCACCTCCCTGGGCAACCCATTCCAGCCTCTCACCACTCTCCTGCTCAACAACTTCCTCCTCACCTCCAGCTTTGCTCCATTCCCCCCGCCGCTCCCTCACAGCCTCATAAGTCCCTCCCCAGCTTTTTTGTAGCCCCCTTCAGATCCTGGAAGGTCCCCTGGGAGCCTCCTCTGCTCCAGCCTGCACAGCCCCAACTCTTTCAGTCTGTGCTCACAGCAGAGCTGCTGCAGCCTCTGAGCATCCTCCTGGTCCTGCTCTGGACACTCTCCAGCATCTCCACATCCCTCTTGTCCCAGGGGCTCCAGCACTGGATGCACTATGATATGATATGTGTATTCCTGAGGATACTCACACCTAAACTTTTCATCCTGCTGCCTTGGGTTCTTCTGGAAGGTGGCCTGAGCAGTGGCAGCTAATGACCTGTCCTGCCTGCAAAGCCATCTGCCTGCTTCCCACAACAGCAGTCCCAGGACCAAAGCAGCACGACAGCAGCGAGCTCTGGCGTGTGCAACAGCCTGGCCAGACACAAGGATCTCCCCAGACTTTTCAGCTCTCTGACCCTGAGGGGCTGATGAAGCCTTTCAGAGCAGACAGGGCTGAAGAGGAAGCTAATGCTGACCTCTGTTGACAAATTAACAGAAGAAAAATCCAACGACATCTCCTAGCTCTCAGTCCTGGCTCTGTAGGTCACCTGCCAGTGCAATCTTGCCTAGCCTCCTGCTTTGCAGGGCCCAGGTGAGATGTCTGGGTTTGTCCAGCTCACACAGAGAGCTCCTCAGCATTGCCCTCATGGGCACACCTGCACAGCTTTCCTGTTCCTTGTGCTGGCTGTATGGCAAAGGCAAACTCATCTTCAGGGTTCAGTCTAGTCCATAGAACCATAGAATTGAGCAGGTTGGAAGAGACCTCCAGGCTATATTGTCTCTACTGCCCGATGCCAATCTTTGCAGGAGTGAAGCAGTGCCTTTGCTTCATGTCAGCCCTTGGCCTGGGCTTCACAGCACTAGACTGCCTCACTCAGTGCCAGCAGTGAGCAGTCAGTCCCTTACTTGTGATGTCCTTTCAAGTATTGTCAAGAAGCTTTTGCACAGCTAATTATGAGATCCATCAGAGTATGGTGGCCTTCATCTGCCACCTCCCCTCCGTTCTTCTTCCCCATGGGTTAGGACAAGCGTGGGAGGGAGGCAGACACTGGCAGCACTTTCTAGTTTTCCATCTCTAATGGCCCCATAATGAAGCTGAGAGAACTGTTAGGATTAGTTTAGTGGTGGAATTAAGCATCTGGACAAAAATTGGATATGAAGGATTTTCCCCATTAAGGTTTTTGGTCTGAGCCCAAGATAAATGATCATCACTGTAATTGCAGAGTGATTATGCTAAGTTAATTAATGGTATGCAGCTTTATTTGCAACATATTCTCTTTCACCAAAGACTCAGAGAGTGCCTTCCCCTTCTGGTCCTGCCCTCTCTTAGCAGAGTATTTCTGCACAGACACAGGCATGCTCCAGAGGATTTAGTGTTTTGCTTGCTTACAGAAGCTGTACTCATATGTGAGGGCTTGGGGGCTCATTCCTCTGCCCTCTGATCTGGAAAGCAGCAGGGCTGTGTCTCCTCAGAGCACCTAAGTAGTCCTGAGGGATTCTGCAATGGGAGCAAATGAACATTGCAGCCCTCAGCATCAGCAGCAGCGCTGGCAGGGACAGAGGTGTGCCATGGCCTCTGCCTTTCACCGGAGAGAGCAGGGGCAGCCCCAGGCTAGGAGAGCAGACCCAAAGCACTGTGTCACCAAGGTGCCCCTTTCCTCAGCAGGTCTGTCCTTTGCAGAGACACAAGGGAGGGAGGCAGGTGCAGAGCAGCCACAGCTCTCCAGAGGGGAGAAAAGGCAGCAGCAAACCCAAACAGCACATCAGTCAGCACTTGGCTCCCATCACATCTGGCAGCTCTCTGGCATGCAGACCAGCAATGTCATCTGAGCCAAGCTTGAAAGATAGCTGCTTCTGCCATGCCTGCCTCCTCCCAGCAGAGCATGTCCTACCCACTGGGAAGTCGTACACAGAAGAGGAGCTGAGGCTTGTACCAGCCTTCACCCTTGGAAAGTCACCTCCCCTATGAACTCACCATTCCTCCTCTGTGAACTCACCAAGGCTCAGAAGAGGCAGCAAGGCCCTTGTGTGCCCTCTATCACTGCAGGATGAACTCGGGATGCTGTTCCCATTGTGCACTCAGGGAGGACACCAGGCTGAGAAGATAACCTCTCAACCATGCAGCAGTCTTCAGACTGCTTGTTTCAGGACAGGTGATGCAGAAGGATCAGGAAGGACTTCTCTGCAAAGCACTCCTCTCTCTTTATTTTGATGGCTTGTAACACTGATAGAAGTACCCAGCTCATACTTTCAGGCTCCATCACATAAGAACAGGAGCTGTGAGTCAGACTCTTCTTAGTCACTGACATTATCCCTCTGCAATCTTGGCAGGTCTCCCTCTTTTTAGGTCCTATTGACTATAAGCAATCAATCATATAGATATTTACCTGACTTTGCTAAGAAGATGGGACTCAATATGATTGACCTGTGCTCCCTTTGGTCAGTTGTTAGAGACCTCAAACTAAAACAGCTAAGCAGAGGTCTCAAACCACTTCAGGTTGAATAGAATAGAATCAACCAGATTAGAAGGGAGCTCCAAGCTCAGCCAGCCCAACCTAGCACCCAGCCCTGCCCAACCAACCACACCATGGCACTCAGTGTCCCAGCCAGCCTTGGATTCAACACCTCCAGGCACAGCGACTCCACCACCTCCCTGGGCAGCCCATTCCAATGCAAATCACTCTCTCTGCCAACAACTTCCTCCTAGCATCCAGCCTAGGCCTCCCCTGGCACAGCTTGAGGCTGTGTCCCTTTGTTCTGCTGCTGGGTGCCTGGCAGCAGAGCCCAACCTCATCTGGCTACAGCCTCCCTTCAGGCATCTGCAGACAGCAATGAGCTCTGCCCTGAACCTCCTCTTCTCCAAGTAGCAACAGATCCAAACAGATAGCAGCCAGTGAGCCCTTAGGGTAGAGCCATTTGGTGCTAAGCCAGGTGAGTGTGGCACTGTGCTCTGCACCAGAGCAGCCACTTGTGCAAACAGGGCTGGAGTTTGCCAAACAGATTATCTCAGGAGTCATGACTTCTGCAAGCTGATTTCCTGGTATCCATCAGGGGAGGCTGGCAGCCTGACACAGCTGTGATGGAAAAGCAGGCATCAGATAAGAAGCATTAAACATCCAACCCTTGCTGGAGGCTGATGAGAGGAGCTTCTACCTCAAAAGGGCTGCTGAGGTGATGTCAGGCCTTTGGCCGTGCCAGTTCAGCACATCTCACTAGCAAAGGTGTAAGCTTCCTCCTGGGCTTAGAAGGTCTTTTCCTACCTTGTTGCCTTTGGGATTGTTTGCAAAGCCTTCAGTCAGCTGTCCCCAAAGCAAGCCAGCTCCCACTTTACATGGGTGGAGATGTTGCCATTTTGAGCCACTCTCCCTCCTCCTTTACTAACTGCTTCCAAAAGTCCTGGCGTAAAGGACTTGCCTGCATCTGTGGCAAAGCTCTAACAGAGTCCTGGGGGTTTCATCCAAATGCCTGCCCTCTAAAACCCCCTTTTCTCTGTGAAGGTCAAGGGACCCCTTTTCTGTGCCCCAGAAATGCTGGGTGTTCCACTGGCCTCTGCACTGCCCAGCCACTTGGCTCCCTCAGGAAGAGATCTTTATTAAAGCTGCAGTTCTGAATCCAGTTGGGGCATGAAGCCACAGTGCCTGCACCAGCCAGTCAGCCACCTCCCTCATGAGTGCCTTATCTGACTTCCCCATGAGGGCATTGCTCACCCTCTAGCCTGCAGACATTCCCCCATGTTTGATTTTGCCTCTCCTTGGGAAGCATCCAGCCTTTCCCTGCAGAGCAGAGGCAAAGCATGGCCCAGAGGCAAGAGGGAAGTGATGTACTCCACTCTGCATCCTTTCCTGGAAGCAATGACCCCCAAGGCCTGCAGCTGCTAGGAACATGCAGGGGGAGCTGCATTCCTTGTCACCTTGGATTTGGGTGGGCAGAACTGCAAGCTTGTGGCTTTTCCAGAGATGTTCTGCCCAGGAGCCTTGAAGGCAAGGAGAGAGCACAAATCTCTGCGCCAGGAGCTGTGGCGTTGGAGCTGAAGGATTTGGCATGGCAGGAAAGGAGCAGACACTCACAAATGTATCCCAGACAATGGAAATCCTGCATCCTAAGTGTCCCTAAGCCAGGGCAGAGGAAAAGGGGCAGAGTTCTGTGTCACTTAGAGGAACTCGCCCATTTCCAAGATGTGAGGATCAGGAGTGATGTTATGTACTGAGTTCAGACTCCTGAAGCAAAGTCCTGTCTCACAGGGAGCCTCCAGGAACCACTACACTTGGATGACAGAAGGGCACAACACCAGAGCAGAGGACAAGCAGAGCAGGTGTGGGCAGGAGAGCTGGAACACCCAGGACTTTGGATAGAGAAACACAATTCATGTATCCTTGATCTGGATTCATCAAATCCCTGCAGGGTGGATGATGGAAAGATTGGCAGGGGTGGAAAAAGTATCATAGAATTGTGTGAGCTGTGCCACCTCTTTAAGTAGCCAGGTACACACCCACTCTTGGCTGAGGAGTCAAACACAACTCCTGAACCAGCTCTGGAGCAAATGGTGAGACCTCTCAGGTTCCCCTGGAGTCAGAAGATGGAAGTGGACCTGGTACTGGATGCAGGACTCCAGGTGGGCTCTCAGCAGAGTGGAGCAGGGGGGAGAATCCCCTCCCTGGCCCTGCTGGCCACACTGCTCCTGCTTGGCTTTCTGGGCTGCAAGTGCACACTGCTGACTCCTGCTGAGCTTCTCCTCCAGCAGCACCCCCAAGTCCCTCCCCTCAGGGCTGCTCTCCAGCCACTCACTGCCCGGCCTGCAGTTGTGCTTGGCATTGCCTCGACCCAACTGCAGGACCTTGCACTTGGTCTTGTTGAACCTCCTGAGGTTGGTTTGTGCCCACCTCTGCAGCCTGCCCCGGTCCCTCTGGATGGATTCCTGCCCTCCAGCCTGGCTGCTGCAGCACACAGCTTGGTGTGGGCAGCAAACTTGCTGAGGCTGCACTTGGTGCCTCTGTCCATGGCACCCACAAAGATGCTGAACAAGACTGGCCCCAGGACTGATCCCTGAGAGAATCTGCTTGTCGAAGAGAAGAGAGGAGAGAGGAGAGAAACCAAACCTTTGTTGGCAGCTGTTAGAAGGAGATCAAACATTCATTTGTTTTCTATGGGGGGATACTGATGAGAAGAGACAACAACGAAGAATTGCTTCTGGAGTGTCCCAGAGGCTCCCTGCTGCCCGGTTGGTGCCCCCCTCCCCTCTGCAGGGCACAAGGGCTCTTTTCAAAGGGGATCACCTGGCCCCTGAATTCCAACTCATGGTGATTTAAGAAAACAGCCTCCCAGCTCCAGCCCTGCTTGGGCAGTGTTCAGGCAAGGCAGGATGGAGCACGGTGGCTGAAAGGGAAAAGCTTTTCCTTGCCACTTGATTTTGCAGGTGAGATTTCCTCCAGTCCTCCCAGGTCTGTGGTTCCTCCCTCCAGAGCCCTCAAGAGGCTTAACTGGCACAGCTCAGGGGGTTGTAAACACTGTGTGGGCTGGGGGCTAGGGCAAGAGGAAGTGGAGTGGCTTCTTGCTTTGCACCTTCCTAGTCCAGTTATCTGCAGCAGGCCCCCGGAGCACCTATATTTAGGCTGGGCTATATAAAGCGGCACAGATGCGCACTTGACCCAGGAACATTTCCCATGTGCTGTCACATTGGCTCATTTTTAGCTTCGCTGCTGCTTCCCTCAGTGATCTGGGATTCAGCCAAGGACAAAGAAAAGGGCTTTTTTAGGGCCACTTACCAAATAAAGAGCTTGCCTGAGACTGAATTGCAAATGCAGTGTTCCAACCGACACAGGCAACGGTGCCGGATTCAGCCGGGAGACGGTTCGGAAGTCAGAGCCAAACGCTTCGGCTTTGCGGGGCAGGAGAACAGAAAGCATGGGGAGGTTACACATCTTCCAGCCCTCCTGGCACCACACATCTCCTGCTACCAAGTCTGTTATCTTCTTCTCATACTGGGGAAAGCTCCACCACCGGGCAAACTGGATCATTTCATCCCTACTCCTCTTTTGGGGAAGGCCAGAAGGTTGCTTCTCCAGTGGGCAGAAACTCTCTGCTTCTTTCCAGTTTCAGTTTGTTCCTGGCCACGATTATCTTTGTGTCTCCTGCTGTGAAACATTCCTTTTTTCTTCAGCTAAATAGCTCTTCCTGCCTCTGGCACTCCCTCTTTCCAACTTCACTGCAGTCACAGAAAGTTAAGCCATCCTTTCTTGACCCTTGTTTTCATACCAAGGAGCAAGCAAAGTTCTCTTATGAAACAGGATCTCCAACAGCCTTTATCTTTCCAGAGTCCTACTGTTTTATTCCTCTGCTAACCTCAGTGCTCAATCTGCACAGAAGGAGCCTGCAGGTCTGGTTGTGACACAGAGGCTCTGGCTACTGCTCTCCACTCAATGCCACAGCAGCAAGGCTGAGGTACCATGAAGGACATGGCAATAAGCCCTCAGAGGGAAGCTCAGGAGCAGCTTCTGGCTATGCCCACAGTGTTTCAGATGGGTCTGCACCAAGGAATGGCAGCCTAAGCCTGTAACTGTGCTCTCTTATGCTGATCTCTGTGGTTCTTCCACATTCCCACAGCACAGGCAAGAGGCCCACATCTCAACTTGTCATGTCAGCTGCAAGAGGCTGCCCAGGCAAGGAATCCCATAGGAGACCCTCTACAAGCACACATGGCACAGGAGCCAGGCTGCCTTCCTCTCACAAGGGCATGAAGAACGCTCCTCACACCAGCCAGCATAGCTGTGGCATCTGCAGCCTCCCTGCCCCCCTCAGACCCTTCTCTGCCTCAGAGGGCTTCTCTTGCACAGCCACCTAAAACCTGCCACCACTTTACAGCCCAGGAGCTTGTTCCTCTGCCTGCATTTCATCCAGCTCTGGAGCCCCTGGGACAAGAGGGCTGTGGAGATGCTGGAGAGTGTCCAGAGCTGGGCCAGGAGGATGCTCAGAGGCTGCAGCAGCTCTGCTGTGAGCACAGACTGAAAGAGTTGGGGCTGTGCAGGCTGGAGCAGAGGAGGCTCCCAGGTGACCTTCTTGTGGCCTTCCAGTGTCTGAAGTGGGCTACAAAAAAGCTGGGGAGGGACTTTTGAGGCTGTGAGGGAGTGGCAGGAGTGGGGGGAATGGAGCAAAGCTGGAGGTGGGGAGAGTCAGGCTGGAGGTGAGGAGGAGAAGCTGTGGAGTCTCCTTCCCTGGAGCCTTTCAAGGCCTGTCTGGATGTGTTCCTGTGTGACCTGAGCTGGATTGTGTGGTCCTGCTCTGGCAGGGGGGTTGGACAGGATGATCTCCTTGGGTCCCTTCCTCCTAACATCCAGCCTAGACCTGCCCTGGCACAGCTTGAGGCTGTGTCCCCTTTTTCTGTTGCTGCTTGCCTGGCAGCAGAGCCCAACCCCACCTGGCTACAGCCTCCCTTCAGGTAGTTGTAGACATTTCCTCCCCCTTCTCTATGTTCCCCCCATTTGTCTTAACGGGCAAATGAACCCAAATCTTGCTGCAGAATGATTTCACTTTGATAAGCAAACTGGGGACATGTGTTTGGATCCATCCCAATGCATTCCCTTCACCCACAGCCTCACCGAGCCAAGAGCGAAACCAGTGACGTAGTTTAAGATAGTTTAAAAGAGATGAAGTGAGGGAACAATTCATGGTAATAATTGAAGGATTATTACCAGAGAGTCCTTATCAGTGCTTATCTCCCAGCTGTTTATAAGAGCAGTTGACATCACTGGTGCTGTTGCCCAGTGAAACTGGGGTCAGGGGACAGCAAATGCTTGACCTGTGGTGGCCTTGCCAGATGATGAGAGCGCTACAGAGAGGTTCCTCCTGCTCAATACTGCCCTGTTACACAGGGATGCACTCCTGTCCACAATAAAAGCCTGACAAAATGCAGTTTGTCCCAGGACAAAAGATAACACCTGAAGAGTTTGCTGTCTTCCAAAGCACCCCACCCCCCTGCTTAACCAGTCTCCCTTTCCAATCCATTTGGCAACAAAGGGCTGGGAGGGCAGCTGTGGCCCCATGCTATGTGCTCACCAGCAGCAGGCAGTGACCTTCTGGTGTTCTGCACTAACATAGCAGAACAAACAACTTCCTGGTCCAGGGCCCCTCTGGGCAGATTCCTTGGTGGGTACAATCTATTTCCAGCATTTCCATACCCAGATCTGGAAGTCCTGTTATCCACCTATTCCTGCAGCGAGCCACCATGGGCGTATCAGGAGTCACATCAGCAAGGTCTCAGTCAGCAGCTAACCTAGAGTCATGGAATCAGAGAGTCAGCCTGCCTGGAAGAGACCTCCAAGATAATCCAGCCCAACCTAGCCCCCAGCCCTGCCCAACCAACCACACCATGGCACTCAGTGCCCCAGCCAGGCTTGGCTGCAACACCTCCAGCCACGGCCACACCACCACCTCCCTGGGCAGCCCATTCCAATGCCAATCACTCTCTCTGCCAGCAACTTCCTCCTAACATCCAGCCTAGAGCCGCCCTGGCACAGCTTGAGGCTGTGTCCCCTTCTTCCGTTGCTGGTTGCCTGGCAGCAGAGCCCAACCCCACCTGGCTACAGCCTCCCTGCAGGCAGCTGCAGACAGCAGTGAGCTCTGCCCTGAGCCTCCTCTGCTGCAGGCTGCACACCCCCAGCTCCCTCAGCCTCTCCTCACAGGGCTCTGCTCCAGGCCCCTCCCCAGCCTTACTGCCCTTCTCTCAACACCTTCCAGCACCTCAACATCTCTCTGCAATGGAGGAGCCCAGAACTGGGCACAGCACTCCAGGGGTGTCCTGAGCAGTGCTGAGCACAGGGGCACAAGAACCTCCCTTGTCCTGCTGCCCACACTGCCCCTGAGCCATCTCAGGATGCCACTGGCTCTGCTGCCCACCTGGGCATACTGCTGCCTCACATTCAGCTGCTATCTACCAGTACCCCCAGCTCCCTCTCTATACAGTCTCAGACCAAAATCCTCTCAGTCACAGCATACCAGCTAGTCTGGGTGAGCCTTTTCTAGTTGCTGAACTTGCAACAAGCTCCAGGGACATGCCTGAAATGCAGCACATCATCATTTTCTGTTGTTTCCTTCTTCCCCCTCTCCATGATTCTGAGATGTCCTCAATTCACCTGCAGAGACATTAACAAACCTCTTATCTTTTGGGCAAAATCTCAATTTGGAAAAGCCACAGGAACTCTGAGCTCTGTTTCACCAAACTGCCTGGAGCTCTCCACCTCACCGTGGTTTGGTACCCTGCCTAATGTCCTAGCCCTTAAATTAGTCTGCAAAAGTTGGGATTCTTTTATTTCCTTCCATCTGAAGTATTTTGTGTTCCACCTCCTCTGTGCACCTCTGCTGTCCTTGCTGATTGTTAACAGCAGCAGTGAAAACTCACAGCAAGAACAGTGTTTGATTTCAGACTCTGCTGTAGTGACTTCCCCAGGAACATGGTACAGAGTCACGGGCACTGGGATCCATCTCTCCCCCACCAAGGATCCAATATCCTGTCTTCAGCTCATACATTTTGGACCTGTCACTGCTTCTGCCAAAAAAGCTTCATTTTTACAGCAGAAGAATTGAGAAAAAATAAGAGAGGAAGTAGATTAAAAGGGAGGATTTTTAAAGGGCAGCCAAGATAATTCCTCTTGGATGTTTTCAGCTTTCTCAATATTTTTTCTCTTGAAGAAACTGTAATCTGGTGCCCTGTGCAGGAGGTTGCCTACTGCAGCTAAATCTTCTCCCTACAGGAAGGAAGGAAGTGCAAGGTAGATTTTCTCTTCTGACTCTAAGCACAAACAAGTTGTTGGAAGAGAAAACCCTACTAGGAACAGGAGGAACTTAATCCTCTTTCAGGTTTACTTAGAATCAACCAGGTTGGAAGAGACCTCCAAGCTCCTGCAGCCCAACCTAGCACCCAGCCCTGCCCAACCAACCAGACCATGGCACTAAATGCCCCAGCCAGCCTTGGCTTCAACACCTCCAGGGACAGTAACTCCACCACCTCCCTGGGCAGCCCATTCCAATGCCAATCACTCTCTCTGCCAACAACTTCCTCCTCACATTCAGCCTAGACCTCCCCTGGCACAACTTCACTTGGGGATGCTGCTGGAGGAGAAGCTCAATAGGAGCCAGCAGTGTGCACTTGCAGCCCAGAAAGCCAAGCAGAGCCTGGCCTGCAGCAGGGCCAGGGATGTGAGAGGAGTGGAGAAATGGAGCAAAGCTGGAGGTGGGGAGAGTGAGGCTGGAGGTGAGGAGGAAGTTGTTGAGCGTGAGAGTGGTGAGAGGCTGGAATGGGTTGCCCATGGAGGTGGTTGAGGCCCCATGGCTGGAGGTGTTGAGGCCAGGCTGGCTGAGGCTGTGTGCAGCCTGCTCTAGGGTAGGGTGTCTGTGGGCATGGCAGGGGGGTTGGCACTGACTGCTCCTTGTGGTTCCTTCCAGCCCTGACTGATTCTGTGTTTCCATTCCATGATTCTACGAATGGAATATGCATTGCAGAAGACTCAGCTTTTATCTTTGCTGAGTAATTCAAGTGAAGTTCTGTCCACTAAAGGGTGCAGAGTTCTGTCCAACAAAGGGTGCAGAGTTCTGTCCAACAAAGGGTGCAGGGTTCTGTGCAATAAAGGGTGCATCAAGAATCCCACAGCAGTCTCCATCTCCATGGGCACCCTCCCGGCGCTGTTGCCAGGTAGGCTCGCGTGGGAGATCGCGTTTGGTCTCTGCTGTTTGGTCTCTGCTGTTAGAGTGCATTTAATACATACCCTGATGGTTTCCAGACTGCATTATTTATTGGCCACAAATTAAAGCATGTCCATTCTGAACAGTCAATTAATTTTAGAGGTCTAACATGACTGCAGCAGCAGCAGCTAAAGAGCTCTGCAGACTGAACAGCATCTCTTGAAGCTGAAGGAAGGCAGCAGAGCTGCACTTTTGGCCTTGGCACTGTGACAGCTGAGCCAGTAACCAAAAATGCAAGAATTAGTGTAAATTATGCCACTGGACTATGAAATGGAACTGTCCTGCTGCTGACATTTCCTTGCCATTTTGATCTGAAAAGGCTCGAAGTGCCTTCAGTCGCTCAGACTGCACTTCCAGCACAGCCCTGTTTCCATCTCCGTGTTGTTGCTGCATGCACTTGTGATGTTCTCCACACGTGTTTCTTGCCAGTAACATTAAGGGGGGGGGACCCCTCCCTATTTATAGATTTCTCCTGTTAAAAACACTGCATAAAAGCTGAGTTGTTTTGTTAGCATGATAATGGCTCCACTCTCCATCCAAAGCCTAGCCCCTGAGGTTTGGGAGCCTGACTGACAGCTCACCCACCAACCATGTTCTGCTGTACCCTTTTTACCACATAGCCAGCACTGGCTGCGAGGCCTGAGATGCTCTTAGCGAGGCAGAGCTCAGGGGTACTCATGCCCCCCCAAGCCTCACACCAGGTGGAAGATCTGATATGAGACCATTCTGCCCTTGGAAGCCCAAGCAACACAGAGAGCCATTGCCTTTGCAAAGATTTGCATGCCTTGCAGGAGAAACTTCTTGTCTCTTCCAACAGCACCCTCCTTGGCCAGGTAAGCAAGCTGTGCACCAGCTGGTGGCCAGCAGGGTCTTTGAGAACCAAGTCAAAGTGTGCTTGCTGGGTTTAAGCAAGCATTCAGAAGCCTAGCAACAAGATTTTGCACAAGGTCTGGAGCTCTGGCTTATTAGGGCATACAGCAGATCACCTGCCAGTCAAACACTGCTTGTGGGGCAGGGAAAAACCATCAGTGTTGTCCCAGAATCATAGGATCACAGAATCAGGCAGGGCTGGAAGGGACCACAAGGATCAGCCAGTGCCAACCCCCCTGCCATGCCCAGGGACACCCTACCCTAGAGCAGGCTGCACACAGCCTCAGCCAGCCTGGCCTCAAACACCTCCAGCCATGGGGCCTCAACCACCTCCCTGGGCAACCCATTCCAGCCTCTCACCACTCTCATGCTCAACAACTTCCTCCTCACCTCCAGCCTCACTCTCCCCACCTCCAGCTTTGCTCCATTCCCCCAACTCCTGCCACTCCCTCACAGCCTCAAAAGTCCCTCCCCACCTTTTTTGTAGCCCCCTTCAGATCCTGGAAGGCCACAAGAAGGTCCCCTGGGAGCCTCCTCTTCTGCAGCCTGCACAGCCCCAACTCTTTCAGTCTGTGCTCACAGCAGAGCTGCTGCAGCCTCTGAGCATCCTCCTGGCCCTGCTCTGGACACTCTCCAGCATCTCCACAGCCCTCTTGTCCCAGGGGCTCCAGAGCTGGATGCAGTACTCCAGATGAAGTCTCAGCAGAGCAGAGCAGAGGGGGAGAATCCCCTCCCTGGCCCTGCTGGCCACACTTCTGCTGCTGCAGCCCAGGCTCTGCTTGGCTCTCTGGGCTGCAAGTGCACACTGCTGGCTCCTGCTGAGCTTCTCCTCCAGCAGCACCCCCAAGTCCCTCTGCTCAGGGCTGCTCTCCAGCCTGGCACTGCCCAGCCTGGATTGGTGCTTGGGACTCCTAACAGTGGTTACCTCCTCTCCATATGAGACTGCAAAATGCCTCACCACAAAATAAAAGCATGATTTATTGCATTTCACTTCCTTCAGTTTTCCTTCTACCATCTCTTCTCAGAGCTCTCTTTTTATATTTTGGGGGTGGGTTTTTTTCGGTTTTTTGTGTTTTTGTTCCCCCCTGGCTCCAGTGATAAGATGACTTCATCAGACTTGCATTCAGGCCTGGCCTGATTCAGACAGGTGTTACTCATGTCTACAGCAGAGCCACACGGAAGAAGAGAGAAATTCCTGCCCTCCAGGGAGGGCTTTTATGCTTCCTTCCACCAAATTAGAGCTTTGCAGAAAGGGGAAGGGAAGGCAGTGATGTATGTGACCATGCTGCTTTCTGCTAAGTGCATGTGTGCCTAAAGTGAAAAGCCTGGCTGGGGCACTGAGTGCCATGGGCTGATTGCTTGGCCAGGGCTGGGTGCTAGGTTGGGCTGGCTGAGCTTGGAGCTCTCTTCTAACCTGCTTAATTCTCTGAGTCTAAACCCTTGTTAGAGGCTTTTGCCCTGTAATGACAGCATTGGAATGCTAATGTGGCTGAAATTAAGGCAAGACCCTCTTCAGTTCTGACTCAGCAACTGTGCTGGCAGAGCCAATCTGGCAGCATTTTGTGCAGTCCATGCATTTTCTTAGTAGGTCTCAGGAGGTCAAACCCAAAGGGACAGATCTGCCACTTCAGTGCAGGCTTCCACTGGAAATGACTGTTCATCCCAGATGGACACCACAGAAGCTGCTTCTCTATCCCCTGGCACCTTAGGCATCTGTAATAATGGATTCAGGCAATGAAATCTTCACTTCCCAGGGGAATTCTTCTTTCTGGACCTGTAATTGCACTATACCAAAGTTTGCCCCAGACTGTAGCAGTGTGGAAGATTATTTCTTTGGGACTCCATTGAATGAGAGCTCCATGTCACCTTTAAGCTATGGTTTTTAGTTCCATTCATCCCTTTCTGGGCTGTTAGTGTAACATAGCAGGGATGGGCAGCTGCAGCACAGGGGTGAGAGCTGCAGCACAGGGGTGAGAGCTGCAGCACAGGGGGGTGAGAGCTGCAGCACAGGGGTGTGAGAGCTGCAGCACAGGGGTGAGAGCTGCAGCACAGGGGTGAGAGCTGCAGCACAGGGCGGTGAGAGCTGCAGCACAGGGGGGTGAGAGCTGCAGCACAGGGGTGAGAGCTGCAGCACAGGGGGGTGAGAGCTGCAGCACAGGGGGGTGAGAGCTGCAGCACAGGGGTGAGAGCTGCAGTACAGGGGGGTGAGAGCTGCAGCACAGGGGGGTGAGAGCTGCAGCACAGGGGTGAGAGCTGCAGCACAGAGGGGTGAGAGCTGCAGCACAGGGGGGTGAGAGCTGCAGCACAGGGGGGGTGAGAGCTGCAGCACAGGGGTGAGAGCTGCAGCACAGGGCGGTGAGAGCTGCAGCACAGGGGGGTGAGAGCTGCAGCACAGGGGGGTGAGAGCTGCAGCACAGGGGTGAGAGCTGCAGTACAGGGGGGTGAGAGCTGCAGCACAGGGGGGTGAGAGCTGCAGCACAGGGGTGAGAGCTGCAGCACAGAGGGGTGAGAGCTGCAGCACAGGGGGGTGAGAGCTGCAGCACAGGGGGGTGAGAGCTGCAGCACAGGGGTGAGAGCTGCAGCACAGGGGGGTGAGAGCTGCAGCACAGGGGGGTGAGAGCTGCAGCACAGGGGTGAGAGAGCTGCAGCACAGGGGTGAGAGAGCTGCAGCACAGGGGTGAGAGCTGCAGCACAGGGGTGAGAGCTGCAGCACAGGGGTGAGAGCTGCAGCACAGGGGTGAGAGCTGCACTTCCTATCCTTGTGTATTATCCACTCTCAAGGTGGAAGCTGGCCAGTATCCAGGCTTTTCCCCTTTAAATGAGCTGGAACAAAATGGGCACTCTGCTCCATTGTTCTTGCTAATACTTCAAGCGTTCCTCCATCCCTCAAACAGCTTTGATGTCATCTAGCTCCGCTTGAAGGGGAAGGAATGTGTTTGGGAATCATTAACAAGCTAAAAATGACTTTGTCAGGACATTTGTATCATTGAATTACTTGCAGCTACCAGCCCTAGAGAGCTGAGGCAGTGGTTGGGCACAGTTAGAGCCCTTTAAAGGGAAAAAAAACCCCAGGCTCTCGGTGAAGCACACAAAGTTGGACTGAAGAGGGACAGGTTAATATCCTGCCTCTGCCTGAAAGTGCTCACATAACCTCAGGCACATCATTTAGTCCACCTACACATCAGCCCCTCTCATGAAGTGCCCCTGGTGACTCTTCTCTCATTATAGCACAAGCAAATATTAGCATTACACCAGAGCTGTGTCTTACCCTGCATTCCTACCCCATCCAGCCTAAGAGCCCTGGGTTCTGTCAGTGCCTCTGGGCACTGCCGTAACACAAATAATGCTCAAGCTAGAAGTGCTTCTTTCACTTCTTGCTCTCACTGCGAGGACTGTGAGGAATCAGTGCAGTCTCCTTTCATAAGGGAAAGCCAAGCAGCACATGGCTCTCTCTGCCACTGCAGGGCAGAATTAAAGGCACTCCTGGCATCCCTCTAGGGCAGATTTAGAAACTCAGCCCCTTCCTTCTCCCAGCTCACAGGGAAAACAGCACACTACACAGGGCTGCCTTAGCACTGCCCTTAGCACTGGACAGCTGAGCAGAAAATGACAAGTTTTGGCCTTAATAAACTGTATTTCATGTCTGGATTTCCAAGCATGTCAGCAATCTCACCCCTGCCACCAAGATAGCTGTTCCATCAGCTCTGCCAGAGCCCAGCCCCAGCCTTTTGTGGGTTTAACCTTTTCCAGCCACAGTGAAGATTAGATTTAGATACTTAGTTTAGGCTGAGCTCTTCTCTAAAGTTATACTCCAGGGCATTAAGCTACTCTGTGCTGGAGCAACTTTATGGGCAAGAGATGATGCATCTGTGAGCCTGGAATTGTGCAGGAGAGAATCAGGCTTGGTAGAATCATAGAATCAGACAGGTTGGAAGAGAGCTCCAAGCTCAGCCAGCCCAACCTAGCACCCAGCCCTGCCCAACCAACCAGACCATGTCACTAAGTGCCCCAGCCAGGCTTGGATTCAACACCTCCAGCCACAACCACTCCACCACCTCCCTGGGCAGCCCATTCCAATGCCAATCACTCTCTCTGACAACAACTTCCTCCTCACATTCTGCCTAGACCTGCCCTGGCACAGCTTGAGGCTATGTCCCCTTCTTCTGTTGCTGGCTGCCTGGCAGCAGAGCCCAACCCCACCTGGCTACAGCCTCCCTGCAGGCAGCTGCAGGCAGCAATGAGCTCTGCCCTGAGCCTCCTCTGCTGCAGGCTGCACACCCCCAGCTCCCTCAGCCTCTCCTCACAGGGCTCTGCTCCAGGCCCCTCCCCAGCCTTGATGCCCTTCTCTCAACACCTTCCAGCACCTCAACATCTCTCTGCAATGGAGGAGCCCAGAACTGGACACAGCACTCAAGGTGTAGTGAAGCAGCCCTCAACCCTAGCAGCGCAAGCTCCATGTTCTGTTTAAGCCCCAAGAAGCTCCCTATCCCCTCTGTCATTCCTTCCAAATCCAAGCTGGACCTGGCAACATCTGTGGCTCATTAATATTATCTCTGGTGCCTCTGGGTCATTGCTCCTATGTAAACCCTCACCTCGGGAGGCTTGTGAGACGCTTTGCCAAGGGGCAGGGCTGGCAGTGCTTAGAGGGAAGTGCTTCATTTGGGGAGAAAATAGGAGACACTACAGATCTGTTTGCTCTCTGCAGAGCTGCTCTTGATGGTCTGCTGTAGCAAAGGACTTTCTGTAAGAAAACAGAAAGGAATTACAGAATCCTAGAATCAGGCAGGGCTGGAAGGGACCACAAGAAGCAGCCAGTTCCACCCCCCCTGCCATGGCCAGGGACACCCTACCCTAGAGCAGGCTGCACACAGCCTCAGCCAGCCTGGCCTCAAACACCTCCAGGGTGTTTAGGTCTGTCCTATTTGGAAGCTTTGTTAGGCAGAGTTTTTGCTATTGCACTGCTAACTCATCTCTGCTGTATAGCTCTAGAGAGTGTCAGGCATGAATCCAATTACCAGAGAAGCTGCTCAGTTTCTAGTGAGAATAATTCCTCAACACAGCTCTTCCCCACCCCCCCACCCCCCCCCCCCCCCCGGAATGTTTTAGCTTATGAAAAAAACAAATCTCTGTTTTTAACCTGTCCATCTGATGTCTGTTTGGTGTTCCTGTGCTTTGAGGGGAAGGAGAGTGCAGAGCACAGAATGTGACAGAGCAACACAGACTACAAACCCACGAGAAGCCAGCAAAGAAAGTGGGTGGGGAGGCATGGGCTGCCCCTGACAACTAATGCACTTCAGCCTGGTATGTGTGAGAAACACTTGCCTGCCCTTGAGCTCCCCAGAGCCAGTCTCTGGGGTTTGAACTAGGATCTGCTGCTGTGACTCAGCATCCTCATTTTTCTCTCTGCAGAGAGCTTCTAGGCTCTGAGCACTGACCCTGTGCCTCCTGGTCACCTGCCCTGTGCGTGCCCTGCTGACAGGGGAAGGATGTTCTGCCTTCCTAAGGGGTCAGGGCACGGGCTGCCCCCCTCTGCTCTGACTCAGCACTCTCATAAAACCCCTGCCTTCACCCAGTCCTCTGCGTGCTGCCTGCTCAGTCTGTGCTGCTGGGGGCTGCTCTCGCTCCTGACTGCGGAGAGAATGGAGGGTGAGAGGGAAGCGTTGGGAAAGCGTGGCTAAGTCAGGGAGAACACAGCCCATCAGGCAGACCTCCCAGCTGTAACCAGCTGGGAAGGTGGCAAAACAGAAGTACCACCACTCTGCAGGCATCGGAAGGAAGAAGAAAGGGGGGAGGGGAATGCGAGGGCCGGGGGGAAAGGGTCAGTTCAGTTGTGTGTGTAGGGAGGGGACAGTGCTGATGTTAAAGTGTTTGCTGGGACCTAGGAGCTTTGAGGGCCAGACACCCTAGGAAGATCTACAAGCATGGATTGCTAAATAACCTCTGTCAAGTCCTGGTGTCCTGCCCTGACCCCTCAGTGCTATATGAGGAGGCAGCACAAGGCACTTGCTCTGCACCCCCACCCTCAGCTTACGTGCACCCCACCCATGCCCCTGCTGCCTCTCTGCGCTCCTCCTCTCCTCCTGCTGAAGTTTAGAGCTCTTCTTTGAACTTTGCAGCCCATTATTTTTAGACTTGTCACTTTGTTTGGAAAGATTTATTTCCACTGTTCCTTCTCTGCTCTTTCCTTGCCTCTTCTCCACTAGATGCTTTTTTGGCCAAGCCCCTGGCCATTTTTTATGACTTTGTGTACAGCTTCAGAACAGTGAAATGTTTTTGAAGCAAGATGATCCTGTGTTGCTGTGCTCATGCAGTAGCTCCTCCACCTCTGCTCCTTTTCAAAGGGTTTGTGCCATGCTTCTGTTTTTTACTGCCCCTGAAGAAAACAAACCAAGTCACTCTGCAGAGGGACCTGGCCAGGCTGGATGGGAGGGCAGAGGCCAAGAGGATGCTACTGAACAAGGCCAAGGGCAGGGCTCTGCACTTTGGCCACAACAACCCCAAGCAGCACTACAGGCTGGGGCCAGAGTGGCTGAGAGCAGCCAGGCAGAGAGGGAGCTGGGGGTGCTGGGAGAGAGGAGCTGAAGAGGAGGCAGCAGTGCCCAGGTGGGCAGCAGAGCCAATGGCATCCTGGGCTGGCTCAGGAGCAGTGTGGGCAGCAGGACAAGGGAGGTGCTTCTGCCTCTGTGCTCAGCACTGCTCAGGCCACCCCTTGAGTGCTGTGTCCAGTTCTGGGCTCCTCCATTGCAGAGAGATATTGAGGAGCTGGAAGGTGTTTGGAGAAGGGCATCAAGGCTGCGGAGGGTCCTGGAGCACAGCCCTGTGAGGAGAGGCTGAGGGAGCTGGGGGTGTGCAGCCTGCAGCAGAGGAGGCTCAGGGCAGAGCTCATTGCTGTCTGCAGCTGCCTGCAGGGAGGCTGTAGCCAGGTGGGGTTGGGCTCTGCTGCCAGGCATGCAGCAACAGAAGAAGGGGACACAGCCTCAAGCTGTGCCAGGACAGGTCTAGGCTGGATGCTAGGAGGAAGTTGTTGTCAGAGAGAGTGATTGGCATTGGAATGGGCTGCCCAGGGAGGTGGTGGAGTCTCTGTGCCTGGAGGTGTTGCAGCCAAGGCTGGCTGGGGCACTCAGTGCCATGGTCTGGTTAGTTGGCCAGGGCTGGGTGCTAGGTTGGGCTGGCTGAGCTTGGAGCTCTCTTCCAACCTGCTTGATTCTATGGTTCTATACTTTTCCCTGAGCTAACCTCTTTCCCCCCACCCCAATGAATGACTTCACTTCCTAGTAAATCAAAGTCTAACACCCAATTTTAGTAGTTGATCTCCTGCATCTGCTCCATCTGCCTTGGAGCAGCCTGGCAGGACTGCACACTTGGGTGTGACAGGGATAGTGTTTCAGAGAAGGGGACCGTGGACAACTCAGGATAAACTGAAGAATCCCTCCCCTTTTGTCAGACAGGGAGATTCCAAGCTCAGAGGAGCTCTGTCCACACTTGTAGTGCTATTGCAATTCGAACCAGACCTGTGGACATCTGCAGAAATGATTCGTGCAGCAGCCACTGGAGGGGTAATAAAGGGCTTTTTGGTTGGGTTTTTTCCCCTCTCAAATTCAGTCCCTGGTAGGATGAATGGTTATTGTCAAACGAATCCCTTATATCCTGTGTTAAAAATAAGCATGTCTCACTTCAGCTTCTGCAAGGCACAAATGCCCCAATCATTTCCCCTTCCTTTTTGGAGCTCAGAGCAGGCTTTCAGGGGCCAAACAAAGAAGTCTAAATTCTAGTGAGACCTGTGGAATGCAGCTTGCAGTGTGTTCTATACAGAGGGTCTTCAGGAGACCAGGAATTTCCCCTGAGAAGTGAAACCCACTCTGCTCTGAAGGAATAAATCAGAGTAAGCTGCTCCTGAGAGCCTTGGAGCTTGGAGTGGGCTGTGTTAATGGTCTGCAGGGACAGGAGCTGTGAATGGGGCAAGGAGCTGCTGTCCACCACTTCTGCTGAGGCATTCTCCTCTCATTTTGCCTTGTGATGTGGAGTTTGCAGCCCAAGCAACTCCAAACCCAAGGGAATGGCTCTATTCCCTGCACCAAGTAGGTCTACCTTTGTCTTTGGAGGAACAACTGCAGGGCTTACATTGCAGATACTGTGCTTGCCTGCACTCGTGGGAGGCCAGGCAGTGGCACCCTCCACCACAGCACCTGCTTCCCACACACAGCTGATGCTTGGGACTCAGGCTCAAAGGATCCTGCTGTGCCACACAGGAAAGGAACATGTCAGACTCTGCCCATAGAGCATATCCCGTTCATGGACCAAAGCTTCAGAACTTGGAATGGGCTGCCCAGGGAGGTGGTGGAGTTGCAATCCCTGGAGGTGTGCAAGCCAAGGCTGGCTGGGGCACTTAGTGCCATGGTCTGGTTGATTGGCCAGGGCTGGGTGCTAGGTTGGGCTGGCTGAGCTTGGAGCTCTCTTCCAACCTGGCTGATTCTGTGGTGGTTCTGTGATGGTTCCATGATGGTTCTATGATGACTCTGTGAACTGACATCCCAGCTCAGGTTTATAGTCTCTCCAAGGTTTCTGTTGGAGAGCAGGAGTAGGCCTGCCCCTAAAGGGGGGCTTGGACTTGTATGCAGTGGCTGTGGCAGCTTACCCCTGGACACCATACAGATTGTCTTGGTCAGTTTGGCTTTTTCCCATCTGTGTATCCCAAAAGGGAGGAGGGAGATACTTGAGACAGCACTGTTTGGGACCTGACATCATCATCACAGGTTGGACTGGATGACCTTGGAGGTCTCTTGCCACCTGGCTGACTCTGTGGCTCTGTGGCTCTCAGGTCTTTTACCAGACCTCTGCCCTCTGCATGCTTGTTGCACAAGCAGCAGGCGTGTTAAGGCACTCGATGTAGTGAGCCTCACCACACCAACTCAGCAGCTTTTCAGTGGATGCTCTGCATCAAAGATGCTCTGGGGAGGTAGGAGAGAGTTTCCTGGCAAGAACCTCGAGCATCATCTGCAAGTTACTGCCTGCTTCACTGTGTTCTGAGCTCTACAGATGAATTGTGCCTTTGGCCACACATCTTATCAGGACACAGATCCTGCTTTAGACACCTTCTCTATTGCCTGTTTCTAACTGGTTGCAGGGAGAAGAGAGTCTTGTCTGTTAGCCTGTGTATGAGGGAGCTCCTTTCAATTGGTTGGGTCTGGTTAGCTCTCCTGAAGCTGATCCTGAAGGGCTCTGGCCATTGCATCAGCTTAGTGCTTGCTCTCTGTTGCCATGCTTTTGCTTGCTTGCAGGCAGGCAGTTGCCCAAGAGCGAAGTCGAACAAAGGAGGCCACCAGGAGGCCAGCCAGGGACTGCTCTTGCAAAAGAGATTTCACACATCCTACCCAGAAAAGGGTGGGGAAAGAGACAAACTCCACATTAAACTGCTGGCAAAGGGGCACCCTGGGCACTCCTCTCTCTCCCTTGAAAACAAACAGAAGTCGTTGGTGTTGGGGAAGTGAGAGCCCTGTTAGGACACAACGGTCCTGCTGTTTGTAGTTTCAGTGTAGATTTCAGATGCCAGCCTTGCAGGGCTGTGCAACAGCACAAAGAGGTTTAAGGGGAATGAAACTGAGCTGCTGGCTGAGGAAGATAAACCTCTCTCGATTCTACTCCCAAAGCCCTGGCAGCCTGGGGCAGTCCCCACTGACTGCAGGAGGGGAGACACAACCCCCATTTTCAAACAGGGTAGGAAGGAGACAGGAGAACAGTGAAGAGGTGACTGGCTACAGCCAGCATGGCTGCACCAAGGGCAAATCCTGCCTGACAAACCTGGTGGCCTTCTGTGAACAGGTAACAACATGATTAGATAACAGGTGAGCAACTGATGGCATTGACCTGGCCCTGAGCAAGGCCTTTGGCACTGTCCCACACCACATTCTGCTCTCCAAGCTGGTGCCACATGGGTGTGATGGGTGGAACACTGGATGGATACAGAACTGGCTTGATGGCTGCACACAAAGAGAGGCTGTCATTGGCTCCATGGCCAAGTGTAGGCAGTGACAAGCAGAGTCCCTCAGGGATCAGTTCTGGGACCAGTCTTGTTCAGCATCTTTGTGGGTGCCATGGACAGAGGCACTGAGTGCAGCCTCAGCAAGTTTGCTGCCCACACCAAGCTGTGTGGTGCAGCAGCCAGGCTGGAGGGCAGGGATCCATCCAGCAGGACCTGGACAGGTTGCAGAGGTGGGCACAGGCCAAGCTTCTGCAGCCTGCAGCAGAGGAGGCTCAGGGCAGAGCTCATTGCTGCCTGCAGCTGCCTGAAGGGAGGCTGTAGCCAGGTGGGGTTGGGCTCTGATGCCAGGCAAGCAGCAGCAGAACAAGGGGACACAGCCTCAAGCTGTGCCAGGGGAGGTCTAGGCTGGATGTTAGGAGGAAGTTGTTGTCAGAGAGAGTGATTGGCATTGGAATGGGCTGCCCAGGGAGGTGGTGGAGTCTCTGTGTCTGGAGGTGTTGAATCCAAGGCTGTCTGGGGCACTTAGTGCCATGGTCTGGTTGGGTGAGCAGGGTTGGGTTGAATGAGCTTGGAGCTCTCTTCCAACCTGTTTGATTCTGTGATTCTATGATCTGGGCTTAGGAAGCTGTTAATCAACATCCATTTTAACAGAGCTTTCTTGGCTTAAAGTCTGTCTGCTTTCCTTCCCTGGTTTGATAGGATTTTATGGAAGGAAGTGGGTGGTCATGCAGCTAGAAATACCACCCTGCTCTCACACCCTCTGGCAATGTCCTGAGATCCTCCACAGCATATTGCCCAGAAGTGACCTCCAGAGCCCTATGTGCTGGTGGGGATTAAATGTTCAGACAAAACGTGTGAGTAACAGATGAGACTGCACTGCACAAAGCTCCTCTCCAAGGACATTCTTCCACTTGTTCCTAGAACAAGATCTGAAGCATCTGGACCAGGATTTTGTGTCACATGACTTCAATCATGCTGACATTGGACTTCAGTGACACATTCTGATGGCCTCTCAGAAGGAAGCACCTACCCAATGGGGATTCAATTCAGATCTCAGATTGCCTTCGTCGCCTGCTAATAAAGTGCTACATCACAGCTGAAACCACATTGATGGAGGCTGCAGTGGTTGTGCAACAGGCTCTTATGTGTCTAATAATTAACTGACACAGTTCAGTCACATATGAATTAAAGCAGCTTACTACTTTACTAAGAAGCCAGGAGTTCTTGGCGTGGACTTGGTAACCAGAGTGACCTCATGCTCTAGAAATCAGATTCACCCTAGGTTGCAGCCGCCCACACTACTGCCTTATGTTATCACTTGTGACTTGTGAAGGTCATCCTGGAAAGGGGAGGCCAGGTGAGTTAGCAGGAGTTCAGCAACAGGAAGCTGAAGTGACTGGCCTGGAGAAATGCAGTAGTAAGTCCAAGGTGGAGCAGCATATGAAACGTGGCTCCCCTGAAGTTATTCTCTCATTTCACACAGGCTGCTGCTGGAGGTGGAAATCCTGCCCTGTGCTGGAGTGAGGCTAACTGAAACTGGGACAAATCAAACCCTTAGCTGTGAGCAGGAAGAAAAAAACCCAACAGCTGCCCTGTGGCA
The DNA here is from genome assembly GCF_015220805.1 of Pogoniulus pusillus. NCBI lineage: Eukaryota > Metazoa > Chordata > Aves > Piciformes > Lybiidae > Pogoniulus > Pogoniulus pusillus. Next base: position 49,316,470 of record NC_087265.1, on the reverse strand, counting down.
CCCATTCTTCTGCTGAGAAGCACAGCTGGTCAGAATGCAGGCAAGGCACCCCTGCTCGCACACTGCTCAGCGCTCGCTTCGGGCTGCGCCTTCCTTCTGCCGCTCTGCTCTCTGTGGCTGGCTCTGCCTTAACTCTCTGATCCACCTAACCCTCTTTCCTCTAACCCCCTTGTTGTCTTTTTGACATCTCACCTCAGAACTCCACATTTATCACTTGAGATATACATAGAATCACAGAATCAGGCAGACTGAAGAGAGCTCCAAGCTCAGCCAGCCCAAGCTAGCACCCAGTCCTGCCCAATCAACCAGACCATGGCACTAAGTGCCCCAGCCAGCCTTGGCTTCAACACCTCCAGGGACTGTTACTGCACCACCTCATATTGCAGTCAGCTGTAAATAGAGCTTCACTCTTTAACTTCCAGCTGGCTGAGTCTAGTCTGGGTGGTTTTATTAAGTATGGGGGGGTTGGGGGCAGACAGGTAACTCTCAAGCCACCACACTGCCCTTGGTGCTATTCCATATTTTAGGGCTGGACTGGATGATCTTGGTTGGATAGGTTGGGCTGGATGGATAGGTTGGACTGGATGGATAGGTTGGACTGGATGATCTTGGTTGGATAAGTTGGGCTGGATGGATAGGCTGGACAGGATGGATAGGCTGGATTGGATGATCTTGGAAGTCTCTTCCAACCTGGTTGACTCTATGACTCAATGCCACAGAAGAATCTCTCAGTATTCCACTGCCATGTGCCAGTCTGTTCTTTGAAATGCCTTTTTTTTTTGTTTGTTTCCCTCACCATGTGGAAAGGGAACATTTGGGAAGTCTCAGTTTCATGAGGTGGGAAAAATTGTTTCCCTCTCAGCTCTAGAGCAGATTGATAAAAGACTGCTGCTAGCAGTTGAGTGCTGGGGGGGGGTTTTGATCTGTGCAGCTGTGCATAGTTCTTATTAGTTCCACAGTCACTGGAGGCAGTTGGAAGGGTCAATGTGGTGTGAATGTGGACCTGACAGGGGAACAGAAGTGTCTGCCAGAAGGGCCAGCTTTAATTGGAGGCTAAATCTGATTTTAGAGGCAGAGGGAAATAGCACTGGGCAATGGGATCCAGGGCAGGCCAGAGAGCAGCCTGCAGAGGACACTGACCTGGAGAAGTCCTGCTTAGGAAGGGGCTCCTGAATCTTGGCATTGGAGATCAATGCACTTGAGCTCAGGACTCACAAACCAGCAACCACACAGAAAACTTCTGGTGACTTAAAGCAAGCTTCTGAGAGTCCTTTTACCTTTAACCAGGAAAAGCTTACTGCTTTTTAACTGCTCAGAGAAGATAAAGCTTTCCTTTCCCTTTCCCTTTCCCTTTCCCTTTCCCTTTCCCTTTCCCTTTCCCTTTCCCTTTCCCTTTCCCTTTCCCTTTCCCTTTTTCTTTTTCTTTCCCTTTCCCTTTTCCTTTTTCTTTTCCTTTCCCTTTTTCTTTTTCTTTTCCTTTTCCTTTTCCTTTTCCTTTTCCTTTTCCTTTTCCTTTTTCTTTTTCCTCTTTCTTTTGCTTTTTCTTTTTATTTTTTTTCTTTTTCTTTTTCTTTTCCTTTCCCTTTTTCTTTTTCTTTTTCTTTTCCTTTTCCTTTTCCTTTTCCTTTTTCTTTTTCTTTTTCCTCTTTCTTTTGCTTTTTCTTTTTTTTTTCTTTTTCTTTTTCTTTTTATTTTTATTTTTTCTTTTTTCTTTTTCTTTTTGCTTTTTATTTTTCTTTTTCTTCTCCTTTTTCTTTTTTTCTTTTTAATTTTTTTCTTTTCCTTTTCCTTTTTCTTTTCCTTTTCCTTTTTCTTTTCCTTTTCCTTTTTCTTTTCCTTTTTTCTTTTTTTCTTTTTCTTCTTATTTTTATTTTTATTCCTCATTTTCTTTTCTTTTTTCTGTTTAATTTTTTTCTTTTTCTTTTCCTTTTCCTTTTTCTTTTTTCCTTTCATTTTCCTTTCTCTTTTTCTTTTTTCTTTTTCCCTTTTCTTTTCTTTTCCTTTTCCTTTTTCTTTTCCTTTTTATTTTTATTTTTTCTTGCTCTTTTTTCATCTTCTATTTCTTGTCCCTTCCAACCCTGACTGATTCTGTGATTCTGTGTCCTTGTGTGCTAGCTAAAACCAAGTCAGCGCTAAGGAGATTTGTAACCTGGTACAAGAGGAAAAGTTGAGTGAGGAAGACTTCAAAATGCCTTTTCCTTGGGCTGCAGCTGTAAGACTGGATGAAACAAGCAATCTGTTGAAATCAGGCATTTCAGGCCAGAGACCAGCTCCCCAGAGAGTAAGGCTAAAAACCTGCCTCCATGTCGCACACCAGACCAACCTGGACTTTTAAGCTGGGCTGCCCACGAGTCCAGTTGCAGTGGGACATCACTATGGGAAGGAGCATGGCACAGTAACAACTAACAAATCTGCAGGCACTTTTGCAACTGGGTCAACTGTCCCCACCCTGGGTCTAAAGGAGGTCCTTCAGCAGGAGAGTGGTGCCCAGCTGGGTCAACTGTCCCCACCCTGGGTCTAAAGGAGGTCCTTCAGCAGGAGAGTGGTGCCCAGCTGGGTTAACTGTCCCCACTCTGGGTCTAAAGGAGGTCCTTCAGCAGGAGAGTGGTGCCCAGCTGGGTTAACTGTCCCCACCCTGGGTCTAAAGGAGGTCCTTCAGCAGGAGAGTGGTGCCCAGCTGGGTTAACTGTCCCCACCCTGAGTCTAAAGGAAGGTGGTTAAACATGGTGGAGGAGAGAGAAAGAACTGATACCTGAAGTAAACATTTTTCCCCTCCCTCCAGCACATAGCAGTGGATAATGTCATTTTTCAGCTGATTAGATGCCCCATTGGCTGGAAAATCTGGAAGCAAGCATGCAATTAGATCACAAACCTCAGAGCCATGTATATTCGGCCAAGTACAGAGCCCAAGCTACCAGCAAAAAAAAGAAGAGAGAGAAAGAGAGAAGAAAAGAAGCAGCACTATTTATACTGCAGTGCTGGTCCTGCAAGATGGAAAAGAGAACACAATGGAAACTTCCCTGCAAACAATTAAAGGGGGAGGGGGGAGAAAGGCTGAGGATGGGAACGGGGCTGATGCCTGGGGATAAATATAGAGTTTATAACACAGTAAGAGCTGTTTTTAGCAGGTCTTAATTGAAACTATATTGCCTGCCTCTCTGCTGCCACGGCTCCCTGAGAGAAAGAGGGCTGGGTGACTGCTGGTGAAGCCTGCCGGCTCTCACGGGAGCAGACAATGACTGGCATTGCACTCAGGCACTTGTGGAAGCAGGGAGGTGGACTTGTGCTGCGCTCCACGCCGCAGCGTCTCTGCTCCTGACCGACTCTGCCAGGCGCTGTCCCAGCTCCCCTCGGCTCCAGAGGCCACCAGGCACAGAGATGGTTCTAGAAAATGAAGGCACTTTCCTCAGCTAATACTTCTCATTTCTTTTTCTGACTGCTGGTTTGAGCCCAGCTGGGAGATTTGGGTGGGAGGAATTAGGTGATAGGCTGTGAAAAGGAAAGAGTGCTGATGTCTGCTGCACTCAGAGGCGGGCTAGGTGGATAAGAGCATAAACATAGGTGGGAGAGCTTGCCCTCTGGCTTTTGGGCTGAACTTCTCCCTCTAACCTAACTTGCTGTCTGACTAATGCTTCTGCTTCCTAACTCCCCTGGCCAATCCTCCAAACTCACCTTGAAAGCAAGGCAAAGTCTGGGGTAAGGTGGGAAGGAGGTGTTAGGGTGGTTGGGAGCCCCTCCTGCTTTCTGGGAGGGCTGCTGTGTTTCTCTATTACTTTTTAACCAGCAATAGAACAAGGGGACACAGTCTCAAGCTGTGCCAGGGCAGGTTCAGGCTGGATGTGAGGAGGAACTTCCTGGCAGAGAGAGTTATTGGCATTGGAATGGGCTGCCCAGGGAGGTGGTGGAGTGGCTGTGCCTGGAGGTGTTGAAGCCAAGCCTGGCTGGGGCACTTAGTGCCATGGTCTGGTTGGTTGGGCAGGGCTGGGTGCTAGGTTGGGCTGGCTGAGCTTGGAGCTCTCTTCAATCTGCCTGATTCTGTGATTCTATGACTCTTTTTTTTTTCCTCTCTCTTCTCTTTTCTTTTCCCCCTTTTCAATGCAGACATCCCTATTTTTTATAGACAAGGGAAGGAAAGTTTCTTTTCTGGCCACCTCTGTTGGGTGATCTCTTCCTGTACTTCCTGTAAGCTGGGCACTGGCTTCATCCCTGCTAACAAAGGATCAGACTGAGTTGAATCCTATCTAGAGAACTTCTGATCTCAGGTAGAGTGTCCCTGCCCGTGGCAGGGGGGTTGGAACTAGATGGTCATAGAACCATAGAATCAGCCAGGTTGGAAGAGAGCTCCAAGCTCATGCAGGCCAACCTAGCAGCCAGTCCTGCCCAATCAACCAGACCATGGCACTAAGTGTCTCATCCTTGTGGTCCCTTCCAGCCCTGTCTGATTGCTTGCATGAACTCACAAAACCCAAGGAGTTGTGTTCTCCATTTGCATCATTAACTGAAAACCAAATCTGACCTCTTCTGTCTGGGTCTGGAACCCTTCCAGCCCTGTGCAGAGAACTCTATGCCACTTTAGGCTCACAAAGCAGGCTTGGCTCTCGTCCTCTGCAAACTGCTAAGTATGCCTCCAGGCTTGGCCTTCATGATTTCCAGCCAGAAGAATCATATGGGGAGTAGGTTGGACTGGATGATCTTGGAGGTCTCTTCCAACTTGGTTGGTTCTATGATTCTATGATTCTATGTCTGATTTTTTTCCTCCCTGTGGGGTGTTTTTTCCCTCCTGATCCCCTCAGCACAGTCCCTGCTCAGAGTACCCCAACTCCTGGGCAATCCTTCAAGCCCTAGATGAAGTATGTAAAACAAAGGATCAAATCTGCCAGCGCTGCTGCTTCCCTGCTTGGTCTTCAGCATCTTCTGAGGCTAAGATTGCTACAATAGCCCAAAGCAGATTTGGAATGCAAGATGTCTGGGAGGGAGTTGGTAAATTCCATTGTCCTCTCTGGCTAACTTCCCATTGATTTCTTCTGTTGGCCTTGTTTAAACTGTTGGTTGGAGCTTGAAGGCTTTTACAGCTTAAGAAGTCTTCTACCTTCCTGCGCAGAAAAGGAAGCATCCAAGGGTAAAGCATCCTCACTTTGTCCATTGCTGTGTCACTGGAAGTCTCCAGAGGCCTGATCTGAGCTCAAGGTTCTTTCACACAAAACCAGCTCTGAAGGTGGAGCAGTTTGGTTTGGGGACTTCAGACTCATAGCAAGCAGGATGGGAATCATGCCTGAGGTTGTTTAAACTCTCTGGATCCAGAGCTTTTAGTAATCAAAAGACTCACTTCTGCAACACAGAAATGGACCTTTTGAGGGGGAGAAGATCACCTGGCTGCAAAAGAGGGCAAAAGAGCCACAACATCAGCAGGAGTTGCACTGACCTAAGCCAAGGCTGATTTTGTGTAGCTAAAGAGGCTGAGACCAAAGAGATTTGTGAGACAGAGGAGTTTAGCTTCCCAGTGCACTCACAGCGTGGCACAGCAGCAGGCTGCAGAGGCAGCAGGCACATGCTGCTCCTCTGGCCAGGGCTTAGAGTCACAGCTCCACAGAGTCAGGCAGGGCTGGAAGGGACCACAAGGAGCAGCCAGTTCCAGACCCCCTGCCACAGACACCCTACCCTAGAGCAGGCTGCACACAGCCTCAGCCAGCCTGGCCTGAAACACCTCCAGCCATGGGGCCTCAACCACCTCCCTGGGCAACCCATTCCAGCCTCTCACCACTCTCCTGCTCAACAACTTCCTCCTCACCTCCAGCCTCACTCTCCCCACCTCCAGCTTTGCTCCATTCCCCCAACTCCTGCCACTCCCTCACAGCCTCAAAAGTCCCTCCCCAGCTTTTTTGTAGCCCTCTTCAGGTCCTGGAAGGCCACGAGAAGGTCCCCTGGGAGCCTCCTCTGCTCCAGCCTGCACAGCCCCAACTCTTTCAGTCTGTGCTCACAGCAGAGCTGCTGCAGCCTCTGAGCATCCTCCTGGCCCTGCTCTGGACACTCTCCAGCATCTCTACAGCCCTTTTGTCATGGGGGCTCCAGAGCTGGATGCAGGACTCCAGGTTGGGTCTCGGCAGAGTGCAGCAGAGGGGGAGAATCCCCTCCCTGGCCCTGCTGGCCACACAAATTTAAGCTGCTTGCTTGCAGCTCCCTGGAAGTCTTGGGGCCAGCTCCTCAGCAGGTGCAAGATAGAGCAGCTCCTGCTGGTTGTGCCGTTCAAAGCAAGAGCAGTGCCTCCTCTCCTGTAGCATTCACTGCTCTCCTTGCTTCTGTGCATGGCACCCACAAAGCTCTGGGTCTGCCCTGCATGCCACCCATAAAGCTAGACCAGCCCACAGACAGGAGCCTGGGGGAGGAACAGAGCCAACTGTGCAGATGTGTTTTGTAGGCCACAGGGAATCTGGGAGAAAAGAGAGGAAGGGGACTCAGGGAGCAACCCCAGGTTTGGTTGGTGCTCCTGACAACCTTCTTCTCCTACACACCATCACGGGAGAGACAAAAGCCAGGCTCCCTGCTGTGTGCACCAGGAAAGGAGGCTTCTCTGCTGGGCTGTGAGCTGTAAATCACTGCAAAGCTCTGCTGGAATCCTTTTGCCACCTGAATCCCACCCTTCAGCTTAGTGGACTGGGAGGGTACAAATGCTCTCGGGACGTTGCAGTGCTGCCAGTGACCCAAGGCTCGCTCCAGCTGTTACAGTACAGCTATTTTATTGTCCCTCTTCCATTTCTCTTGTACAATTTCATGACTAACTGTGTGTAAAATGGAAGGAATTTGCCTATCCTTTCTCCATCCAGTTGGACACAAACCGGGCTGGTTCCTTTAACTCACTTTTCAGCTGGCAGGGCTTGGTTTCTGTTTTCTTTTAAATGTCAGGAAAGGTTAAACAGGCTCCTCGAAGCTGCAAAAGGTTTTGAAGATCTCTGGGGGTAAAAGCTTCACAAAAGAAACAGTTCATGCTAGTTCAGACCTGGAAGGCAGAGGAAGCAAGCCCAAAACATGCCCCACGTGAGAATCACAGGCTTTGCTTTTAACCTAAGTTCCCCATATGACAGGAAGGAGGATTTGAATCTCCTGGGATCTCTTGAGTCCTTTTCCCCCCCCTCTTTTCTCACAGGACCTGGGCTGCTTCCTATACTGGAAAGATTTTTTGGTGAGCAGCTAAATTAACCCCCCCCAAACAGCTAAGCTGAATATTGTAATGCTTTGCAAGTGGTAGCTAGGGAAAGCAGCTGTGCAGGGCATGCAGTTTTCATCTGAAACGTTGCTGTACACTTGGGTCGTTTGGCTCAGCTCATGGCTGATATGGCAGCATGAAATGCACCTGCAGATCAAGCAGCTGCACATCAGAGAGTGACCCCCACCACTTTCCTATGCCTGCCTGGTGTCCTGCTCTGCCTGAGCAGAGCCTGAGACCTTAGCTAGCAGCTTCCCACATGCCCTCACTTGAAACAGGAAGCAGACACAAACACTGGGTCAAAAAAGCTTCATGCAAAGCTGGTGAGCACTTTGGCTTTCACAAGCCAAACTTGGAGTGCTGTGTCCAGTGCTGGGCTCCTCAAGTCAAAAGAGATGTTGAGGTGCTGGAAAGTGTTGAGAGAAGGGCAGCAAGGCTGGGGAGAGGCCTGGAGCAGAGCCCTGTGAGGAGAGGCTGAGGGAGCTGGGGGTGTGCAGCCTGCAGCAGAGGAGGCTCAGGGCAGAGCTCATTGCTGCCTGCAGCTGCCTGCAAGGAGGCTGTAGCCAGGTGGGGTTGGGCTCTGCTGCCAGGCAAGCAGCAACAGAACAAGGGGACAGAGCCTCAAGATGTGCCAGGTGAGGTCTAGGCTGGATGTGAGGAGGAAGTTGTTGTCAGAGAGAGTGATTGGCATTGGAATGGGCTGCCCAGGGAGGTGGTGGAGTGGCCGTGCCTGGAGGTGTTGAAGCCAAGGCTGGCTGGGGCACTGAGTGCCATGGTGTGGTTGGTTGGGCAGGGCTGGGTGCTGGGTTGGGCTGGCTGAGCTTGGAGCTCTTCCAACCTGCCTGATTCTATGATTCTGTGATCTTAAGTTGCTGAAAAATTCAGTATTCCTCATAGCAGCAAAGTGCTGCAGTCCCAACCCAGCATTCTCCAGGCAGAAAGGATCTTTAAGTGAGCAAAAAGGGCAGGACAGGAGGCAGCAAAGAAATGCTCTGATGCACAGAGCTGCCTGTTAGACAAATGACCTCAAGTGATTTTTACTTTGAGACTGGGACAGGACCTTGTGCTGGACTGGATGAGGCCATGCAAGAGATCATGGCAAGTGGCATTGTGTGTTCTGTGGCCAAGGTCCTGTGCTTTCAAAGGCTGAGCATAGTCCTTACTAGCACACAGGTGCATTGATACCAAGCAGCTGCTGAATCAAGAGCAGCCTGCCTCGTGGTGCTGCCAGCTACGTGCATGGTCCTACAGACTCAAGGTGGCCACAGTTTAAAGCTTCTGCTGATGTTGCTGCCTTTGTTTTTCACTGCTAATATTGTTCTTGAGTTCAAAGGCAAGTTTTGGCCAGCCAGGTGGAACTTGTGTCTGGATTTGTTGTGTATTCACTGGCCTACTTTGAGTCAGGCAGAGACTCGGAGCTTGGCTGCTGCTTCTGCTTCAGGTCTCTCGCTGCAAATGGAAAAGCTGAGGTGAGACATTAAAACTGGAGAATTCCCTGACACCATCACTGGTAACTGCCACTACTGATAGCTGCCTGCTCTGTCCTCACCTGGCTATGAGGAAGGCAAGCCCTGTGCCCAGGCTCTAGAGAGGAACTGTGTGGCATGTGGAGGGGGGCACAGGAATGCTTGAGCAGAGAGCGATCACATTACAGCAGCACTAAGCCCCTCACCTCTGCGCCCTTGCTAGTGCCAGGATCCCTCCTCACTTCCAGCACTCCCTCACTTGGAGAAAAATGTGAAAGTGCCTTAATTGGCCCCAGGCCTCTTATCACTTCTGCAAGCAGTGATCAGAAACAGGGGCCATTAGCAGGCCTAGTATTTCATGCAGGCTCTCATTTATGAGCAGAGGGTTCCATGCCGCTATGATCCATTTCATCTCAACCTATTCCATTAACAAAAGGTATGACATGCTTTGGGGTCCGTGGGGTTGCTTTGCTCTGACTGACACCATAAACACTGAGCAAAGCACTGAACAGATGGTGAGGCACTCAGACAAGTCTGCTATGTTTAAAGAAGCCACTGGCCTTCGGTGAGCACTTAACCACCAGGGGTAGGAGCTGAAAGGAAGCTGCCCTTCATTTCCAGAGTGAGATGGAGTGAAACGCTGGCACTCTGCATCTGTCACACAGCACTAATGCCATGATGGTCTCTGCTTGTAGCTAGCCTGCTATCTGGAGTTGATGCTCTATCAGTAGAGAATGGCCAAAGGGGCAGAGGAAGGGGCAGCAGGAGGCAGGGATGTTTGCCACAGGGTCAGCACTTGCTCTTGCGCCACATACAGCTGCCTTTTCCAGCCTTCTTTGCTGGGAAGCATGCTCAGCTTGCATCTCTCTTTTGTCTGCACACTGGGCTTTGAATGCTCACCTACCAGTGTCCTTCTGCTTGGATGTCTCAGCAATCTAAATGCTCTTTCCTCTCATTTCCTAGAGAGCATTACCAGTTTCAGCCTCCCCAGTGTCTTGTTTCTCTTTCGGGTCTTTCAGCAGCTTGACTAATGGGTGTTGGTCAGTATCAGCCTCACTTTCAAAACATGGATCAGTCATTTCTGCAGAGACCTCTTACTGTGAAGGCAAATCTGCAAGGGACTTTGCCTTCCTTCTGCTACCTGAAGGAGTTTCAGTTCCTCTTGCTCTCAGCTCCCAGCGGCACAGATTACTTTGCACAGTCTCTCTCTCAGGCAGCTGATGTAGCCTGCATTATGTCCAAGGCTAAAAGTGTGCTGGTTTGAGGCTAGCTGGAATATTTTACTGAGAGAAATGAAATCCCTAGCTGGGAGAAGAAGGAAACAACCCCAGCAGTCCCCTCCATCACCCATTCTTCTGCTGAGAAGCACAGCTACTCAAAATGCAGGTAAGACACTCCCTGCTCACAGGCTGCTCACTGAGCACTACTGCTGCTCTGCTCCTTCTTTCTGGCTGCCTCTGCCTTAGCTCTAACCCACCCTAACCCTTTTTTCCTCTAATCTCCCTGTCATCTTTCTGACATCTCACCTCAGACTTCCAGATGTCTCACCTGAGATATATGTGGGTTGGCCTGGTAATTTCTGGAGGGAGAGGGAAGGGGGTTTGGGTCGGGAGCCCTCCTGAGGACTCTGATTTCTGGGAGAGATGTTGCATTTCTGTATTACAGGACCACAGCTCACAGGATGTTAGGGACTGGAAGAGACCCAAGGAGCTCATCCAGTCCAACCCCCCTGTCAGAGCAGGACCATCCTATCTAACACAGATCACAGAGGAACACATCCAGACAGGCCTTGGAAGGCTCCAGAGAAGGAGCTTCCACAACCTTCTATTACTTGTAACTTGTCTGTGACTGTACATGTTTGTGTATATGTTTGTGCAGGCAGTGCTAAGCTGCACGTATAGCTTGGTTCCTCAGCTTCCAGCTGGCTGGCAGATTTGCCTTAAGTGTAGCACCCAAAGCATCACAAAAAGCTAAGAGGATTTGCTAAGAAGCAGAGGGGAATAAAACAACTGTGAGCAACCTGAACCACCTGGGTCTGTTGTTCTGCTCTTCACTGAGCTGTCCTTATGCCTCCAGCTTTGCCCTCATTTTGTGAACTCGTGCATCCAGAACTCAGCTTTCTGCTTCTGCTGAATTCTCTCCCTGAACAACTGCATCTTCAGTGCTGATGTCCTAGGATGAGCCAGCTCTTTAATCATCAGTGTGTAATGGACACAAAATGCCTGCTGCTAAAGAGAGCTGCTGTGCCACACATGCACTGCTGGGGTAATGATTTGTAACCAAAGCAAGAGGCTGATAAAGTCAAATTCAACTGCTGCAGTGAAAGCTCCTGCAGAAATGAAAGGCAGCACCACATATTCACAGACTGACCCTCACCATGTGTGGTTTAGGCTAGAATGTAGCTAAAATCAAAGGTCACATTCTGTGATTCTGTTGTCCACAGCCTCCCTGGGCAGCCTGTGCCAGTGTCTCACCACCCTCAACCTGTGCCAGTGTCTCACCACCCTCAACCTGTGCCAGTGTCTCACCACTCTCAACCTGTGCCAGTGTCTCACCCCTCTCACTGCAAAGAACCCTTTCCTAACATCCAGTTTCAATCTCCCCTCTGCCACTTCAAACCCATTCCCCCTTGTCCTCTCATTACCAGACTTTGTCAATAGTCCCTCCCCAGCCTTCCTGTAGCCCACTTCAGATACTGGAAGGCCACTCTGAAGTCTCCTCAAAGCCTTCTCTTCTCCAGGCTGCACAGCCCCAACTCTCTCAGCCTGGCCTCAGAGCAGAGCTGCTGCAGCCCTCTGAGCATCTTGGTGGCCTCCTCTGGACTGGCTCCAACACTTCCATGTCCTTCTTTTGTCTGCCTTTTCTTAACTACAACTTTGCTGTACATACCCACAGTGGCCTTCTGCAGTGCAAGATCTTTGACATCTTGGCTTCATCTCTGTAGAAAAAACTTCTTTTGTCTGCCTTTTCTTAGCTGCATTTTTGCTGTACACAGCTACAGTGGAAGAACTTTGCCATCTTGGCTCCCTCTCTGCAGGCAGCGCCGTAGGCAGTGAATGGCCTTCTCAATACTCTCCCAGCGAGAACAATGTGTTAGCTTGGTCCATGCTTTGCTGCCTTCCACAGACACCTCTCTTTGCCAACATGCTAATATTTAGGTGAGCTTATCTTGGCCACTTTACATGCTCTGGACTGTCTTCAATGCTCAACCCAAAATTCGTATGCAGGTCTCTCCTCTAAAGTCCTCAAAGCATTGTTCATGTCCTACCACTTTGCTAGGCATAGGGGAGAAGTAAGATGACTGATTTCACTGCTGCTGCTCCTCCCTAACCCATGCAGAACATTCTGGATTTGAGGGATGAGTTGTTTTCTTCAGCTATTTAGTTTTTTCTGGTTGGTTTCCAAAAACCAGGCAGTCTTGGGCAGTGGTTAATTTTCCAAGCAGAGCAGTGCATGGTCAGACTGTGACCTGTCTCCCTGGAATAACTTGCACCATGCATTTGACCATTTTACCCAGCAGATGTGACACTGAGCCACGTCTTCCACTTGCTCTTGTTTATGCACCCTGATACTCAGGTAGAACTAAGCAACCAAAGCATCTTGTTTTAAGTCCTCGTAACAGCCATGTGCGGATGGGTAGGCTAACAGGCACCTGTTGGCTCAGCAGGTTTGGAGCTAGGAATGCTGCTAATACACAGACAAAAACCACCACAGGTTCTGATTCCTGAGATTCTGATACCTTACAGCCACTGGCCATACTCACAGACATCTAAGTCATAGGATCATAGAATCAAGCAGGTTGGCAGAGAGCTCCAAGCTCACCCAGCCCAACCTAGCACCCAGCCCTGCCCAACCAACCAGACCATGGCACTAAGTGCCCCAGCCAGCCTTGGCTTCAACACCTCCAGCCACAGAGACTCCACCACCTCCCTGGGCAGCCCATTCCAATGCCAATCACTCTCTCTGACAACAACTTCCTCCTCACATCCAGCCTGAACCTGCCCGGGCACAACTTGAGACTGTGTCCCCTTGTTCTGTTGCTGGTTGCCTGGCAGAAGAGCCCAACCCCACCTGGCTACAGCCTCCCTGCAGGCAGCTGCAGACAGCAATGAGCTCTGCCCTGAGCCTCCTCTGCTGCAGGCTGCACACCCCCAGCTCCCTCAGCCTCTCCTCACAGGGCTCTGCTCCAGGCCTCTCATCAGCTTTGCTGCCCTGTGTCTTTTTGTGTGATGTCTGAAGTTGTGCTTTAGAGATGGACTAGAAGAAGTGTGCTGACCTCTTCCTGTCTGCTGCTCTCTTCCCATCTGCTGCCCACCTCATGCATGGAAAAGCTGTTTGCAAACAGCACATCTTATGCACACTAACACAGTACTCTGCTCATGTGTCTTCTGCTGGTCATCCAATTATCCCCACCCAGCCATGAACACTGGATTTCCTTTCAGTCAAATGCCACAGCTCTTAGCTTTCTCCTCAGTAGTCTGCATCCAGGTTTTGACAAACCTTTGTAATTATCACTGCCTCTGCTGCTGCTGCTTTGGTGCTTAGGACTGCAGGAGGGGATTGCTTCCAGAAATAAATACAGTGCTTTTAATTTTGTTTAGCTGGTTTCTTTGAAAAGGTGAACGAGCCAAGGTGAAATTGGTGCAGGTGATTAGTGAAGAAGCTGAGAGCTGCTGGCCCTGGAAGGCACTGGGCAGGACTGGAATCAGGTGCGGGGTTTGAAAAACAAGGGCAGACAGTTGGAGTGGTGAAGAACCCAGTGCCATGCTTTAGAGGGTAAAACCAAAGAGCCCTGTGTGCCACAGAAGGCTGAGAAGGAAGCAGAGTCTAAAAGGGTTAGTTGGCCAGTTTTGAAGCTGTGTTTGGGTGAGATGGATGGACTGGAGCTCGCCGTACCTGGCTGGAGGCCAGGAACAAGCTCCTCAAGGCCAGAAGTGCTTTTGATCCCTGTCTGCTCCTCCTCGTCGCTGTCAGTCTCCAGGGATGCAGCCTCACCGTGCAACACCAGGGGAAGAAAATGTGCCTCAGAAGAGGGAGAGGAAAAAGGAGAAGGAAGCCAGTGAAACAGGATCTGAGCACAAAGCACTGCCTGCAGTGACACTGACCTGCCCGTGCCAGCGGAAGAGTTTGCTCATGTTTTTCCAGTCCTGCTCTTGGTTTTGATACTAGGCTGTGGAGCTGGCTCTGTGCCTTGATACCACCCTTCACAGCTTCCACTCTTCCTCTGGACCCACAGCTGGGGTGAAGACCTGCACTGCTCTGCAGGCGAGAGTACCATCGTGCCAGGCGATGCCAGACTGACTGAGGAGAGTGAGCACAGAGAGGCTGAGGAGCAGAGGTCTCTGTGCACTGGCACTATGCAAGTTAGGAGCTGGCTGTGCTGAAGGGGGGGGGTGCAATGGCTCTGTGGTGTGCAGCAAACCTAGGGAACAATGTGGGAAGAAACCAAGGGGAATAATCCATCACATAAGCACCGCAGGACACTGAAGGGGTCCATGGTGTAATGCACCATGGGGTTCACCCAGTTTAGCTGGAATGACAACACAACTCTGCTTTTCAGTCCCCTGTCTGTCAAGGGTAATCTGACCTCTCAGCTCCATAGAGCCTCTGGAGCCAGCTTAGCATCAATTTTGGTTCAAACTTAACTTGCAGAGAAGGTGAGTCCATGGAATTACTGAGGCCATGTCTCAAAAGTGGACTTCTCCCTGGAGATTTGCTGTTGTAGCCTGTAAACCCTGAGAAATTAGAAGGTCCTGCTGGGAGCATACAAACATTTCTGGATGCCTCTCTTCTTCTCTGTGATTCAAATAACACTAAATCACAGATTCAGTCAGGGCTGGAAGGGACCACAAGGAGCAGCCAGTTCCAACCCCCCTGCCATGCCCAGGGACACCCTACCCTAGAGCAGGCTGCACACAGCCTCAGCCAGCCTGGCCTCAAACACCTCCAGCCATGGGGCCTCAACCACCTCCCTGGGCAACCCATTCCAGCCTCTCACCACTCTCCTGCTCAACAACTTCCTCCTCACCTCCAGCCTCACTCTCCCCACCTCCAGCTTTGCTCCATTCCCCCCACTCCTACCACTCCCTCACAGCCTCAAAAGTCCCTCCCCAGATTTTTTGTAGCCCCCTTCAGATCCTGGAAGGCCACAAGAAGGTCCCCTGAGAGCCTCCTCTGCTCCAGCCTGCACAGCCCCAACTCTTTCAGTCTGTGCTCACAGCAGAGCTGCTGCAGCCTCTGAGCATCCTCCTGGCCCTAAGGCTCGTGGCAGTAGGGGTGAAGCAGAATCACCACCTCTTGCTGGGTGGCATATCTTATGATGCATGGGAGATTTTAACAAGCTTTTTCTGTGAGTAATATAATCTCCTGGGACTGTGGATACAGGCTTGAGCTATGGAATAAATGTGGCTTTTTGGGCTTACAGTTGCCCTGAACAACATTCTCCATTCAAAACCGCACCCTGTGCTCGCTGGCGGGAGAGCATAAACAGCCAGCTGGAAACTTCCTCTGCTTCCTTCCTATCCAGTGCAGAAATCCCCAGCATGGAGGTAGCCAAAGGTACCTCTGACTGCCACCTCCACACAGATCATTTCTGAAAGTCACCGTGGTCACAGCTCCAAAGAAGCCTGCAAACTGCTGACATGCCTGAAGCCCTACCAGAGAGCCCCCTTAAGGGCTGTGGGGCTGGGCAAACCCAACAGAAACACAGATCACACCTGCAGGGATGGCTGAGTGCCCTGCTCAAGCCCCACACACTTCCTTAGCCAGGTTGGTCTCCTGTCCATGGCCCTGCCTCACACACACACTTAGTTGCACTGTTCAATTGTGCAGTGCCCAAGCCACGCACATGTACTGCTCAGGGCTCCCTTGGCCTCCTCTGCATGCACTCAGCCTCACCACACCTCCACCTGCTGCTTGCCAGAGCATTAGTCAGGCTCCAGAAATTAGATCTTCTTTTGCTTGTCAGAGAATCATAGAATTAACCAGGCTGGAAGAGAGCTCCAAGCTTAGCCAGCACAACCTAGCACCCAGCCCTGCCCAATCAACCAGACCATGGCACTAATTATTGCTAGCAGACATCACAGGATCACAGCTCACAGGGTGTTAGGGGTTGGAAAGGATCCTAGGAGATCCTCCAGTCCAAGCCCCCTGCCAGAGCAGGACCACACAATCCAGCACAGATCACACAGCAACACATCCAGACAGGCCTGGAAAGGCTTCAGAGAAGGAGACTCCACAATCTCTGTGGGCAGCCTGTGACAGGCTCTGGGACCCTTACACTCCAGAAGTTCCCCCTTGTGCTGAGCTGGAACCTCCTGTGCTGCAGCTTCCATCCATTGCTGCTGCTCCTGTCCCAGGGAGCAGTGAGCAGAGCCTGTCCCCACCTCCTGACCCCCAGCCCTCAGGTGTTTATAAACACTGATTAAATACCTTCTCAGTCTTCTCCAGACTAAGCAGCTCCAGGTCCCTCAGGCTCTCCTCACCAGGCAGTGCTCCAGTCCCCTCCTCATCCTCATAGCCCTCCACTGGACCCTCTGCAGCAGATCCCTGTCCCTCTGAAACTGGGGAGCCCAAAACTGAAGGCAGCATTGAAGACGAGATCTCAGCAGGGCAGAGTAGAGGGGCAGGAGAACCTCCCCTGATCTACTGGACACACTCTTCCTATCACACCCCAGGACTCCATTGGCCTTCTTGCCCACCAGGGCACATTGCTGTGCCATGGATGCTCTCCCCCAGCACTCCTAGATCCCTCTCCACAGGGCTGCTCTCCAGCAGTCACCTCCCAGCCTGGACTGCTGCAGGTTATTATCCCTCCCCAGGTGCAGGACTCTGTTCTTGCCCTTGTTGAACCTCCTTTGATTCCCCTGTGCCCAGCTCTGTCTGCCCAGGTCTCACTGCATGGCCTCAGAGCCTGCAGCTGTCTCAGCCAAGCCTCCCAGTTTGGTGTCATCAGCAACCTTGCTGAGCAGACCCTGCCTGTCCCCTCATCAATGGCATGGATGAAAATGGAAGACTATGAACAATAACTTCCCAGGACCAGGAGATTTTTACAGTTGTTAACTTTCCTACTTCACTTTTAAACCCCTGCTGCTGTGGTCTGTAAGACAGCAGTGGTAGTGAAGGCTCACAGCCACAGCTGAGATCAAAATGAGGATGATAACTGCACTTAAAAACCAAGCCCAAGGCAGGAAACCTTTTGCAGTCCATGCTGCCCAAACCAGGCAGCAGAACTATGCAGGACAAAAAAGGGGGAAATTTACTCCTTCATTTCCCATTTACTGCCCATTCAGAGGTCTGTCACTGGGTTTTGGGGATGAAGGAATCAATCCTGCCTGATTTCACTTCACCTCTGCACTGGTCCTATTGTTTCCCCCAAAGCTGTGTTTAGCCAATAGGAAAGTGCTGCAGGAGTCCCCATCTGTTACATCAGAGGATGCCTTTGTTTGCTGGGGTCACATCTGGTTTGTGTTCACACTGGATCTTGGAAAGGAAACGTGGAGCCAGCTTGGCTCTTCCAGATTGGTTACTTACTTCTGGTAATGCACCCTTGAAAGCAAACATTCAGTGCAAAATAGCTGGGGTTTAGGGATGCTGCAAGGAAACACACCCAGAGCCTGCATGGGTGTGTCTGTCAGATGGGATGAATTAGTTACCAAACAGGTCTCCCCTTCAGGAGGAGAGGCTGTGCTAGGCATTAGTGGCAGCCACTCTCCTCTAGATCTGCCTCTCCTGAGAAGGCTTTCAATGACTGTCAGAAAAGACCTGCTAGTTCCATCTGCTACTAACACCAGCGAGGGTTTGCCTTTCTGCTGGCCACACATGACCCTTTCTGTTGTGCTGTCCTTTTCTCAGAGGCTTGGCCTCTTCACACCTATGGCAATCACTTTATTCTCAGGCTTCCTGCAAGCTGCTGCAGAAGAGACTCCTCCTCATTATGGCTTCTTGCAGAAGCTTCACTCCTGTCAGCTCTTGTTCCCTTTGCAAAATGGAGAACTGGACTCACTTCTTGTTGTTTGTGTGGCCAAAAGTGGGGTTTCAGGATAGAAGTGGTCCCTTCCAACCCTGACTGATTCTGTGATCCTATGATTAATAGAATAGAATAGAATAGAATCATCCAGGTTGGAAGAGAGCTCCAAGCTCAGCCAGCCCAACCTAGCACCCAGCCCTGCCCAATTAACCAGACCATGGCACTAAGTGCCCCAGCCAGCCTTGGCTGCAACACCTCCTGCCACGGCCACTCCACCACCTCCCTGGGCAGCCCATTCCAGTGCCAATCACTCTCTCTGACAACAACTTCCTCCTAACATCCAGCCTAGACCTGCCCTGGCACAGCTTGAGGCTATGTCCCCTTCTTCTGTTGCTGGCTGCCTGGCAGTAGAGCCCAACCCCACCTGGCTACAGCCTCCCTTCAGGGAGCTGCAGACAGCAATGAGCTCTGCCCTGAGCCTCCTCTGCTGCAGGCTGAACAGCATTTGAGTAGCTATGGATGGAGTAACAGAAAGGCTGTGGGGATTTCAGACCAGTGACCCAAGGCTCTGTGTCTGTTCCAGAGAGAGCAACTTGATCTCCAGAAGGTGCAAAGACTGAAGCAGCTTAAAATGCCTGACTTGAGTGGAAAATGCAGCAGGTGGGTAACAAAGTGGGTCCCTAGGGCAGAGGTGGACTCACATATGGTCCCAACTACACCACAGCTGCTCTGCTATTGCCTCTGCAGTGTGGGTTGGAACTGAAAACAAGTTAACGGATTGGGCTTGTGATTCACAGTGGCTCCTTTTGGAACTGGGGGAATGGGAGCATTGCAGTGCATTGGGTGTTCAAGCAAAGCCTGGCTGGGGCACTTAGTGCCATGGTCTGGTTGGTTGGGCAGGGCTGGGTGCTAGGTTGGGCTGGGTGAGCTTGGAGCTCTCTTCCAACCTGCTTGATTCTATGACTCAGTCATTCACAATGCCTCTCTGGAACAGGAAGAAACCTCCACCTCCTGGGGA
The DNA here is from genome assembly GCF_015220805.1 of Pogoniulus pusillus. Taxonomy (NCBI): domain Eukaryota; kingdom Metazoa; phylum Chordata; class Aves; order Piciformes; family Lybiidae; genus Pogoniulus; species Pogoniulus pusillus. The sequence continues at coordinate 49,297,817 of NC_087265.1, read as the reverse complement.
GTTCTCCAGGCCTTTTGCAGTTGACCTCCCTGAGACTGCTGCACCCTGTGATGCTGGAGGCTCTGAGGCCTCTGTCAGCAGAGCCAATGGCCTGGGCCATGCTGGCCAGAGTGCAGAGCAGCAGCCGTGGCAGGGATGCTGCTGAGCCGCTCTGCGTCCCGTGCGCAAGCTGCACGTTGTGAAACCTGAGGCTCAGATCCTTTGTCCTGTTTGCACTGGAGCAGACTGCAGGAACTGCACAATCCTGCAGGCCAGAGCCAAGGGGAACCATGGGAGCATAGGCTCCAGGACAGCATTTCACACTGGCTGAAAAGTGATGGAGCCCAAGGGAGGAGGCTGCCATCAGGGAGAGCAGTGACGACCCACAGGCAAAGGGCTCAACAAGCACGGGGAGAAATGAGAGCCCCTTCCAGAGGCTCTGACTTGTGTGGATTCTCTGGTGCTCAATAAAAGGTGTGATCCCTGAGCAAGAGAGCCTCTCTCCTTTCTCCACTTGCTTATTTTGGTGCAATATGACAGTCAGAATGCTTTTAGGCCCTTCCTCCTCCTATGGGGTCGCAGGGATGCTAGGTGGAAGCTGTGCAGGCTGGCACCATAAACAACTCGTTCACACGGAGCTGCTCCCCGCAGCAAAGCTGCTCCAGAGTAGAAGCTGTGGCCTGATGCACCCTGCAGGGGTGAGGAGGAGGGTAGTGACTTTCAGCTAAGTAGTGGTGGGGAGCTGAAAAGCAAACAAAGCTCATTTTTCTGTCTTTAAATGTCCTCTGGGCACGTGTGCTGGAAAAGAAGAAAGGAAGGGAGATGAAACCAGAAAATGCTAACTGAAATGCTTGTTCAGTCTCATCCCCTTGGCCTCTGCCCCCCAACCCAGCCTGGCCAGGTCCCTCTCTATGCTCTAGGTGCTGAAATTGCCTCTGAGGAAGGGCTCCTCTGCAGGCTGCCTCCCACTGTTTGCAGTCTCCATGTCCAAACGAGATGCTTTGCCATTTGTTGTTAATAGGAATGTAACAGCCTCAGCTTTTGACGTGTTCTGCAGATCAGAAATGATGGGATTCTTTTCTCTCTCTTTTTTTTTTCCCTTAACTCATGTTTTGGACCCTAAAGTACATTTTTAAATGTCAGCTTTCCCATGGGATGGAGATTAGTATTTTTCCCCCCCCTCAGCTGTAGCTGTGATGCTTGGAACTGCTTCTGGTAGCCCCTGGGCCCTACAGGCCGAATGCTGCAGGCTCAGGCAGAGCAGAATTTCCTCCCTTTGTTCCATATTTTGCAGCAGCTCTCTCTTTGCATTCCCTCCCCTCCATTATCTGATCCAGTTTTGCAAAGTAGGCAATTCCACCTCTCAGCTCTTCACTTCAGAGCAGCCCTCCTGTTCCTTAGCCCTGCCCAGCTCCTGAGTGTCAGTTTCTCAGGGGTAAGCAAATGCCTGGTGCCCCAGCTAGGGCCAGCTGGCCAGAGCTCTCCCTCCACAGCTCAGGCTGAGGCTGCAGCCACCCCATGGCCATTCCCTGGCTAGCCAAAGAGAGCTGAATTCTGAAGGCTGCCAATGTTTTTCCTGGCGATCTCACATCCCACCCCAGTAAAAGACCTGGAGATGACCCCCAGTGTCTGCCCTGTCAGCAGAAAGTGAATTACACCTGGGAAAAACAATGGGAAGCAATGAAAAGTGCTGACTGCTGCACAGATGGGAGGCACAAATCTTTACTCAAAGAGTATCCTAATACAGGCAGGTGTCAAGGCCCTGTTAAACAAGAGCTGTGTCTGACTGGGGACCCAAAGGAGTTTCTGTCGACCAAACTTGGTGCATGTCAGGAAAAGGAGGGTGGATGTCAGCAAGAGAGCTTTAAAGAGGGACAGTGCAAGGAGAGCATGCTGCTGGGGACAGCTTTAAAGAGGGGCAGTGCAAGGAGAGCATGCTGCTGGGACAGCTTTAAAGAGGGGCAGTGCAAGGAGAGCATGCTGCTGGGACAGCTTTAAAGAGAGGCAGTGCAAGGAGAGCATGCTGCTGGGGACAGCTTTAAAGAGGGGCAGTGCAAGGAGAGCATGCTGCTGGGACAGCTTTAAAGAGGGGCAGTGCAAGGAGAGCATGCTGCTGGGGACAGCTTTAAAGAGGGGCAGTGCAAGGAGAGCATGCTGCTGGGACAGCTTTAAAGAGGGGCAGTGCAAGGAGAGCATGCTGCTGGGACAGCTTTAAAGAGGGGCAGTGCAAGGAGAGCATGCTGCTGGGACAGCTTTAAAGAGGGGCAGTGCAAGGAGAGCATGCTGCTGGGACAGCTTTAAAGAGAGGCAGTGAATAAAAAGCACCAAGTCTGCTCTCTTGTGCTCCAAGACAAGGCTCTAAGCTGGTTGCCTTTGGACTTAGCAGTGTCAGGGAGCTCTGTTTGGGCCTCTCCTCACAGGGCTGTGCTCCAGGCCCCTCCCCAGCCTTGCTGCCCTTCTCCAAACACCTTCCAGCACCTCAACAGCTCTCTGCAATGGAGGAGCCCAGAACTGGACACAGCACTCAAGGGGTGGCCTGAGCAGTACTGAGCACAGGGGCACAAGAACCTCCCTTGTCCTGCTGCCCACACTGCTCCTGAGACAGCCCAGGATGCCATTGGCTCTGCTGCCCACCTGGGCACTGCTGCCTCCTCTTGAGCTCCTCTCTCCCAGCACCCCCAGCTCCCTCTCTGCCTGGCTGCTCTCAGCCACTCTGTGCCCAGCCTGTAGTGCTGCCTGGGGTTTAGATGTTATTGAACCCCTAGCTAGGCTGTTTCATTTGCAATGGTTGTGGCCTCATTCTGATTCACCTTAATTCATTTAGGGAGTAAAGTTGATGGCTTAAAACTTAGGGAGAAGAGTGTCTGTGAGATGGCATTTTAAGGCCCTCCTGGACCTGCAGACTTGCCCAAGCTGAGTTAAGCAGCTCAAGAAAAGCCATTGCAGATTCCTCTTTTGTTCTTGGATGTTTCTTTGCAAACAGATCTGTGCAGATGATGGTTTTCTCACCCTCTGAAGACTTCTGAGACTCTTCTCATGTCCCACCACAGGATAAACCCAAACCCTTCTGTAGTGGCTTTGGTTCGTTGGGTTGGGATTTTTGGGGGTTTTGCTCTCTTTTCCCTTCCTTGCCCTGAACAAATAAACAACTCTCTCTGGAAGTAAAAAAAGACAATCAGCTGACCTAAACCAGCACAGAGATCAGCTGGGGAAGGAGCTGTTAGCTCCACCAACTCAGCACAGGCTTAAGACAATCTCCCAAATTTGTATAGAACCATAGAAACAACCAGGTTGGAAGAGACCTCCGAGGTCATCCCATCCAACCTATCCATCCAGTCCAGCCTATCCATCCAGTCCAACCTATCCACTCAGTCCAACCTATCCTTCCAGTCCAACCTATCCATCTAGTCCAACCTATCCACTCAGTCCAACCTATCCATCCAGTCCAACCTATCCATCCAGTCCAGCCTATCCATCCAGTCCAATCTATCCATCCAGTCCAACTTATCCACTCAGTCCAACCTATCCTTCCAGTCCAACCTATCCATCTAGTCCAACCTATCCATCCAGTCCAACCTATCCACTCAGTCCAACCTATCCTTCCAGTCCAACCTATCCTTCCAGTCCAACCTATCCACTCAGTCCAACCTATCCACTCAGTCCAACCTATCCTTCCAGTCCAACCTATCCACTCAGTCCAACCTATCCACTCAGTCCAACCTATCCATCCAGTCCAACCTATCCACTCAGTCCAACCTATCCATCCAGTCCAACCTATCCATCCAGTCCTGACAGCTTATGCCAAGGTGCTGGTGTAGCCTGGCAAATGAGGTTGCAGTAAGTCAGCTTCTCCTCCTAGTGTGTCTGAGGGAGCAAAGGCACAAAGCATGCACATCTACGAGCTGGCTGCTCAGTGAAGATGACCAAAGGGAGCAGTTTGCCAAAGCCACTTCACAGAACCACAGAATCAGTCAGGGCTGGAAGGGACCACAAGGAGCAGCCAGTTCCAACCCCCCTGCCATGCCCAGGACACCCTACCCTAGAGCAGGCTGCACACAGCCTCAGCCAGCCTGGCCTCAAACACCTCCAGCCATGGGGCCTCAACCACCTCCCTGGGCAACCCATTCCAGCCTCTCACCACTCTCATGCTCAACAACTTCCTCCTCACCTCCACTCTGACTCTCCCCACCTGCAGCTTTGCTCCATTTGTCTTGCCAAAGCAAGTGCCTGGGATCAGATAAGACAAGACAGAGGTACAGCTGCTTGGGTTTGTGATTTGGGGTTACTTGGGTTGTTCTTTTGAGTAAGGAGTGTAAGTGCAGCCTCTGTGCTTAGCTCTGCTGGGTCTTTGTCACAGAAATTGCTGACCAGTGCTCTGAAACCAGAGGCACAGCTACAGAGTGCTCCCAGTAAAGGAAAGCAGGCAGAAATTTGACCAGCTGCCTTCTGCTTGATTTGAGGAAGGTGACAATGTCTCAGCATCCAGCGACATCCCAAGTGTTGATCAGAGCTCTGACTCCTCACAGTCAGGAGGAGTTTGCAGGGCAGTGTGAATTTAACACCTCAATGCTGTTGCTCTGATACAAAGTGCAGCTGCAGCTTCCCAGGGCTTAGTGCCTGTGGGACATATCTTTACACAGCACTCCTTGGTACTCTGGAATAAAGCCCTTTACAGCCTGAGCTTCAGGGGTGTGGGTTAAAAACCCAAACAAGAGCAACTGCAGCAGGATGGCCTCCCCAAGACCACCTCCATCCATGGTGAGAAGAGCTTCTCAGAGTTGCAAAGACATTTCCATTACTCACAGATTCATAGAACACTTCAGCTTGGAAGGTACCTTAATGCTGTTTAATTCCAGCCCCCTGCTATGGTCAAGGACACTCTCCACTAGACCATTTGCTCAAGGCCTCATCCAGCCTGGCCTGGAGCACCCCATGGTAGATGACATCCATGACCTCCCTGAGCAGCCTGTCCCAGTGTCTCAGCACCCTGACCTTGCACCATGTCCTCAGTCATCTCCTGAGCTAGCCTGTGGCCAGCTTTGATCACATTGGGTGATTCTGTGCTGCACAACCTCCCTGGAGGTGTTCAAGGCCAGGTTGAGCGACCTGTTCTAGTGGGAGGTGTCCCTGCCTCTGGCAGGGGGTTGGAACTGGCTGATGCTTGAGGTCCCTTCCAACTCAACCCATTCAGTGCATGAGTTCCAATTCACTCCAAGGCAATGTTTCTTGGAAATAAGAGTTTATTTTGGTCTTTTAGTCTTTCTTTGGTTTTCCTAAGCTCCTTCAAAGGACACTTTTTCATCTGGGGGAAGTGGAAATACCTTCTTAGTTCTCAGCTTGGAATCCATCTTGTCTATTTCTGTTTTATAAACAATTAGTGTGGTTTAATTGGGTCACTTCACAGGAGTGTTTCAGCCAGTTTGGTTGTTGACAAATTTGTGGTGAGGTTAAGTAAAACAGGAGGTTGATTGCATTCAGGAGCTGTCCAGTTCCTAGGGCATCTGGTGCTGGTCATGAGAATTAAATATAGAATCATAGAATCAGGCAGGGCTGGAAGGGAGCACAAGGAGCAGCCAGTGCCAACCCCCCTGCCATGCCCAGGGACACCCTACCCTAGAGCAGGCTGCACACAGCCTCAGCCAGCCTGGCCTCAAACACCTCCAGCCATGGGGCCTCAACCACCTCCCTGGGCAACCCATTCCAGCCTCTCACCACTCTCCTGCTCAACAACTTCCTCCTCACCTCCAGCCTCACTCTCCCCACCTCCAGCTTTGCTCCATTCCCCCACTCCTGCCACTCCCTCACAGCCTCAGAAGTCCCTCCCCAGCTTTTTTGTAGCCCACTTCAGATCCTGGAAGGCCACAAAAAGGTCCCCTGGGAGTCTCCTCTGCTCCAGCCTGCACAGCCCCAACTGTCTCAGTCTGTGCCCACAGCAGAGCTGCTGCAGCCTCTGAGCATCCTCCTGGCCCTGCTCTGGACACTCTCCAGCATCTCCACAGCCCTCTTGTCCCAGGGGCTCCAGAGCTGGATGCAGCACTCCAGGTGGGCTCTCAGCAGAGCACAGCAGAGGGGGAGAATCCCCTCCCTGGCCCTGCTGGCCACACTGCTGCTGCTGCAGCCCAGGCTCTGCTTGGCTCTCTGGGCTGCAAGTGCACACTGCTGGCTCCTGCTGAGCTTCTCCTCCACCAGCACCCCCAAGTCCCTCTGCTCAGGGCTGTGTTTAAGGCCAGGCTGGCTGAGGCTGTGTGCAGCCTGCTCTAGGGTAGGGTGTCCCTGGGCATGGCAGGGGGAGTTGGCACTGGCTGATCCTTGTGCTCCCTTCTGAATGATTCTGTGATTCTATGATTCCATGGCCAGGGATACCTCTCAACTAGATTTGGCTGTTCAAAGCCTCCTCCAAACTGGCCTTAAATCCTCCCAGGGGGAAGGCATCCACAACCTCCCCAGGCAGCCTATTCCAGAGTCCCACCACCCAAAAACTTCTTCTTAATATCCAGTGTAAACCTCCTGTCTCTCAGCTTAAAATCACTCCCTCTAGTCCTAGTTTGCTCACAGTTTGTTTGTGTCATGGTGCAGAAGGACCAACACAGTAAGGAACCAAACAAAACCAGGTGCACTTTCAAACAACCTTCCCAGGGATATTCCTGAATGTGAGTAGGCTTCAACCCTCTGGTCCTCTGGTCTGTCTAAACCAGCAAGAGACTGAAATGCAGTTGTGAGGTTGCCTCTGCTGCTGTAACAGCTCAGGGCTTTGTGCAGTATCCTGTTTCTGGTAGCTGGGTCCTGGGGATTGGACCTGAGCTCCTGAGAGAAAGTACTGGGCTGAGTGCTTGCACAGAGAGATGTCTCCATGGGAGTGATCCAGATGTGCATCTGCACTCAGACTCCCTCTTCCATAGGCAGCTGTCTCCTTGGTTTCAGATGATGGGAGCCAGATGCTTCCATGAGGACCATGCTCTGTGTACCTGCACATTGAGTGTCTTTTGCCTCATTTCACAAGCAAGTGCTAGTGACTGCTCTGCATGGCTCACGCTCGCACAGTCCCTTGTGGCCACTGCCTGGCCTCCAGCATCAGCCACGTGGGATGTCCAGCAGGTAGGGTCAGCCAGGCAGCTGCCCAGGAGTGAGCCTCCCCTCTCACAGCAATAGGCCCTTGCCACAAGGGGACTCAAAATCTCACCTGGCACATGTCTGTCTCTCAAGGGCCAGGATGGCAATCACCACCTTGGCTTGCCTGATGAGGGCTAACTCTCTTACACCACTGCAGCAGAAGTTGTTTTGCAGAGCAGGAGGCTTCATCCACGGGATCCTTTCTGGACTGCACTGGAGTTAGGCTGGGCTTATGCATGCTCTCTGAAAATAAGCCATCCCTGTTCCAGAAGCTGCCTGGTTTCATGCTGCCGTGGTACAAAAGGGCTGTTTTCCTCCAGCAGCCTGCTTCAATTTGAAACCAAGTTTTTATAGCTCCTATCTGTGTAGGCTTCCAGTAAGACTATTCTCATCTGAGCAAAAATTGCTTCGAGGGACTTTTACCACAAAGCCTTAAATACTTTGATATGACAGTATCCACTGCACCGACAAAGGCAGGAGTAAAAATAGAGCTCACAGCCTGCAGTTTGGCATCCAAGTGGGCTGCAAGATTGCAACAGGCTTCGAAGCCAGCAAAACACTGCTTAACATGTCCTGGATCCCAGATCTCCTGGGAGGAGCAGGGTGGGAAAGAAAAAGAAAAAAGGAAAAGGGAACAGGAAAGGAAAAAGAGAAAGAAAAAGAGAAAGAAAAAGAGGAAGGGAAGGGAAGGGAAGGGAAGGGAAGGGAAGGGAAGGGAAGGGAAGGGAAGGGAAGGGAAGGGAAGGGAAGGGAAGGGAAGGGAAGGGAAGGGAAGGGAAGGGAAGGGAAGGGAAGGGAAGGGAAGGGAAGGGAAGGGAAGGGAAGGGAAGGGAAGGGAAGGGAAGGGAAGGGAAGGGAAGGTGAGGAGAGGGAAGGTGAGGAGAGGGAAGGTGAGGAGAGGGAAGGTGAGGAGAGGGAAGAGAAGAGAGAAGGGAAGAGAAGAGAGAAGGGAAGAGAAGGGAAGGGAAGGGAAGGGAAGGGAAGGGAAGGGAAGGGAAGGGAAGGGAAGGGAAGGGAAGGGAAGGGAAGGGAAGGGAAGGGAAGGGAAGGGAAGGGAAGGGAAGGGAAGGGAAGGGAAGGGAAGGGAAGGGAAGGGAAGGGAAGGGAAGGGAAGGGAAGGGAAGGGAAGGGAAGGGAAGGGAAGGGAAGGGAAGGGAAGGGAAGGGAAGGGAAGGGAAGGGAAGGGAAGGGAAGGGAAGGGAAGGGAAGGGAAGGGAAGGGAAGGGAAGGGAAGGGAAGGGAAGGGAAGGGAAGGGAAGGGAAGGGAAGGGAAGGGAAGGGAAGGGAAGGGAAGGGAAGGGAAGGGAAGGGAAGGGAAGGGAAGGGAAGGGAAGGGAAGGGAAGGGAAGGGAAGGGAAGGGAAGGGAAGGGAAGGGAAGGGAAGGGAAGGGAAGGGAAGGGAAGGGAAGGGAAGGGAAGGGAAGGGAAGGGAAGGGAAGGGAAGGGAAGGGAAGGGAAGGGAAGGGAAGGGAAGGGAAGGGAAGGGAAGGGAAGGGAAGGGAAGGGAAGGGAAGGGAAGGGAAGGGAAGGGAAGGGAAGGGAAGGGAAGGGAAGGGAAGGGAAGGGAAGGGAAGGGAAGGGAAGGGAAGGGAAGGGAAGGGAAGGGAAGGGAAGGGAAGGGAAGGGAAGGGAAGGGAAGGGAAGGGAAGGGAAGGGAAGGGAAGGGAAGGGAAGGGAAGGGAAGGGAAGGGAAGGGAAGGGAAGGGAAGGGAAGGAAGGGAAGAGAAGAGAAGAGAAGAGAAGAGAAGAGAAGAGAAGAGAAGAGAAGAGAAGAGAAGAGAAGAGAAGAGAAGAGAAGAGAAGAGAAGAGAAGAGAAGAGAAGAGAAGAGAAGAGAAGAGAAGAGAAGAGAAGAGAAGAGAGAAAAGAGAGAAGCTCCCCAAGCACAACCTCAGGTCAGATGGTAATTCGTTCTTGCCAAGCCCTCTCCGTGCAAACTCGTTGCAGATGCTCCTGGCCAGTGGCAATCTAAAGGAGCAGTGAAGCTGCTATAGCAGTAACCCTGCCTGCCTACTGGAAACAGCCTTCGGGCAGGGAAGGGGCACAGCTTCAGAAAGGACCCTGATGGAGTTAGGATCCTGTGGCAGGCTCGGGGTAAACCTGGAGTTAGGAGAACTGGTCCAATGAGGAGCCCCAGGATCTGCTCATGCCATTCAGATTAATCCCATTGCCAGCTTTGTATCTGGGAAGGATTCTGGGTTTTTTCCCATTGCCCAGATGTGGCACGAATTAATTTGGAGAGACTTGGCTTCCCTCTCTGAAGTAGTGGCATGATCTGTTCTTCAGGGCTGTCACCAGCATAACCTGCTCCCTGAGTGTGAAGGACCCAGAACCTCAAAGGGAGTTCTCAGACAACTTCATGAGACCTACAAAACCCTTTTGGAGTAAAACTGGATCCTCGGCCACCTGCACAGAGAGATGGAGTGTTTGAGTATGGCAAACCAGGTGTTGGAACAAGGTCATAGAATCACAGAATCAAGCAGGCTGGAAGAGACCTCCCAAGCTCAGCCAGCACAACCTAGCACCCAGCCCTGCCCAACCAACCACACCATGGCACTCAGTGCCCCAGCCAGCCTTGGCTTCAACACCTCCAGGCACAGCAACTCCACCACCTCCCTGGGCAGCCCATTCCAATGCCAATCACTCTCTCTGACAAAAACTTCCTAACTACATCCAGCCCAGACCTGTCCCGGTACAGCTTGAGGCTGTGTCCCCTTGTTCTGTACTGCTTGCCTGGCAGCAGAGCCCAACCCCACCTGGCTACATCCAGGCAGACAGCAATGAGCTCTGCCCTGAGCCTCCTCTGCTGCAGGCTGCACACCCCCAGCTCCCTCAGCCTCTCCTCACAGGGCTCTGCTCCAGGCCCCTCCCCAGCCTTGCTGCCCTGCTCTCAACACCTTCCAGCACCTCAACATCTCTCTGCAATGGAGGAGCCCAGAACTGGACACAGCACTGAAGGGGTGGCCTGAGCAGTGCTGAGCACAGGGGCACAAGAACCTCCCTTGTCCTGCTGCCCGCACTGCTCCTGATACAAATCCCTTGGTCCTGGTCCAAATACCTTGTATCAGAAAGTATTTGGGAAGGTACAAGGGGGTTTCAGAAGAGATTTGTCTGATATATAAAGAGTGCCACCAGCTGAAAGGTTTCCACATGGAAAAGCTGAGCAAAGCTTTCTCTCTCAAGCATGCAGGCGGGGTTTGGTTTGATTCATAAACCTTCACAGACTCAGCCTTCTTTGGAATCAGTGCAGAAGTTCCTTCACAGGGTGATCCAGAGCAGGAGCCTTGTCCCTTGTGCTCTGCATCCCCAGTTCCCCACTGACAGAGAGAAAGGCAGCTGGGGAGGCAGGTCAAATGCCTGTAGCTGGATGCTGATGTTCTCTAGGTCCTGTTGTAACACATTTCCCACCAGCCTGTGTGTCTCTCGAGGCTGTGGTGCCTTTCTCCTTTCTGAGCTCATTGTAACCCACCCATGGCAGAGGGGTTGAAACTTGGTGATCCTTGTGGCCCCTTCCAACCCTGACTGACTCTATGACGCACACAGAGGTGAAAGGCAGAGGCAGGCAGCCCACTCAGTTGTTTCAGACACATTCCATCCAGCCTTTTCTCCTGTTCAGGAAGCCTTGAGAACTCAAGTTCCATTGAGCAAAGCTACCTGAGTCTATACACCACTGCACAAAGCAAGGAGGCTTTGGAGGGAACAAGGGATGGTTCCTAAGAAGCCAGTGCAGATGAGTGTCTTACAGGAATTGCAGACTCTGGCTTGCATCTTTCCCTAATACATCAGGCCTGGGAGGGTGGTGAGTACACCTCCATGTGCTCCAGTGCTGATGGGTCAGCAGCAGCTGTAGGGAAAGCTTCATCCCAGGTCCTCGTCGGGATCGCCCAGCGCAGACTCTGCAGCTGCTGGAGGAGGCAGTGCTGCTGCAGCCACACAAGGCCTGGCCAGCTCAAACTGATCTGCTTTCATACTTCCACTCATTTGCATCCAGGTCAGTCCTCTGACCCCATTCACCACGAGACCACAGAGCTGCCACCCCTGCTGTGACAGCAGAGAACAGGAGAAATGTGAGGTAGGCAGATTTACCCTGGCAGGTTTGTGCTGCCTTTGCCCAACCTGACTCAGGTAGTAGTCTGAGACAGACCCATCTCTGTGCATGCTCTGGCTCCAGGACAACATCCTGCTGTGAAATGTCCTTGTTTGGAAAATGCATCAATGGGCTCCAGTTCAAACTTAAAGTAATTTGTAAATCACATCACAGTTTGGCTTAAAAAACTACATCCTACTGGGGGGAAAATGTATATTTGGTGATCCAGCCAAGAATGGTGCTAAACTGTCCACATCAGTCTTTGTCACTTCATCTGCCAGCAGGAGAGCTGCCTGCTGGAAAGGGACCTGGGGGTGTTGGTGGCCAGCAGCTGAACATGGGCCAGCAGTGTGCCCAGGTGGCCAAGAAGGCCAACAGCATCCTGGGCTGGATCAGCAGTGGTGTGAGCAGCAGGAGCAGGGAGGTGCTCATGCCCCTGTGCTCAGCACTCCTGAGACCACAGCTCCAGTGCTGTGTCCAGTTTGGGTCACCACAGCACAGGAGGACACTGAGGTGCTGGAGCAGGGGCAGAGAAGGACAAAGAGGCTGGGGAGAGGGCAGGCAAACATGGCCTGTGAGGAGAGGCTGAGGGAGCTGGGGGTGTGCAGCCTGCAGCAGAGGAGGCTCAGAGCAGAGCTCATTGCTGTCTGCAGCTGCCTGAAGGGAGGCTGTAGCCAGGTGGGGTTGGGCTCTGCTGCCAGGCACCCAGCAACAGAACAAGGGGACACAGTCTCAAGCTGTACCAGGACAGGTCTAGGCTGGATGTTAGGAGGAAGTTGTTGTCAGAGAGAGTGATTGGCACTGGAATGGGCTGCCCAGGGAGGTGGTGGAGTCTCTGTGCCTGGAGGTGTTGAAGCCAAGGCTGGCTGGGGCACTTAGTGCCATGGTCTGGTTGGTTGGGCAGGGCTGGGTGCTAGGTTGAGCTGGCTGAGCTTGGGGCTCTCTTCCACCCTGGTATGATTCCACATCAGTCCTGTCTTCCTGAAATACTGTGGTCTGGATTGATCCAACAGAAGCCAGCTCCTCGTGGGAAGCAGTGCAGTCGTTTCAGCATACACTATGCACTGAAATGATTCTACACAGGCTCTCAGGGGCTTTGGAGAAGCAGGTTACATCAGCTGTCACTCAGCACTTCATCATTGCCTTTCCCTGGCTGCCAGAGCAGTTTGGAACGTGAGCAAAACTTGGCCTCCTACTTGCAAAAGCCTGCATGGATCTACGGTGTGCACACCTCATCACGTAGACGAATTCTCAGGGTGGCATCAAAATCCTTGCCCAGAGTAGAGCAAGGATGTGAGGAGCTATGTCAGCCTTGCTTTCCAGAAGTGCTGTGGTCACGCTGAGTAGAAGTCTGAACACAGGAAACTTGCCTGAGGGAAGGCAGGGACAAGTCAGAGGATTTCAGTGCTGCTCAAGGAACATAACCCAGCAGGAAAGCCATAAAGATTTACGGACAAAGTGTCCTCTGTTCCCAGGTAAAGCAAAACAAGCACTTCCACAAGAGGAGGAGAGGAGGTAGCAGGGGAGAAGTATAACCTTGGCTGTAAATCTCAGTGAAGTTGGGAGTGCAGTGCAGAGACAGCACATGTGGTGGGCTCAGCCTGGTTTTCACAGTCCCACATGCTGGTCGCTTGGTCTCGGCAGTGTTATTGTCTAAGATGCTGCTCTCTCCTGAGCCATCCGTGCCCTAATCATGCCTGTGTCGTGGAGCCTGCTGTGTTAATCAGTAGTTCCCATGCCACATTATTCATGCCTTCTCCCTGCACCTTCAGCCAAGCCAGCTTTGCTTTTGCTGCTACATGGTTTCAGCCCTCACTCAGCTAGAGCAGCTCTGCCAGCGCAACTTGTCATCGGCTCTGAGGTCGGTTCTCCGCCGACATCCCGTTCACGCGTCATCAGCCGGCCCTGGGCTCTGAGCTGAAGCCAGCCCCACAAAAGAAAGGGCTTAGCAGCACTATAAAAGTTAAAGAGGTGCCTTTGCTTACGTTCATCACCTCCCAGGTGACACCATATTGAGACCAGCAGTTGCTGCTCCGAGGCATGTAGCTGTCAGGAGCACCACGTGGCGTGCGGATCTGGTCCAAGCGGCAAGCAGTGCGGAGTGACAATGCTGCACCAGAAGCTGCCCCTTGCAAGAAACAACTTTTTGTTAGTTTTCTTCTTACAGTAGACTGCATCCATCCAGAGATATTTCATTTACCAGTTCTTAACTGTCTTGACAGGTGCAGCTGTCTGCAGGAGGAGACACCAAAGCCACTTTCTGCTTGCCAAGCTTTGGCTCGAGGTGTCGCTTGAAGCGAACGGCATGTTTTGAGTGCCCTTCCCACTGACAAGCGACTGTGGCCACCCCTCTGACCTGCAGGAGCACAGGAAGGTGCACTGGGAGAAGGTGGTGACAATGCAAAGACAGAACATAGCTTTGGCCGTGGCCATCAGACTTTCCAGGATGCAGGTTACTGACTGAATGTTGATGAGACCACAGTGATGTTTTCTCCCTGCTCATTCCTAGGGGAAAATGCCTGGGGTCAGAATAGGCATTCAAATGGCCACACAGCACCAAAGGCCTTCAACTACTTTGAGGCAGTGAGTGGACTTTAGGTCCAGAAGGCTCCCTCTCTTGGGGCATAGGGAGACATTAATTCCACCACACACAGGAGAAACCAAGGACTTCTTTGCTGAGGTTCTGAATACAATACAGAGAAGCTAAAGTAAGATCACCCAAAGTGCTGGACTCCATCACCCCAGGACTAGCTATCCACATGTCTCACCTGGTCAGCAGAGAGGTGTCCAACCTCTGCTACTACATATAGTGGTCCCTCTGCTGGGGTGTAAATCCCCAATGGCATCACCTTGCAGGACTGGCTGAAACAAATATCAAGAGCCTTGGAGAGCCAGTAGGAGTAACAGAGCAGCCATTCCTTAGGACCATAGAATCAAGCAGGCTGGAAGAGAGCTCCAAGCTCAGCCAGCCCAACCTAGCACCCAGCCCTGCCCAACCAACCACACCATGGCACTCAGTGCCCCAGCCAGCCTTGGCTTCAACACCTCCAGGCACGGCCACTCCACCACCTCCCTGGGCAGCCCATTCCAATGCCAATCACTCTCTCTGACAACAACTTCCTCCTAGCATCCAGCCTAGACCTCCCCCGGCACAACTTGAGACTGTGTCCCCTTCTTCTGTTGCTGGGTGCCTGGCAGCAGAGCCCAACCCTCACCTGGCTTCCTCCTCTCACCTTGAGTCCCAGGTAACAAGGCTCATGGCAGAGCCTCTCAGTTCAGGCCATGAGGGATTTCTGTCTCTCCTGCTGCAGGTATTTCCCTGTGGCACAGATCAGTGACTTTTACTCCCTACAGCTTAATCAAAACCCAGATGTGACCTTAGCCCTGGAGATGAGTTGTCCGTTCTCATGGGTAAAGGCTACAGACTTTGTGTCCCATTCTGGAGGCAGTCCCCACAGATGGCTGCCCAGAAGAGTAGTGGAGTCTCCTTCTCTAGACACTTTCAAGGCCCTTTTGGACACGTTTCTCTGTGACCTGCCCTCGGTGATCCTGTTTTGGCAGAGGGGGTTGGACCTGATGATCTCCAGAAGTACCTTCCAACCCTGGCATGCTGTGATTCTATGGCCTCCTGCCACCAATCCCCTGGCGAAAGCCAAGCAAGCTCTGCACTCAGATGCTGCACAGGTGTTTGCCACTCAGGCTGGTGCATGCCTGCCCCTGCAGCCCTTTGCCAACGAGCTTGCAGAGCAGACAAGCAGGTCTGACCTTCTGAGCTCTGCAATGGGCATGCTGGGTGCTGTGCTGTGCCACTCACTGACCAGGTCACCGCAGCCTCGTCTGGGGGGTGCAGAGCCAACAGCTTCCTCAGGTTTGGGCTTGCTCCAGAATGACACACACCTGGAAAAGGGACCTGAAAACTGCATCACCCTGAACAAAGCACAGGGCCCAGAACCTGAAGTAGGAGGCCCCTGGTGAGTTGCTCTGCTTTGTTCTCCACCGAAGGAGGCAGCGGCTTGCAGCTGCCCTACAGTCACCAGTCCTCCGTGGTGCAAGGGGCTTGTGGCTTCTGTGTGGAGCTGTCTGTCACTGCTGAGCTCCCCGGGGGAGGGTGGTTGTAAATGTGCTGAAAAGCCAGCTTGTACTCAGGAAGCAGAGGAATGCCTGCAGAATAAATAACAATGTGAATTAGACAGGACTGGAGCTCACCAGCCCCAGCAGGAGTCAGCCCCTTCTCCAAACACCCAGCCAGCAGCTGATGAGCTTCCTGTGTGCTCAGCTCTGCTCCTGCCAAGCTGCAAGGATTAAGAAGGAAAACTTGCCCCAGCTGAACAAATAGCTCAAGGGTCTGCCTGGGGTTCAGTAGATGATGAGGGTGCGTGGTTAGGCTTGAGGTTCTGTAGCCTGAGAGACAGATACAAGAGCATCACACCCAGCAGCAGCTGCCACACTGACCTGCAGAACCTGAGACACACCTGAAAGTGTGCCCCTGGGACAGATCTTCCCTCAGCAGCTGAGAGCAAAGATGAGTTCCAAAGGCACAAATTCAGACACCATCCAGTTTAAAACATGCTGCCCTCTTAACCACAAGAATCACAGAAACAGGCAGGGCTGGAAGGGACCACAAGCAGCAGCCAGTTCCAACCCCCTGCCATGCCCAGGGACACCCTACCCTAGAGCAGGCTGCACACAGCCTCAGCCAGCCTGGCCTCAAACACCTCCAGCCATGGGGCCTCAACCACCTCCCTGGGCAACCCATTCCAGCCTCTCACCACTCTCCTGCTCAACAACTTCCTCCTCACCTCTAGCCTCACTCTCCCCACCTCCAGCTTTGCTCCATTCCCCCAACTCCTGCCACTCCCTCACAGCCTCAAAAGTCCCTCCCCAGCCTTTTTGGAGCCCCCTTCAGATCCTGGAAGGCCACGAGAAGGTCCCCTGGGAGCCTCCTCTGCTCCAGCCTGCACAGCCCCAACTCTTTCAGGCTGTGCTCACAGCAGAGCTGCTGCAGCCTCTGAGCATCCTCCTGGCCCTGCTCTGGACACTCTCCAGCATCTCCACAGCCCTCTTGTCCCAGGGGCTCCAGAGCTGGATGCAGGACTCCAGGTTGGGTCTCAGCAGAGCACAGCAGAGGGGGAGAATCCCCTCCCTGGCCCTGCTGGCCACACTTCTGCTGCTGCAGCCCAGGCTCTGCTTGGCTCTCTGGGCTGCAAGTGCACACTGCTGGCTCCTGTGGAGCTTCTCCTCCAGCAGCACCCCCAAGTCCCTCTCTTCAGGGCTGCTCTCCAGCCACTCACTGCCCAGCCTGCAGTTGTGCTTGGCATTGCCTGGACCCAGAAAGAACAGAGAGAGAGGCAAGCAAAAGGCTCCTCCCAAGGCAGGAGTACAGTGAAGCTGTGAAAGAGACATCATGTCTGCCAGAAACGTTGTCAGTGCTGCACGCTTCACCCCTGCTGCTGAGCCCAGGAGTTCAGTTCTTCTTGGCTTATCTGCCCTAGGAGGGCTGATGGCTCAGCAGGGACTGCAGGTCTGTGGCTTCCAGCTAGGGAAGCAGCACTTGAAATCCTCTCATTTCTAGAGCCAAGCATTTCTGCACACACCATAAATCCAGAGCTGATCTGCAGGGAGCAGAGCAGTCACTCACAGAGCACTCTGAAACACTCATGACAGGTTCAACCCCACCTGCCTTAAATCACCTTTAATGCTCTTGGCCTCATCTTAGTCCCCAACTGAAACCAAACCTGCTGTCCTACCCTTGTTATCTGAGTGCCTGCTGCACCTGAACTCATCACCAGAGACTGACACGAGGGGAGAGAGGGGTCAGGAGAGCCCAGAGAATGCTATCACCACAGAGGGAGTGTTTAACAGATTTTCCATCACAGCCATGAACTGAAGATCCAGGGACTTCTGTGATGCTCTCCCTGCAGTGTCCCAGAGGACAGAGACTCAAACACGTTTCTGTTAGGCCTCCTGAAAAATAGAAGCACTTCTCCTTCTCTGGTGGAGCCCTGCAGATGGGAGACTCAACAACTATCTCACCTTCAGCATGCAAGGAGGTCTGTCCAGTGCTCAGACCAAATGTTCCTCTCACAGCTTAACACGAGGACAGTCCAAAGTTATGTAACCAGGGTTTGGTTCCCTATAAATCCTCCTAGGGCAGTTTCAGGATGTCCTGAATTTTTAAGCCATGATTTTAAGAAGAATCACAGAATCAAGCAGGCTGGAAGAGAGCTCCAAGCTCATCCAGCCTAACCTAGCACCCAGCCCTGCCCAGTCAACCAGACCATGGCACTAAGTGCCCCAGCCAGCCTTGGCTGCAACACCTCCAGGCACAGCCACTCCACCACCTCCCTGGGCAGCTCATTCCAATGCCAATCACTCTCTCTGACAACAACTTCCTCCTAACATCCAGCCTAGACCTGCCCTGGCACAGCTTGAGACTCTGTCCCCTTGTTCTGTTGCTGGGTGCCTGGCAGCAGAGCCCAACCCCACCTGGCTATAGCCTCCCTTCAGGGAGTTGCAGCCTCCCTTGTCCTGCTGGCCACACTGATCCTGAGCCAGCCCAGGATGCCACTGGCATTGTTAGGAAGCAGTTGTTGGCAGAGAGAGTGATTGGCATTGGAATGGGCTGCCCAGGGAGGTGGTGGAGTTGCCTGATTCTATGATTCTGTGATCTCCCAGAAAGCCTTTTGCACTGTCCTCAGACAAGACAAGTAAAGCCCAGCTCCTGTACAGTGTTTCATGAACCTGGACTCATCCTGGCAGCCCTGAGGTGCTTAAAAACAACGTGTTCATGCCATAAGAGTCACTTGCTGAGGATCCCTCCCTGGGCTGTGCAGTGGTGCTGGCATTTGAAGCTTTGCTCTGGTTCAGGTCTGTATCCCTCAGCAGGACCCCCTTCTTTCCTTCTCTCTCTCTCCAATCTGAGCACAGAGTGTCTGCAGTGGCTGCTTGACATGGGCACCTGGAGTTAGAGGAGAGTCAATCTGGACACTTAGATGTGTTTTTCTGCTCTCAGTTTTGGGGAGTTGGCATCAGGGGATCTAGAACCCACCTCAATGGCCTTGCTGATGTCACTGCCCCGTGTGAGAAACAGCACAAAGCAGTACCCACGGACGGCAGGAGGCACAGAGCTGCAGAACTCAGACAGCAGGGCAGTGGCTGTGCAGCTGAAGGCATTGCAGCCCAGCCAGGAGGTGGTCCAGTGGGGTTGATAATTCCCCAGGCCCTTGTCACTGAGGATGGTTCCAGTGCCTTCCACAAACCCAACGAACCAGGAGGTTACACAAACAGCACTAAATGCAGGAGGTTCAGTGTGACATGGCAGAAAGTTTGGATCACAACATCTGAAAGTGTTACCTTGGCAAGTAGAGGGGGGCTGGGGCAGTGTTGTGCTTTTCTCTTGCTGTGCAGTTCTTCTCCTGTGTCCTGACACCAAGCCACAAGCTGCATGACTCTCTGGAGACATCTCCTAGCACATGGCTTCTCAGCTAAGGATGCTGTAAGTGCATCTTAACACTGTTCCACTCTAAAGGACACAAGGAGTGACTCTGCAGCAGTAACCTGAGGTCACTGTGGGCACCTCCCTGTGTGAGGGTGGTAGAGGTGCACATAGAAGCATAGAATGAAATCATAGAATGGTTTAGGTTGGAAGGGACCTCAAGGATCAGCCAGTTCCAGGCCCCTGCCGCAGGCAGGGACACCTCCCACTAGAACAGGTGGCTCAAGGACTCATCCAGCCTGGCCTTGAACACCTCCAGGGAGGCTGTGGATGACACCAAACTGGGAGGCTTCATGATTTCAGTCATTACCAATGGCTGCTGGATTTGGGCTCTCTCACCTAGACCAAGAAATGGTTAAACACCTGTAGGAGAATGTGGCATTGCTGCTAGCCATCAGCTGCTTGCCACTGCCAGCAGGGGGAAGTGACTCAGGCCCAGCACCAAGGGACCAGAGCTGTGCCTTATCCTGCCTCTCCTCAGCTGGAGCCACTGCCTGCATCTCTTGCCCGTGGCAAACTCGTAGTGACTCATCTTAGCTTAGTCTGAAGAGTTAAATTACATCATTCTGCACTTGCCCAGGGAGAAACTGACTCAGCATTTAGGCTAAACGTTTACTGTAAGGTTTGCATCCAGACAATTACCTCAGCTTAGCTGATACTTGGTAACCTGTTGAGCCACAGTATCTTAACTACAAGTCTGGGACCTAGGGCTCTCCAAAGACAGCCTGGGATGTTGAGATAGCTTCAGCTCCTGCTTAGGAAAGTTGGAATAAAATCCCAGGCAAAAGTATTCTGAAACAAAGCTCTGCAGTGCAACCTCCCATCCTGTAGTCAGAAGAGTGCTGCATAGAGCACAGGAGCTGCAGGCATTTTCAGATGCAAACTGCCCACTGAATGCGGAAACAAGATGAAAAGCTACCCTTGGCATAGCTAACTGCAATCAGAGACCTTGGAGAATTCAAGCACTCCCTCCCCCACTTCGAAATCAACTCAGCAAAGTGGTTAAGCTCTGGCTTGAATGGGATGGCTCCAGGGAGTAGGATTAACCACATGCTGAAGCACTTTGCTGAACCAAGGCCTCAGGGAGAACAATATCTTAAAACTATGGCACTTGTTCAGCTGAGGGAACACAGAAGACTCTTACTCTGGGTAGTAAAATTCTATTTCCTACACATGGGTGTTGGGAGGAAGTTGACAGAGAGAGTGATTGGCATTGGAATGGGATGCTCGGGGAGGTGGTGGAGTGGCTGTGGCTGGAGGTGTTGCAGCCAAGGCTGGCTGGGGCACTTAGTGCCATGGTCTGGTTGGTTGGGCAGGGCTGGGTGCTAGGTTGGACTTGGATCTCTGTGCAGAACTTCCTCCTAACATCCAGCCTAGACCTCCCCTGGCACAGCTTGAGACTGTGTCCCCTTCTTCTGTTGCTGGGTGCCTGATGCTGTTGTTATTCTGGACAGGATCATGGAATAAGCCTTTGCATCTTTTGAATCACTTGCAGAGGCTGTGGCATCATCCTGCGGGGAGATTCCTGTCTTTCAGCTCTTCTGATGGTGTGGTGAAGCTTCAGGGAGGAAGCCCTGCCTCACATGGCAGGTGCCCAGCTCATGTGGTAGGTGCCCAACTCACATGACAGATGCCAGTTCATATGGTAGATGCCCAAATCACATGGTAGATGCCCAACTCACACTGTAGATGCCCAGTTCACATGGTAGTTGTCTATGAGTCTAATCAGGCCTGTTTCTGAAGCTGGTGGCTTAACCATCCACTGACCTCCGTGTGAGCTCATGAGAGGTGCAAGCTGAGCATAACAGCAGTGTGGCACTCACCCCCTGCCAGCTTGCTTGCTGTGCACCAGCCTCAGCGTGGCTGCTGTCTTACTGGCCACATTGCTGACTCCCTGAGCAGCTCTGGGGACTCAGAGAAGGCATAAATTCATGTTCATCACTGAGAAGTGGGGAGGAATTTTCCAATGGAAGTGTTTGTTGTTGGAAAATGTGGGTTCATTGAGAGCTGCAGATGTGGCAGCAGTGGACTGACTTCAGTGACACTTCTTCCCTTTTTTTTTGGGCAGGAACAGCTCTCAGACCCAACAAGGAATTTTTATTCAAAACCAGAGCAGAGCACAGTGGCTCCAGAGTGCTCATTTCTGCAGTGAGCAGCTTGGGAACTCAGAGATGGAAAGAATCACAGAATCAGGCAGGGCTGCAAGGGACCACAAGGAGCAGCCAGTTCCAACCCCCCCTGCCATGCCCAGGGACACCCTACCCTAGAGCAGGCTGCACACAGCCTCAGCCAGCCTGGCCTCAAACACCTCCAGCCATGGGGCCTCAACCACCTCCCTGGGCAACCCATTCCAGCCTCTCACCACTCTCCTGCTCAACAACTTCCTCCTCACCTCCAGCCTCACTCTCCCCACCTCCAGCTTTGCTCCATTCCCCCCACTCCTGACACTCCCTCACAGCCTCAAAAGTCCCTCCCCAGATTTTTTGGAGCCCCCTTCAGGTCCTGGAAGGCCACCAGAAGGTCCCCTGGGAGCCTCCTCTGCTCCAGCCTGCACAGCCCCAACTCTTTCAGTCTGTGCTCACAGCAGAGCTGCTGCAGCCTCTCAGCATCCTCCTGGCCCTTCAGTCCCTTGAGCATCTGAGTTGGCTTTCATGTCACTGCATCTCTATCAGGTGCCCTTGCTCTGGAGATGGTGGCCCAGAGGAGAACAGGATCCCCCTAGCTGGGTAGGGCTGCCTCCCTCTTTGTGCTGCTCTGTTTGTTTGTTCAGAATGAAGCATCATTTCCTGCAGTAAGAGGAAAAAGAAAAACAAACTTCTTGAGAACTCCAGCAATGCCAGGACATATTTTCTACCCAGCCACTTGCCATAAATAAAACTGACATTTCATATCTTGGCTATTACAGCTAAATCACTGCCATGGCTTCTTGTTCCTCCTCCTTCTTCTTCTTAATAGAATAGAAGCCATGTTAACACACATTCACTACCAGAACATTTGGGCTCCTTTCAATTGGTGCAGAACAGAGATCCTGAGATATTAATTTAGAGAGATACACAAGGGACTCATTTTTTTATCCCTTGCCAAGTTTAATTTTCTTTTGGGTGAGTTGTCTCCAATCCAGATGGTCTCTATAAGTGGCAATGAAGAAAAACACCATTTTTTCCCTCTCTTTGTTTCTTCCAGGAACCACATTGCAAATAAAATTGAAAAGGGAACCATTTAGAGAGGACCTGCTACAGGAGATCCCAGTTTTAAGTGGACAGAGGCATTTGATGCAGCCTCAGCAAGTTTGCTGCCCACACCAAGCTGTGTGGTGCAGCAGCCAGGCTGGAGGGCAGGATCCATCCAGGGGGACCTGGATAGGCTGCAGAGGTGGGCACAAGCCAAGCTCAGGAGGTGCAACAAGACCAAGGGCAAGGTCCTGCAGCTGTGTGGAGGCAATGCCAAGCACAACTGCAGGCTGGGCAGTGAGTGGCTGGAGAGCAGCCCTGAGGAGAGGGACTTGGGGATGCTGCTGGAGGAGAAGCTCAGCAGGAGCCAGCAGTGTGCACTTGCAGCCCAGAAAGCCAAGCAGAGCCTGGGCTGCAGCAGCAGAAGTGTGGCCAGCAGGGCCAGGGTGGGGATTCTGCCCCTCTGCTGTGCTCTGCTGAGACCCCACCTGGAGTCCTGCATCCAGCTCTGGAGCCCCTGGGACAAGAGGGCTGTGGAGATGCTGGAGAGTGTCCAGAGCAGGGCCAGGAGGATGCTCAGAGGCTGCAGCAGCTCTGCTGTGAGCACAGACTGAAAGAGTTGGGGCTGTGCAGGCTGGAGCAGAGGAGGCTCCCAGGTGACCTTCTTGTGGCCTGCCAGGATCTGAAGGGGGCTCCAAAAAGGCTGGGGAGGGACTTTTGAGGCTGTGAGGGAGTGGCAGGAGTAGAGGGAATGGAGCAAAGCTGGAGGTGGGGAGAGTGAGGCTGGAGGTGAGGAGGAAGTTGTTGAGCAGGAGAGTGGTGAGAGGCTGGAATGGGTTGCCCAGGGAGGTGGTTGAGGCCCCATGGCTGGAGGTGTTGAGGCCAGGCTGGCTGAGGCTGTGTGCAGCCTGCTCTAGGGTAGGGTGTCCCTGGGCATGGCAGGGGGGTTGGAACTGGCTGCTGCTTGTGGTCCCTTCCAGCCCTGCCTGATTCTATGACTCTAACTCTGCAGAGGTAACTGCACAGCTTTTGGCCTTCAACTTCTTTTCAGCTTCTATTGGGTTCTCCACTGGACCTTAAGTGACTCCCCACGTTTTAGGACATTTTCTCTCAGCTGAAACATCTCTTCCTGTGGCCTTTGGCAGTGTTTTTTTCTGCTGCAACTTTGTCAAAAGGTTTGAATGAGGAATTCTAGGACAAAACAAATCTTTATCCCCCCAGCTCTCATTGCCCAGGTGTGTGCACATCGGGAGAGTACCTGGGGATGGAATTTTCCCCTCCTCTGGCCCAGCTCTGGGTTTGATGCTGCTCTTCCATGCACTGGACATGGTCATGCATTTCTCTGCATTCTCAGACAGTGATCTTTATGAGTAAATAACATCAGTGGTGAATGGCTCAGAATGTCAAGCTGCTCAGCTCAGGCTTGGGCTGCAGAGCTAACAGTGCAGTTCACTGTCTCAGGATGAAAATAGCAGGCTTGTATCTGATGGAGCCCAGCTAAATTCCAGCCATGGGCTTTTCCAGCCCTCGGGATGCCTATGGGGAGCTAAGGTCAGGCTTTGTGCACACACACAAACACACTCCATGGTATATTGCTTTTAGCAGGACCCTTTTATTTCCTCTGAGTCTTGGACTCTGTTCCTGCAGTGACTCATGCACAAACAGCTTTGCAGAAGAGATGCTTTGATTTGCAATGCTCCCTGCTGTGCCTCTCTGAAGCCTTTTATTGCCTCATGGAGCTTGCACAAAGTAGTTTCATAACCAGAATCTCCCAAAAACCTTGTACCAACGGGAGCTGTGTTCACTACACGAGGGATGGGTTTGTCTTGCTGGCTTGGGTTGAAAAGGTGAAGCTTTAAAGCTGTCAAGGACACTCAGGAGCCCACACCAAGGTAGCTTTTAGTGAAGGTTGGGTACCAATGGCAGGCTCTTCTAACAGCCTAGCAGCAGCCAGAGGTGCTTGAGCCTTCTCTGTGCAGCCAGCTTCTCCAGCTACATTTGTGCTGCCTCCAGTGGAGGTGCTCAACTGCTTGAGTTCAGGATCACAGGACCACAGGATATTAGGGGATGGAAGGGACCCAAGGAGATCATCAAGCCCAACCCCCCTGCCAGAGCAGGACCTCACAATCTAGCACAGCTCACAGAGGAACACATCCAGACAGGCCTTGAAAGGCTCCAGAGAAGGAGTTCAGGCAGTGGCAGCTGCAGAGCAAGTTAGCTCTGAGTGAAGGTTGGGTATTAATGGCAGGCTCTTTTAACAGCCCAGCAGCACTCTGAGGTGCTTGAGCCTCTCTGTACATCCAGCTTCTCCTGCACTTCAGGTGAGACCTAAAGCCCCAGACAGCTTCCACCACCTCAAAAACCTGTTCACCTGAGTGCAAATTCTGGCCTCAGCTCTAAAGATCAGTGCAGCCTAGGTTCTTAGTTCAACCTCCTAGCAAGTGCAGGGAGGCTGAAAACCCCCATTGTAGCCTCCCCAGATGTAGGCATGGTGAAGGGGAATGTCTTAGCTATGCATGTCAGGCCAGAGGTAGCCTCAGGTGCCCCCCACAGTGCTCATCCATGTTTTCTGCCCAGCTCCCATTTCAGTGGTACTTGCACATGGAACTCCCTCAGCTGTCTCAGGCAAACCCAGCAGTTGCAAACAGTGCTGGCAACATCATCTTCTCCCTCATCCTGCCCAGTGGTGTCGGAGCACCTCCTAACTGCTGAGGGATCCAAGCTTTGCAAAGTCTCTGTGGAGAGCAGATTTGTACTACCTGCTTTTCCCTGGCAGAGAGAGATGAATGATGCAGCTGTACAGCAGAGGCTGTCACCAGCATCTCCAGCTGAGTGGGGGCTGATAGCATCTATTTTAGATCACAGCTCACAGGATGTTAGGGGTTGGAAGGGACCCAAGCAGATCATCCAGGCCAACCCCCCTGCCAAAGCAGGACAATCCTATCTAACACAGATCACAGAGGAACACAACCAGACAGGCCTTAAAGCCTCCAGAGAAGGAGACTCCACAACCTCTCTGGGCAGCCTGTGCCAGGGCTCTGGGACCCTTCCAGGAAAGAAATTCCCCCTTGTGCTGAGCTGAACCTCCTGTGCTGCAGCTTACACCCATTGCTGCTTGTCCTTGGCAGACTACTTTCCTGTCTTGCCTCAGGGTTGAGGGACAAGTGAAATGTGGACTGGGCAGAGAGTAAGATGGGAAACTTTGTCCCAGTCATCCTCTGTTCTTTCTTCTTACAGCACACATTATCCTGTTGGGGACTTCAAAGGACTGCACCAGATAAGCAGAGGAGAACACAGGTTATCTGAGACATCAAGAAGCATTGGACTAGGTCAGTTAAAAGACAGATTAAACAAATAGAGCTTTCAGCTGAGACCCAGACAGGAAGAAGCAGTTGAGTGCAAGGGTTGGAGATGAAAGGAATTCCAGAGGGCTGATGCAGAACAGGAGCGTGGGGGTGGAAAGGGGAGAAGTACCTTGTACCCATTGTCTTCAGCCAGGACCAAAACTCATCTGGATCTGTCCTACCTGGAAGAGATGAGAGATAAACACTCTGGCCAAGTCAAGGGCTGCTTCAGTGCCTAGAGAAGGGAAGGTGAATCAGAGTCCTAGAGAAAGGGTGGGGGTGAGCTAGAGGTGAGGGCAAGCAGTGCCGCAGCGAGCAGAGCCAAGCTGTGTGCCAAGTGGATGCTGGGTCACGTAACTGGAGACCAACTGCTGAGTCACTCTGCAGAGCCTTCCAAAAGCCACTTTGCCTGCCTCCTGCTGCCACCCTCCAACTCCTCCTGAAACAAGAGTCAGAGCAGCTGGGAACTGCGCTGCAAAAACAAAGTGCTGGCTCAGTACCCCAGAGGCAGCCATGCAAAGGGACTGGTGCTGAGCACACAACGAGCCCCTCTGAGTCAACAGCTGAGCACCCCTGAAATGCTGGCATGGAAAGACTGGCTTTATTTCTTAATGGAGTTTTGAAAGGGAGTCTGGCATTTTGCTTTGCCCATCCAATCCATTGGCTGGTGTGAAAATTCAGGCTTGAGTGGTGCAGAAACATTGACATGATAGCACCTCTAAGCAGGTAGAATCACAGAACCAAGCAGGCTGGAAGAGAGCTCCAAGCTCACCCAGCCCGACCTAGCACCCAGCCCTGCCCAACCAACCAGACCATGGCACTAAGTGCCCCAGCCAGGCTTGGCTTGAACCCCCCCAGTAGACAATGGCAGATTAAGAGCTAGAGGCTGACTAATACTCTCTTGCCAAGGGAAAAGCTTCAGTGTGCTCCCACTGATTGCCTGTTGTGTTTTATCAGAAGGTCCAGAGTTTGGGATGGGCTACAGG
Organism: Pogoniulus pusillus; assembly: GCF_015220805.1. NCBI lineage: Eukaryota > Metazoa > Chordata > Aves > Piciformes > Lybiidae > Pogoniulus > Pogoniulus pusillus. Next base: position 49,271,647 of record NC_087265.1, on the reverse strand, counting down.
TATGTGACCACTTGTCAAGATCTAGGAACAGGAGAGAGGGTGATGAAGGGGATATGGAATGTAGAACGTGGCAAGCAGTCACACAGGAGAGCTAGAACTGTTCCATGGCAGGCAATGACAGTGGAGCTATCAGATGCAAATGCATAGGGGAACAGTTTTAGAGTCACAGAACCAGTCAGGGCTGGAAGGGAGCACAGGGATCAGCCAGTTCCAACACCCTGCCATGGCCAGAGACACCCTACCCTAGAGCAGGCTGCACACAGCCTCAGCCAGCCTGGCCTCAAACACCTCCTTTCTCTACTTTCTGTGTCCAGGGGACATTTCACTTGCCTGGATCAGAACATGGCTAACTTGAACCAACCTTTCCTCCCAAAACAATCAGGTCCCAGCAAGGTTCACAGCATTCCTTTTTCTCCCCACTCACTGCTACTGCAAAGACCAGAAATTGGAGGCCACTCCAACCATTTGCCTTCAGTATCTCAGCTCAACTTCCTTTTCTTCTTAGGAACCCCAGGACAAGAGTGATGCCAAACTCTTCCCTTCAGGCTGATTTCCACCTCTCCCAGAATTATGTTCAAACACAGATACAGCCTGAACTGCCCTGAACTGACATGCACCCCTGTGCACCAGCATCCTCCACCTCTCCAGAAGAGGGAGAGCTTTAAATATCCTCCCTGAAGATAGCTGAAGCAGCTAACTGGGGCTTGACTAAGGCAGTGAGGCTATTTTCAGCAGCTGCCTGTATATCTGGTTACCTTTTTACGGGAAGCCTCTGCAAGGTTAGTGAATTCCTAACCAGGGAGATGGATTGGACACTGTTAACTCCCTGAGTCTCTCTTTAGGATAACAACAGGACTTCAGGAAAAAAAAAAAAAGAGAGGGTTGAGTTTTCTTTTGCTGTTGGAGTTGCAAGGAGTTTATTTCTCCCCCCTCAAGGTCTCCTCTGAAGCTATGCATATTTTCCATTGGAAAAAGATGGGAATCTGTGATGAAACAGCTGCCTCCAGAAGCAACTTAGTGGAATAAACTTCCAAGCCTTGCGACTGGTTCTTGTGACCTAGGAGCAGCAGTCTTTTGGGGAGGGCATTCCCAAAAGGCTGCTGTGCTTCACAGATGCCAAACAAGCTGTCCTGGGCAGCAGGGAAACCTTGGTATGGCCACACTGCTCTGAACACCTGGGGCTGACAGCCCCAGAAGGTGAATCGCTTTGCACAGAGAGAAAACACCACACGAAGCAAGCTCCCAGTCAGCTGCTGCCTCTCCAGGGAGAGAAGGATGGAAGAAGGAGGCCCAAATCTTACTTTGCTTCTGCCTTTGCAGCTCTCCTAAGATTATGCCTGGATCCAAGTAAGGACAGAGTTTGGCCCACTGACTGCTGAGCAGCAGTAGGGCTGATGCAATTGAACCCTCTCGCAGAGGCAGCTGGCCAGGGACACAAATGGCATTGGGAGCCAGGGCACAGTGCTCTGAAGTGAGTGATCCAGCAGAGCAAGATGCTTTCCTCCTTTGCAAGCCCTAACACCAGGTCTAGATAGATCTGGGGGTCTGCACAGAGAGCATTAGTGACCTTAAATCAAAGCACTGAGACCTTGCTGGACCAAGGGGACAGCACTGCCCAGCTTGGAAGTAATCTTCCCTTGGAGGGCTCAAGGGAGGGCAGATGGCACCAAGCCACTTCTAACCTTTGCTTCAGAGCATGTGCAGGTTTCCAAGCAGTGAGTCAGCACCATGACATCAAGGGAGGGTTTGTCATTTTTCAGTGGGGTGAAGAATTCCCTCCAGTGATGTGTCTTGAGGATGCAGAACCAGGTAGAAGCTCCCTGGGGGGGGATTCTTGAGAGGTGACATCACACAACCCTAGGAAGTGCAGTTCAGGCTTCTCTAGAGAGAGAGGGGGCAGGTGAGGACCACAGAATCAACCACATCTCCCCCTTTTATCCCCAAACCCACAGCACCTGGGTGCTGTTGCAGTCTCCTCCCACCCCAGGTGTGACCACTTTGCCCTCCCTGCTTGCTCCCCTTTATAATCGGCCCCAGAAGAGGCAGCAGCTCTAAGCTTGCCCAGCTGGGCAGAGGATCCTCCTCCAGTCGCCACTGGTGAGTCTCCTACCTTGGTGTGTGCACTCTGGGTGAGTGGTGGAGGGGATCAAAGGCCGGGGGGCCTGCTGGCCCCCTGCCTGTGTAGGGCTGGGCTTGCTGATTGCTCTCCCATCACCCACGGGTGCTGGCTGAGCTCCTCTCTGTTAGCTGCTGCCTTCTGCTCTCTTGTCACACTGTGGAAAGGGCAGGAGTGAATCTGTGAAGCATTTTGCAAAGCACTGAAGGAGCATGGAGGGAATGGCTGAGAGTCCCTGCCAGGGTAAGTGGAACAGAACTCCAATCTTATTGGCACTGCTTTGTGTCAGAGTAGCTAAAGTTCTGTTTGGTTTTGTAGTGGAGCTAGAACAGCCTTTATTCACAGACTCAGAGTCAGACAGGTTGGAAGAGAGCTCCAAGCTCAGCCAGTCCAACCTAGCACCCAGCCCTGCCCAACCAACCAGACCATGGCACTAAGTGATTCATCCAGTCCTTTCTTGAACACTTCCAGGCACAGCCACTCCACCACCTCCCTGGGCAGCCCATTCCAATGCCAATCACTCTCTCTGACAACAACTTCCTAAGAACATCCAGCCTAGACCTGCCCTGGCACAGCTTGAAGCTGTGTCCCCTTGTTCTGTTGCTGGTTGCCTGGCAGCAGAGCCCAACCCCACCTGGCTACAGCCTCCCTGCAGGCAGCTGCAGACAGCAATGAGCTCTGCCCTGAGCCTCCTCTGCTGCAGGCTGCACACCCCCAGCTCCCTCAGCCTCTCCTCACAGGGCTCTGCTCCAGGACCCTCCCCAGCCTTGCTGCCCTGCTCTCAACACCTTCCAGCACCTCAACATCTCTCTTGAATTGAGGAGCCCAGAACTGGACACAGCACTCAAGGTGTGGCCTGAGCAGTGCTGAGCACAGGGGCAGAAGAACCTCCCTTGTCCTGCTGCCCACACTGCTCCTGAGCCAGCCCAGGATGCCATTGGCTCTGCTGCCCACCTGGGCACTGCTGCCTCCTCTTCAGCTCCTCTCTCCCAGCACCTCCAGCTCCCTCTCTGCCTGGCTGCTCTCAGCCACTCTGGCCCCAGCCTGTAGTGCTGCTTGGGGTTGTTGTGGCCAAAGTGCAGAGCCCTGTCCTTGGCCTTGTTCAGTCTCATCCCAATGGCCTCTGCCCACCCCTGATTCTTTCCCAGGACCACAGAGATGAGCAAGGTTTACCTAATGCCATGCTGTGGTTCAAGCAGCAGCAGCAGAGCCCCAGAAAGGATCAAAATGTCAGAGTCTCCCTGATGGGGTGAAACGAGCCCAGAGCCAGAGTCCAGTCTGTGTCTGTTATTCAGTAACCAGAATTTGCCCCAGTAGGTAGCAGTGGGTTTGGTGTCCCGTTCCAAACGACAGGAACCCATCCCAGCAGCTGTGGAGGGCTTGTGTTCAGCAGGAGAGCAGGAACCTTTTGTTTTCCTTGCAGCCTTGCTCTAGCTTTGGTAGGTGCATCACAGAGCAGAGCCCTGCCCTGCCGGCTGAGAAAACAAACACAGACGTCTCCTCTGCCCTGCCTTTCAGTCTGTAGTGTTGCTTAATGGCTCTGAAAGGAGGAATCCACCGCAGCTTGCAGGCTCTTAACTCCTCCGATCTGTGCAAGTGTGGAGGCAAAACCAGTCCCACACACCTCCATGGCAGCAGTTTCCCTGATGGAATAGCCTCACGTCCCAGCGTCTGGCCCCCGGCTGCAGGGACCAGCTCTGCTTTCCAAGGGGAGCAGCAGTGCCTGCAGCACCTCTGCAGCTGTGCCCCACTGTGGCTGTGTGCAGTGAACCTCTCTCCTGCTGCCAGCCACCACCAGCAGCACAGGAGGCACAGGGCTTGGCAGCCCTTGTGGCTGTTCGTACGGGCTGGAGCTGACCTGAGCTGTTCTTACAAGTACCTAATCCCCTCTTGTGTCTCCTAAGCTCGGGGCCTCCATGGCAGCCTCGGGCAGACCCAATCCCTTTATTAGTTATTGGTTGCATTTTCTTGAAGCCTCTCTCCTTTTCTTCCCTTTTAGAGTCATTCATGCCTAAGTGAAATCCTGTCACTCACTCTCCCCTCCTGAGGGGCTCACATCTCTTTCTGTAGTCTCTCTCTGTCACAGCAAGCGCTGGTTTTGCATCAGTAGGCAGTTTGGGGCTCAGAGTGGGGGGTTTCAGGGAGCGAGGTTGAAGCTGCAGAACTGGTGGTTAGCAAACTAAACATGATGGCTTTGGGTTGCAAGCCAAGTCATCAGGGAGTAAACATCAGCTCCACACCTCCAACGCTGCTTCTCACCTGCTTGTGCTGGTTCTGCTCTGCAGTGCTGCCATAGATACCTGTGTCCTGGGGCTCCAAAGAGCAACCTGAACAGGAAGGGGAAAGCAGAGACATAGAGGGCCCAGAAAACACCTCCCTGATGCCCCTTGGCTGTCCTCCTCCAAGCAGCTCCAAAAATGAGAGCTGATGAGCTCTGGCAGAGGGCTCAGAAGTGTGTTAAAGGAATATCATAGCATCACAGAATCAGCCAGGTAGGAAGAGAGCTCCAAGCTCAGACAGTCCAACCTAGCACCCAGCCCTGCCCAACCAACCAGACCATGGCACTAAGTGCCCCAGCCAGCCTTGGCTGCAACACCTCCAGCCACAGCCACTCCACCACCTCCCTGGGCAGCCCATTCCAATGCCAATCACTCTCTCTGACAACAACTTCCTCTTAACATCCAGCCTGGACCTGCCCTGGCACAGCTTGAGACTGTGTCCCCTTGTTCTGTTGCTGGGTGCCTGGCAGCAGAGCCCAACCCCACCTGGCTACAGCCTCCCTGCAGGTAGTTGCAGACAGCAATAGCCTCAACTCCACCTTCTTCCACTGGTAGATCTCATCCTGAGTCACAGCTTTGCACATCCCAGCCTCTTACATATCTGCAAGGAGATGACATGAGGCAAAAAAGGCTTATAACATGAGTGTCCACCCTCCTCCACAGAGCATCTCAGTGCCCCAGTGGAGAGGAGCAAAAAGGGGAAGAGTCCAAATCTTTCTGGCTTTTTCTAGACCATCAGGAGCACATTCCCAGTCATCTCCTAAGAGAGGCTGTAAGGGAGCAGAACATCAGACAATCTCCATGAGAAAGGACACAGATCAGATGACCACACATATGCACTTTCCTAAACAAAAAGGAACTGAAGCAGTCCTCTCCCACCAAGGCTTCGTGTCCTTGAGTTGCTCCCTTCTGCAGCCCCAAACCCCCTTTGTTTAGTTTCCTCAAGCAAGCTGGTTCACAGCTCAGTTCCCCTGGGCTTGCACTGGTTCTTGAGGTGTCAGAGCTCAGCACAGCCCATGTGTGCCTGTGCCTGGGGCTGTGGAGAGCAGTGCTAGCAAATGTCCTCGGAACGTCCTGGCACCACAGTGAAACAGTGCCACAAGCAAGCAAACAGCTGCAGCAAAACCCCACATAAATCCTCCTCCTCATCACCATTTTTTGCAGCAAAGACCTTGGGCCCCATGCTGCCTATTCTTAATCTGTAGCACCATCTTTTGAGGGCACCATGTACTCCCAAGGAAGGACACTGAGCTCTCCAGAGGATCCCCATGAGGCCTTGCTGACCACAGCCAAAGCTGGATGGAGAAACCCCAGAAAGTTTCAGAAGCTGTTTCCATTGGAGAGAGAGAGAGAGAGCTCAGGGCAAAATGCAGCTTGGGAATGTGTGAGGCTGAGCAAATTTGTGACCAAAAAACATCAAGCTGCAATTCTTCTACAGTTAATGTTCAGTCCCTTCACAGCCCCAAGCAGTGCTACAGGCTGGGGCCAGAGTGGCTGAGAGCAGCCAGGCAGAGAGGGAGCTGGGGGTGCTGGCAGTGAGGAGCTGAAGATGAGGCAGCAGTGCCCAGGTGGGCAGCAGAGCCAATGGCATCCTGGGCTGGCTCAGGAGCAGTGTGGGCAGCAGGACCAGGGAGGTTCTTCATTGTTGCCTGCAGCTGCTTGAAGGGAGGCTGTAGCCAGGTGGGGTTGGGCTCTGCTGCCAGGCAAGCTGCAACAGAAGAAGGGGACACAGTCTCAAGGAGGAAGTTGTTGGCAGAGAGAGTGATTGGCATTGGAATGGGCTGCCCAGGGAGGTGGTGGAGTGGCTGTGGCTGGAGGTGTTGAAGCTAAGGCTGGCTGGGGCACTTAGTGCCATGGTCTGGTTGGTTGGGCAGGGCTGGGTGCTAGGTTGGACTGGCTGAGCTTAGAAGTCTCTTCCAACCTGCTTGATTCTGTGGTTCTATGATTCTCTTTTCAAGCTTTAATGGAAGGCCATGGAATAGAAGACATCTGTTTCTGGGGAGTGACTTCTCATTCCCTTTAAGGTAGTCACTGGATGCCAGCTCAGGGGTGCTGCTCTGCACCACCTGCAAAGCTCTACACAGGAATGGATGTCTACCTACTGAGCTGTGGGAGACAATCATAGAATCAGCCAGGGGCTCCAGGCCCCTCCCCAGCCTTGCTCTTCTCAACACCTTCCAGCACCTCAGCATCTCTCTTGAACTGAGGAGCCCAGAACTGGACACAGCACTCCAGGGGTGGCCTGAGCAGTGCTGAGCACAGGGGCACAAGAACCTCCCTTGTCCTGCTGCCCACACTGCTCCTGAGCCAGCCCAGGATGCCATTGGCTCTGCTGCCCACCTGGGCACTGCTGCCTCCTCTTGAGCTCCTCTCTCCCAGCACCCCCAGCTCCCTCTCTGCCTGGCTGCTCTCAGCCACTCTGGCCCCAGCCTGTAGTGCTGCTTGGGGTTGTTGTGGCCAAAGTGCATCCATAAGGCACACTTTGACATGGTGGAGGCTCATGCATCCCATGGTGTAGATAGTGATGGCAGCATCATCCACATGCTTCCAAATGCTAGCCATGTCTGCAGAGGAATATAAGCAAGGAAAAGATTTCCACTCTTCCTTTCCTTTCATTTCAGTGCCTTTTATCTGCCTGGTTTTATAGCTTTACATTGGAAGGGAGCCTGTTTCCTGGTACGTACAGCAGCCTGGCTGAGCACAGCTTGGCAGCAGTGTGTGTTGCTTTAGGGGAGAGCAGAGCTCATTCTCATTGTGCATGTTTTCCCTTGGAAACATTTCATCCTGTCTGTATAATTCTATAGATGGCTTCCAGCCATGCCACTGCAAGCTGCAAAAACACCAGCTCTTATACACTCATGATGTCAGGCCTCTTTAATGACTGGATCCAGGGCCATCCAGAAATCAACTGTCATCCTGTAGGTTGTCTTCCTCAGGCACATTTGTAGTTCCTTTTGGCCCTTCTTGCAGACCAGTGTCAAAGTCCTCATTTCTCCCATGCTCATTCCATACCTCCTTTGCTGCTTTTCATCATGGTAGGAAAACTAATTTTGGTGCCCCATCTGAATTCCAGTATGGGTAATCCCTGCTGTTCTTCCCACCTTGAAGAGCTTCTTGGAATCACAGAATCAGTCAGGGCTGGAAGGGACCACAAGGAGCAGCCTGTGCCAACTCCCCTGCCATGCCCAGGGACACCCTACCCTAGAGCAGGCTGCACACAGCCTCAGCCAGCCTGGCCTCAAACACCTCCAGCCATGGGGCCTCAACCACCTCCCTGGGCAACCCATTCCAGCCTCTCACCACTCTCATGCTCAGCAACTCCCTCCTCATCTCCACTCTGACTCTCCCCACCTCCAGCTTTGCTCCATTCCCCCCACTCATAGCCTCAAAAGTCCCTCCCCAGCTTTTTTCTGGCCCCCTTCAGATGCTGGCAGGCCACCAGAAGGTCACCTGGGAGCCCCCTCTGCTCCAGCCTGCACAGCCCCAACTCTTTCAGTCTCTGGCTGCCACTTTGCTGAGTGAAGAGTGCTTCCTTTCTGGGGCCAGTCTGATATTTGGATGTTTTTCAGCTCCTCAGCTGGTCTATCTCCCCAAGCAGTGTCTGCAGCAGAAGCAAGAAGGGACTCCCTGAACTTTGCCTTGATGTGCTCGCTGCTGTCTTTTTGGCAGCTCCGTGGGTGCCATGCTGTTCTCTGGGAGGTGATGTTTGGCTGGAGAACATCCTGGCAAGAGGGGATGTTGAAAAATAGCAGTAGCAGCAACAGTAGCAACAGATAGGGCTAGCAACCTTTCCCAGGGTGAGTATCAGCTCTGCTCCTCCTTTCAGCTGCTTGGTAGGTCGTACCCAGCGATGTCTGCGCTGTGCTCTTGGTCCAGCGATGTATATGCCAGACTCCTCTGGTGCTCTTCATGGCTTCACTTGAGAGCAGAAGTAGTGTGCTCAAATGCTCAGCAGAGGTTTTGCAGGCTCTGAGCTGCAGCAGCCAAAAAATGCAACATCCTGGAGTTTGAACCAACTTGTTCATCTCACAGGCATGTGTGCATAGATGCTGCATGAACTTCTCATCGCTCAGCTCTGGCTCCTGCTGTCTGCAGCCACCAGAAGCCTTTACTTCAAATCCTGTTTTCTCCTGGGCATCAATGGTTGTTGTCTCAGGGGTGACTCATTAAGTGCCTAGATTGGTTACCAGAGAGCTTTTCTTGGTGTGAAATCTTTCTACAGTGGAGTCATGGACTACAAAGCCAAGGAGGACCATTTTGGGTCACCTGAAATAACCTGTGAGCTGTTCGAGTACTGAGCTGCGAGTGTTGTCTGGCAACTGCAAGGGGTTTGCACATGGAAATGGATGCTTGCACTTTGCATGCAAGTTTGCACTTGTCTGCCTTCCTTCAGCAACATTTTCCATCTGCATGCTGTCCTGCACGGCTGAAAATCTCTCTTTTGACCTTGATTCATCCATCTTCACTTTTTCCCTGTAAAGCTTCTTTGAGTGGCTCAGTTTTGGCCTTTATTTCTTTGTAATGCCTGTCAAACACCAATTAATTTCTGTGTCTAGTCTTTAACACCTGACCAATTAGCAGAAATAAATAGCACGGGCAGAGTCCTGCACCTGGGGAGGTGTAACAAACTCCACCAGTCCAGGCTGGGAGGTGATCTGCTGGAGAGCAGCCGTGTGGAGAGGGACCTGGGGGTCCTGGTGGCTAACAGTTACCCATGGCACAGCAATGTGCCCTGGGGACCCAGAAGGCCAAGGGGATCCTGGGCTGCATTAGGAGCAGTGTGTCCAGCAGATCAAGTGAGGTTCCCCTGCCCCTCTACTCTGCCCTGCTGAGACCTCATCTTGAGCACTGCCCTCAGTTTTGGGCTCCTCAGTTTCAGAGGGACAGGGATCTGCTGCAGAGGGTCCAGTGGAGGGCTACAAGGCTGAGGAGGGGACTGGAGCACTGCCTGGTGAGGACCTGGGGCTGTTTAGTCCAGAGAAGACTGAGAGAGGATTTGATCAATGTTTATCAATATCTGAGGGTTGGGGGTCAGGAGCGGGGGACAGGCTCTGCTCACTGCTCCCTGGGACAGGAGCAGCAGCAATGGGTGTAAGCTGCAGCACAGGAGGTTCCAGCTCAGCACAAGGGGGAACTTCTGGAGTGTAAGGGTCCCATAGCACTGGCACAGGCTGCCCAGAGAGGTTGTGAAGTCTCCTTCTCTGGAGCCTTTCCAGGCCTGTCTGGATGTGTTCCTCTGTGATCTGTGTTAGATAGGATTGTCCTGCTCTGGCAGGGGGGTTGGGCTGGATGATCTGCTTGGGTCCCTTGCATCCCCTGACATCCTGTGAGCTGTGATGATGCTAAGGCAGTGTGCATGGCTAGCAGAACTGCTGCAATGTCTTAACAGTCAGCTTAGACCCCTGTGAAGTCTTTAACACAAGAGGAGGAGATCAAGCAGGGAACAGGCTGATTGAGTAAATGATGAGCTGCCTCTGTGGGTTGTACTTCCAACTTCCAAGAGGTCTACAAAGAATTATGTGGGAAAAGAGAGAAGTAATATTTCCACCAGGACAGCTGATGAGTCCATGAAAGTTCAAGGCCAGTGTCTAAGCAGGAGTCCTAGCTGGTTCCAGATCACCACTGGAGGAATCACTGTGCTTGCAGGGGGAATGCTGTGTCTGCTGTTCATTTATTTTACTGCCTCACTGTGTAAAATTACAGAGTGGGAAGGGCAGGAATGTCTGGAGAAACCTTAGCTGTCCTTGTAACAGCTCTGCTGCCTTTCTAAACCTACAGCTGTGCATTAACACAGTATTGCCTTCAAACTAAACCATGTCCTGCCTCCTAGCTTGGTGTCTCACCCCAAGCACTGGCTCTGCAGTACAGAGCATGGCTTATGGAAGAGAATCATAGGATCGTAGAATCAAGCAGGTTGGAAGAGACCTCCAGGATCATCCAGCCCAACCTAGCACCCAGCCCTGCCCAACCAACCAGACCATGGCACTAAGTGCCCCAGCCAGCCTTGGCTTCAACACCTCCTGCCACGGCCACTCCACCACCTCCCTGGGCAGCCCATTCCAATGCCAATCACTCTCTCTGACAACAACTTCCTCCCAATATCCAGCCTGAACCTCCCCTGGCACAACTTGAGGCTGTGTCCCCTTCTTCTGCTGCTGCTTGCCTGGCAGCAGAGCCCAACCCCACCTGGCTACAGCCTCCCTGCAGGCAGCTGCAGGCAGCAATGAGCTCTGCCCTGAGCCTCCTCTGCTGCAGGCTGCACCCCCCCAGCTCCCTCAGCCTCTCCTCACAGGGCTCTGCTCCAGGCCCCTCCCCAGCCTTGCTGCCCTGCTCTGGACACCTTCCAGCACCTCAGCGTCTCTCTTCCACGTGCCCAAACTGTTCAGACGAGGAGCAAAGTTGTTCTGATGTCTCTATGCGGAAATGCTCTGAGTGATGGGGAAGGATAACGAAGCAACTTCATAGAAGAGCCACTGGGATTCTTTTATGTGCTGAGAGCCAGGAAAATGGAGAGGTCCAGGTATGAGCCAACTGTAAAATAAAAGGTAGACCAAGCCTGAGGATGACATTCCTCACAGCAAGAGCAATGAAGCCACAGATCCAGCTTGGGGGAGGCACAATTGCTGTCTCATTTCAGCTAGCCTGGACAAATTAATAGAGAGAGCAGGGAAACAGGCAGGATTGTCAACCAGATTGGAGCTGACAACTCTGCTTGATCCAAGAAGCTGCTGGCCCTCCTCATATTGAGTTTTCTTTGATTCTGCAGAAGCTGTTAATAATTTTATGGGTTTCTGCATGGAAGAATTGCAGTGTTGCATAAGGACTCCATTAGCAGCTCCAGCTCTGAGGATGTGTCAGCAGTTCCAGTGTTCTGCATTCACAGGTGTTGAGGTTGCAAGCACTGCATATACTGTGGAGATATGCCTCCATCACAGCCCTTTTGTGAGGATGTGCCCCCAAAATTAGGTTATGCTGTCTACAACTACCTGAAGGAAGGTTGTAGCCAGGTGGGGTTGGGCTCTGCTGCCAGGCAACCAGCAACAGAACAAGGGGACACGGTCTCAAGCTGTGCCAGGGCAGGTCTAGGCTGGATGTTAGGAGGAAGTTGTTGTCAGAGAGAGTGATTGGCATTGGAATGGGCTGCCCAGGGAGGTGGTGGAGTCAACATCCTTGGAGATGTTGAAGCCAAGCCTGGCTGGGGCACTTAGTGCCATGGTCTGGCTGGTTGGGCAGGGTTGGGTGCTAGGTTGGGCTGGATGAGCTTGGAGCTCTCTTCCAACCTGGCTGATTCCATGATCCTATGATCCTTTCTCTCCAGAATACTGCAGCCCAGGCACTAGGACACTTAGTATTGCACGTTTGTCTTCTGCAATGCCTGGCTGAGGTAGTTACCTTGGCCTTGGGAGTTCAGCATCTCAAAGTCTCTGATGGCTCTGCAGCTAACTCTGTTAGTTGGACCCTGCTCAGCATGGAAATTCCCAGGTGTGGATCCGTGGTGCTTTCCCTAAGCTGATGGTCTCTGCAAACAGCAGGGTTGCCTTGGGATGTGTCACTGTGCATTTGCCTTGCTCTTGTGCTCTTCCCTCAGCATGTTTTAGTTACCTGCCCGTGTGAATGCTTGCCTGAATCTGCACAGCTCCTCTTAGGGTGCCAGTAAGACCTGGCAGCTGCAGGAGCTGGCAACTAAAGCAGCACACAGCAGGCTTTATGTGCCTGTGGGGACCCTCTCACAGGCACAGTCTCCAGGTTTACATGTCCAAACCTCCTGTGAAAACCTAACACTGGGTTTGACCCCTCAGTTACAGGACACAAGAAATGCTGTTGGAAGCAGCAGGGCAGTTAGAAGGCACATTTGGTCTGAATTTTCCCCTCTTGTGCAGTTAATGAATCATTCCTGAGCCTGCCCTTCCACTGTTCTCGCTGCTCTCGTTCTGACTGCTCAGAAGAGCTCTCTTTAGGAGACACAGCAGAGCTGCCTGTGTGTGCTTAAGGGAGGATGGCCTCTGTGTGCCATTTGCTACCTGACTGCTTTCCTCTCGTGTCAAAGCTCAGGCTTCCTCTCAGGGCACTCAACAGTTTATCTCTAAGTTCACAGCCCTCTCTGTAACCACAGTGCTGCATGGCTCCCAGAGGGTCTTCTGCTTCGCTGCAGCACAGCTACAGCACTCTGGAATGCTCCCTGCCAGGGATGGCAAGCATGGCAGTGCCAACAGGTTACAGTGCACAAGGGGCTTCTCTTTGCCTCTCATAGGGTCATAGAATCAAGCAGGCTGGAAGAGAGCTCCAGGATCATCCAGCCCAACCTAGCACCCAGCCCTGCCTAATCAACCAGCCCATGGCACTAAGTGCCCCAGCCAGCCTTGGCTTCAATACCTCCAGCCACAGCCACTCCACCACCTCCCTGGGCAGCCCATTCCAATGCCAATCACTCTCTCTGCCAGCAACTTCCTCTTAACATCCAGCCTAGACCTCCACTGCCACAACACAAGGCTGTGTCCCCTTGTTCTGTTGCTGGGTGCCTGGCAGCAGAGCCCAACCCCACCTGGCTACAGCCTCCCTTTAGGTAGTTGCAAACAGCAATGAGGAGGCTCCCAATGAAGGGAGACTGTAGCCAGGTGGGGTTGGGCTCTGCTGCCAGGCACCCAGCAACAGAACAAGGGAACACAGTCTCAAGCTGTGCCAGGGGAGGTTCAGGCTGGATGTTAGGAGGAAGTTGTTGTCAGAGAGAGTGATTGGCATTGGAATGGGCTGCCCAGGGAGGTGGTGGAGTCAACATCCTTGGAGATGTTGAAGCCAAGCCTGGCTGGGGCACTTAGTGCCATGGTCTGGTTGGTTGGACAGGGCTGGGTACTAGGTTGGACTGGATGAGCTTGGAGGTCTCTTCCAACCTGCTTGATTCTGTGATTCTATGATTCTCTGTGGTGATCATAGTAACTATTGTATTCTACAGAGTTAAGACATCTTGGGTGTAAACACCCTGAGGGCAGAGTATGAACAGGAGAAGTGAAAATGCCTTTCAGTTACTTGCTTTTTTCTTCCCCAGGGTACACTGAAACCAGTGGCTCTTTGCTCCAAAGCATCAGCAGAGCCTAGCTAACATATGTGTGAAGGCTAACTGAGCATGCCAGCCCAGGGTCCGGGGAAGGGTTAACTTCAGAGAACCAAGGAGCTAGGCAGGACCTCTTCTGCTGGCCTTCTTCTAGGAAATTCCCTGCAAGAGACAATTAAAGGCAGAGGACAGTGTTTAGTCATAATGAGCCTTGTTTTGTTTGGCACTTCCTCTATCTAGCCCATCTCTACGAACTTGCCTCCTCTGCTGTTTTCCTTGGCTGGGTCACTAGAGCCATTACTCCATAGATACATGCACCATGTGAATATATACAACCAGTGTGGTTGCTGCTCTGGCCATCCTTTGTGAAGCAACCTTCAGGGGGTGATTCTGAGCGTGGTGAATTTCCAGACCTCACTGGAATTCTGCTCCAGGGCTGGGCAGATACCCAGTGCCGAGTCTGTAATGGAGTTAGAATGGCAGGCAAGGAGAGAACTTTTTCCTCCACGTGTCTCAGGCATTTGTGCTCTCAAAGGCTTGATGGACACCCTTGAGATACAGCTGAGATTTCAAGAGAGGGTAATCTGGGAATACTGTCATGCTTCTTGCTGCGTGGTTGGCCCATCATAGGCAGGTTATTGTGAATGTAACTTCTGCCATAGACTAGGCAGGGGTCATCATCTCAGTAAGAGTGAGCTGCACCTGGCCCAGGCAGTGAACAACTTCCCCAGCACAGCCCCACCAAATGCCACCTCCAAGCACCCCTGTTGTGGGTGCTCCTGGATGCAAGCTAGGAGGCATCAGAGCCATGAGGGAGACCTCCTTGCTCTCTAGAGCTCCCTGAGAGGAGGTGGCAGTGAGGTGGCTTGGTCTGTTCTCCCTAGTATCAGGTGATAGAAGGAGAGGAGCCGGTGGAAGTATCCCTGCCTATGGCAGGGGGTTGGAACTAGAGGACCTTTGAGATCCTTTCCCACCTAAACCATTCCATGATTCTAATGTGTGAAAAGATGAGCCATAGGCAGGAATCTCACCAGAACCAGCTGATGGGCAAGCTTTATATTTGAACAGTTTGGGGGTTGGGTTTCTTTTCCCCCAGATGTGATTGCCAAAGCCCATAGATAAACACAGCATTCTGTAAACTAAGGAACTGGGTTGACATTCAGGGGTATTAGAATCACAGAATCAGTCAGGGCTGGAAGGGACCACAAGGAGCAACCAGTTCCAACCCTCCTGCCATGGGCAGGGACACCCTACCCTAGAGCAGGCTGCACACAGCCTCAGCCAGCCTGGCCTTAAACACCTCCAGCCATGGGGCCTCAACCACCTCCCTGGGCAACCCATTCCAGCCTCTCACCACTCTCCTGCTCAACAACTTCCTCCTCACCTCCAGCCTCACTCTCCCCACCTCCAGCTTTGCTCCATTCCCCCCTCTCCTGGCACTCCCTGACAGCTTCAAAAGTCCCTCCCCAGCATATTTGGAGGCTCCCTTCAGGTCCTGGAAGGCCACAAGAAGGTCACCTGGGAGCCTTCTCTTCTGCAGCCTGCACGGCCCCAACTCTTCCAGTCTGTGCTCACAGCAAAGCTGCTGCAGCCCTCTGAGCATCCTCGTGGTCCTTCTCTGGACACTCTCCAGCATCACCATATCTCTCTTGTCATGGGGGCTCCAGAACTGGCTGCAGTTCCTAGCATATACACTTTAATTAAGACATGATGACCTGGATTTGGTGGGCTGACACAAGGGAGCCTTAACTCTCCATTCTAACAGTTCTGCTGCCAAGGACAAGTTCTCTGCTGCATTGGTGTGACTCAGTTCAAACAACAAACAGCCTTGCAATTTAAAATCCCATAGGCCCTGGTCAAGTTTCTCCAGCTCTTGGATAACTTCCTTTTTTTTCCTCCTTGATGTTTTCCTTCAAGTGAGATCTTCTGTTGCTTTGTCCTGATTTTCCAAGGAACGGGTGGGTCTTCACACTGCTGACAATGAAGTAGCCTTCCAAGTATTTATCACATCAAATACCCTGCTTTTCCATGCTCTTACCCCTGGAGAACCTCCGTCCTTCCATTTGGTGAATATGTTGTCTGCTGGACAGCGTTTCTGTTTCTGGGCTTTCTTATTTCTAGCATCCATTGGAAAGCCCAAGAGGAGAAGCAATGGGGTTAAATTCTGCTTTGTTTGCTCGTTGCTGTTAAGATCCATGTGGTTCTGGTCAAGCCAGTGGGTGTAACTCACAGCAGAGTTGGGACATACTTGAGTGAAGCTGAGTGGTTTAAGCTGGAGATGGATGAACCTCCAAAGCAGTCATATGCATAGTCTCCTGAGAGCTAGAAGTCCATCTCTTCTGGATCCTGCTTTGAAGTACTCTCATATGGGTTAAGAACTGGCTGGAAAGCTGTGCCCAGAGAGAGGTGGTGAATGGTGCCACATCCAGTTGGCAACTGTCACTAGTGGTGTGCCCCAGGGATCAGTGCTGGACCCAGCCCTGTTTGACATCAATGATCTGGACCAGAGGATTGAGTCCAGCATCAGTAGGTTTGCAGATGATACCAAGCTAGGAGCAGCTGTGGAGCTGTTGGAGGGTAGGAGAGCCCTGCAGAGGGACCTGGTCAGGCTGGATGGGTGGGCAGAGTTCAAGGGGATGAGACTGAACAAGGCCGAGGGCAGGGTTCTGCACTTTGGCCACAACAACCCCAAGCAGCACTACAGGCTGGGGCCAGAGTGGCTGAGAGCAGCCAGGCAGAGAGGGAGCTGGGGGTGCTGGGAGAGAGGAGCTCAAGAGGAGGCAGCAGTGCCCAGGTGGGCAGCAGAGCCAATGGCATCCTGGGCTGGCTCAGGAGCAGTGTGGGCAGCAGGACAAGGGAGGTTCTTCTGCCCCTGTGCTCAGCACTGCTTAGGCCACCCCTTGAGTGCTGTGTCCAGTTCTGGGCTCCCCCATTGCAGAGAGATGTTGAGGTGCTGAAAGGTGTTGAGAGAAGGGCAGCAAGGCTGGGGAGGGTCCTGGAGCAGAGCCCTGTGAGGAGAGGCTGAGGGAGCTGGGGGTGTGCAGCCTGCAGCAGAGGAGGCTCAGGGCAGAGCTCATTGCTGTCTGCAGCTGCCTGCAGGGAGGCTGTAGCCAGGTGGGGTTGGGCTCTGCTGCCAGGCACCCAGAAACAGAAGGGGACACAGCCTCAAGCTGTGCCAGGGCAGGTCTAAGCTGGATGTTAGGAGGAAGTTGTTGTCAGAGAGAGTGATTGGCATTGGAATGGGCTGCCCAGGGAGGTGGTGGAGTCTCTGTGCCTGGAGGTGTTGAAGCCAAGGCTGGCTGGGGCACTTAGTGCCATGGTCTGGTTGGTTGGGCAGGGCTGGGTGCTAGATTGGGCTGGCTGAGCTTGGAGCTCTCTTCCAACCTGCTTGATTCTATGGTTCTGTGATTCTATGCCTGTCCAATGGGCTCCATTACACAGACTCACACAGGCTTGTGCTGGCACTGCCTTTCAGGTGCCTTCAGCTTGGTATGAAATGCATTGAGTTAAACCAAAGCAAAACCAGGCTCACAGCTAAGCAGATTTCTCTCACACATCTCCATGATATTGAAGCTTGAGTTGACCTCAACGAACCTTCCAACTTATGCTGAAATCTACTGTTGCAGTAAGGGATTCCACAGCCCTTTACTGGAGATAAAGTCAAGCAGGGTTAAGTTCAGTGAAGGACTTTGGGAGCAGAGATGGTCTTTTGCAGTGGTCCCGGGTGCTGATAGTGCATCAATCCAGGAAACACCGAGGGGAGGTGAAAACTCAATCACAGAGACAGTAGGGTCCTTGCAATGTGCCCAAGTACCAGTGCCAGGCAAAAAGGCCCAGTGATAGCAGCAATTTGGGGATGGCTTGCTGGGGTGGCATGAGTGCCCACCTCAGAGACCACCCCTGTCCATGTGGGTGAGAGCAAGCAGCAGGTGATGCAGTGAGCTGCTGGGCACAGGCTGCTGCCTGCCGTGGGAGCCTGGCTTCACTAACCTGTACAGCTTGCAGGCTTTCATGCTCTTCTGGAAGGCTTTGATTCCACCTGTGTGGCAATGCCACTGCTCTGATGGTTTGGGTGTTCCCTGCCCCCCACACTTCAGAAATCACCCAGACTAGACTCAGCCAGCTCTGGAGATTGAATGAAGCTTATATTTACAGCTGGCACAATAGACAAGCAGATAGTTACAGTAGATACAAATATAGACAGAAATAGACAAGGGAAAAGGTAACACAGAAACACAACTCCCCTCCCAGAAACCTGAGTCCCCAGGAGGGGCTCTCAACCACCCCTGCACCTTCCCCCTGCCCCTCTCAACCTTACCCCAGTCCCAAGGCAGAATGGAGGCTCGGCCAGGGGGGTTAGGTAGCAAAGTGGATTAGAAAAGAAAAGGAGGGTGAGGTTAGAGAGATGCAGCTCAGAGCTTGCCAGCAGCAGAAGTGAGACTCCCTTATCTATGTATTGCTTTTATTCTTATACATCTCAGCAAGCCTATGAGTGCAGTAGACATCACCATTGTTTTCCTTCCACAGCCTGTAACCTAGCTCTTCTCCCCAAAGCACTCCAGCCTGCTTCAAACCAGCACAACCACAGACAGGATCGCAGTGGTGCCCATCCACTGCACCTCCCCTGAACGCTCTTAGCAGCACACTTTGGGCAATTCTGCATGCAAAGAGCTTGGAATCCTCTGGAGGATTTGTAGCCCCTGGAGTGGGCCAAGGGGTGGGCTTGCCACCTGGAGCGAGGGCAGGGCTCCTCCAGGGCAGTGTCACAGGTGAATTCTTTGCTCCCAGCCGTTCCTGATCTGCACAGATCGGAAGCTTTGGAGATACTTTGGTTTTGTCCTCGTGTTTTCGAGGCTTGACCTCTTCAGAGCCCCTTATTTCTTGGCAGACTGCTTGAAAAAGGCATACTGAAGCTCACCTAACCTTCGCCACACCTCTCCAGGCACACAGATGGAAAGCTTTGCCTATGCACACAGCTTCACCTCTGCCAGAGATCTTTCTTCAGGTGGCTCTGAGCGCCACAGGAGCCGGCTGCTCCCAAAGGCAGAGGCTGGCTCTGCAGTCCTTCCCGACAGACACAGCTGGTGTGCAATATGACAGCTCCTGCGAGGAGGACTGGTAGCTCTGCACAGCCAGTCCTGTGTTATCCTGCCCCAGCCAGGTCCAAGGGGTTCATGGCAGCTCAGGCCACGGAGCTTTGGAAGGTGCAGGGAGAATGAATCCCCTGGCATGCACTTGCCTCGCTCCTCCAGCCATCGCTCAGACCACACACCGGTCGTCCGTACGGGACAGCTGTAAACACTGCCTCTGATAGAGCTCTGGCAAGGAGGCCAGTGGTCCTCCAGCGAATCCAGATGGGTCTCTGAGGAGAACAGCTGTGTGTGAACAGGAAGGGAGAGCTTCCTTCTGCCTCTTCCAAAACCTACCACTCAACCGCTAAATAAATCAACACCATCAGTGACTCTTCACAAGGCAGAGGCAGCCAAGCCCAGGCTAGGAGCTTACCTCAGTACAGCATGAAAGGAAAGGAGCTGTCTGCAGCAAACTGGGGCTTGCCCAGCATAAAGCTTTGGGGCATCACCAACCCATTCTTGCTGTGTTGAGAGGCTTGGAACACAAACCCTCTGAGGAGAGGCTGAGGGAGCTGGGGGTGTGCAGCCTGCAGCAGAGGAGGCTCAGGGCAGAGCTCATTGCTCTCTGCAGCTGCCTGCAGGGAGGCTGTAGCCAGGTGGGGTTGGGCTCTGCTGCCAGGCACCCAGCAACAGAACAAGGGGACACAGTCTCCAGTTGTGCCAGGGGAGGTCTAGGCTGGATGTTAGGAGGAAGTTCCTGGCAGAGAGAGTGATTGGCATTGGAATGGGCTGCCCAGGGAGGTGTTGGAGCCAAGGCTGGCTGGGGCACTTAGTGCCATGGTCTGGTTGGTTGGGCAGGGCTGTGTGCTAGGTTGGGCTGGATGATCTTGGAGGTCTCTTCCAACCTGCTTGATTCTGTGATTCTATGGCTCTATGATTCATATAACTTCTTTCCTGATGCTGTTTTGTCCTGCCTTAAGCTACAGCAGTGCCATGGTGCCTATCACCAGATGGAGACAAGGCATCCAGAGGGGAGAACAGGTGAAGTGAAAATGGTTTTCAGCCATAAAATGCTAAAATATCAAGCAGAGGCTCAGAAGTATTTGGTTAGGAAAGCACAGGAGGTCTGACCACTCCTATCATTGTCAAGAGCTGTAGAAGAAAAGCTCTCCTGCCTTTGGCCAGGACACCAGACATGTTTATAGGCTGCAAACAGTGTTTTGGCAAGGACACATTCTTGAAAATAATCATTTTTAGTAATAAAGGAAAAAGCAAGACCCAAGAGGTTAAACTTTTTTGCATCTGGTGTTTCCAGGGCAGCTAAGAGGAAATGTCCAGTTTAACATCAGACAACATCCAAAGCCACCAAGGAAGCTGCAGATCCTCTCCTGTCTTCAAAGGGCACCATACTGCTCAGTCTTCATTTGCAAACAGCAGCTGAGCTCCTGCACTGAGGATGTCTTGTAATCAGCCCCTCAGGCACTACACCTCATCACCTCAGCTCCACCTTGCAGTGTGTAATTACAGGTGCTTTGTTTTCATCATCATGACTGCAGCTGAATTACAACAGCAGGAACAGAGTTGGAAGGGTTTGCTGTGTGCAGTGAGCCATGCTCAGAGTGGTGGAGTCATTTAGGCTGCCAGGGACCTGATGCTTCTTCTTGTCCAGATGCTATATTTGTACTCAGCACTGCTCAGGCCAGCACCTGGAGTGCTGTGTCCAGTTCTGGGCTCCTCCATTGCAGAGAGATGTTGAGGTGCTGGAAGGTGTTGAGAGAAAGGCAGCAAGGCTGGGGAGGGGCCTAGAGCAGAGCCCTGTGAGGAGGTTCAGCCAGCCCAACCTAGCACCCAGCCCTGCCCAACCAACCAGACCATGGCACTAAGTGCCCCAGCCAGCCTTGGCTTCAACACCTCCAGCCACAGAGACTTCCACCACCTCCCTGGGCAGCCCATTCCAATGCCAATCACTCTCTCTGACAACAACTTCCTCCTAACATCCAGCCTGAACCTGCCCTGGCACAGCTTGAGACTGTGTCCCCTTGTTCTGTTGCTGGGTGCCTGGCAGCAGAGCCCAACCCCACCTGGCTGCAGCCTCCCTGCAGGCAGCTGCAGATAGCAATGAGATCTGCCCTGAGCCTCCTCTGCTGCAGGCTGCACACCCCCAGCTCCCTCAGCCTCTCCTCATAGTGAAGTGAGGTCCTAGGGGAGCTGCACCCCATGGGTTACAATCAGAAAATCTGGTTCCCACTCATAGTTGGGGGAAGTTGGGCAAGATCAAAGCAAGGCCTGAGTACAGGCATCCTGCTGCCAAAGAGCACATGCAGAGCTCTGGTAGCCTTTCCCCAGCAGCTGGATTTCATCCCTGCAGAACAGACTCAGGATTTCAGGTACCTACATAGTTGAAATATTTCTAAGGGTGTTTGGTTTGGAAGCCTCATCAAATCTCACTGTCCTCAACTCCTCCTAGGGCAACTCAGCAAGCAAAAACTTAGCCCTGTGTCTCTTGTTTAGATAAAGGGGAAAGAAAGAGGTAGGAAGAGGCTTGGCCTCTGTTTGTTTAAAGGGAAAGACACTTTTCCAGCCAGGCTGAATCTGTTCTTCCTCATGCATTCTGACAAATTTCACAGTCAGGCATGGACCCTGTTTGGAAAACTTCAGCTGAAAATGTCAATGCTCTGAAACAGAGGGAAAAAAAAAAGACCTCTGAGAATGAGGGAAAGAGAAGTTTAGCATGGAAAGTGCTCTGCAGCCTCCACTCTAAAGCACTGCCAGATGCCTCCTCTAAAGGAGCCCAGACAAGGCAATGCTCACATGGCAGTTCCATTGGCCCCTTGGAGTCTGGAGAGACAAACTGGGGCTACTCAGGCAAGTAAAGCACTGTGGGATCAGACTCCCCTTTTGCCCAACCTGAGCAGCTGTAAAGGAAAAA
Source organism: Pogoniulus pusillus (assembly GCF_015220805.1). Lineage (NCBI taxonomy): Eukaryota > Metazoa > Chordata > Aves > Piciformes > Lybiidae > Pogoniulus > Pogoniulus pusillus. The sequence continues at coordinate 49,250,202 of NC_087265.1, read as the reverse complement.
CCCTTTGGGGATAAAAGACACAGAAGAACCATAAGACCCTTATGGCTGTCAACTGCAATTTCCTCTCCTTGCATTTTTCCCTTCCAATTGGGCTCTGACCTCCATCTGCTTATGGAAACATTTAGATCCCTCTGGGGTATTTTTAGCAGCTCGCTTTGCTTTGCTGCTGCAGTGTCATTGCATCATCATTCTCCTCTTGCTCAGCTCCAATTCCACTTCTTTCCCCCTCTTTGCTCTTCAGCTTCAATCATTCCAGCAGGCACACAGCAAAGAATAAAACAGTGACTGTGTTTACCCTCGGAGTGCTCCCATAAACCTGCTGGCAAAGGGCAGGCAGAGGCACACACAGAGCGTGGCTTGTCGGCAGTGTTAGTCTTGGGCTTCCTTCAAGGCTGTTTCCATCTGTGAGTCATCCTGGCTGAGACATTGCAGGGTAGTCACCCAAGGACCTGAGATCTCAGGCCTCTGGAGGCACCTTCTGTAAACAGCTCAAGTCTGGAAGTGGGCAAGGCTGTCGCTGTCCTTTGCAGTGTTTGCTGCCACATTGCTCACTCAGGCGTGAATGCACCCAGGCCTGGCACCTTTCCCTTGCCACTGCTCCAACCACTCACAGGAGCACAGGAGCCACCTTCCATTTCCTGATCACTTCTCCTCCCCTAGATAGACACTTCCATCTGACAGTGCACAGCACTGCTCCCACACCAGCCCTGGCTGCTCTGCAGGCATCTCACAGGTTCAAATGCTTCCAAAGTCAGGTGTCACAGGCTCACAGGATCACAGCTCACAGGATGTTAGGAGTTGGAAGGGACCCAAGGAGATCACTAAGTCCAACCCTCCTGCCAGAGCAGCACCACACAACCTAACACAGATCACAGAGGAACACATCCAGACAGGTCTGGAAAGGCTCCAGGGAAGGAGACTCCACAACCTCTCTGGGCAGCCTGTGACAGGCTCTGGGACCCTTACACTCCAGAAGTTCCCCCTTGTGCTGAGCTGGAACCTCCTGTGCTGCAGCTTACACCCATTGCTGCTGCTCCTGTCCCAGGGAGCAGTGAGCAGAGCCTGTCCCCCCCATCCTGACCCCCAGCCCTCAGATATTGATAAACATTGATCAAACCCCCTCTCAGTCTTCCCCAGACTAAGCAGCCCCAGGTCCCTCAGCCTCTCCTCACCAGGCAGTGCTCCAGTCCCCTCCTCATCCTCATAGCCCTCCACTGGACCCTCTGCAGCAGATCCCTGTCCCTCTGAAACTGGGGAGCCCAAAACTGAAGGCAGTGCTCAAGATGAGGTCTCAGCAGGGCAGAGTAGAGGGGCAGGGGAACCTCACTTGATCTGCTGGACACACTGCTCCTAACACACCCCAGGATCCCCTTGGCCCTCTTGGGCACCAGGGCACATTGCTGTGCCATGGGTAACTGTTAGCCACCAGCACTCCCTGTCATTTGGGCATACTCACAAAAGCAGGGAGAGCACCAGCCCTGCTAGCAGGCATTAAGTAGAGCACCTGCAGTCTGGAGAGTCACCTGAGACCTGAAGACTCATTCAGTAATCCCCTTTGTCCCTCTCCATCAGGTAACACTCACTCCCTGGGACTCACAATGTCACTGCCTACAGTTTGGGACGATCCAACACAACTCAAAATCTGGGAGAAGCTTTTAGGTGCCCCCTGATGAAGGTCCAGGTGAGGTCCACAGGGATGCAATTAGAGCTGATTTGAGCATGGATGTTTGGGAGGCACTAAGAATGATGTCTTCTGGGTGCAAAGTGATAACCTTAGGGAAGCATACAGGTTACTTATCCCACGGGTTGACTACATCACCCTGCAAAGTAACAGACAGAAAGGAGAGGCATTACATCACTGGGAGGCTGTGGCATGCTTTGGCCTGGGCATGTTGTAGGAGGGACAGTGCTTTGTGGCTGGCACATAGACAGGCATGCACTCAGGAGGGGTCAGGCTCCTTCTGCACACCTGAACAGTCTCTCGCTAGGTGCTAATGGACAAAGTGGTGGAAAACCAGGCCATGTTTAGCATCTGCTCTTCCTGAATGCCTCCAGATCCTGCTGCCATTTGTAGGGTTTCAAACCACAGCAGCCTATTTATCTTCCTCAGCCTGGACAGAGAGCATCTGATGCTCACTCTAGACAAATCAAACCACTGTGCCTCTCAAAATGTTTTCACCGTCACCATTATTTATTATTATTTATCGTGCTGCCATGTGTTATGTTTTTTCCATGCACAAAGGACAGGCAGATGTTTTCCATCTGCATGATTTCTTCATTTTAGATCTCAGGGGAAGGGGAGGAAAACCAGAAAAAAAAGGAATTTTCTGTTGTAGGAAGAGCAGGAATGAAGAAGTGCAGAGCGCGGCTGGGAGCGGCACTGACCGCGCACAGGTATGCCCCTGCAGCAGCACCCTGGCATCCCACCCCAGGGCCTGGCCCTTCCTCTGCTCTGCTGGAGGAAAGGCTCCTTGAATCATAGAGTCATAGAAGTAAGCAGGCTGGAAGAGACCTCCAAGCTCAGCCAGAACAACCTAGCACCCAGCCCTGCCCAGTCAACCAGACCATGGCACTAAGTGCCCCAGCCAGCCTTGGCTTCAACACCTCCAGCCACAGCCACTCCACCACCTCCCTGGGCAGCCCATTCCAATGCCAATCACTCTCTCTGACAACAACTTCCTCCTAACATCCAGCCTAGACCTGCCCTGGCACAACTTGAGGCTGTGTCCCCTTGTTCTGATGCTGGGTGCCTGGCAGCAGAGCCCAACCCCACCTGGCTTCAGCCTCCCTGCAGGCAGCTGCAGATAGCAATGAGCTCTGCCCTGAGCCTGCTCTGCTGCAGGCTGCACACCCCCAGCTCCCTCAGCCTCTCCTCATAGTGAAGTGAGGTCCTAGAGGAGCTGCACCCCATGGGAACAAAAGACCTACTTAGGAGGTTACTTTGATCTGAAATATTAGATGAACTTGGGCAGACCTGGGTCAGTCTGTAGGTCTGTCCCCTTCCACATCAGCCCTTCCTTGCAGCCTCCTGCCCTTCTCTGGACATGCTCCAGCATCTCCACATCCTTCTTGGAACAGGGACTCCAGAACTGGGTGCAGTGCTGCAGAACAGGATGCAGCACTCCAGTCTCTCTGCTACCCATAAGCTCTATTGACTCCCTAGTTCCTTCCCAGCTTTTTTCCCTATGCACAGGACAGTCTCTCACTAACTGATGGTTCAGTTGAGCAAAGCTTTTGACTTTTTTCTCTCACCATGAAAGACCCATGGCCAAGTGGCCCAGGAGAATCCCCTGGCAGGAAGAGGTGGTAGTGCCCAGCAGTGTCAGCTTGGGTACAGCTGTCATCAGCTCTGGCTTTGTTGAGAAAGTGGAGTTTGAATTTGCTTGAAAACTGTCTTCTTTCCACAGGAATTTTTGGCTTCTGGGTGCAGACCAATTCTGGCCTAAACATTAGCCAGTTTTCAGCCTTTTTTTGTTTGTTTGGGGCTTGTTGTTGATTTTTTTTGAGAATAGAGAAGGCAAAGCACCCAAAAATCACCACAACCAAATTCCAGGGGAAATGGATTTATTTTGGTTTCCTACAGAGCTTTCCCAGAATCTCTCTCTCTTTTCTGGGAAAATTTGGTGTTGGATGTGAGCACAGAGCCCTGCCACACAGCAACCCTCAGGGGGCTGGGGAGCAGGCAGGAGACCAATCTGGGCTGATAGACAAGTGAGAGGATTTGTATGATCACAGAATCAGTCAGGGCTGGAAGGGAGCACAAGGAGCAGCCAGTGCCAACCCCCCTGCCATGCCCAGGGACACCCTACCCTAGAGCAGGCTGCACACAGCCTCAGCCAGCCTGGCCTCAAACACCTCCAGCCATGGGGCCTCAACCACCTCCCTGGGCAACCCATTCCAGCCTCTCACCACTCTCCTGCTCAACAACTTCCTCCTCACCTCCAGCCTCACTCTCCCCACCTCCAGCTTTGCTCCATTCCCCCCACTCCTGACACTCCCTCACAGCCTCAAAAGTCCCTCCCCAGCTTTTTTGTAGCCCCCTTCAGATCCTGGAAGGCCACCAGAAGGTCCCCTGGGAGCCTCCTCTGCTCCAGCCTGCACAGCCCCAACTCTTTCAGCCTGTGCTCACAGCAGAGCTGCTGCAGCCTCTGAGCATCCTCCTGGCCCTGCTCTGGACACTCTCCAGCATCTCCACAGCCCTCTTGTCCCAGGGGCTCCAGAGCTGCATGCAGTACTCCAGGTGGGGTCTCAGCAGAGCAGAGCAGAGCAGAGGAGGAGAATCCCCTCCCTGGCCCTGCTGGCCACACTTCTGCTGCTGCAGCCCAGGCTCTGCTTGGCTTTCTGGGCTGCAAGTGCACACTGCTGGCTCCTGCTGAGCATCTCCTCCAGCAGCACCCCCAAGTCCCTCTCCTCAGGGCTGCTCTCCAGCCACTCACTGCCCAGCCTGCAGTTGTGCTTGGCATTGCCTCCACACAGCTGCAGGACCTTGCACTTGGTCTTGTTGCACCTCCTGAGCTTGGCTTGTGCCCACCTCTGCAGCCTGCCCAGGTCCCTCTGGATGGATCCTGCCCTCCAGCCTGGCTGCTGCAGCACACAGCTTGGTGTGGGCAACAAACATGCTGAGGCTGCACTCAATGCCTCTGTCCATGGCACCCACAAAGATGCTGAACCAGAGTGGTCCCAGGACTGATCCCTGAGGGACTCCACGTGTCACTAGCCTGTACTTGGCCATGGAGCCATTGACATGAAGCATCAGCTCCTAGAGCAATCCAGCTGCCTGAGAGGAAACATCACATAAAGAACTGCAAAACCACTGGTGGAAACAGGAGGTGTATTAATAACAGTGCACCACAAATAGATGTGACTTTTTACAGCCATATATTACTCACAGACCATATCAAAGACCTTGCAAGAACAGCTCAGTGCCTCTAGGGCATTTGGAACACAGAGCAAGATGCTGCCCATAGAATCTGATGTGATCCGTGAGGTGACAGCTTGAACGCAGCCATCTGGAGGGCTGTGGGGAGTGGGGAGCAGTGACTCTGGTATTAATAGCACCTTCCCTGCAGCTACTAGTTCAGACAAGTTGCTGTGTTGCTGTTCCCTTCAGAAAGCAACTGGGCTGGTGAAAAATTAAGCTGTTTTCTTGCTGCTTGACATCTCGCCCGAGAGCTGAGCAGATGCAGCAGCAAGTTCAGGCACTCTGAAGTGTTTTGGTTAGTGATTATTGCTATGAAGTCCTCTGTTTCTTCACCCCCACCACGGTTCTTGCCAAAATGAGGATCTGATGACAAGGTAACTTGACTCTGCCTCGCCCTCAGAAAGAGATGGAGAGGTTCAAAAATAGCTGCAGGCCTCAGGCTATGCAGAAAGCTCTCAGCAAAAATTCACTCGAACAGGGGAAAGAGAAGATTGTGTGTGTGGAGCTCCCCAGCACATGGCTGACCTGAGAAGCATGAGGAAGGTTTGAGAGGGGGTGGAGGTGGGGGGCAGGGAGGGGAAGAGGGGATTGGGGAGGGTTGGATCATAGAATCAGGCAGGCTGGAAGAGAGCTCCAAGCTCAGCCAGCCCAACCTAGCACCCAGCCCTGCCCAACCAACCAGCCAGCCAATGCTGGCTCAGCTTCAGCTCCTCTCTCCCAGCACCCCCAGCTCCCTCTCTGCCTGGCTGCTCTCAGCCACTCTGGCCCCAGCCTGTAGTGCTGCTTGGGGTTGTTGTGGCCAAAGTGCAGAAGTGTAGAACCCTGCCCTTGACCTTGTTCAGTCTCACCCCATTGGCCTCTGCCCACCCATCCAGCCTGGCCAGGTCCCTCTGCAGGGCTCTCCTGCCCTCCAACAGCTCCACAGCTGCCCCTAGCTTGGTGTCATCTGCAAAGTTACTGATGCTGGACTCAATCCCCTGGTTCAGATCATCAATAAAGATATTGAACAGCACTGGGCCAGTGGTTCCTGCTGTTGGTTGTCTTTTTGGTGGGTCAGAATTCCACTGTCTCAAGGACTACTTTTCATTTCTCTCCCCAGTAAAAAATTAATGAGCCTATTTCCAGCCTTGAGAGGTGAGGAAAGAGGAAAATCAGATGAAACAATATCATAAAGGCATAGAAAAAATGGGTTATGAGGAACATCTCAGTGGAGATTCATGTGACAGAAGGAGAAGCCAAGAAAGGTGAGGGGGGGGAGCAAAAGCTGCTTTCCAGAAGAGTTTGTTTCCTGTGGATTAAAATGAGTCCTGGACTATTATGTTGTTTTGCAGATATTTGGATTGCTTTTTTTCCCTAAGGAGCTTCTGGTGGGTGACTGCTCTGAGGCCTTACTAAGCCTGACCAGGAGAGATGTCTCTGAGTGCAGGTCTCCTTTGCCAGGTCTCTGTGAAGAGACAAGCCCAGAGTCCTCTCCTGTAACGTTTGCCTCACCTCTGCTTTGCAGCCAAGGCTTGCTGGCACCATGATGCCCTGTGCACCAGGAATAGCACCAGCTCTCTGGCAGCACCAGCTGTGTGCTGAGCCCAAGTACAACTGAATCACAGCATCTCATCTCCAGCACCTCTTCACCAAACCCAGACTGAGGCTTGATTCTGGCTTTTTCTCTGCCCCACCTTCCCCAGCAAGTATAAACACATCTGCCAGGTGATCTCCTGAAGAAAACCTGTTTGTCACCTCTTGCATGGACACCACAGATAAGAGAGCCTCTGGTGTGCATCCTGAAAGCCTCAGCTTCTGGATTTTCTCATTCCCCTATCCAGCAGGCCAGGGGACAGGCAAGCCCACCCATGAAGCAAGGGTTCTAGGAAAGGAGGATAAGGGTTTACACTCAGAGCTTGATTTGGATACCTGGACTTGATTAGTGTGCTCTGAGGTGCAAGAAGATTTCACAGCAGAAGACAATGAGAATAGAAATGGCATTGGAATTCACTGTGGCACTCTGCTCTGCTGTGAGGAGCAGACTTCATATTAAGCCATTTCATTATCCTTCCACTCAGCTGCCTTTTAAGCTTCCTCCTGCACAGCAGTGAGCAGGACCTCCTCATTAGGATGGTGGAGCCATGACCCTGTGGACCCAGGAGGTCTGAAAGTTTCCAAAGTGCAGCTCCTCTGACATATGGCATTGAAAAACTCCAACCATGCCCTGAGAAAATTCCTTAACCCAGGATCATAGAATCAGAGAATCAAGCAGGTTGGAAGAGAGCTCCAAGCTCAGCCTGACCAACCTAGCACCCAGCCCTGCCCAATCAACCAGACCATGGCACTAAGTGCCCCAGCCAGACCATAAGCATCCCTGGCAAGCTCCTGCCTGCCCCCCTGCAGACAAGGTCTGCTGTCACCAGTGCAGACAGCAGGGCCACCCGGACAGCTGCCCACCTGCACCTGGCTTCCCACCAGCCCTGCTGCCGGCAGTGGTGCGGCAGAGCAGGCTCATGGCCAGGCAGGCTGCAGCTGGGTGGTCAGCCCTGGGTGGGACAGAGAGGGCCTGGTGCTGCCATCTGTGCTCAAGGCAGCAGGGACACAAGCCCAGCCAAGGCACAGCACTGCTAATTCCTCTCTCCAACCTACCAACTGTGGTTTTTCTCTCAAGATATGTGAGACACATCAGGGCTCAGCTTAGGAAGGGCTTTCAAGAGCTCTTTGCTGCTCAGGGCAGGCTGTGGTTTCATTATTTTTATTATTTTGGTGGAATGAGTAACTGCAATAATAGTAGCTGAGGGTTGTTTCTCTTAATTGACTGTGTTAGGTTTGGAAGCTGTTGGACCAGGACAGTCAAAACACAGACAGGAAGTAATCTGTGATAATGTCCAACTGGGGTATCAGTTACAGCTTTGGAGTTCCATGTTAAAGGGATACTCTCAGATCAAATTTAAACCAAAAGATGTGGGCTGCATTTTTCAAATGCATACATATACAAATGTGGAGGTGCTGGAAGGTGTTTGGAGAAGGGCAGCAAGGCTGGGGAGGGGCCTGGAGCACAGCCCTGTGAGGAGAGGCTGAGGGAGCTGGGGGGGTGCAGCCTGCAGCAGAGGAGGCTCAGGGCAGAGCTCATTGCTGTCTGCAGCTCCCTGAAGGTAGCCCTGCCCAACCAACCAGACCATGGCACTAAGTGCCCCAGCCAGCCTTGGCTTCAACACCTCCAGCCACAGCCACTCCACCACCTCCCTGGGCAGCCCATTCCAATGCCAATCACTCTCTCTGACAACAACTTCCTCCTAACATCCAGCCTAGACCTCCCCTGGCACAACTTGAGACTCTGTCCCCTTGCTCTGTTGCTGGTTGCCTGGCAGCAGAGCCCAACCCCACCTGGCTACAGCCTCCCTGCAGGCAGCTGCAGACAGCAATGAGCTCTGCCCTGAGCCTCCTCTGCTGCAGGCTGCACACCCCCAGCTCCCTCAGCCTCTCCTCACAGGGCTCTGCTCCAGGCCCCTCCCCAGCCTTGCTGCCCTTCTCCAAACACCTTCCAGCACCTCAACATCTCTCTGCAATGGGGGAGCCCAGAACCGGACACAGCACTCCAGGGGTGGCCTGAGCAGTGCTGAGCACAGGGGCAGAAGAACCTCCCTTGTCCTGCTGCCCACACTGCTCCTGAGCCAGCCCAGGATGCCATTGGCTCTGCTGCCCACACTGCTCCTGAGGCAGACTTCCACACTAAGGGTCACAGCAAGTGGTGTGCAGAAAGCCAGGAGAGATTGCTCCATGTGAGGCTCACATGGTAAGTAGAAACAACAGCATACCTTATCTCTTGCCTTCTGCCTCTCCCTTTGGTCACTCAGAACTGGCAGAAATAACTGGAAGGGAAATGTATTTACTAATGAGTTTGCAAAACCAACCTCTGGCAAGTGTGTGAGAACAGAATCCTGCGCCGGGTCCTGGAGCTGGCACTTCAAAAACACAGCTTGGAGGAAGCACAAAGAAGAACTGTCAGAAAGATTTATAGCCTGGCAAAAGTGCCTACCAGTGAAAGAGGGAAGGAGAGATGGCACAGGGGCTAACAGGTCAGTAAGTGATATGGGGCACTCATGGAGTGAAAGACTCTTGATGGAAAATGGATCTTTGATCTGGCAGCCAGAGGCATGAGAGGCTCCGCAGGCTGCAGGCTGGTGATCAGCGAAGCCCACAAAGGAAATATGTGGCATGTTTCTGCACAGAGGAGTAGTGTGGTGCAGGGAGAGCTGCAGCCCAAGGGACAGGGTGGATGTACCATCATCTGGAGCCACGGGATGACATCCCTGCTCCCAGCCCAAAGACATGAAATGCTGCATCCCGTGCGAAGCGCGGGGCCAGATGAACTGCCGCAAGAGAGGGCTTCCAGAGCCTCAGCAGCAAAAGAGGTAACCATCACTGCCCTGCTCTCCTGCTCTCCTGCTTGCAGGACTCCTCAGGTGCTGGGGCAGGTATATTTCCTGCCTGCATGATCAGAAAGAGGCTTTCTGAATACGTCAAAGGAGAGGAGGACTGAGATGCTCCAGGTAAAGTCCCCCTCCCTAGCAGCTGACAGGTGGCTCTTGCCTACACACCAGGCTGGCTGATCTGGCCTGAGGAAGCCTCACAAACATTGGTTAGACACAGAGAGCAAAGCAGAGGTTATCAAGAGAGCAAACACATGTCATGCCTACCTGGGAGCTACTGAATATGGCCAAGCATGAGGTCCTTGGCTGACAGATAGAGATCAGGGGCACTATTCAAGTGTGATGGCTGGCTGGAAGGCTTTGGCTTCATGTAGTGATTTGCATGGGTTTGGGACCCTGCTAAAGGAAGTGAAAGTTATCTTTCAGCTCCAGGGGACTATGTAAAGTCAGCAGGCTCAAGATGAATGCTAGTGTCATGGTTAGGCTTGGCTGGCAGCAGCTCATGACTCCCCTGACCCCTTCCTCTCTGTGGGATACAAAGGAGAAACTGGGACCAAACTGCAAAACCCTTTGAGGGCTGAGATAAGGAGAGTCAGAGAACCACACAAAGGATGAAGGAACAAGAAAGAGTGATTGGCATTGGAATGGGCTGCCCAGGGAGGTGGTGGAGTCACCATCCCTGGAGGTGTTGAAGCCAAGGCTGGCTGGGGCACTTAGTGCCATGGTCTGGTTGATTGGCCAGGGCTGGGTGCTAGGTTGGGCTGGATGAGCTTGGAGGTCTCTTCCAGCCTGGTTGGTTTGGTGATTATGTGGTCTAGTTTATTGGGCAGGGCTGGGTGCTAGGTGGGACTGGCTGAGCTTGGAGGGCTCTTCCAGCCTGGCTGATTCCCTGTCCCCTCTCCTCACAGGCAGTATTAAAATCTGTGTTGGTCACTGCAGACAAATCACCAAGAAATGGCAGGACTGGGGTTTTATCTAGACAGTGACTGGCACCCAGGTCTGTACCCCAGTATCTCCTTGTAGGAGATGTAGAGACTGCCCCCCCACCCCAGGTTACAAGGGGACTTGCCATGCATCCATGCTCCCCTCAGTCTAAGGGAGAACTCCCAAAGCCTCTAACTGATGGATGCACTTGAAACCTTGACCTCGAGGCCAAGTTCCTTGTTCCATTGCCTGGTTGTGGAGCTTTCCTGTCCCAAGCAAGGAAGCTTTTTGTCTAAGCTCCCCTTCTCTCTCATGCTCCCTCTCTGCTCCAGCTCCTGTTCCATGTGACTAGATGCTGTGATGGCTAAAAAGGGAGACTGATTATACTGAAACAAAAAAGGCAGAGCTTGTTTTGGTTTCCCTGACAGGAGATCAGGCAGTTGGCCACTCTTGAGAGGGGACAGTTTGGACAATTTGCCAGTGTGTTCAGGGCAGAGGAAAGCATGTGACAGGGGATTCAGGGGCTGTGACCCTGGCTTGGGACAGGGAGAGGATGCACACTTGGCTGATCCCAACAGCCTCTTCTGCCTTTCTCCAGAGCTGAAAAACAGCTCCCAGAGATGATTCAGCAACAAGAATCAAAGACCTGTTTTAAACTACTTCATTGACTTGGTCCCTTACTTTTGGTTCTAGTAGAGCTTCATGCCAGGTCTCTATGTATAGGCTCCTGATGCTTCACATAGCTTTAAGGACCATCTCAAACAACCCACCCAAACTAGGAAAATGCCAGAAATGACCAAGAGAAGGTCCTGTGCTTAACCAGAGAAGCAGAGAGTCAGGTTGGATCAGGTTGGAAGAGAGCTCCAAGCTCAGCCAGCCCAATCTAGCACCCAGCCCTGCCCAACCAACCAAACCATGGCACTAAGTGCCCCAGCCAGCCTTGCCTTCAGCACCTCCAGGCACAGCCACTCCACCACCTCCCTGGGCAGCCCATTCCAATGCCAATCACTCTCTCTGCCAACAACTTCCTAACAACATCCAGCCTAGACCTGCCCTGGCACAACTTGAGGCTATGAGCCCTCAAGATAGGATAGGATAGGATAGGATAGGATAGGATAGGATAGGATAGGATAGGATAGGTTTTTTTTTCTCTCCCAATTCAGCAATCACAGATCAGGCTTCTTCTGAGCACCTCTGGAAGCAATTCAAGCACCCAGAGCTATCTCAAGAAAATGGAACACTTCCATCCATGGACTTGCTAAGAAATGTGGTACCCAACCTGAGGTGGCCAAAGTTAAATTACCTCATCACCAGGATCTGTGCACCTACTTTTGAAGATGTGTGCATTGATGTCATTCACCTGGCCCTGAGCAAGGCCTTTGGCACTGTCCCACACCACAACCTGCTCTCCAAGCTGGTGCCACATGGGTGTGATTGATGGAACACTGGATGGATACAGAACTGGCTCATGGCTGCACACAAAGAGTGGCTGTCATTGGCCAAGCTGGAGGTGGGGAGAGTGAGGCTGGAGGTGAGGAGGAAGTTGTTGAGCAGGAGAGTGGTGAGAGGCTGGAATGGGTTGCCCAGGGAGGTGGTTGAGGCCCCATGGCTGGAGGTGTTTCAGGCCAGGCTGTCTGAGGCTGTGTGCAGCCTGCTCTAGGGTAGGGAGTCCCTGGGCATGGCAGGGGGCTTGGAGCTGGCTGCTCCTTGTGGTTCCTTGCAGCCCTGCCTGATTCTCTGATTCTAATATAGAGTCCATCCTTCTCCTCTGGGTACCAGGGCAGAGGAGCTGAGGTTGTCTGAAGCAGAAGGCTGCCAATAAAGATGCTTACATTGCACTGAGATGATTTGGACAGTAGAGTTGTGACCTGCACTGCCAACCTGAGCTACCTCAGCAGGCTGTCAGGTTCAGAACCACTGACAACACCTGGCTCTTAGAGAGGCCATGCAAAGAGCAAGTGAAGAGGGTGACTTGTCAGGAAGAGGAGGTGAATTGCAGCAATGCTTTGAAGAGGAGGGACAAATTTAACAAGAGACAATCTGTCTCCCTGTCTGACAATGAGGGAAGGCTCAGCCAGGGCAACAGAAAAGTGACAAATTCCATCTTAATGACAGGAAATGAATGTTTTGCTTTCATGGGACAGCAGGGCTCCCTGCCACAGGACCAGAGGGATGGCAAGGATTGAAGGTTTAAGCCATTGCCCAGTCGTGAACAGTTGGGCTTCTTCCCAGTACAGGGGGGAAGAAAGGGCTGAACAAACCATCCAGCAGCTCTCTGCTTTGGATTGCATGACCTCACAGCTGAACCACTGATGTCAGTCACCCCTGGGGACAAACTGGTGCTCACTTGGAGCAGGAATTCTCTCTGCCACTCTGTTCTCAGCAGAAGACACCTACAAAAGGGCTGTCAGACAGACACAGGCAGGAAAGCTCTGAGGCAGACTGGGGTCTCCTGGGTTTCTACCCACTGCTCACCCCTTCTTTGTTACTGGGCACCAGATCCTAAGCCTGGGGTCACACTCCCAGAGTATGAAGGCAACTACAAAAGGGGCAATGTCTCCTGCAGGAAGACATGAGGGTGGGAGACAAACCTGGTGTCAATAGAAAACTTGGCTTGGGCTTTCAAGGAGGTCCAGAAATAGCAGACATGTGGCCACTGACATGGAAGAGCAGGGGGCAGAGCACAAATATATAGGTTTCATGTGGGAGCTGGAAGATTAGGAGAGCAAGTTAAGAAACACAATGGCTGGGTATTGACTCAGAGAATACTTGAACTAGATTTGACTGGCAAACAGTCCCAGTCTCTATTTGCCAACTGCTTGGAATTGTTTGAGCAATGACCTTGAAAAGCATAGAGCAGATTCAGAGGCTGGGAAGCCAGAAGGCCTCACTGCACTGGTCTAATCCTGACTAACAGTGTCCCTTCAACGTCACCTGGCCTCAACTCTGCTAACTTTTGCAGCCAGAAGAAGTGGCTCAGCCACTTTAAGACACTAAACTGGTTTAAGTCCTCTTAAATCATGCAAGCAGTTTAGCAGCTCACGCTGCTTTTAAGGCACTAAATTGTTAAGCCACCTTAAGTCCGATGGAGGAGCTGAGAGCTTAGTGCACCAGAGCCATGCCAGCTGAACAGCTTCAACTCTGAAGGCACTTTTCACATTACAAGCCAAGTGCAGGAGCCAGGCAGTGCCCACGTCCTGCCTGGGGTCAGTTCAAAAGTGCAGGGTCTGCACTGCGGCCACAACAACCCCAAGCAGCACTACAGGCTGGGGACAGGGGGGCTGAGAGCAGCCAGGCAGAGGGCCCTGGGGGTCCTGGGAGAGAGGAGCTCAAGAGGAGGCAGCAGTGTGCCCAGGTGGGCAGCAGAGCCAATGGCATCCTGGGCTGGCTCAGGAGCAGTGTGGGCAGCAGGACAAGGGAGGTTCTTCTGCCCCTGTGCTCAGCACTGCTCAGGCAACCCCTGGAGTGCTGTGTCCAGTTCTGGGCTCCTCCATTGCAGAGAGATGTTGAGGTGCTGGAAGGTGTTTGGAGAAGGGCAGCAAGGCTGGGGAGGGGCCTGGAGCACAGCCCTGTGAGGAGAGGCTGAGGGAGCTGGGGGTGTGCAGCCTGCAGCAGAGGAGGCTCAGGGCAGAGCTCATTGCTATCTGCAGCTGCCTGCAGGGAGGCTGTAGCCAGGTGGGGTTGGGCTCTGCTGCCAGGCAGCCAGCAACAGAACAAGGGGACACAGGCTCATGCTGTGCCAGGGCAGGTTCAGGCTGGATGTTAGGAGGCAGCTCTTGTCAGAGAGAGTGATTGGCATTGGAATGGGCTGCCCAGGGAGGTGGTGGAGTCACCATCCATGGAGGTGTTGAAGCCAAGCCTGGCTGGGGCACTCAGTGCCATGGTGTGGTTGGTTGGGCAGGGCTGGGTGCTAGGTTGGGCTGGCTGAGCTTGGAGCACTCTTCCAACCTGCCTGATCCTATGCAATAAATCCTGAGTACACTTCAGATCTGAACCACCTCTTCAGAGAGTGTCTCTCTCTCCCTCTCCCCCTCAAATCATTCACTCTACACAACCTGGAGACCTCCACAATGTAGTGCAAACCTTTCTGTGCATTCAGTGCTCCTACATAATACTTGTGTGGTAAACTCTGGTTTTGTGCCCTATACCACAGCTGGCTCCTCTCTCAGGAGCTACCACAGCCCACTAAACCAGAGGAGGTTTCCTGATCCCAGGAGAGCCTCCTTGTATGAGGACAATTGGATTCTGTTTTCTTGCCCAAGATAGATCCGATCTGATGCTGTAAATAAGGACCCTGTGTAGTGAGTAGATAGTTTGTGACTAATAAAGCTTTCTGCTGGAGGGTGACTGTTCTGGACTGGTGTTGCTAAAGGCTCAAAATGATTTCTTAACTACCTCATCCTTTGCTTTTGTTCTTCAAACCTAGGTGTGTTATGTGCTGCACCAGTGGCAAAAGCATGCAAGAGCCTTCCCCTAAACCTCCTTGGGCCCAGGCCTCTTTCTTAGGGTTTCACAGTCAATTTGGACAGGATCCTATGTTTGTGTTTATCATCACCAAGTGTCAACATCAGTTGAACTTGAAAAAATGTAGCCAATGCACTGTTACACCACATCAAAACCATCTGCAAAGAGAGATAAACTTTATAGATTAGAACTGGCTGATGTGGAAAAAAGCTCTTGGAAGGCAGGTCAAGGGATTGGCAAAGCAGACCTCCAGCCACTGCTCCACTGGGTGTGGAGTGATGTAGCTGGATGCCAAACATCTGAATCAGAGAACCATAGAATCAAGCAGGTTGGATGAGACCTCCAAGCTCAGCCAGCACAACCTAGCACCCAGCACAACCTAGCACCTCCATGGATGGTGACTCCACCACCTCCCTGGGCAGCCCATTCCAATGCCAATCACTCTGTCTGCCAGCAACTTCCTCTTAACATCCAGCCTGAACCTGCCCTGGCACAGCTTGAGACTGTGTCCCCTTGTTCTGTTGCTGGCTGCCTGGCAGCAGAGCCCAACCCCACCTGGCTACAGCCTCCCTGCAGGCAGCTGCAGGCAGCAATGAGCTCTGCCCTGAGCCTCCTCTGCTGCAGGCTGCACACCCCCAGCTCCCTCAGCCTCTCCTCACAGGGCTCTGCTCCAGGACCCTCCCCAGCCTTGCTGCCCTGCTCCAAACACCTTCCAGCACCTCAACATCTCTCTGCAATGGAGGAGCCCAGAACTGGACACAGCACTCAAGGGGTGGCCTGAGCAGTGCTGAGCACAGGGGCAGAAGAACCTCCCTTGTCCTGCTGCCCACACTGCTCCTGAGCCAGCCCAGGATGCCATTGGCTCTGCTGCCCACCTGGGCACACTGCTGCCTCCTCTTGAGCTCCTCTCTCCCAGGACCCCCAGCTCCCTCTCTGCCTGGCTGCTCTCAGGCAGTTCCTGCCACTCTGGGATCAGTGGTACAGAGCTGAGGATGTGTCTGTCCATTTCTTTGACTCCTATGCTCTGCCAGTTTGTTTAAGGCAGTGGTCAGAGCAAGGCACAGCTGAGGGCAGCTCTGTTCTCCCGAGGTGACAGGTTTGCTCTGTGCAAGCAGTGTCTCTTACCTGACACCCCTAGAAAGGCATGTAGCGGCAAGCCGATGCTGTCTCCATGCTGCCTTCAGTTCTGCCTCTCAGCCCTGAGATATGCAGGCAACCTGCCATTAGCTGTGAAACCACAAACCTCCATCTCTGATGGGGACTGATAAGAGAAAATATATGAAAACAAACTCCCTAGAGCTTGACTCCTTTCCAGGAGGCTCTGGACGGAGATCTGGCATTTGGAAGGGGTTGTTCATGCATAAGAGGCAGCAATTCTCTATGTTTCCTTTTTAAGGCTGCAAAAAAAAGGCTAAAAAGAAAAGAGAGTGGACTGGGGGGATGGGAGAGGTGGGAGAACAGCATAATGTTATTGAGCTTCCACCCTGACATTAGCAAGTGCAACATCCAGTAGAACAATGGCTTTGACCTGCACAGCCACCTGTGTCCCCCCCATCCCAAGGAGCCTTCTCCCCCATTCAAACGAGGGGAAATGTGGTGTCACTGGGCTGATATCACCCACAGGACAGAGAGCAGCACACAGAGCTGTCAGCTTCCACTCTGGTGGGCTTTTTATCACTCCATCTTCCCCTTGCTGGCTTAGTCTAAACAGTCACTTACTGCTCCTAAACTTTGGAGTCTTCGAGTTTCCTCAGACTCCCTGCTCCCAGATAATGCTTCTCTTGTGGAACAGAAGCATTAGACCCTGTAGGCAACTTGCACAGTGTCTGTTCTGTAACACCCCAAGACCCAGAGAGGCCATTTAGTGTACCTCCAGTACCCAGCGTGGACACAGTGTCTTGATCTGCCTGCTCCAAGCGCAGGGCACCACCCTACCTGCCCCTTTGCTTCATGTTGTTTGTCCAACTCTCCTCTTCCTCACAGGGTTTCTGCCTGAGGACAGAATCAAGGTAAAGGAAAAAGCAGCTCCTCTGGGTATGTCTGAGTATGAAAGCAGGAAGAGCAGCTACTGCTGCTACCGATGTGTGAAGCCTGCTGCCCAGAAGGAAGCCTCTGTGGCTGCTGTTCAGGCTGCCTCCAGCTCCAAACACCAGAGCCCCCTGCAACTTGAGCTCAGAGGGCATTTCACCACCTGCTTGCAGAGCAGGGCCTGAGAAACACTCCCAAGCTGTTGTGCTGCTCTCTCTGAGCAGACAGCACCACCCCAGTGCTTCCCCCTGTCTCAAACAATTTATTCTGTCCTTGCATTTCTTTCTGGGAGCAAGCCTCAGCCATGTGTCAGGAGCAGGTCCTCCACTCTTGTTGAACTCGTGGCATTGACCTGCCCTCCTACTCTGTCTCTCCAAAGTCCCTGGGAGAAGCAGCCAGCCACAAAGCGATTTAAATGGCTTGGGAGCCAGCGAGTGCACTAACTGGCTTATCTGATTCTCCGGGCAGCCCATCTGGAGCCACGAGCTCTTCCCCATCTGTGTCAGAGCAATTGTGCTGCCTTCTCATCCTCATCCTCCACAAACTCCTAATCCCCTGCCCCTCTATCCAATTAAAGGCAGTGATTCTTTCGGAGCAAAACAAACTCCGCAGGGGGAGCTGCTCCTCACAGCGGAACAGACCAGCCCCCAGCGCTCCCCAGCCAGCAGAGACAGAGCTGCTGCTTCCTCTCAGCGGGGAGAGGATGTGAGCAGAGCTCTGCTTTAAGGGTGCTCCAGTTGTGCAGAAGTGTTCTGAAGAGTCCTAAAATCCCCTGGCACCTGCATCCCCCTGGCACTACTTTGGACCACCTTCTCTGCACGGTCAGGAAAGCTGAATTCCCCGGTGCAGATGGCTGTCCTGGGACCAGTGCAGAGGACTGGCATCCTCCCACCACGGGCTGTTAATTGGTGTCACAGGCAGATTGACTTCCACTGCACTGGAGAGAAGTGGTTTTCTTCATCCTGGCCCACCTGGCTCCATTTGGGGGCCCTCTGCTCACAGAACCACAGAATTTACCAGGTTGGAAAAGACCTTTGAGACCATCGAGTCCAACCTATCACCCAGCACCTTCTAATTAACTAAACCATGGCACCAAGTGCCTCATCAGCTCTCCTCTTAAACACCTCCAGGGATGGGGACTTCACCACCTCCACAGGCAGCCCATTCCAATTGAACTTGTTGACTTGCAACAGCTCTAAAGGAAGGAAAATGTATGCAAGGGGACCCAGAGCCGGAGTGAGGAGACCAAGGTCAAGGACAGCAGCGATGTGCAAAACCTAAAATGGCTTTTATTCCTTTGTGGAACATCAGTGAGAAAAGCTGGAGCTGTCCTCAGCATGAGAGTGGTGAGAGGCTGGAATGGGTTGCCCAGGGAGGTGGCTGAGGCCCCATGGCTGGAGGTGTTTGAGGCCAGGCTGTCTGAGGCTGTGTGCAGCCTGCTCTAGGGTAGGGTGTCCGTGGCCATGGGAGGGGGGTTGGCACTGGCTGATCCTTGTGGTCCCTTTCAACCCTGACTGATTCTCTGATTCTACTATAGAGTCCATTCTTCTCCTCTGGGTACCAGGACAAAGGAACTAAAGTTGTCTGAAACAGAAGTCTGACAATAAATCTGTTTACATCATGGTCCCTTCCAACCCTGACTGATTCTATGATTCCATGATTGGGCAGGGCTGGGTGCTAGGTTGGGTTGGATGAGCTTGGAGGTCTCTTCCAGCCTGGCTGATGCTATGATTCTTTGGTTTTCCTGGTGCCCTTTATGTCTGTCCTTGTCTGCAGCCTCTTTAAGTCAGGCTGTTGTGCCTTGTCCTCACCCAGCACGTGGCACTCAACTGTCACTGAGTTCCATGGTAGGCATCGAAGGGATTTGGCAATGACATTAAGCTGCAGGATCTGGATACATTACACTGGTGAAGAGCAGCCATGGGGGAGGCAGGGCAGCAGCTGAACAGCTGGAGCAAAGCAGAGGGCCTGGGGGGGGGTGAGAAAAGGCCTTTGAGAAGGCAGCATGTGCTGAGGATTCCGAGCACAGGTGCAGAGGGGCAAGCCCAGCCTCGGCAGAGCCCCGGGCTGGGGTCACTCTGGAGCTAGGCGTGCTTCCCTTCCAGCAGAGGGATTTGCAAGCAGAAGGAATGTTAACAAGGGCTCCAGACGTGACTAAAGGCCTTACTTGGTTTAGATTAGGCTCCCTCTGCCCCTGAGCCCTGAGCCCATCTCCTGTCTGCAGCACAGCGGAGGCTCAGATGTGTGTTGTTCAAGGGCAGCTCCTCCAGCCTGCTCTGCTCGCTTCACCTGCTAAAGCTCATGGCAGCTCTACCCACAGCACTCCTGCCCCTGTGGTGGCACTGAGACGTGGGCAGAGCCAGTGAGCTGCTGCTCCTCGGACTGGGGAAAGTGCTGCCTTTGGAGCCTGCCTTCAGCTGAAGCACACTGGCTCCTTCCAGGGCTGGCATGGGATGCTGAGCTCACCCAGCTCAGGACACTGCAGAGAAAGCTCAACGCGTCTTTAAGAAGTAAAAGTATAACAGTGGTAGAGATCACAGCTCACAGGGTGCTAGGGGTTGGAAGAGACCCAAGGAGATCATCCAGTCCAACCCTGTGCCAGAGCAGGGCCACACAATCTGGCTCAGGTCACACAGGAACACATACAGAGAGGCCTTGAGATGCTCCAGGGAAGGAGACTCCACAACCTCTCTGGGCAGCCTGTGCCAGGGCTCTGGGACCCTTCCAGTAAAGAAGTTCCCCCTTGTGTTGAGTTGGAACTTCCTATGCTGCAACTTACACCCACAGAACCTCTTTTGTGATGATGATGATGATGATAATTATTATTACATCACGATGATGATTATTATTACACCCCTGATCTAGGGTAGCTTGTCCCAGCCCATTGCGAGGGGGTTGGAACTAGATGATCCTCGTGGTCCCTTCCAACCCTGACTGATTCTATGATTCTGTGATCTCTCACAGCTCCTTCTGTTGGGGGGGATCTTATTTCATGGGCTCAGACAGAGCAGTCACAACCAACTCATTTACTCCAGAGTAATATCCTCCCTAAAGAAGACCCCTACCCCTGTTCCTTTGGAGAGTTCCCCACTCCTGCTCCAAGCAGCTGTGTTGGTATTTAGACACAGGACACCAGCTCAGCCTCTACTTGCAGCACAACCTCAGCTCGCATCCTGCAGGCTTTGTAAGCTCCCAGACGGTGCCTAGTGCTGGCGTAGGAGCTCGCCAGCCAAGCTCTACTCGCTGCTTATCTGGTGTGTAACTCTCTGGAATGCGTGAGTGGGGAGAATGAGAACAAATGCAGATCATCTTCCCACAGGACAGTTCCTTTCTCCTCCTCAGCCTCACCTCCCTAAGCCCCAGCAGGAACGAAGCTGCTGCGAAGGGAGTCGTCCGCATTTGCGCCGCAGCCAACCTGATCTGTGCACCCTTTCAGAAGGAGCCTGGTGCAGGGAGGCTGTGCACCTCTGATGCCAGGGCATCTATGCTGAGCTCTGAGCACACCATAACCCATCTAGTGCCAGCTTAAATGACAGCACCAGATGGAAGTTAGCAACAAAAGATGCCCGAAGCTAGCCACTTCCCACGCCATGGGGATGCAGAGGGCTCCTGCTCACCATCGAAGGAAGACAGAAGTGTAAGCAGGTAGAAGGTTATGAGGAAAAAGAATCATGGAATCATGGAGTCAAGCAAGGATGGAAAAGAGCTCCAAGCTCAGCCAGCCCAACCTAGCACCCAGCCCTAGACAATCAACCAGACCATGGCACTAAGTGCCCCAGCTCTAGCTTGAGCCTTCCTTCACCATGTAAAGAACCACACTGACAGCATCCAAAAGTCCCTGCTTCAGTCCTTGAGACTGGGCAGCACACATGTTCATGGCAAGAGATATCTGTTGGGCAGCAAATAAACCAGGGGTGTCTGCAGGGGGTAAGGAAATAACTGAGGGTATCTCCAGGGTCCAGGGCCAGTTTTCTCTTCCTCCCCAGCAGAGATCTTGATCTGCTGCTTGTTTGTGCTGTTCTTGACCTAGCTGTTATTGGCAATAGGAGAGAGTGATTGGCATTGGAATGGGCTGCCCAGGGAGGTGGTGGAGTCGCTGTGCCTGGAGGTGTTGAAGCCAAGGCTGGCTGGGGCACTTAGTGCCATGGTCTGGTTGGTTGGGCAGGGCTGGGTGCTAGGTTGGACTGGCTGAGCTTGGAGCTCTCTTCCAGCCTGGTTGAGTCTATGATTCTATGAATATTTGGACAATCATCATCCTAACACTGGAGAAATGAAGCGTTCATTTCTTTTCCCTGTGCTGAGCTGCTCTGATATTCAGCTAGCCCTGGAGCAGAGCAGCGAGGCCAGGGAAACACAAGGAGACACAGATGGAGGCTTTCATTTCACATTCACAGCTTCAGAGATTCTGCTTTGGTGCAGGAAAGGAATCTTCTGTTTAGTGTGAAAAACATATTAGTAAATGTTGCTGTTGTTGCTCAGTTTTCTGTTTTCAGGAATAACTGCTGCATTTTCAAAGTGCTGACCTGGAGCATGACTTGGGGCTGGGCAGGTGGCATGAGCAATGTGCTCACCCCAGGAGAAGGAGGAGTTTGACAAAGATGTTATGTTTTGTTACACCTAAGGAAAAGAAGGCAAAAACAACACTTTTGTGCTGGGTTCCAGAAACACTGCCCAGGAGGAACTCTGATCACTAAAGGGCATGACACCAACTAGTGAGAAACACAGAGGCACTGAACAGAAGGTAGCAGAGGCAAAAGAGAATCACAGAATCATAGAACCAAGCAGGCTGGAGGAGACCTCCAAGCTCAGCCAGCCCAACCTAGCACCCAGCCCTGCCCAACCAACCAGACCATGGCACTAAGTGCCCCAGCCAGGCTTGGCTTCAACAACCCCAGGCATGGTGACAGCAGCGTGTGCTGTGACACTGGCAGGGAGCCGTTCCCAGCCTCAGTGCCAGGTAATAAGCAAATGAAAACCTATTCAGGTTCTTTAGATCTTTATGTTCTGTGATGAAGACCTAATGTAAAAGGGACTGTGAACAAGGGTAAGGTGGAACTGAAGCTGATTCTTGGGATGCAGCAGAAGTGTGGCCAGCAGGGCCAGGGAGGGGATTCTCCACCTCTGCTCTGCTCTGCTCTGCTCTGATGAGACCCCACCTGGAGTCCTGCATCCGTTGCTGGGGCCCCTGGGACAAGAGGGCTGTGCAGATGCTGGAGAGTGTCCAGAGTAGGGCCAGGAGGATGCTCAGAGGCTGCAGCAGCTCTGCTGTGAGCACAGCCTGAAAGAGTTGGGACTGTGCAGGCTGGAGCAGAGGAGGCTCCCAGGTGACCTTCTGGTGGCCTTCCAGGATCTGAAGGGTGCTCCAAAAAAGCTGGGGAGGGACTTTGGAGGCTGTCAGGGAGTGAGAGGAGTGGGGAGAATTGGAGCAAAGCTGGAGGTGGGTAGGTTCAGAGTGGCTGTGAGGAGGAAGTTGTTGAGCAGGAGAGTGGTGAGAGGCTGGCAGGGGTTGCCCAGGGAGGTGGTTGAGGCCCCATGGCTGGAGGTGTTTGAGGCCAGGCTGGCTGAGGCTGTGTGCAGCCTGCTCTAGGGTAGGGTGTCCTGGGCATGGCGGGGTGGGGTTGGGACTGGCTGCTCCTTGTGGTCCCTCCCAACCCTGACTGGTTCTGTGATCCCACGATTCTATGAGTCCAGAAGCACAGCTGCCAGGTCCTGGCCACTTTTCTGCAGAGTTTTCAGAGACTTCAGCAGAGTGGTGACCTGACACACATATGTGCTCAGCTGCAGGCCAGCAAAGACGTTCAGGCATCTATCTGCCATCTCAGTCAGTGCCTGAGTTGCCCTGGGCCTTGCTGCCCTGGCTGACAGCATGACAACCACCCATGGCACTGCTGCTGATTGCTCCCTGCTGGCTGAGTGAGCACAGGGAGTTTATCCCAAGCCTGTCCTGTTGCTGTGCTGCTTCCCTCTTCCACTGCAGCTTGTCCTTAGTGCCTGCTGAGTGCTTACATACAGTCACTCATCTTTACATAGCATGCCCCATGCTTGAGCCATCAGCTGAGTGAGCTGGCCAAGGTGTGCTCTCTCCCAGCAGCACAGCACTGACACAGAAACACGAGGCTTGTGCTTTTCAGCAGCCCTTTTGCTGTGTTCTGCTGTCATGCTTAAGGGGTGGCAAATTCCTCCTTCATTGCCCTTGCAAGATTCCACAGGCTCTGAGTCTCCGTGAGGAAAACAGCAGGGCAGGGTGGTAAAAGGCATGACATTAAAATTCAAATGCCAGCTTCAGTAGCATGAATCAAAACTGCCTTAACCTCTGAGGTCAGGAGGTCACCATCTGGAAGCAGAAAATTGCCACCAGTAAATTGCTGTGGGTTGGAGTGATGAATGCTGGTTAGTAGCAGAGCACTGCAGAGGAACCTCAGCTGCAGGGAGACAGGGCATCTTGGAACAGGGCTGGGAAATTCCCCAACTGGCTTCTCTTTCTTCTTTAGTCTGTCTGCTGCTCCTTCTGCTTCCAAAGATTTCTCAGTGGAGGCAGTGAAAGATTAAACCCTTGTGGGAAAGTCTTGTGGCACATACCAGGGCTGAAAGCAATCAGATTCCATACAGCTTGAGTGGCGCTGCAAGGAAACTGCTCTCGGACCTTATAAATGTCAAGGGGAAGGGAAAAGCAGAATCACAGAGTCACTAGGGCTGGAAAAGACCTTTAAGATCATCAAGTCCATCCATTACCTCACTTTGCCAGGGCTGCTACTGCACCATGTCCTTGAGCACCATATCTAGACATCTTTTAACTACTGCACTACTTGAGATTTGAAAAGCTAACCGGTGCCCAGGGGTGCACTGATGTCAAAGTACACCCTAGACCAGCAGCAGGCACCATGTGTGTTCTGCTGTTTGGATGGAAGCTATTAGCAGCCCAAGCCAAGGAGGTGCATGCTGTCTGGGTTGCCTATAGATACACTGTCATTAATCCATCCATTGCTGTGTGCATTGCCTTACAGCCTCGTGGGACACAGCTGCTGCTCAGCCACCACGTAGGCAGTTTTATTCTGTTCACAGGAACTGTAGAATCAACCAGGTTGGAAGAGAGCTAAAGGCACACAGAAAGATGAAGCTGCAGGTGTGGACCATGATGGTCATAGAATCATAGAATCAAGCAGGTTGGAAGAGAGCTCCAAGCTCAGCCAGCACAACCTAGCACCCAGCCCTGCCCAACCAACCAGATCATGGCACTCAGTGCCCCAGCCAGCCTTGGCTGCAACACCTCCAGCCACGGCCACTCCACCACCTCCCTGGGCAGCCCATTCCAATGCCAATCACTCTCTCTGCCAACAACTTCCTCCTAACATCCAGCCTAGACCTGCCCCGAGGCAAAGCAGTGAAAGAATACCAATAACAGCAATTAATAAACACCTGTAAGGGTGAATAGAAGATGTGTCCAAATCACTTAGGCTAGTCCAAAATTCTAGGGTGGGGAAGGTTTCAGGTTGAAGAGGTTGGAGCACACCACGAAATGCTGCAGTGATGATCCAGTTCTCTGCAACACTTTATGGGACACTTGAATATAAGCCCCTAGCATTAAATGGAGCTTGAGGTTTCCAGAACGGAAAGGGGCCAGGTTGCATTTCAAATGTCAGCTGTGGAGGGGAAGCTGGACAAAAACCAGAACGTTGGCATCAAAAAGCACTAGGCTCCTTTCTCCTTCCATCCACCCCTCTCCAGCCTCCTTGGCTAACCCCCAAAGCCATGGCAGGAGCTGAACACTGCTTTTCATTGCGTGACATACCTGGCTCTAGAAGAACACACCCTTGTGGAATTGGCACCCAGGCAACATTTCCATTCCCTCTGCACAACTCTTTCCCTTTAATGTCTTTCAAACTAAAACAAAACCCAGAGGATTTGCTGCCATGTTTGGCTCATTATATTGGTTTTATGAGAGTGTGGAGTTTTTGAGCCTGATGGCAGGATGGATATGGCCCTGAAACTCAAACTACAGCAAGAGCATCCTGGAGGTGGGAAGGTTGTTTTCGCTTTTATCGCTTTGGGCTTTTTCTGAGTTTGGTTTCTTTCTTCTCTATTTGCTATTTCACCCCCAAAATCAATCCAAAATCATTTCATGTCCCTTTTCAGGAATGTTCAGCCTTTAGATCTAGAATAGCAGTGGCAAAAAAATAAAATCAGGTGCTCTGGACTTAGTAGGTGGAAAACATCAAGAAACATAGTAAATAAGAGCTGAAAACGTCACTGGGAAAGGTGACTTCAGTGCAGGATGGCTACAATCATACCATGGGGGCTGTGCAGGCTGCAGAAGAGGAGGCTCCCAGGTGACCTTCTTGTGGCCTTCCAGAATTTGAAAGGAGGCTACAAAAAAGCTGGGGAGGGATTTTCGAGGATGTCAAGGAGTGCGGGGACTGGGGGGAATGGAGCAAAGCTTGAGGTGGGTAGGTTCAGGCTGGAGTGAAGAGGAAGTTGTTGAGCAGAAGAGTGGTGAGAGGCTGGAATGGGCTGCCCAGGGAGGTGGTTGAGGCCCCATGGCTGGAGGTGTTTAAGGCCAGGCTGGCTGAGGCTGTGTGCAGCCTGCTCTAGGGTAGGGTGTCCCTGGGCATGGCAGGGGGGTTGGAACTGGCTGCTTCTTGTGGTCCCTTCCAACCCTGACTGATTTTATGATTCTATTTCTAACCTCCTTTTACAGCTTTTAGAGCTTCTGATTCCACAAGTCCTTGCAGACAGATTTCCCCATGTGATGGACACATGCCCCAAGTTGCTAATGCTGTTTGCTTCAGTTTAAACTTATTGCTTCAAGCCCTGTCAGACTTGACAGGCAAGCCAGGTTATTCCTTTGTCTTTGCAGCATTGTGTGCACAAAGACATCTATCATAGATCACTTCAGTGCCTCTTCTCTAGACTAAACAACCCAATTTCTTTCTAACTGAGATCTTCAATCATTCGTGTTACTTCCAGATGGTCTACATCATTCCTGAAGAAACAGTAACCAAAACTGCACACAGCATTAAAATTGAGCCCCTGCTAATGGCAATGGTGGAAGAATTGTTTCATACTTGCAGGCAGTTGTCCCACTCATCCATCACAATGTGGCTCTTTTCTCTTAGAATAGAACCATGGAATCCACCAGGTTGGAAGACAGCTCCAAGCTCAGCCAGCACAACCTAGCACCCAGCCCTGCCCAACCAACCAGACCATGGCACTAAGTGCCCCAGCCAGCCTTGGCTTCAACACCTCCAGGCACGGCCACTCCACCACCTCCCTGGGCAGCCCATTCCAATGCCAATCACTCTCTCTGACAACAACTTCCTCCCAATATCCAGCCTGAACTTGCCCTGGCACAACTTGAGGCTGTGTCCCCTTGTTCTGTTGCTGTTTGCCTGGCAGCAGAGCCCAACCCCACCTGGCTACAGCCTCCATTCAGGCAGCTGCAGACAGCAATGTGCTCTGCCCTGAGCCTCCTCTGCTGCAGGCTGCACACCCCCAGCTCCCTCAGCCTCTCCTACAGGGCTGTGCTCCAGGCCTCTCTTTCCCAGCACCATAACAGTGCTGCATTACATCTAATATCCAACCTGCTCTAGGCAGTTCCACTCCATCCTCTGGCCACTCCCTTGACCATGCTGCTTAATGGCAACATCTTTCAGGTGTCTTTAATGAAATGCATCTTACTCTCCCCCTAGAAGACCTTACTCAATCCTCTTTGAAGAGAGTAGAACAAATACTTTGTGAGCACAGTGCATAGTGAGGCTGTGATGCACCTCCTGTGTAAGGAGTCTGCACAACAGACCTGCTACTTAGCTTGCAGCATTCACCACCTGGGCACTAGAGGAGAGTTTAGAGACATGGGTAAGAAAGCCACACTCCTGACACCACCCTGCTCTCGTGTGGCACTTTGTCCTGCTGTCCTCCTCCTGGGCTTCTGAAGCCGTTCAGCCATAAGGAGATTAGGAGTCCACAGGGTCTTACAGATTGCAAGAAGCAGCAACACAGCCCCTTGAGCTAGCTGAGGAAACATCTCCAACAAACCCACCAGAAGTGTGTCTCAGCAAGGTCATCTCTCCAGACCACGAATTGCAAAACCCATAGTAGGGATCCTGTTGACTTAGTCCCTTCCCACAGCGTGCAAAGGACTTGGAGATCCCTGGGTAGGAAGTTTATGTGGGAAACCAAGAAGTTCTCTTATTCCTTCAGCTGGCTAAAGGCCTGGATTTCAGTCAAAAGGGGTTTATGGTGCATGTACTGCATGGTACATTTGTTTTCCAGGGGTGGAGCAGGTTATTCCAAGCTCCCACATGAGCAGAAGACAGGAGTAGGAGCAAATCGAGGCAGATGGTTTGCCTCCCTGAGCTTGCATTCCTAACAACCAGCTGTGTCTGCACAAAGCCTCCATAGATGCATGGATGGGGAACAACGTAGCTGGAAAAGCACTCTAACACTGCCACCTTCCTCCATGGCTTAAAGGGGCCAGCATGCTCCACTGCTCCTCCTCCTTCCTCCTCTTCCTAAAAGCCTTGTAATCTCTTTCACAGAGAGCACCTTTTCTCTTCCTCTCACTGCAATATTAATCTTGGGGGGAAGGGAGGAGAAGTTGGGGGAAGGGACAGAGTCTTTTGAGGTTCATATTCCCTTTGCACTTAATCTCTTTAACAAACTGCTGTTAAAAACGAAAGGTCTGACAGGAGGGAGAGTCATTAAAATGAATTAAAATGCATCCAGGAGAGATTAGTAATGAAGCCACTCACCAGACAATGCCCCTTTTCTTCTCCACGTGGACTGCTAGGAAATGGCCCAGATTACAGCACTAAAGATTTTACAGCTGAAAATGCTGGTCCTTGAAAGATGCACCATGCTCTCTCCTCCTCCCAACTCTGCACAAATACATCTGCAGCCGAGGGATCCCAGCCTAATCTCCTCGGGGGGAGGGCCAGGGAGATTGGGTTTAAGCACCATCAAGCCTGCAAACCCCCTCACACAACGAGTACCTGTCAGCAGGCAGTAGCTGCAGGCCCAGCTGATGAAGAATGGGGTCTGCCATTATAGACTGGATGTTAGGAGGAAGTTGTTGGCACAGAGAGTGATTGGCATTGGAATGGGCTGCCCAGGGAGGTGGTGGAGTGGCTGTGCCTGGAGGTGTTGAAGCCAAGCCTGGCTGGGGCACTTAGTGCCATGGTCTGGTTGATTGAGCAGGGCTGGGTGCTAGGTCGGGCTGGATGAGCTTGGAGCTCTCTTCCAACCTGCTTGATTCTATGATTCTATGATTGGGCAGGGCTGGGTGCTAGGTCGGGCTGGATGAGCTTGGAGCTCTCTGCCAACCTGCCTGATTCTATGACTGGACCTTTTTGACCATTTGCCTTACATTCCTGTAATTCCTGCTGCTCTCTAAGGGCTGGCACTAGTGCTGATTTCATCTCACTGTGGTCTTCATCTCTGCCACAGGATCCCAGGCTCACAAGATGTTAGGGGTTGGAAGGGACCCAAGGAGGTCATCCAGTCCAACCCCCCTGCCAGAGCAGGACAAGACTATCTAACACAGATCACACAGGAACATAAGCCAAACAAGTTCCCAATTTCTAAGGTGACAAAAAAAACCCCAAACTAAACTTTTGAACCAGAGCAAGTCAGATGTAACTTACTTTGAGCAGCTGCTCTCAGCTGACAGAGCCTCAGCCTCCCATCTGGCCCAGGTACATGCCTGGAAAGTGGCAGCTTCCCTATCTCAGGACGAGGTTAGCGGTGGACAAAGATTCCCATCTGCAGCTGGAAACTCAGCAAAACTTTGAGGGCAATAAAAAGCCATAATAAGCTACTCCACTGACACAAATGAAACCCTGAGCTACTTCAGCTGAGACTACATCCCCAAGTTTGCTGATGACAGGAAAACAATGAGGTAGAGAATTGATGAGGGACCCATTTCACTGCGGTCTGCAGAGTTACTATATCAAAACACGTCCGGCAGAGTTTAACAGTGTCAGCACTTAAGGCTCAGTGAAATGTCATTCCTGCAGCCCAAGACAGACACTTCCCATAGGTAATTCATCTCTTACAAGAAATTTAGCCCTTGTAAGCAGAAGTGGATGAAATGTACTAATGGGGGGGAAAGGCTCAGGGCAGATCATGCGTGGAGAAACATTTCTCCGCCTTAGTCCCACTAAATGACAAGCGAGGTACAGCTGATAGATTTAGGGCAGTTCCTGTTGAGTAATTGTATTCCAGGGGGGGTTCAGTACAATGTGATATTCATTTTCACTTTATACAGTGGAGACAATAAGGGCTACAGGTGCACAGGCTGTCTTGCTGGGAGGAATAAAACTCTGCTTGTTGGACATCTGATTTTTCTCACGCGCTTACAGCCCTTAGACTTGAGCTGCCCTTTGCAGGTATCCCAGACAGAGATTGGTGGGGAGGTTTTTTATGCTCTTAGAGCCTAGCTCTAAAAAACACAGGCACTGAGGATGCATTGTTAGAGGAAGCACACTTCCCTCCTTTGATTTGTTTCTTCCTCTCTTGCAGTATCAGCTTTCACTGTGAAAGTGCAGACAGTCCTGTGCTGGGGCAGAGAAGCAAACCCCAGCAGCTCAAGCAGGCTGCAGGGCTGCCAGCTCAGGCTCCATAACCCCAAACCCCAAACCAGGAACTTCTGTGCACACCTCTGAACCCCTGGACACCCTGGGCAAAGCCTCTCCATTCTGCAGGGCTTCATACCACTGCTTTTTTAGCTTTGGCATCTGATCACAGCTCCACTGTGTCGTTCTGGGCCTTTCCTGCTCTCTCCAACAAGAATAACAACAACAAAACCAATGAGCCAAGCAGAGAGAGAGCCTGAACTTCCTCCTGGAGAAGACAGCATGGCTATTCCCAGATTCGGGCTGCCAGCTGCCTTCTGCCTCAGGAATGAGCTCCCTCAGCCCCTTAGAGACACAGTGGTTGCTGCTGATGTGACCAAAGCTGACCGCGTCCACCTGCCAGGGTGACTGCTCCCTCGAGAAGGGTCTGGGACCTGAGCTGAAGGTGGGACAAGAGAGGGGCCCAGCAGCATCCAGTTAAAACTCACTATGTAGTTTCCCTTAGAGCAGAAAAGCTGCAGGTTTAGCCTGCCCAGGCAGTGACTTGAAGCTCTCTGATGTGATGAATGTGCATGGTGTTATTCCATTCAGATCCTATGCTTCAGCTTAGGCAGAAAACTAATTGCCCTTAAAATAGCTGTGGTTTCCTGCCACAGAACACTGGATTGCTGCTTCCTTCATACTGCAGAGAACTACAGCACAGAACCCAACACAAACAGTTTCTATTTTGCTAGGGGAGAAAAGCGTGGGCAAAGATCAGTTTAAGAACAGCTTTGGGGTTTAATCAAAACGCTGCACTTTTGGAGCAAAATGGATTTGTTTCTGTCTTGCTTTAGAGGGAAACTCCCCCTTTGAGCTCTTAGGGAAATTCTGACTTGCAGCAGTTCTGTAAGTGTCTCTGGGTGACCTCTCTCTGGACTTTGCTCTTTTACATCTCTCCAGGAAGAAAATAAATCCTGGCACTTTTTTTCTTCTGGGCAATAAAATGTTCCAAATCATTTTGGTGGCCTGGGAACCAAAATCATCCATCCACCACTTCCTGGGCTTAGCACCCAGAGTGCCCTTTTGACCATTTGCCTTATGTTCCTGCAGTTCCTGCTACAGGTTGCTCTCTAAGGGCTGCCACTAGTGCTGACTTCATCTCCTTTTGCTCTTCATCTCTGTCACAGGATCCCAGGATCCCAGGCTCACAGGATGTTAGGGGTTGAAGGGACCCAAGGAGATGATCCAGTCCAATCCCCCTGCCAGAGCAGGGCAATCCTGTCTAACACAGATCACAGAGGAACACATCCAGACAGGCCTGGGAAGGCTCCAGAGAAGGAGTCTGTCCCTTAAGGTGAAAGTCTCCATCACAACTCCCTGAAGGGAGGCTGTAGCCAGGTGGGGTTGGGCTCTGCTGCCAGGCAAATAGCAACAGAACAAGGAGACACAGTCTCAAGCTGTGCCAGGGGAGGTCTAGGCTGGATGTTAGGAGGAAGTTGTTGGCAGAGAGAGTGATTGGCATTGGAATGGGCTGCCCAGGGAGGTGGTGGAGTCTCTGTGCCTGGAGGTGTTGCAGCCAAGTCTGGCTGGGGCACTTAGTGCCATGGTCTGGTTGATTGGGCAGGGCTGGGTGCTAGGTTGGGCTGGCTGAGCTTGGAGCTCTCTTCCAACCTGCTTGATTCCATGATTCTGTGATTGTGCAGGGCTGGGTGCTAGATTGGACTGGATGAGCTTGGAGGTCTCTTCCAACCTGCTTGATTCTTTAATTCTGTGATTTCTGCTCCTGGATGACACAAAACATCTCTGTGGTGCGTAAGAAGTGGCATCTTTGTGTTGCTGTGGGCACTGCAGTGCAAGCCCTGGCCTCACCAGCTGCCAATCTCTCTCAAAGCTGCTGTCTGTGCTCCTCGTGCAGACAGGAGAGCAGTTCAGGGCTCTGAAAGCCATTGGAATGGTGCAGGCAGGCAGACACGGAGAAAGCCACACACACACAGACCCTGAGCCAGGGCAAAGGCTTTGCTTCCTTAGGAAACAAGGCTCAGAAACACCTCCACTAAGCCATGCAGCCAGCATCAATCACACAACAGCTTCCATTCATGCTAGGATTTCTGAGGCCATTTTTAGAGCATTGTGCTTAGGCATTAGCCGAGGGTCTTGTTGCTCCTCTCCAACCATGAAGCTGCCCCCCTTGTGAACTCTAATCAACATCTGAACCTGAGTATCCTGACCATGATGTGTCACCTTCCCCACCCTTGGGAAATAAAGTCCTGCAACAAGTGCTGCAGGGATGAAATATGGGTTGCAGATGTTGAACCAGGAAAGGGCACAGAAACAAGTCTGTGGAGCTGAAATGGAACTTCCAAATCCTGCTTCCCCTTGACATTTCAGCCAGCTCTTCCAAGTCTGCGAGGGAAAAAGACACTGCTGTTGCTTCCCTTCTCCTTGTTCCTCTCACTGTTTGTGTTTTGGGGTGATTTTTTTGGTTGTTGTTCACTTTTATCTTTAATTATTCCTACTTGGTGCTTTCATATCTGCACAGGTTCTGGCAGCCACCTCCGAAGCTTAGCTTTGTCCTTGATTGTTGAAATGTGACAACCTCAAACAGACCTGCTGAGGTGCAGGTGGAGAAAGTGCTGTGCTCTGCTAGAGCCCATGCAGTTGTTTGTTTTACCTGAAATCCATCTTTTACAGGGAGTCGTTCTGGTGGATCTTGAAGGGTGCAGCTGGGCAAGCGTGGCAGGCATCCAGTGCAGGAGAAGGCTGCTAAGCCAGTCAGGTGTGCCTCTTCACACAGCCTAAAAGCAGGACTCAAATTGAAGCCATATTGAGCAGAGCAGGCTCTGGAGCCAAAGCAAGTCATTAGCAGTCTTTCAACTGACTTTGAAGCAGGTCTCTGAGACCAAATCTGCTTTACATGGTGGAATGTGGAAAAACAACCACCAGGGCTTGTAAAACAGAGGAACAAAGCAGTGCTCCTGTGTGCCTGCCAGCCCTGGCTTCCCCGGGCCCTTTGGTGCCTGCAACTGGTGCACTGCACCCCTGCCCCACTTGACCCCTGTAATTTTCTGACCAGTTTAAGCACGACCTATAGCTTCCCTTCTTGCATCGTTCATGAGCTCAGATCTCTCCTGATCCCAGCTGCACCTTGCAAATCTCAGCAAAGTGATTGTGTGATCAGAAAGCCTTGGGCTGGCTCCCAGGGGAGCTACTGCAGCCATGAGCAGAGCAGCTGACATCAAAAATGAGTCCCTCTGGAATAAACTCATAGGCACACCCCCCCCATACACTTCATACATGAGGGCACACTCACACACACCCACACCAGCTACAGGTACACAGAAAGCTGAAGCTGCAGGTGTGGACCACGATGGTCATAGAATCATAGAATCACAGAATCAAGCAGATTGGAAGAGAGCTCCAAGCTCAGCCAGCCCAACCTAGCACCCAGCCCTGCCCAACCAACCACACCATGGCACTAAGTGCCCCAGCCAGCCTTGGCTTCAACACCTCCAGGCACAGCCACTCCACCACCTCCCTGGGCAGCCCATTCCAATGCCAATCACTCTCTCTGACAACAACTTCCTCCTCACATCCAGCCTAGACCTGCCCTGGCACAGCTTGAGACTGTGTCCCCTTGTTCTGTTGCTGGTTGCCTGGCAGCAGACCCCAACCCCACCTGGCTACAGCCTCCCTGCAGGCAGCTGCAGGCAGCAATGAGCTCTGCCCTGAGCCTCCTCTGCTGCAGGCTGCACACCCCCAGCTCCCTCAGCCTCTCCTCACAGGGCTCTGCTCCAGGACCCTCCCCAGCCTTGCTGCCCTTCTCCAAACACCTTCCAGCACCTCAACATCTCCCTGCAATGGAGGAGCCCAGAACTGGACACAGCACTCAAGGGGTGGCCTGAGCAGTGCTGAGCACAGGGGCAGAAGAACCTCCCTTGTCCTGCTGCCCACACTGCTCCTGAGCCAGCCCAGGATGCCATTGGCTCTGCTGCCCACCTGGGCACTGCTGCTCATCTTCAGCTCCTCTCTGCCAGCACCCCCAGCTCCCTCTCTGCCTGGCTGCTCTCAGCCACTCTGGCTCCAGCCTGTAGTGCTGCTTGGGGTTCTTGTGGCCAAAGTGCAGAGCACTGCCCTTGGCCTTGTTCAGTCTCATCCCAATGGCTCTGCAGACACCACTTTCATACCATGCACACATCTGTCAGCCTCTGTCCATTCCACAGCCAGCTCTCTCTGGCCAGCTTCACACTTTTGTAAGTAAAAGCCATTTTAAAATGAGCTCCCCTGGTTGAAGTGCACTGCAGGGTGCCCCAAATGAAAAAGACCATGTCCAAAAGCCTGACAGACATCAGAGGAGTGGAGGGAGACAGCACTGCTTTTCCAGCCTCATGGAGCATGACACACACAGAAGTGTCAGCAGTTGGTGCAGGTAGCTACAGGCTAAGGTTTATTTTGGCACCTGCTGAGGTGGCTTTGTTCCTGGGATGGGGGATTGGCCAGCAAGCTGTGCTGCTAGGACAGCATCCAGACCAATGCAATAAGGCATTGAGGGGAGCCAAAAGAAAAGGCAAAAAAAGACCACACAGAACTCAGGGTCAGTGCCTGGATTTTGCTGGAGAGAGAGGCGGGGGGGGGGGGGGGAAGGGACTCTTCCTTTTCAAATCAGGAAAGTTCTTTCCTTGGGGTTGTTGGTTTTTTTTTCCCTTTTTGTGAAAATACTTAAGGACTTGGGAAAATATTTGAGTCATTATGAAAATGTAACTCAATCTCATGACACAGCTGTAGTGAGGCAGGGCAGCGAGGTCTGAGCGAGACAGCACATCAGTCTCTCTGATTAGGAAGCAGGGAGGCTTTTGGTCAAGCACAATAAGGAGAGATCTGTTGTAGTTGGAACATTCTGTCTGAGAACATGTTTTCTCTTTGATGATGCCTTAGAGCTGCTTGTCAGGCAGTGGGACCCTTCCTGAGAGGGAGGCAGACCTCTCTGGAAGACTCAGAGCTGTGGCTGGGAGGCATTGGGCCATCAGGATCATTTCTGGCTATCATCAAACTTTGCCCAGGCTGAGGGTAAAGGTTAACTTTTATGTGGCATGAGCTGCTCATAGGAATCCCTCTTCCCACAGTGACATACAGGGGAAGGAGGAAAACAAAAAGCCCAACACCTTTACTCATCTCCTGTGTCAGCTGAAAGCAAAGCAAAGCACACACCAAGGTATTTACAGGTTAGGCTCTGGGCGACTGGCAAGGCTCCCTCCTCCCTGGTGAATCACTCTCACTCATTTAATGGGCTCTCAAGCAGCATGCAAACAGCAGAACTCAGCCCAGCCAAAACCATTAAAACCACTGGGAAAAGCTTAGGTCTTTGCAGCAGTGGTGTCAGCCTGCAGCAGTGATGGGCAGAAGCTCTTTGGCCGCCCATTTCAGGGGTAGAGAAGAGATTTGCAGAGCTCTCAGCAGCTCAGAGTGACTGCCAATGGAAGAGAGCGAGGGCCAGGAAGACAGTAAGGCTTGAAATCATTGGAGAAAGTGATCAATTCCCTTGAGAGAGGCTCCCTCTGAACTCCTTGGAGCAGTTGTGGGACATCATAATGTTGAGCAAGGGAGAAGTCAGCAGGAAGACACTAATGTGAAACACTCAGCTTAGCAGGATTGCACTGAACCACTTCTCAGTGAGCTGTGAAATTCTGCTTGGAGTCCTCTCATGAATGGCTCCTTGGCCCAGCCACGAGAGAATCTCTGAAAAGAGGTCATCCAGCTGGTTGCATCCATTTTCTGCTGCAGTCCTGTTGGTAAAGATGCAGCAAAGACAGGGAGTGCTTTGTGACAGTGTGCCCAGGTGGGCAGCAGAGCCAATGGCATCCTGGGCTGGCTCAGGAGCAGTGTGGGCAGCAGGACAAGGGAGGTTCTTGTGCCCCTGTGCTCAGCACTGCTCAGGCCACCCCTTGAGTGCTGTGTCCAGTTCTGGGCTCCTCCATTGCAGAGAGATGTTGAGGTGCTGGAAGGTGTCCAGAGCAGGGCAGCAAGGCTGGGGAGGGTCCTGGAGCAGAGCCCTGTGAGGAGAGGCTGAGGGAGCTGGGGGTGTGCAGCCTGCAGCAGAGGAGGCTCAGGGCAGAGCTCATTGCTGCCTGCAGCTGCCTGCAGGGAGGCTGTAGCCAGGTGGGGTTGGGGTCTGCTGCCAGGCAACCAGCAACAGAACAAGGGGACACAGTCTCAAGCTGTGCCAGGGCAGGTCTAGGAGGAAGTTGTTGTCAGAGAGAGTGATTGGCATTGGAATGGGCTGCCCAGGGAGGTGGTGGAGTCTCTGTGCCTGGAGGTATTGAAGCCAAGGCTGGCTGGGGCACTTAGTGCCATGGTGTGGTTGGTTGGGCAGGGCTGGGTGCTAGGTTGTGCTGGCTGAGCTTGGAGCTCTCTTCCAACCTGCTTGATTCTATGATTGGATAGGGCTGGGTGCCAGGTTGGACTGGATGATATTGGGGATCTCTTCCAACCTGGCTGACCCTATGACTCCATTCTATGAGTCTATGAGGGAGACAGAAGAATCACTGACTGTTGAATTCTCCTACACACACACTTACATTCAATAGTGTCAATTTGACTCTCAGTATTTTGCCACTCCAGACTTCATCACCTGCAGCAGCAAACCACAGGACGTCACCTGGAGCTTGGCACTTTAGTCTCCAGTTGCAATTGCCTGCTGTGTAACTGCAATATATGCCAACCAGAGAGAAATGGCAACAAGTTTCCCACCCTCCTCTTTCCTGTCTGATTTTGTCTGGCTAGTCTGAAGTGCACATCAGCTGAGGGTATAGCAGCGGGCGCTGATGAAGCTGCAGGTTGTGTATTTCCATCTGCCGTCGTTTCTCGCGCTCAGGAGTTCTGCCTGCTTGGAGCTAATTGCACCGTGGCTTTGCTTCTCATAAAGGACCCAAAGGACCTCGACCTTTGGCACTTCCACTGGGGTATTTTAGCACAGCCTTGTGCACATGGATTATGCAGTACGCATGGAGAGGAAGTAGTTGGCTGAACCTGGCTTTGGCAGTCGTGAACTGCAGCGCATGTGCTGGGGACCCGAGGAGACCTGAGAAGTGTAGCACTTGCAACATGAGTCTCATTGATCCGACACAAAACACCTCCAGGCTTAATCTACCCTTGGGTGAAATGAGCTCTCTCCTAGCTGTAGCTTAGCCCAAATCATTGCTTGTGATGCAGACACTCAGCATGGGGTGGGAGATTTAATAAAGGCCATTCCTGTGGTCTAGCCTGAGAGCCTCTCTATCAAAAGCTTAGGAAATGAAGAGTTAAAAAGGGAATCCACACGTGTTTACAGCCAAGTGGGCTGTCACCGAGGTGGGAAATGAATTACCAAGGAAAGCTGTCAGTAAATTATGGTTCAAACATCAAGGACAGTCCAAAGAAACTCAGAGTGAGAAAATGAAAGACACAGAGTTCAGAAAGTGGCAGTTGCAGGCAGCTGCCAGGCTTGTAAGAGTCAGCATCCTTCTTCCCTACAGTGGCTCGTGGTTTGTATCCGGGTTGCCCTGTGCATCATCCGCTCAGAAAGGGAGCAGAGCACCTCTGTGATGCTAAGCTTCCTCTCCATGTGCACTGCAGTGCCCATGCACTGGAAGCAGAGAGCTGTGTGGTCTAGGATTTCAAGGGGGAAATAAAAGTTGGGTTCAAGATTCCGAGTTCTAACCCCAGTGGTTCCCAAAGGCTCATTACACCAAACCTGAGAAAGTCACTTGCCTCTAGCTGCAATTAAGGATTAGGAGACCCTTGAGGGAACCCTTTCTTCTGAGGAGATCATCCTTATTTCCTTGCTTCTTCCTAAGGAGGGTAGTAAATGTAAAAGAGGCCTACTTTAGATGGTCCATCTTTATGTTTCCATTCATGCATTTGTTTGCTTGCTTGTTTTGTCAAGTGGTCCAGGCTGCAAGTACACCCATTAAGAGCAGCCTGGTCCTGAGGAGCCAAGAATAACCTCAAATATCACAGTATCAAATATATATGTATATATCTATCACAGGTTCACAGGATGTTAGGGGTTGGAAGGGACCCAAGGAGATCATCCAGTCCAACCCCCTGCCAGAGCAGGACAATCCTATCTAACACAGATCACAGAGGAACACATCCAGACAGGTCTTAAAGGCTCCAAAGAAGGAGACTCCACAACCTCTCTGGGCAGCCTGTGCCAGGCTCTGGGACCCTTACAGTAAAGAAGTTCCCCCTTGGGTTGAGCTGGAACCTCCTGTGCTGCACCTTATACACATTGCTGCTTGCCCTGTCCCAGGGAGCAGTGAGCAGAGCCTGTTCCCACCCCACTCCTGACAGCCCTCAGATACTTATAAACATTTATCCAATCCCCTCTCAGCCTTCCCTTCTCCAGACTAAGCAGCCCCAGGTCTCTCAGCTTCTCCTTATCAGCCATGCCCTCCTGTCCCCTCATCATCCTCATAGCCCTGTGCTGGACCCTCTCCAGCAGATCCCTGTCCCTCTTGTAAATATATATATTTAAATAATCTAAGACATCCACACATCCATGCCTAAAACTTCCTCCCAAACATTTGGCTGCCACTGCCTCTGGGCGAGCCAGCCCCAAAAGCTCTCAACTACCCCAGCTGTGCACCTTTGCTTTACTTGCCTCATCCTTCTGGAGTCGATCAGAGCTGCTCATCTGAAGTGCTGGACCCCTCTTGCTGCTGATGGCTTTGGTTTGCCAGTTCCAGCTACAGCAGGGTCAGAAGCATCTATCACATTTTTGTGCTAGGGCAAGCTTGTGCCCCCTTCATTTCTTTCTCCAACTAGTTTGGAACAGCTGAACAATAAGGAATTTTAATCCCTGCAGATTATAGGGCTGGTGACTGATGGGATCTTCCTGCCCTGCCTGAGCAATGCAGTCTCACTATTCCAAGCTGTCTTTACTTAGGTGGTTGAGGCCCCATGGCTGGAGGTGTTTAAGGCCAGGCTGGCTGAGGCTGTGTGCAGCCTGCTCTAGGGTAGGGTCTCCCTGCCCATGGCAGGGGGGTTGGAACTGGATGATCCTTGTGGACCATTCCAATCCTGACTGAGTCTGTGATTCTACTCCTATTTTATCTTATTTTCTTAAAACTGATCATCTCCAGCAACCAGAAAGTGGCAGGGGATTGAAAGGACCTCTCAAGACCACCTAATCAACTACCCTGCTAAAGTAAGTCCAGCCACAGCAGGTTATACAGGACTGCATCCAGGCAGGTTTTGACTGACTCCAGAGGAGGAGACTCCACAGCCTCTCTGGGCAGCCTGTGCCTGGCACCCTCAAAGAAAAGTTTCCCCCAGCATTTCCTGTGTTGCAGTTTGTGCCCACTACAGGCTCACAGGCTCACAGGATGTCAGGGGATGGAAGGGACCCAAGGAGATCATCCAGTCCAACCCCCCTGCCAGAGCAGGACCACACAGTCTAGCTCAGGTCACACAGGAACACATCCAGACAGGCCTGGAAAGGCTCCAGGGAAGGAGACTCCACAACCTCTCTGGGCAGCCTGTGCCAGGCTCTGGGACCCTTACAGTAAAGAAGTTCCCCCTTGTGCTGAGCTGGAACCTCCTGTGCTGCAGCTTACACCCATTGCTGCTGCTCCTATCCCAGGGAGCAATGAGCAGAGCCTGTCCCCCCTTCCTTCCTGGCCATCCCTCAGATACTCAAAAACATTTATCAAACCCCCTCTCAGTCTTCTCTTCTCCAGACTAAGCAGCCCCAGGTCCCTCAGCCTCTCCTCATCAGGCAGTGCCCTCCTGTCCCCTCCTCATCCTCATAGTCCTCCACTGGACCCTCTGCAGCAGATCCCTGTCCCTCTGAAACTGGGGAGCCCAAAACTGAGGGCAGTGCTCAAAATGAGGTCTCAGCAGGGCAGAATAGAGGAGGAAGAGAACCTTCCTTGACCTGCTGGACACACTGCTCCTAATGCAGCCCAGCATAGGCAGCACTGCCAAGAGTCCAGCCCCATCCTCCCCACGCTCTCATAGGGGTGGTTCGCTTCAGCAGCACGCAATGGAGGTGCTTGGGCACGCAAAGGTAACACGAGAGAGTCACAGGTGGGGTCATGCTGGTGCCAGGCTTGGTATCTGCAGCAGAAAGGACAATTGTTTCCTAGGGCCCTCTTTTGCATCGTGCAAAAAGCCACAAACTGCTGCAAGACTACCAAGCCCCTGAAGAGAGAAAGGTTTTTTCCCAACTGCAAACACAAAACCTGTCCCTCAAGTGCCAGACTGTGCAATACGAAGCACTGATGGCCCTCTGGCCACAGCTGCTTCTCTTTAGTCATAGTGTGAGCAAAGAGACACTCAAATAACACATTTGCACTGCCCTAGCTGCAGCTGGACTCACATCAAAACCCAAGGCACCGTGTGGAAAGCAATTACCCACTGCCAAATGGAGGAATGAAAAGCACTTCTCCACATCCCCTCTCCTAATGGCGCTGAACCAGATCCGGCAGCTCAACACAATGCTTCAGACACTTGCTCGCTCCCTGCCCACCCCCACCCTCCCTCTCCTTTCTTTGCCCTCTTCCCCTCTGTTTTTCCAAGCTACATCACAAAGATCCATCAGGCATACCAAGCTGAGAGTAATTTCACCAGAGCTTTTATCGACCAATCCAGGTTCTTGGCTGGCCTGGCAAGCTTTGTGTTGCTGCTTGTAAAACTGTGAAGCTCCTGGTTAGAGGCCACATTGCACTAATTTGCAGGATATAAACAGATATTGTGAGACCAACCATGAGATATGGGGAGGATTCA
Organism: Pogoniulus pusillus; assembly: GCF_015220805.1. Classification (NCBI taxonomy): domain Eukaryota; kingdom Metazoa; phylum Chordata; class Aves; order Piciformes; family Lybiidae; genus Pogoniulus; species Pogoniulus pusillus. Next base: position 49,210,138 of record NC_087265.1, on the reverse strand, counting down.
GTTAAGCTTCTTGCACGGACTTTGGGTCCCAGCTGGTGGCCAGACGTAACCCGGCCACATAGTTTAGAATCTGGGAAGGGATGCGTGGGGGAGGCAGAGGAGCAAAGGACTGGAGAACTCACAGCAGAAAGATTCAAGATGTGCTGTGAGCACAGCCTCAGAGAGTTGGGGCTGTGCAGGCTGGAGCAGAGGAGGCTCCCAGGTGACCTTCTGGTGGCCTGCCAGGATCTGAAGTGAGCTACAAAAATGCTGGGGAGGGACTTTTGAGGCTGTCAGGGAGTGACAGGAGTGGGGGGAATGGAGCATAGCTGGAGGTGGGGAGAGTGAGGCTGGAGGTGAGGAGGAAGTTGTTGAGCAGGAGAGTGGTGAGAGACTGGAATGGGTTGCCCAGGGAGGTGGTTGAGGCCCCATGGCTGGAGGTGTTTGAGGCCAGGCTGGCTGAGGCTGTGTGCAGCCTGCTCTAGGGTAAGGTGTCCCTGGCCCATGGCAGGGGGGCTGGAACTGGCTGCTCCTTGTGGTGCCTTCCAACCCTGACTGATTCTATGAATCTATGACTCCATGATATGGTTAGAATCATGCCAGCAGCAGTGGCAGTGATGGCAGAGCTGCAAACAGAGAGGTGTTACATACTCGATGGATGAGAAGAGGCTAGGTCTGTGCTGCTGGACTTGACCACAACGATCTACTTTGTGCCAGTAGGGTGTCCCTGGGCATGGCAGGGGGGTTGGCACTGGCTGCTCCTTGTGGTCCCTTCCAGCCCTGACTGATTCTGTGATTCTGTGCTGTTAAAACAGATAAGTAAATTAAAAGTTAGAGGTCTCACCTCACAGAGTGGGTGCTTGGTTTTCTCCAGAAACAAAAGAATCACCTGCATGATAAAAACAAACCACTGGGGACCAAAACAACAGCCTCGAGATGTTGGATGGCACAGCTTTGTGTTTCCAAGGCTGTCCTTTGGGGTGCTCTGTTTGGGAGGTGCAGCCTGTCGAGTTCAAATGAAATTAGAGCACTGATTTTTCTGCTGCAGGAAGCAAAGTGAGGTTCCCTGGCAGCCTGGTGAGTGCTTTGTTTGGGGTGGCTTATTTTAATTGTTTCAATTCATATTTTCCCTAGCTACTAAAATTTATGTCAGAGTGCAGCTTGCAGCACAACTCATTGACAGTGTCTGCTTTATTTCAATTGTTCCTGTTCATAAAATCATAAAATCAGAGAACCAACCAGCTTGGAAGAGAGCTCCAAGCTCAGCCAGCCCAACCTAGCACCCAGCTCTGGCCAATCAACCAGACCATGGCACTAAGTGCCCCAGCCAGCCTTGGCTGCAACACCTCCAGCCACGGCCACTCCACCACCTCCCTGGGCAGCACATTCCAATGCCAATCACTCTCTCTGACAACAACTTCCTCCTAACATCCAGCCCAGACCTCCCCTGGCACAGCTTGACACTGTGTCTCCTTGTTCTGTTGCTGCTTGCCTGGCAGCAGAGCCCAACCCCACCTGGCTATAGCCTCCCTGCAGGCAGCTGCAGACAGCAATGAGCTCTGCCCTGAGCCTCCTCTGCTGCAGGCTGCACACCCCCAGCTCCCTCAGCCTCTCCTCACAGGGCTCTGCTCCAAGCCTCTTTAGTTCTCTCTCCCATAAATCTAGGGGCCAGAACATCACCTTTGGAAAGAAACACCTCCATTCAGCGACCTGGGGTCTTAGGTACTTATTTTGCCACCTCTAATTCTTCTCTGTCACTTCCTAGCGGGCTAGAGGGCCAGTCTCCCACGAGAAACATACACCTCATTCTAGGTGATACTCTACCTCCATGGAAAAGCTGGACACCTACTCCCACAACAGAAAGTGCTGCATGGATGTGCCTCAACAAAGCAGTGAGCACACAGAAATAGTTCTTCACATGGCGAGATATTCAGGTCAGTCACTGTCAGGCATTGCTCACTGCTGTCACCTCAGGATGCACCATGAAGATGCTTGCACTGCCCATCCCGTGGGAATTGCTGGCTTACCAAAGATACATTGTCTTGATGCAGTCTTCCCCCAAGGGCCCTAAGCAGTGTACCCTACCAGCCCAAGGAGTGTCTCAGAGGATCTTCCACCCATCACAAGTGGTAACTTGGGCTGGCAGTTCGCAGGAGGTGCAGACCGCTCCTCACCAGCTGCAGTGTGGCAACTGCCTGGTGCATGTGAGCTTGGCCTGTGTTTCCTGAGTGCCTGGGGATGCTGTGCCTGCTTGACAGCAGAGGTATCTCCCCACTGAGAAGAGACTGTGTGGCAACCTGGGCAAGGACAGTGCCAGCATCAGTATCAGTGGAGATCTAAGCAGTTTGCAGAAGATGCTAAAGCTTTCTTAATGAGCAGGACAAGGGGACCACATCTCTGCACCTGGGGGTTGGATGTTCAGCGAGTCTGTGGGCAGGGCACGCAGCAAAGGAGAGGAGCTGTGTCTCCAAAGCTGCATCTGGGAAGGCCTGTTGCAGAGAATGCAGAAGGAGTCAAGGGAGGTTAAAAGGAGAGCGTGCCAGGACAGCAGAAGGAGCTAGCAAGAAGAGCACCGAACACATGCGCTAATTGCACGAGTAGCAAGGAAAGTATGAGAGGGAAAGGAGTCGAGAGGAAGCTGGAGGGGCCCCATCAGCCTGCTGCTGGGTCAGGTGCAAATGGTTTCAGCAGAGGCAGCTCACAGCTGTAGGGAGCAGGTGCAAGGGCAGACGAATGCTGCCCTGGGCCTGGGGAGCAGGCAGTGGGCAGGAAGGAAACTGTTTTTCCCAAGCTCCAAACAAGAGCACGCGAAAGAGGGAGGAGGAGGGAGAGCAACGTGCAGAAAGAAACAGCTCTGTCACTCTCCACTTCAGCAGCATGATGGGCAGATGAAAGACGAATTTACTTCAGCCAGTGCTGTCAGATGTTTCTGAGCTGTGGGACTTATCAGCTGTCAGAGCAGAAGAGACTAAGCTAAACAAAAAGCTTTCACAAGCCTCATTCCCAAATCTGTGCACCGCAGTGTGCCAGGAAAAATGATTTCTGTCTTTTGCTCTTGGATTTTTTTTTCTCTCCCCCTTTTCTCTGCTACTTCTAAATGCTTTCCTCTTTCTCTCGCTGGACAGCTGGAGGGAATCCAGGCGGCTGCTGTTCTTGTGGCTGCGCACTGAATGCGGCGGCGGGAGGCTCGCGAATGTCTCTCCAAGTAGCCAGGCACAATGACGGTGAGGGACAGTCTGTGTGGGGAGCAGAGGGCTTTCTCTGGGCTGAAGTGGCAGGGGGGTGGCAGTGTGGGCAGCCAGGGCTTCCTGTCTCTCCCATTATCTACCTCAAAACCTCCTGCTTCTGTGCCTCTGCTCTGCCTCCTCCCAAGGGCCAGCCTGCTCAGACGGCTCTAGCACACAAAGCTCCAGACGGCTCTGCACAGCAGCCTCGCAAGTGGCTTCCGCTGGGGCTTGCTCTAATTAATTCTTTTAAGCTGGAGTTTGGAGGTAATTGCCAGTCCAGATACTCTTGACTAGCTCAGATGAATACCCAGAGCTGCTCTGGAAGAGAAGGAGGCAAGAGCAGCTCTCCTATGCCAGATCAACACTCCACTGGTGCCCCAGAACCAGCAAGTAGGTCCACATGACTCCCGAGGGCCTTCACAACTCAGTTATGCAGGGATCCAGTGTGGTGTCTTCTCTGCAACAGAGGTCCATAACAGGTCACTGGGGAGAGACTCACATGGAGTGGCCCTTCCTTTGCATGGCTCATCTCTGAGCAGGTAAGACTCAGACAAGCACCTCTGAACCACAGGATGCTCAGCTTTTCAATGGACTCACACAAGCACCTCTGAACCACAGGATGCTCAGCTTTTCAATGGACTCACACAAGCACCTCTGAACCACAGGATGCTCAGCTTTTCAATGGACTCACACAAGCACCTCTGAACCACAGGATGCTCAGCTTTTCAATGGACTCACACAAGCACCTCTGAACCACAGGATGCTCAGCTTTTCAATCAGTCCAGACTATTCTGATGGTATTCTAAGGTGATTTCCTAAGTGATCACTCTCTCAGTGTCCAAGAGGATCTGAGGAGCAGGTTTGGAAGAGCAGAAAACAAGTTAACATCTTGCCATAAAGATGAGCCTGGCTGAAGAGGGAAACCAAAGCTCATGTTCTATATCCACCCTAGACAAAGCAGTCACACTTCTCTCCAGCTTATCATAGACTCAAGCAGGTTGGAAGAGACCTCCGAGGTCAGCCAGTCCAACCTAGCACCCAGCCCTGCCCAACCAACCAGACCATGGCACTAAGTGCCCCCAGCCAGCCTTGGCTTCAACACCTCCAGCCACAGCCACTCCACCACCTCCCTGGGCAGCCCATTCCAATGCCAATCACTCTCTCTGCCAACAACTTCCTCCTAACATCCAGCCTAGACCTGCCCTGGCACAGCTTGAGGCTGTATCCCCTTCTTCTGTTGCTGTTTGCCTGGCAGAAGAGCCAGCACTTGGCCTTGGTCAAACTAATCCCACTGGCCTCTGGTTCACCTGGTTATTATGGTGATGGTTCACCTGGTTATTATGGGTAACTCTGGCCCTCTGGTTATTATGAATGTATAGGTTACCAGGCATCAGCTAAGGTATTGTATCAGCAGTCTCAGCTGGAACAAACACAAGGGAATTTGGCAGGGCACAATATGTGAAAGAAGGGTTTAAGCTGTGCTACTCTGCTCTTGCTTCAGGCCAAGAGGAAAATCCCAGGTGGCTCCTTTAGCTCTGCTCATGCCTGGTAATTTGCCATGCTCTTTATCGTTTCACTCTGTCACACTCACTCTATGGACCTGGTTGACATTTTTCCCTCTTGTTTTCCTCTGCACTTTGGCTGTGTCTTTGCATCCTGTCCCTGTTTTGTTTCTGTCGACTCTTTAAACAGCTGCTGGGTTCTGCTCCAGAGGTTGCTGCATTCCAGCAGTGGGGAATGTGACTCCTGACATATGGGAAAGCTGGTGCCGTGCGCCAGGAGCTGTGAAGCTGAGAGGTGCAACACATCTAGGGGCAGCTTGTCAGCACTGCATGGCCACAGGAGAGGTCCCAGTTTGGACATGGGGTTGATGGTTTTCATGCATTTCAGCTTGGTGTCTACCAATAGTTCCTTGTGTTCACTTCCCAGCCCATCCCTGAGTCAGTCTCAGCAATCATCCTGCACTGGGAAGGCTTCACATGTGAAACCTCTTGCTGGAAGCAGTGCTCAGTCACCGACCACAAGGAGCACTGGAGACTGGAGCTGTCTGCCTGGTGCTGAGCGCCCGAGCAGCTGGGCTGCTCCCTGCTTCCCTCACGCTGCATTAGGGAGGCTCATGCTGCATTTGCCACGCTGAGCTGGCTCTCCACTTTCAAAACAGTTTCTGGGCTTCTCGGGAATCTCCCTGGGTCTCCCTCGCTCATTGGCCTGTACTTCCCTGCATCCTTCTTCTTTCCTTCTCGTGGTCAGTTGGTGCCAGTGCTCTCCACAAAGAAGGGCATCTTGACCCACTGACTTGACTCTTGTGTGCAATAGGCTCCAGTGAGTCTGAAGTCTCCTCTGCTTTTATCCCAGGACAGAGGGGAAGTTTCTGTCCTGCTCTGCAAGAAGGCATCTATGAGAGTGCTGCATTCATTTGTCCCTCTTCAGTTTCACAGACCACCTTCTGAGCTCCAGTGGGCCAGCAGTGGTCAGACATCAGCCAGGAGAGTGACCAGCAGAGAATATAGGCCTCATCTCAGTTTCCCACAACCTAATTGCCCTAGTGCCAGTACTGACCAGTACCAGTATCTTCAGCCTCAAAGCTCCACATCTCACTCACTGGCTGTGGATAGTGATGCTATTGGCATGGAAGAACATCTCAGTGTGGAAAGGACACCTGAAACCACTGCATCTAGTAGGAGCTTTGCTTCTCCTTGCTGACAGCAGAACATGAGTCTGAGTCTGCAGAACTCCACTCTTTCCAGCTGAGAAATCTCTGCCACATCCCCTTTCCTTTAGCTACTCCTGCTTCCACTTCAGAAGAACTCTTCAACAGCTGCCTCCATGGACCAGCTCAGTCCTCTCTCCAGACTGCTCAGTTAAGCCTCAGAGAACCTCACTTAATTCTCCCTAGGAGCTGCATGGCCATTTCCATGGAGAAATATCCCCACTCATGCTGTATCCCCACCTAATAAAATCAGGACACCTAGGGAACACTTTGAAACAGGCACTCATGAAAGCTGTGGATGTCTCAACTCAACCTGAGGGGAGAGGATCAAGAGGATCTTCAGCTTGGCCCACAGAGCAGGTCCCACTGCTGCTCCCCAGGCCCAGAAACAGCCTTTGCTTAGGTGATCATATAGCAAGAAACAAACCTCCACTGCAGTCTCAGACCAGGGTCTAAGGTTTATGCACATGAGACATGCTCTAAATTGCTGAAAACCTAACAAAGACCATCTTGCTGGCCAGGAAGGATTGCCAGCCCCAAGCAGTGGGGTGGAAATCCAGGGAAATGATGTGGGGTAGGGAGCCAGACACCCAGAATGGAAAAACATAGCTTGGATTTTTATTCAGGAGAGTAGGATTTGTCAGCAGCACGTCTCCCATTCTTCACTTCTATCCTTCAGCTGACACAAAGCAGAACAGGAGAGCTTGTGGGAACATTTCATGGAGGAGAAGACAGAAATTACTGTCCATTTAAAAGGGAGAGACAATTGGGATAGCCTAGAATGCAGCTGTAAGCCAAAGGTACCCCCAGGAGCAAGGAAGAGGACACAAAAAGACAGGCACAGAACCAGAAGTCACTCGTGGGCAGTCTGCACGTGGCCATCCATGACCTGTGAGTGCCACTAAAAGCCACCAACCTTTTGCAGCAGGATGAGGAAGGCCATGCCTAGCCAAAGCTTCTCCTTGGGAATTTCCCACCTGTCCCTCATCCAGTGAGAGAATGCAGCCTCTTCCCTCTCATTATTCACCCTTGAAACACCTCTGCAAATTCTGCCCCTCACTTCCTTCATCCTCCTCTGTCTGTTTCCCTGCAAGATGGGTGGCAAAGCCCTAAGCTCCAAAGATAATGCAGTGCAAGGCAGTTAGACACAGCTGTGCCTGGATATGGAGCACTTCCCTCTGCTGCTCACCACTGTCAGCTGAGAGTGGCACTGCTCACACAGAGAAAGGACCTCTCAACAAGGAAACAGCACAGGGCTTTTGCTCACCCAGGAAAGCTGAAGCACAACAGGACCTACCTACCTAAACTGCCTCCACAGCACCTAAAATAGGCTTAAAATCATAGAATCATAGAGTCAAGCAGGTTGGAAGAGACCTCCAAGCTCAGACAGTCCAACCTAGCACCCAGCCCTGCCCAACCAACCAGACCATGGCACTAAGTGCCCCAGCCAGCCTTGGCTTCAACACCTCCAGGCACAGCCACTGCACCACCTCCCTGGGCAGCCCATTCCAATGCCAATCACTCTCTCTGCCAGGAAGTTCCTCCTCACAGCCAGACCAGACCTCCCCTGACACAGCTTGAGGCTGTGTCCCCTTCTTCTGCTGCTGGCTGCCTGGCAGCAGAGCCCAACCCCACCTGGCTACAGCCTCCCTGCAGGGAGCTGCAGACAGCAATGAGCTCTGCCCTGAGCCTCCTCTGCTGCAGGCTGCACCCCCCCCAGCTCCCTCAGCCTCTCCTCACAGGGCTCTGCTCCAGGCCCCTCCCCAGCCTTGCTGCCCTGCTCCAAACACCTTCCAGCACCTCAACAGCTCTCTTGAATTCAGGAGCCCATCACTTGACAGAGCACTCAAAGTGTGGCCTGAGCAGTGCTGAGCACAGGGGCACAAGAACCTCCCACACTGCTCCTGAGCCAGCCCAGGATGCCATTGGCTCTGCTGCCCACCTGGGCACTGCTGCCTCCTCTTCAGCTCCTCTCTCCCAGCACCCCCAGCTCCCTCTCTGCCTGGCTGCTCTCAGCCACTCTGGCCCCAGCCTGTAGTGCTGCTTGGGGTTGTTGTGGCCAAAGTGTAGAACCCTGCCCTTGGCCTTGTTCAGTCTCACCCCATTGGCCTCTGCCCACCCATCCAGCCTGGCCAGGTCCCTCTGCAGGACTCTGCTACCCTCCAACAGCTCCACAGCTGCTCCTAGCTTGGTGTCATCTGCAAACCTACTGATGCTGAACTCAAACCCCTGGTCATATTTAGGACCACTGCAACAAACTCTTCTAGTGCAGCCTACTCAGACCAGTCTTTTCATGTGTGTCAGCAGGCAGTGGACCTCTCAGCATGTCCCAAAGCTGTTCTTCATGGAATGTGAGGCTCCAGCAGGATGGATCCCTGCTTCCCCAGGAACGGGCTGAAGGAATGCAAGGCAAGCTGATCTGGGGGCTCTTCGTCCCCCAATCATTCCTGACTCCACAACTGCACACAGCTCTGGGGACTCGTGCTCCTCTGTGTGAAGTACAAATCCTCCCCATCAGCTGTCTTCTGGCCTTGGAAACATCCTTAAGGCACTGAGGTGTGAACCCAAGCGGGTCTGCCCCTTTGCCGCTGCCAGGAAGCGCTGCAGAGCGCTGGCGTTTGTTCTCCTGGCCAGGCTGGCGGCAGCAGCACCTTGGCCGCGGCCACGCCGGGGCAGGCTGATTGATGGGCTGCGGCCCCAGCACAGGCAGCCCCAGCACAGGCAGCCCCAGCAAGGCAGCCCCAGCGCAGGCAGCCCCAGCACAGGCAGCCCCAGCACAGGCAGCCCCAGCAAGGCAGCCCCAGCGCAGGCAGCCCCAGCGCAGGCAGCCCCAGCACAGGCAGCCCCAGCGCAGGCAGCCCCAGCGCAGGCAGCCCCAGCACAGGCAGCCCCAGCACAGGCAGCCCCAGCGCAGGCAGCCCCAGCGCAGGCAGCCCCAGCGCAGGCAGCCCCAGCAGGGCGTGGACTTGCTCGGACCTTCTCCTAACAGCTTCTGCAGGGGAGCAGCTCTGCACCATTAAGCGAAGAACCTGGGGGTCTCTAATTTATCGGGTGGGAAGTGAGCATAATTGCTTTTCAGGCAGCCAGCGCAGCCGAGGTGCGCTCGCAGCGGAAGCACACTGGGAAGCGGGGGGGGGTCAGATGCTGCCTGCATTCCGGTGAAACTGAACCTTGGAGCTCGGCACCAGGCTTGGGAAAGGAGTGTGAGGCCGGGGTGCAGAGGAGGACAGGCTGTTATATAGAGTGAGTGACAGATTAATCTCGTAGCCTGGGCTCTGAGGCTCCGCAGGTGTTCAGAGCAGGGCTTGGACCAGCCAGACTTGCAGACAATAAATCCAGCCCCTGCACGGGGCCATCGCGGCTGATTTTGCTAGGGGCAGCATCAGGTGTGCGATGGGATGCGGGTCCCCCCCCGCAAGGAGTGGCAGGGCTGGGTGACAATGGAGAGCTAATTGCTTGCCCCTTCTCTGGGTTTAGTGTTACACTGCGTTGCCGAGGCAGGAGTCATTGCATCAAGAGAATCATAGCTCCAAGGCAGACGACACTTTCCCTTCTCCCGAGCAGAGGGCTGGGATTGTCCCCTGGCACAGCAGGGCTGTAGTCGGTGTTTGTTTAAGCTGCAAGCATGATGTTAGAAGGCAGCCTGACCAAAGAAAAGCTTGGGCCGTAGCTCAGTCTGCAAGCCAGCACTCCTCCAAAGTGCAGCAGTGGCTTGACCAGTGACTGGTCTCTAGAACTGGGGTGGAGCAGAGCTGGAGGTGCTTAGGTTCAGGCTGGACGTGAGGAGGAAGTTGTTCAGGGTGAGAGGCTGGAATGGGTTGCCCAGGGAGGTGGTTGAGGCCCCATGGCTGGAGGTGTTTGAGGCCAGGCTGGCTGAGGCTGTGTGCAGCCTGCTCTAGGGTAGGGTGTCCCTGGGCATGGCAGGGGGGGTGGAACTGGCTGCTCCTTGTGGTCCCTTCCAACCCTGACTGATTCTGTGATTCTGTGTTCCTATGTGTCAGCAGTACCACACCTTCAAAATCACTTGGGACAAGCACAGCCACTGAGGCAGGATGGATTCCTCCAGCTAACCAAGCCTACCCAAGAGGCAGGACCAGTGGGGCTTGCTGCCATGCCCAGGAAGACAACTGTTAGGAGGACAGCAGCTGAAAAGGGAGAATCTAAATGTGCTTTTAAATTCCTAGGGGGAAAAACCCACGGGAGCTGACATCCTTAGCAAGTAGGCAGATTTCTGTAGGAGGCACAAGAGGGCAAACACAAATGCTTCATCTGAGAGGAAGAGACTGAAATCTTGCCATGAGTGATCCTGGCAAGCCCAGCACACAGGCTTTCCTCCAGTGCAGCCAGAAGGCAGAGAAAACTCAGTATTTTGAGACCTGGAGGCTCTCTGTATGCCATCCCTCCCCTGGATGTGGAGGGCTGTCCTTGAGCAGCAGTCCTTACCCCTGCTCTGCAGCACCCCATGAGAGCCATGTAAATGTCATCTCTTCCAGCCTTTAGGTGAAACCAACTCATCAGTGATATCTTAATAACATTTAACATCTGCACACACCTCCCCTGGGTTCAATAAATACATTCTGGGCTCATCTTCCATCCCTCCTACAAATACTAGTTAAAAGAAGAGAAATGGTGTGGGGGGGATCACCCCAGATGAGGCACAGTGCTCTGAGGCTTGGGTCTCAGAGCCTTCCTCATGCTGAAACTCTCCCGTGAATGAAATACATCTCACATGGGGAGAGACGTAGAGAGTGGTGATCTATCAGCTGCTAAAAGGCATCAGCACTAAGTAAGGATGGGGAGAAGCAGGTTCTGGGGGAAGGAGAGGATTGTTCAGCAGGACAGGCAGTGGTGTTAGCAGCAGAAGCATTTATGGAGGCCATCAATCCTCGTGTTTCTAGGTCTGGGCGGTCCAGCAGCTGGGATCAGGCAAGAGTTTCCTCCCCTGCATCATGCAGCACTGGTGCCAAGGGCCTGAATTACGATGCTGAGCAGTGCAGAGGAAAGGGGTTCCAACTTCTGACATGTCCTGTGTTGGCTGAGCACCAGAACCAGTGCAACAGGCTGCACGGGGCACCAAACTGCAGCACCAAGCCTTGCAGCAGCGGCAGGGCTGCAGGTGGCTGCAAGAGTGGTACACAAACACACTGTATCTGTGCTCCCAGACCGGATGGTGTCATCACTCCTTGCTCTACAGTACAAGCAGAGGTCCACAAGGACTGCGGGAGGCCCCTGAATGCCAAGAGGGTCCCCGGATTTCCCCTTCCTCTCCCCAGGGTGGTGGAAAGGGATCCTGGTCCATAACAAAGCCTGGGATGCAGGTGCCTCTTTAACCCATCGTTTCCCTTTGTCTCCCATGACTGCCCTGTGTCCCAGGTGCTGTGTCATGTGTGAGATCATCAGGCAGGTGATGATGGTGTTGCTCTATGCTTGTACAGTGCCTAGGAGCTGAAGCCATTCCCCAGAGCTCACAAGCTCAACAGCACCAGAACTAACAAACCAGCACAGGCAGGGTGTGGATTCAGCAAAGAAACCTAACCACAGGTGAGCAGGGGAAATTCAGCTCGGGGGTGGAAATAAAATGGGCAAGCAAAGCTCTTAAGGCTAATGACATTTTCCTGGCTGTCATGAGGGATGCAAAAACCAAACACAAAATGAGCCTTTCCTGTTGATTTTGCTATTTCCTCAAGCCAGTGATTATTTCCCCCACTTGCTTTCAGCTCCCAAACTTTATTCTAGTGCTCTCAGAGGCTACAAAGATCCTACCCGAGGTATTTATTGGGGAGGTTTTGACATGGCCCATTTAGGCACAGGAAACTCCTCTGGACTTTTATAAGGGCAAAGTGATATGTGCAAATTATCAGTTCTCCTGGGAATTTATAGCAGCAATAACTCAGTTCCTAGCACAACGGCACTGGAGAGGCATTCTTAACCTCCTCAGCTTTAACTCTTAATAGTAAGCTGTCATCTTTTCAGGTGTTTGGAGAAGAGGTGAGCAGCTCCTCTTCCACACACACCCTTCGTGCAGCTTCTTTGCCTCCGAATTTAACCGAAGACTGAAAGAGTTGGGGCTGTGCAGGCTGGAGGAAAGGAGGCTCCCAGGGGACCTTCTGGTGGCCTGCCAGGATCTGAAGGGGACCTCTGAAACCACTGGGGAGGGGCTTGTGAGGCTGTCAGGGAGTGACAGGAGTGGGGAGCAAAGCTGGAGGTGGGGAGATTCAGCCTGGCCATGAGGAGGAAGTTGTTGAGCAGGAGAGTGGTGAGAGGCTGGAATGGGTTGCCCACAGAGGTGGTTGAGGCCCCATGGCTGGAGGTGTTTGAGGCCAGGCTGGCTGAGGCTGTGTGCAGCCTGCTCTAGGGTAGGGTGTCCCTGGGCATGGCAGGGGGGTTGGCACTGGCTGCTCCTTGTGGTCCCTTCCAACTCTGGCTGACACTATGAGTCTATGACTCCATGATATGGTTAGAGTCATGCCAGCAGCAGTGGCAGTGATGGCAGAGTTGCAAACAGAGAGGTGTTACATACTCGATGGATGAGAAGAGGCTAGGTCTGTGCTGCTGGACTTGACCACAACGATCTACTTTGTGCCAGTAGGGTGTCCCTGGGCATGGCAGGGGGGTTGGCACTGGCTGCTCCTTGTGGTCCCCTCCAGCCCTGACTGACTCTCTGATTCTATGTGTTTACCCACAAATAGGATCTCGACTTAGGACAGAAGTCTTCTAGGGACCTTAACACACATAACAAATCATCACTGTGCTGTGGGGAGCTCTGGGAATCCAGCTCACTAGATCACCTCTGCATCATCTCAGCCACTTACAGATCCCCCACAGTTGGAAATGGTGTGATTGGGTAGGGCTGGAGGTCACTTTTTGGCCTTTTGTCTTCTGAATGGAGCAGTCCTGAGGCCAAGGTAGAAGAAATTGACCTCTACAAAGGCACTGAAGATGGGCACTAAGAGAGTAAAAGGGCACTTGGTGAACCAGGGAGAAAGGCTGTCATAAGAGAGGAGCAAGCAGCTTGACTGCAGCACTACCAAGGCAGTTAAGATGATTTCATAGCTGTGAAAACCTTCCAGGAAGATGTCTGCACCACCCACCGTGGTGCATATGCTCAAATGACACCCCTCGACCTGACAACTACACAAACAGAATCCCCTTTAGAGGACCATCTTGTGGCACCTGTCAAAGACCCTCCTGATCCTCTAACACAAGGTCTGAGTGGAGAGATGGGGAACTTAACACCACACCCACATGCTGCCTAACCCCACGGAGAAAACACAGGCAGAGAGAAATCCTTCCCAATCTGTCATCCACACCCAACCTGCCAGGAAGCAGGACCTAGCCATAAGCACACTGTGGGAAGGAAAATGCATTGCTACTACACACTGAAACATGCTAGGAGGATAGGATGAGGCTGTGTTCAAGGCTAGCCAGCAGCCAGAGGGTCTCCAATGTGCATGCTGTCTAAAGAGCCCTCTGTGCTTGCCACTGCAAATGTTCAGCATGGCAGTGCAAGATCTGTTCTTCATCACCACCATGGTGTTAAAGGGAGGCTTGCTCTGATTGCCCTGCCTTTCTGTGCAGAGGAGATCAAGCACCAGCTGCTGGGACCATGAGCTAATCACAGAGTCTCTTAGACTGGCAAAGCCCTCGGAGCTCATTGAGTCCAATCATGAGTTTCACACTGACAAGTCCCTGACCAAACCAAATCCCTCAGCACAGCATTTCAGCACTGTGAATGGCTGTGGTTGGAGAGGACCACCAGGATCAGCCAGTCCAACCTTCATCCCAGCAGCCTTCATCACCAGACCATGGCCTCAAGCACCACATCCACTCTCCTCTTAAACACCTCCAGGGATGGTGACTCCACCACCTCCCTGGGCAGCCTGTGCCAGTGCCTGACACCTGCTCAGCAAAGAACTTCCTCCCACCAGCCAACCTAAACCTGATGCAACTTGAGGCCATTTCCTCTTGTCCTAGCATTAGTAACGGGGGAGAAGAGACCAGGTGCTAAGTCTGGATCAGAGACACCTCCATCACCAAAGCCACCAGACCAAGCCTGCAAGCTCAGCCTAGGCTCTACTCTTCATTTCTTGAGGCTCCCCACTGCGATGGGGAAAAGCCATTTCCTTTTGCAGCCCCTTTGCCTGGTCAATGAATTAAGATGCTGCTCTCCAGGGACATCCTGCTGGAATGCCTCTGACATACTTCTCCGGTGTTGCATTGGGCTCATGGGAACTGCTGTCCTCCCAAATAAGATCAGGGGGACGTCTACCCCATCTGCCTGTCTCCAAGAGCAGACAACACCAGATGCTGGAGGTGAGGATGCAGGAAACTCCTGTGGTCAGGAGTTATAGGATATCCTATCTAGGGAGACATTTCCCTCCCAGAATCCTGTTGCTGAATGGTAACGAGCGAGCTGGAACGTGAGGCTGCTGCCTTCTCTAAGGCTATCTGCCTGTGAGCAAACACAAGGAGCTGCTATTTATGGGTTACCCTCTCTCAGCTGAGCTGCTGTAAATAACCATATATGCCAATGGTCTGTTCCTGCTGAGAGATAAAATGTGTTAGCTTAAAACTCAATGAGCTCCCAGCTCAGCCCTGGCTCTTCCCAAAGAAACAAACTGCAATAAAGTAAGAGTTTGGCTCATGTTTGATCAGCTCCATCCATCTGAACACACCCCACTGTTCCTGAAGCAAGTATGCATTGAAGCAAGATCATACTGGAATTGCACAGCAAGTGGAACTCTGAGAGCTGGCTCTGTTAGGTACAGCACTGCCACAACTGGGCATAAATTCTCACAGAGAGCAGAAGAACAAAGGGAAGCTAAAAAAGAGAGGAAAAGAAATGTGGTGCTGCTCTTATTAAAGCACCCAGACACAAAATGCAAGTTTGAAATCTCAATATGCTGTGCTTCAATTTGTAGTTTTGTTTTACAGAGTGAAAACAACAAAAAAGAGCCCCAACAATAAAAGCCTTACATTCCACAGCAGCAAGTCAGGACAAAGATGGGGCTGCAACCATGTCTGCAGGAGGAGAAACTGAAAAGGTGCAAGACAGTTACCAAGAGAGAAAAGCAGCCAGGACTGTGGGGGTGGTGAGCTCTACCTCCAGGGCTGACTGCTGGGAGACTGAAAGCAACCTTCCAGTAAAGGCCTGGTCTGCAGAGCAATGGGGGTGCCTGAATCCATGGGCTCCTGCTGATTAATTCCTTGCTCTGCAAAAAGAGATAGGTGAAGATGTTTAGGAAACTGAGAAAATTAATCTTCTGCAGCTCTGTGGGCTTCAGCACTCAGTTGTGTGGAGACAAGCACAGTGTCCAAACCTGAGGAGAGGGACTTGGGGGTGCTGCTGGAGGAGAAGCTCAGCAGGAGCCAGCAGTGTGCACTTGCAGCCCAGAAAGCCAAGCAGAGCCTGGGCTGCAGCAGCAGAAGTGTGGCCAGCAGGGCCAGGGAGGTGATCCTCCTCCTCTGCTCTGCTCTGTTCTGGAGCCCCTGGGACAAGAGGGCTGTGGAGATGCTGGAGAGTGTCCAGAGCAGGGCCAGGAGGATGCTCAGAGGCTGCAGCAGCTCTGCTGTGAGCACAGACTGAAAGAGTTGGGGCTGTGCAGGCTGGAGCAGAGGAGGCTCCCAGGGGACCTTCTGGTGGCCTTCCAGGATCTGAAGGGGGCTACAAAAAAGCTGGAGAGGAACTTTTGAGGCTGTCAGGGAGTGAGAGGAGTGGGGGGAACGGAGCAAAGCTGGAGATGGGGAGAGTCAGGCTGGAGGTGAGGAGGAAGTTGTTGAGCAGGAGAGTGGTGAGAGGCTGGAATGGGTTGCCCAGGGAGGTGTTTGAGGCCAGGCTGGCTGAGGCTGTGTGCAGCCTGCTCTAGGGTAGGGTGTCCCTGGGCATGACATGGGGGTTGGACCTAGATGATCCTTGTGGTCCCTTCCAGCCCTGACTGATTCTATGAGTCTATGACTCCATGATATGGTTAGAATCATGCCAGCAGCAGTGGCAGTGATGGCAGAGTTGCAAACAGAGAGGTGTTAGATAGTTGATGGATGAGAAGAGACTAGATCTGTGCTGCTGGACTTGACCACAATGATCTACTTTGTGCCAGTTCTGATCAGGCAAAGCCAAACCCCAAACTATCCTTGGCACTGCTGGATGCAGGCAGAGTAGCTTAGCCAGCAGGTAATGAGTAGCTAAGCAGGTCATTTGGCAGCCAGGATGGCTGATGAATCCCCAGCTCCATGGCTTTGTGCCTTGTGAGTCATCCTCCATCCCAATTAGCTGGTTTTAGAAAAGGCTGAGTCCATGCCCTGGCTTCCCCTGGACACAGGCACTGAAGTTCTCCTCTTTCAGCCAGCTGCTCACCTCATAAAATGACCCAGTGCATATGAAACATGTACCCACAGCTTGTATTCTGGTTGCTTTAGGGACCAGGGTGCCCAAGATAACAGCCCTCCCTGAAATGACTGTCTCTAAGAATCTCAGCCTGCATCTGGGACAGGGTCAGCTCGACCAACCCTGGCTAGGCAAACTCCCTGCTTTGCTGTTAAGGACTCCCATTCCTGACACACTTTCAGCCTTTCCCAGCAGCCTCTGACGTTTCAGTGTCATCCACCCCAGCTCAGAAAGCAGCAGTAAGACTGCACTACACAAGGCCCTGAGCAACTTCAGCCCTGCTTTGAGAAGCAACCTGCATTAGAGACCTCCTGAAGTGCCCTTCAGCCTAAACTGTCCCAGCTTAAACTATGCCGCTCCAAGGGGACAACCAGCACTGGAGATGTGCTGCAACGTTCCCCCTGTCTGGCTGCAAGCAGGCAGGGATGCGTTGAGCCTCTGCACCAACGTGCTGGTTGGACTGCTGAAAGACAGCTGCCTTCAGCCACGGTGGAAGAGGCAGGCAAGGCTGCCTCCAGCTGCTGGCTTCATTGGAGCCTTTCTAAACTGCTGCCAATCAACACAAAGCAGCTCCTCACAGCACTGGAAAAGATAGAAATGAATAAGGAAAGAGAGAGAGAGAGAAGGAGAGAGAAAGGAAAGGAAGGAAAGGCAGGAAGAAAGGCAGGAAGGAAGGCAGGAAGGAAGGCAGGAAGGAAGGAAGGAAGGCAGGAAGGCAGGCAGAAAGAAAGAAAGAAAGAAAGAAAGAAAGAAAGAAAGAAAGAAAGAAAGAAAGAAAGAAAGAAAGAAAGAAAGAAAGAAAGAAAGAAAGAAAGAAAGAAAGAAAGAAAGAAAGGAAGGAAGAAAGGAAGGAAGGAAGGAAGGAAGGAAGGAAGGAAGGAGGGAAGGAGGGAAGGAGGGAAGGAGGGAAGGAGGGAAGGAGGGAAGGAGGGAAGGAGGGAAGGAGGGAAGGAGGGAAGGAGGGAAGGAGGGAAGGAGGGAAGGAGGGAAGGAGGGAAGGAGGGAAGGAGGGAAGGAGGGAAGGAGGGAAGGAAGGAAGGAAGGAAGGAAGGAAGGAAGGAAGGAAGGAAGGAAGGAAGGAAGGAAGGAAGGAAGGAAGGAAGGAAGGAAGAGAGAGAGAGAACATGCTGTCAACTTAACACTTGAACCTCCTGAGGGCTACCTTGTATCTGATCTCTCCACTTCCCCCTCCCAGCCCTCGTTACACCAACGCAGCCCTCAAGTCAGTCCTGGCCTCTCTCTCCCTCTTGCGCAGCGTTTGCCTGCCACACGAGAAGTCTCTGCTGCTGCAGCGAAGGCTGAGGGCAAGCAGGGACCAAGGCTCTTTCTCTGCCGATGTGCACACACCTCCCGGACTCCTCCATGCTTCTCGCTGCTGGCCATAAGAGACTCCGCTGGCAGCACTAAGCAGAGGGAACAGCTGTGCGCGTCCCCGGCCGGGGGGCTGATGGCAGCGCAGATAACCAAGGACTGCTATTGTGTTTCCAAAGCAGCGCTGGGGGGGATGTCCTTCCATGCGACATGGCATGGCAAGAGATCAAACGGGTCTTTACCCATGAGAAGCCCCAGGGGGTTGCTGTGAGAAGCAGAGTCCAGGGCTTTCTAGAGCTCTGCAGCTGACTCATTTTCCATTGCCTAGGTCCTCACACACAGCAAAGGCTGACCCTGGAATACACCCGAGCAATACACAGGGCATTCCAGAAGAGGGTGTTCCCAAAATAAGATCACATCCAGCTCTGGAGCCCCTGGGACAAGAGGGATGTGGAGATGCTGGAGCGTGAACAAAGAAGGGCCAGGAGGATGCTCAGAGGGCTGGACGGGGCTGGGTGCTAGGTTGGAGGTCTCTTCCAACCTGCTTCATTCTATGATTCTGTGATTCTATGACTCTATGCTGTGAGCACAGACTCAAAGAGTTGGGGCTGTGCAGGCTGGAGCAGAGGAGGCTCCCAGGGGACCTTCTGGTGGCCTTCCAGGACCTGAAGTGGGCGACAAGAAAGCTGGGGAGGGACTTCTGAGGCTGTGAGGGAGTGGCAGGAGTGGGGGAAATGGAGCAAAGCTGGAGGTGGGGAGAGTCAGCCTGGAGGTGAAGAGGAAGTTTTTCATCATGAGAGTGGTGAGAGCCTGGACTGGGAATCACACTTTAGTGTGATTGCAACAAATGCAAGGATCTGGGGGGGAAAAAACAAACCAAAACTGGTCCTCAGTAGGAATGTATACATTGTGAGAGCCTGGCAGGGGTTGCCAGGGAGGTGGTTGAGGCCCCATGGCTGGAGGTGTTTGAGGCCAGGCTGGCTGAGGCTGTGTGCAGCCTGCTCTAGGGTAGGGTGTCCCTGGGCATGGCAGGGGGGTTGGCACTGGCTGATCCTTGAGGTTCCTCCCAGCCCTGACTGATTGTGTGATCTAATAGGTAATATCTTTGAGAATCAATTGCTGCAGGATACACCAGCACAGAGCTTATGAAGGGAGTCCAACAAGTTCTGAGATTGTTTTATGTCCTGGGCCAACATGACCAAGCTGATCCTGAGGCAGGATGTGTCTCAATGTGTCTTCCTTTTCCTTTTCCTTTCCCTTCTCTTCCCAGGTTGGAGAATTAACTGAGCTCCCACCACAACCTACCTCCCAGAAGATCCCAGACACATTTTTAACAGCAGCCCTCTCAACCCTGCTGGATACCTGCTCTCTCATGGTGGTGAAAGGTGGTGGCTATTCAAACACAATCTCAGCCAGACACAGCAGATTGAGCCAAAGGGTCAGAATCACTTCCTCCAGCCAAGCAAGCAGGATGTCTTTGGGAAAGCAGCATGCAGTTGCCCCTGCAGGAATGAGGTAAAGGCAACAGAAGCCTTTCCTGCAAGGCTTTTCCACAATGCTGTTAGTGACTCAAAGTAGCTGTGTCCCCTTGGTATGTACTGGTAGTCACCTCTAAGGCCAAGATACATCTACAAGGATGATGAGAGGACTGGAGGGCTGCCTTATGAGGAGAGGCTGAGGGACCTGGGGCTGCTCATTCCGGAGAAGAGAAGACTGAGAGGAGATTCAATCAATGTTTATAAACATCTGAGGGCAGGGGGTCAGGAGAGGGGGGACAGGCTCTGCCCACTGCTCCCTGGGATAGGACAAGGAGCAATGGGTGTAAGCTTCTTCCTTTTTTTTTTTTTTTTCTTTTTCTTTTCCTTCTTTTTCTTTTCATTTTCCTTTTCCTTTTTTTTTCTTTTCCTTTTTCTATTTGTTTTATTCTTATTTTTCCTTTTTTTCTTTTTCCCTTCTTTTTTTCTTTTTCCCTTTTCTTTTTCTTTTTCCTTTCTTTTTCTTTCTCTTTTTCCTTTCAACAGCCTTTGTGATTAATCTTTGCCTGCTGTCACGGTGCTGCTCTGCAACTGTAGCAGGCCAGGGAACTTAGCTGCTGACTCTGCAAGTACTGCTCATGAGGATTTGATGGCCTTTCATCCACGAGGACAGCTGAACAACCATGAGCAGGGGCCCTGTTTCCTCAGGCGAGTTACCTGAGTTTGGATGTTTGGACTGGAAACAATACCCACACCCACACCCACCCCACAGCAAGCACCTCAGCGCCTGTAAGAGGAAGTCACTTTTTCCGCGGCAGCATTCAAGTGGGGAGCTTGTGGCCAGCTGGTCAGTCGAATTCCCTCCTTTCCAGATGGTCAGTCGAATTCCCTTCTTCCCAAGGACCCAATGCACTCCTATCACTCTGCGAATCAGAGGCATCCCGCAGGATTTGGCGTGAGGGAGGGTGCAAGATTCTTGGTCCGATCCCATCCGATGGAGCAGGAGTCCATTCCTCCCTCCACAGGCCCCGGTGCAGCAAAGCCCTTAAGCACGTGCAAAACCCCCCTTGACTCGAGTGGAATTTCTCACCGGCTTAACGCTAAGCGCAGGGCTGCGCTCCCAGCGGCGCCGCAGCCTGCTTCTGCAGCGGCCGGGCGAGGCGCCCCCGACCCGCTGCGCGGCTCACACGTCCCGCCCGGCACCGCTTCTTGCTCCGCCGGGCGAGGTCTGTGCTCAGAGAGCCGGAGCTGCTCCGGCACAGGAGATGCCTAATCGCTGAGCATCCTACCCTTGCGCCTAGCTCTCAGCAATGCATTAAGCTGTCAGATGGGCAGGGGGAGGGGAATCCTGTTTAAACTTGCTTCTTATCAGTCACTGAAACAGGCTGCTAAGGGGAGAGGGGGCACAAAGATCCGAGTAAAGCAGACCCACCCCGGGAAAGGATCGTAGAATCCTTGGAGGGGGTCTTTAAAGGTGATCTAGCACAAATTCTCTGCAGGGGACAGGGACTAGATTAAGTAGCTCAGAGCTCCATCCACCATGGCCTGGAGTATTTCCAGAGATTAGTGCCATGGTCTGGTTGATTGGCCAGGGCTGGGTAATAGGTTGGATTGGATTAGCTTGCAGGGCTCTTCCAACCTGATTGATTCCATTATTCTTCTATCATTTCTCTGAGCAACCTTTCCCTTATCATGAAATATTTCTTCTTTACATATAGCACCATAAAATATTTCTTCTTTATATATAGCCTAAATCTCACCTCTCTTAGTTTAGAATCATCATCCCTAGACCTATTGCAACAAACCCTGCTAATAAGTTTGTCCCCATCTTCCTTGCCATTGGAATGGGCTGCCCAGGGAGGTGGTGGAGTTGCCATCCCTGGAGGTGTTCAAGCAAGGCCTGGATCCCCATCCAGACCACTTAGTGCCACTGTTTAGGTGACTGGATAAGGTTGGGTGCTAGGTTGGACTGGATGAGCTTGGAGGTCTCTTCCAACCTGCTTGATTCTATGATTCTGTGATTCCTTATAGGACCACTTCAAGCACTGAAAAGCCACAATAAGCTCTCCCTGGAGTCTTTTCTTTTCCAAGCTGAATAACCCAAATTCTTTCAGCCTTTCTCCACAGGATAGGGAGAAGAAAGAGACTTGACACATTGAAGAAAAGATGCTGAGTTTAATGAGAGCTGGGAGCAGGCAGCAATCTGGTTGTAAGAAACTTATCTAAGACATAAGAAAGTTCCCTCAGCAGACAACAAATCCATGGTCAACACTTCATGCCCTTTGCTCCTCTCTTTTAAGAAGAGAAGCCAAAAGAAAGCAACCATGTTTTCTCCAGCTGCTTATTTCATCCTTTTCCATTGAGTCTTCTTGGCCCAAAAAAAGCTTAAGCAGAGCTTTTTGCACCTGTAGGGCTTGTCCTTCTCTCCTGTCCTCTCCTGTGACTATGGTATACATAGGAACACCACTGCTAAGAGACCAGATACAGAGATGCCTGAGAAGCATTGCATGGAAACTGCAGCTGTGACAGGGCTGATGGGAAAGGATCCAGAAGGTGCTACAGAGAATAAGACTAAAAAGTTCTTCTAGGAACATTTTACTTAAGAAGTTGGTCCATTAAGCTCCTGTCTGTTCTGTCACATTTCCAGCTCCACCTTGCCAGTGCAAACACCATGAGGAGGATCTTCAGCAGCAGAGACTAATAAGATATTTGTTCAAGTGTTTCCCATGGGAGACATCTGAACCTGGTCAACTTCTATCGACCTTTCACCTGTTCTTGTGCCAGAGGACCTAGTGAAAGGCACCAACTCTTGCTTTTGTTTGTGGACCCCATTGGATTCGACTGCTGCAGCTCTGCTGTCCCAACCATGTGTGCTTTGGCACAGGCTGAATACCTGCAGAAATGTTGACACCTGCCCCATGTTTCCTTAAGGGGGGTTGGAGTTCATGGGGGGCCCTTTACTTTTGAAAAGCTGTGTGCAGAAAGTTGTTGACTGAGACACAAGTGACTCTAACAAATGCTTGAGCCAGAAATGTGAGGTATGTCAGATTCTCTCTGCTGCTAGGAGGGCTAACAGCAACTCTGCAGAGATAAGAAAGGCAGTAAAGCTGTACCAGCCATCCTCACCTTCCTTCTATTTGCTTTGCAATATTCCAGTGGAAAGTACTTCAAGGACTCTGTGTCACAAGATCAGTCACCAGGCTGACATTTTTCAATGCCTTTCTGAGTTCCCACTGACCAGTTCATCTAAACATTCTTTTGCCTTGTGAAGAAGTGTCTGCTATGGTCCAACATTGGCAGAATGGAGACACCATACCCAGCATCTGATGGATGTAGCAGGAGCAGTGTGGGCAGCAGGACAAGGGAGGTTCTTTTGCCCCTGTGCTCAGCACTGCTCAGGCCACACCTTCAGTCCTGTGTCCAGTTCTGGGCTCCTCCATTGCAGAGAGATGCTGAGGTGCTGGAAGGTGTCCAGAGCAGGGCAGCAAGGCTGGGGAGGGTCCTGGAGCACAGCCCTGTGAGGAGAGGCTGAGGGAGCTGGGGGTGTGCAGCCTGCAGCAGAGGAGGCTCAGGGCAGAGTTGATTGCTGTCTGCAGCTGCCTGCAGGGAGGCTGTAGCCAGGTGGGGTTGGGGTCTTCTCCCAAGGAGACACAGTGTCAAGCTGTGCCAGGGCAGGTCTAGGCTGGATGTTAGGAGGAAGTTGTTGTCAGAGAGAGTGATTGGCATTGGAATGGGCTGCCCAGGGAGGTGGTGGAGTTGCTGTCCCTGGAGGTGTTGAAGCCAAGCCTGGCTGGGGCACTTAGTGCCACGGTCTGGTTGGTTGGGCAGGGCTGGGTGCTAGGTTGGGCTGGCTGAGCTTGGAGGTCTCTTCCAACCAGCTTGATTCTATGATTCTATGTTTGCCCTAAGTTACTGGTTACAGTTCCCATGATGGATTCACATTTGCTGAGAGAAAGTTGTTGTGACTGTTTCTGTCATAAATCTATGTCTGAATTGGCAAGAACATAACTTTTTTTTTTCTCCTGCAGTATAAAAGGATCTAAAATAATATTTTGCCCTAATCTCTGTCCCAGAATGAAAATACATAGAAATCAATCCAGATGGAAGTTGCCAGCTGGTCACAGCTGACAAGGAAAATTTGATAGAGAAAAGTGGTCCTGTTGGTTCTTCAGTTCCTTATTTCAATAAATAAAAGCAAGTTGAGAGCATGCAATGGACTAGTGGAAGATTCAAAAGTGCAGTGTTGGCTTTCATAAGAATCCTCCAGAAGGAATATTTTCATCTGTCCCACTTAGAAAATGGATTAACTAGAAGTTACATAGAATCAGGCAGGGTGAAAGAGAGCTCCAAGCTCAGCCAGCCCAACCTAGCACCCAGCCCTGCCCAACCAACCACACCATGGCACTAAGTGCCTCAGCCAGCCTTGGCTTCAACACCTCCAGGCACAGTGACTCCACCACCTCCCTGGGCAGCCCATTCCAATGCCAATCACTCTCTCTGACAACAACTTCCTCCTCACATCCAGCCTAGACCTGCCCTGGCACAACCTGAGGCTGTGTCTCCTTGGGAGCAGAGCCCAACCCCACCTGGCTACAGCCTCCCTGCAGGCAGCTGCAGACAGCAATGAGCTCTGCCCTGAGCCTCCTCTGCTGCAGGCTGCACACCCCCAGCTCCCTCAGCCTCTCCTCACAGGGCTCTGCTCCAGGACCCTCCCCAGCCTTGCTGCCCTTCTCCAAACACCTTCCAGCACCTCAGCATCTCTCTGCAATGGAGGAGCCCAGAACTGGACACAGCACTCAAGGGGTGGCCTGAGCAGTGCTGAGCACAGGGGCAAAAGAACCTCCCTTGTCCTGCTGCCCACACTGCTCCTGAGCCAGCCCAGGATGCCATTGGCTCTGCTGCCCACCTGGGCACACTGCTGCCTCAGCTTCAGCTGCTCTCTTCCAGTAGTGTGCCTCCTGGTAAAAGAGCTAACACAAACAGCCTTAGACTTAAAGACTTGGCCTTAAATTAGTCTCCCAGGAGGGGAAAAAAAAACAAAACCCATTGGTCTCATTTGATAAAACATTCCACACTAATCATCTGGCTGTGATAATTACTGATCCATCCTCTGAGTGGGCAGAGAGAAGAGAGGAGATCATTAACAGCTTTATTCAGTCTCTGCTTTGGTGTCTGTAATTTCATCAACAAGGTTCTCACGTGGACCGCTCATCAGAGCACATCCTAATGCACTTTGAAATCATGGAGAAAAATGGATAAATGTTCCATGAACACAGGTCTTCAGGGGCTGGCAGAAAGCAGCTTGATTTCAAGGGCCAGCTCCATACAATAATAATCCTCCTTCCTAACGATGCACACGAGATTTACATGGTGACTGCGGCTTTTGCTCTTTGAGAGCGGTCCCCACCAAGGCTTCACTGCTCTCAGAAGTGTTCAACAAGGAGGATTTATTTGTGAATTGCTCAGGCAAGGGAATTCTGCTCCACAGATTATTAATAACTCAAACTCTTTCAGACTGTTTGGCCACTCTGACACTGGTGTATGGGAAGCTCTATGGAATCTGCACGGCTGAACTGTAAAATGAAAGAAAACAGAAATCATTATTGATGATCTGGACCAGAGGGGATTGAGTCCAGCATCAGTGAGTTTGCAGATGACACCAAGCTAGGAGCAGCTGTGGAGCTGTTGGGGGGCAGGAGAGCCATGCAGAGGGACCTGGCCAGGCTGGATGGGTGGGCAGAGGCCAATGGGATGAGACTGGACAAGACCAAGTGCAGGGTTCTGCACTCCGGCCACAGGAGCTGGGGGTGCTGGGAGAGAGGAGCTGAAGAGGAGGCAGCAGTGCCCAGGTGGGCAGCAGAGCCAATGGCATCCTGGGCTGGCTCAGGAGCAGTGTGGGCAGCAGGACAAGGGAGGTTCTTCTGCCCCTGTGCTCAGCACTGCTCAAGCCACCCCTTGAGTGCTGTGTCCAGTTCTGGGCTCCTCCATTGCAGAGAGATGCTGAGGTGCTGGAAGGTGTTTGGAGAAGGGCAGCAAGGCTGGGGAGGGTCCTGGAGCAGAGCCCTGTGAGGAGAGGCTGAGGGAGCTGGGGGTGTGCAGCCTGCAGCAGAGGAGGCTCAGGGCAGAGCTCATTGCTGCCTGCAGCTGCCTGCAGGGAGGCTGTAGCCAGGTGGGGTTGGGCTCTGCTGCCAGGCAGCCAGCAACAGAAGAAGGGGACACAGGCTCATGCTGTGCCAGGGGAGGTCTAGGCTGGATGTGAGGAGGAAGTTGTTGTCAGAGAGAGTGACTGGCATTGGAATGGGCTGCCCAGGGAGGTGGTGGAGTGGCCGTGTCAGGAGGTGTTGAAGCCAAGCCTGGCTGGGGCACTTAGTGCCATGGTGTGGTTGGTTGGGCAGGGCTGGGTGCCAGGTTGGGCTGGGTGAGCTTGGAGCTCTCTTCCAAGCTGTCTGATTCTATGATCCTAAGATCCTCAAGGCTCAGGTGACCCTCAGCACCTCAGGGCATTAGCCTCGTTGCTAGCTGACGTTCCTGCTGCCAGCAGCATTGCGTTCCAGTAGCACATCCATTTCCACACAAGTCAGTAGCTGCTGCTCACAGAGCACATTAAGGCTGTCTCCAAATCAGCATACAGATGAAAAACACAGCAGTGTTTTATGACTTCCTAATTACGGTGCAGATTCACACAACAGGAGAGATTTGGTGAGTGATTAGCAAAGAGCCATGAGAAATATAACCATATCCTGACGCCAAAGCAAAGAGAAAGAGGAATTCTGGAACAGGCCTGGAAAGTTTGTGAATAAATGCTCTCCTGACAGATTGCCTCTCCTGACTGGAAAGCTAGATGGTGTTCTGGTGACTGAAACACAGATGCTATCAAGAAGGGAGCGGCCAAATCCACTCCAGGCAGGGCTTTGGGCTACTGCAGAGCTCCCTGGAGTCGATATCTACAGAACAGGCATGATTTGCTAGGACAACAGGTTTGATGGGGATCGATCAAAGTATCTGAAAGAGCCTCCGGAAAAGATGGGGAGGGACTTGTGAGGCTGTCAGGGAGTGACAGGACTGGGGAGAATGGAGCAAAGCTGGAGGTGAGGAGAGTCAGAGTGGATGTGAGGAGGAAGTTGTTGAGCATGAGAGTGGTGAGAGGCTGGAATGGGTTGCCCAGGGAGGTGGTTGAGGCCCCATGGCTGGAGGTGTTTCAGGCCAGGCTGGGTGAGGCTCTAGGGTAGGGTGTCCATGCCCATGACAGGGGGGTTTGCACTGTCTGATCCTTGTGGTCCCTTCCAGCCCTGACTGATTCTGTGACTCTATGAATCACTGTGGATAAGTGTCTTCACCCTCTTAAAGAAAAAGCCCAGAGCAGCAGAGCCTCCACTGACACCAGTCCCAGACCTAGCCTGGGGAAGACACAGCAGCTCTCCCACCAGGCATGTGGCAGCAGGCTAGAATCACAGAATCAGGCTGGAAGAGACCTCCAAGCTCATCCAGTGCAAACTAGCACCCAGCCCTGGCCAATCCACCAGACCAAGGCACTGAGTGCCTCAGTGTACACACGTACAGAGTCTGTACCCAGCCCCTGGAAACGCTGCAGCACCCTCGGGCTGCTTTAATAAATAGCCTGGCTCACGTCTGGCCAGGAACCAGCCTGCTCCTGCAGGACAGCTCGCTGCACGCAGAGACGGCGGCACAGCCAGAGCAGCCCCTCAGCGCCACGTCTGAGCTGCCACCTCAGCATCTCCCAGCACATCCCTGCTGGCCCAGGCCAGGCGCAAGACGCTCGCAGCTCCTCCGTCGCCCCCCGGCCCCGCTGGCAGCGCTCCCCTGCAGCGCGGCTCGGCAGCAGCCCAGCGCCCTCCTGGCCCCGCAGCCCCGCACCGCCCAGCCGCGCCCGCCAGCCTGCCCCGGGCGAGCGGAGGAGCGGGACGGTTCGAAACGTCTCCTGGCTGTTGGCTCCCTGCTCTCAAGGCAGCGCCGAAGCCGCGGCAGCCTGCCTCGCCTGTTTGTGTTTTGAAGGAGCAGACGAAAGGGAGGACAGGAGGAGCTGGGGCCGCGGGGACACAGAGCCCTCTGCTCTCGGGCGGAGCAAGAGCGCCCTCTGCCGCTCACCGCTCAGAGCGCAGCGGCGGCGGAGCGCAGGGCGCACCGCCTCCGGCCCCGGCCGGCCCGGCCAGCCGCGGTGAAAAGAGGCAAAGCACCAATTTAGTCCCAGGTCGCAGGTGTTTCCTGGCTCCACACGGCCCCGACGCCCTTTCTGGCAGACCTGTTGAGCAGACCAGCTTAGCCTGCCCGAGGTTCACGTAGGCTCGCAAGTGTTTCAAGGGTTCAGCTGAAGGTGAAGGTCACGTCGGTGATCGCAGCTCTGATCTGGAAGGGCTTTGTGCCAGCCTCAGGGGCCGAAAGCAGACCGGGGCTAGCCTGGCTCTTCAGCTGTTGCAGTGCTTCCAGACATAGTGTTGGAGCTCTACAAGGTGGGGTCTCACATGCCAAGAAAATCACAGACCCACGGGATGCTAGGGGTTGGAAGGGACCCAAGGAGATCACTGAGTGCAAGCCCCCGGCCAGAGCAGGACCACACAATCCAGCACAGATCACAGAGGAACACATCCAGACAGGCCTGGAAAGGCTCCAGGGAAAGAGACTCCACAACCTCTCTGGGCAGCCTGTGACAGGCTCTGGGACCCTTACAGTAAAGAAGTTCCCCCTTGTGCTGAGCTGGAACCTCCTGTGCTGCAGCTTCCATCCATTGCTGCTGCTCCTATCCCAGGGAGCAGTGAGCAGAGCCTGTCCCCCCCTCCTGACCCCCAGCCCTCAGATGTTTATAAACACTGATTAAATCCCCTCTCAGTCTTCTCTTCTCCAGACTAAGCAGCCCC
Source organism: Pogoniulus pusillus (assembly GCF_015220805.1). Classification (NCBI taxonomy): domain Eukaryota; kingdom Metazoa; phylum Chordata; class Aves; order Piciformes; family Lybiidae; genus Pogoniulus; species Pogoniulus pusillus. The sequence goes on along the minus strand of NC_087265.1, from coordinate 49,182,179 downwards.
AGGTCCCTCAGCCTCTCCTCACCAGGCAGTGCTCCAGTCCCCTCCTCATCCTCATAGCCCTCCACTGGACCCTCTGCAGCAGATCCCTGTCCCTCTGAAACTGGGGAGCCCAAAACTGAGGGCAGTGCTCAAAATGAGGTCTCAGCAGGGCAGAGTAGAAGGGAAGGACAATCTCCCCTGATCTACTGGACACACTCTTCCCATCACACCCCAGGACTCTGCTCTTGTCCTTGTTAAACCTCCCTTGGCTCCTCCGTGCCCAGCTCTGTCTGCCCAGGTCTCAGTGCATGGCCTCAGAGCCTGCAGCTGTCTCAGCCAAGCCTCCCAGCTTGGTGTCATCAGCAAACCTGCTGAGCAGACCCTGCCTGTCCCCTCATCAATCCCAGGCTTGCTTATCTGGTATGCTATGTGTGACACTTTGCAAGAATGCAAAATTAGGTTTCATTGATTCCTTGGGTTCTGGGTGCTTTGTGACATTAACTAAGGTTTTGCTTCCTGGCTGTGGAAGTTAGGTGTTTGTTCTCTTTCTCAGGAAGTTAAATCAGTAAGCCCTGCAATATGACAATCTCATGAATGGCAAAGCTGCAGGTTCCTGGCAACAACCAGAAACTCTTAGACTGAGGAATGAGTAACACAACTACTAACCTCCCTCAACCTCTTCCCATCTTCACTTACTAGTGTAGGTCTGCATCCTGGTTGTGTTAAAGACACACACCTGGTATGCTTCTCCATTTTCCAACCACAAAATAAAGAGGTAAGATGTCACTTGCCAAAACTTGAGCTCCAGCTCCTCACCATGGAAGGACCAAAGCCATTCTGCCATTGTTTTCAAGGACACTGGTTCAGTCATCACTTCCATGATCACAGCTCTGGGGAGAAGTTCCTTGGCAGAAAACATCAGTGTTTTGTTGCACCTGGTGACTTGTGCAGGGGTCCCACAGCAGCAAATAAGCTACCTCTTGTGCAGTTCCACATGATTTCAGATCTCTTCCTGAGGGACAGGCAGGCTAATGGCACAGTAACCAGGAAACCATTCTGTAGCTTTCCAGAGCTAGGATTTGATCCAGTTTTCCCCTCTTGTTGTAACAGACATTTGCAAGTAGACTGATTGTCCCTGGCCTTTACTTCAGCAGAAATATAAGCTGGGCTTTGCTGAGAGCTGGGGCCTCTTTGGCTGCTTTGGGGAGCTGAACCACATTAAAATAACTAAAAATGACACAGCTGCACCCAGGGACTCCAAAGCTTCTAAATTCTGGAGTCGGACCTGACTCATGAGCTGGATGGTCTCATATCCAAAACAATGAACAATCCTTGCTTCCTCCCAGCTGAAAGGATAGGTGGACTTGAAAAGGGACCAGATTCATTAGGTCCCATTGTTTTTCCTCCTGCATATCAACAAACACAAACTGCTAGCATCTGTCTTCTCTCCAGCTGCAGAACCTCTGGATCTTAGCATGTGTTGACAGGTCCAAGTGACTCCTTTTTCACCTCGCCTCTATACACCTATTTTGCCTCCATGACAGGTCTTGGAAAGTTGAACCACGCTCCCTGCAGCACAGCTGCACTTGAAAGAGGCTCCTGTGGTAGTGGCGTAATACAGGGGTACATGTGCACCACTCAGCAACATCTGGAGAGCAGCCCTGTGGAGAGGGACCTCGGACCGCTGGTGGAGCACAAGTTAACCACGGCACAGCAGTGTGCCCTGGTGGCCAAGAAGGCCAATGGGATCCTGGGGTGTATTAAGTAGAGTGTGTCCAGCAGATCAAGGGAGGTTCTCCTTCCTCTCTGCTCTGCCCTTGTTGTGAAGGTTGTGGAGTCTCCTTCTCTGGGGACTCTCAAGGCCTGTCTGGATGTGTTCTTGTGTGATCTGTGCTAGATTGTGTGGTCCTGCTCTGGCAGGGGAGTTGGACTGGATGATCCCCTTGGGTCCCTTCCCACCCCTGATACCCTGTGAGCCTGTGAGCTCTACATCCCCTTGAAGCCAGGAGCTTCACTCGTGTCTTGCAGGTGCTCTTGCTCCTCTCCCACAGCAGTTCCCAATACTGCAGAAGGCAAACAAGGAGGAAGACAAACTGGAGGCAGTCTCCTGCTTGCTCAGACAAAAGTGCTGGGTTTTCTGAAGGGACACAGTGCCTGGTGCCACTGGCAAAGTCAGAAGGCCTCTGCCATTTAGGTGCTGCAAGCAAAGCACCCTGAGTTTTGTCAGTGCTGCACAGTCTGGAGCTGTTTTGTCTGAGCCAGGTTCACAGGTACCCAGGTCATCGTCTGCACACTCAGCTGGCTGTTCCTTCTCCTTAGGTTGTTTTCCATACAACTTATGCCTTAAAGCAGGTGCTTTGGTCACAACCCATGCCAGGCAAAGCCTCTCATCCCAGCAGGGAGAAGCCCAGACGATCCCAGCAGGGAGAAGCACTCCTGAGAAGGCTGGAATGTGACTTTTCTTTTGATTTCAATTCTCTGTTCTTCTTGCACACTGCCTCGTTTTGCATTTCAGAAGCCAAGTCCCAGCCTTTCTTCTGGCAGGTAATTGGCTGGAGAAATGCCAACGTGTCCCAATGTCCTTTTCAAGTCCCAGAAGGAGTTATGGTATTCCTGATCCAGCTTTCTGTACCTCCTCATTAAAGTCAGAGGCATCCTCAACAGCTGACCTTGAGCACTTGGGTAGGGCAAGTTCCCCTTGATGTGTGCTTTAAACTTCTAAGTGGGAGCTCGTGCATCAGTGACACTCTACCCATACTAAAGTGAAGGAGCACTGGCAAGGAATGCTGCAGAATCCCAACACTACCATCTACTGATGAAGGTGAGAGTAGTCTTGAATGCTCAACCACAAAAAGTCAGCTGCAAACACCGAGCATCCCTCACCTGAGTTTCAGCACACATCTGAGCCTGAGATTGTGGTTCTACCTGTGTGGCCTGTGATGGTTTGGGTGCCCCCTGCCACCCCACACTTAGGAAATCACCCAGACTAGACTCAGTCAATCTGGAAATTGAAGAATGAAGCTTTCTATTTACAGCTTAGCACAAGATACAGGCAGGTAGTTACAACAGATACAGCTAGAGACAGACATAGACAAGTTAAAAGTGATACAGAAACACAGCAGCCCTCCCAGAAACCAGAGTGCCCAGGAGGGGCTTCCAACCACCCTAACACCTCCTTCCCACCCCTCCACCTGACCCCAGACTTTGCCTTATGTTCAAGGTGAGTTTGGAGGGTCAGCCAGGGGAGTTCAGAAGCAGATGCATTAGTCACACAGACAGCAGGTTAGGTTAGAGAGAAGTGCAGACCCAAAGACAGAGAGCAAACAACTGCCTTATCTGTGTCAGTGTTCTTGCTCTTATCCATCTCAGCAAGCCTCTGAGTGCAGCAGACATCAGCACTGTTTCCTTTGCACAGCCTAGCATCTAATTCTTCTCACCAAAACATTCCAGCTAGCTTCAAACTAGAACAGTGGCCTCAGAGGTAGCCAGGGCTGGGTGTTAGGTTGGAGTGGATGAGCTTGGAAGTCTCTTCCAACCCCTTGGCCTTGTTTAGTCTCATCCCACTGGCCTCTGCCCACCAATCCAGCCTGTCTAGTTCCCTCTGCAGGGCCCCCCTACCCTCCAACAGCTCCACACCTGCTCCTAGCTTGCTATGCCTCACTTTTATAAGGATGGTTTCTTTTAAACACTCCCACCCACATGCCCCCCAGCACTGTCAGCTCCCTGCAGCCCTGCTCTTCTCAAGAGCTTGTTCATCTCCTGCTCAGCCAAGGCAAGAGACCTCTTTCTCACTCCAAAGACAACCTCCATGCCTGGAAAACGTTGCCCTCATTTCTTCAATCAAAGTGGTGAGGGGTTTGGATGTGAGGGCAGCCTGAAGACCCTCCTGCCGTCGCTGCCTGCTCCCCGTTCCGCATGGCATCTCCGCCTGCACAGACCGCCCTTTGTCCGCGCAGCCCCCGCGGGGGTGCTTGCCACTCAAGCGAGCCATTGTCTGCTCCGCCTGCCTTTGTGCCTGCGGGGATTCTAGGGCAAACGCAGAGCCTGGGCACAAGAGCCTTTGGGGCTCCCAATTTGCTTAGCATTGAAGCCAAGCACAGTGCTAACTCCCGGTGACCCTGTAGCAGCGAAGGCGAGCACACATCCCCCCACCCCCGGCGCAAGGGCTGAGGTCCCGGTCCCGTCCACGCCGAGCAGCCTTGCCGCTGGCTCTGGGGAGGTGCCTGAATTCCCCCTCAGTGGTTTGCCTTGCTGCGGGGTTTGGGGCTCCTTTGCCTGGCTTTGCTTTTTCAGGTCTGCTCTCAGCAGCGGCCAGGCTCCGAGCCGCATGTGTGCTCTGCCCCTCGCAGCAGCGGAGCGCAGCCGCACGACCCCCGGGAATTAAGGCACCGGCCGCTCGCTCCCGCCTTCTGCTGGGTCACAAAAGAGCAGTCATGCACCGTTTCGACCGAAAACAGGCCTGAACAGAGGCTTCATTGTCCTGAGGCCAAAAGAGATGGCTGCTGGGAAGAATTTGGGAAGCATAGGTTTCGGTGTGTATGTTGCTTTGCCATGAAACCATAGACACTTGTGCGAATGCTGAGCTGCTTCCTCTCTGTGTCCCTGCACCTCGGGCTCAGACTCAGCTCCTTCAAATCGGACCAGCAGGACGGAGGAGGAGGAGGAGAAGGAGGAGGAGGAGGAGGTGTTTGCTGGAATTCTTGAGCAAATGGGAGGAATTTAAGGTCTTGTGCTCTCTAAATCCTCTCCCGCAGAGGAATGCACCTCACCAGGTTGCCACACACTGAAACAAGCTTGGCAATGGTGAGAGAAACGATGTTTGCCTTCGGGTTTTCAATGCCCTTGCCTGGGACTGCAAGCTCATTGCTCCTTCCCACTGCCTTCTCCTGCCTCCCTATCCACGTGCCACTTGGCACAGGGCCACTTTGTCCATGGACACAGCAATGACCTTCCACCAGGCTGCCATGTTCTCCTCCCCCTTTGCCACTGCCACAAGCAGACCTCCAGGCAGGAGGCACTGGCCAAGAGATAGGTAACATTTTGTATGCCCCTTGTGTGGGGCTTGCTTGCATAGCAGTTACAGCCTGGCATGCCTCTGTCCTCCTGAGGGCTGACAGCATCTGGAAGCATTCATGGTCCAAGCACAGTCTGGGCCAAGTCCCAGACTGCAGGGAAAACAAACCAGGGAGCCCAGGAAGTCAGCAGAGCAAGGTTCAGTGAGGCACAGGGTGAGGTTCACCGAGGCATGCTGGAGAGCTGCCTCTCATATCTCTGCTCCTGCCTCTGTCGTGGGAGGGGAGTGCTGTGGCATGAAGAGATCCACCTGTCTGCTCAGCCCACACTGTGCCTTGGGCCATCTCTAGGGATCCTCTCATCAGGACAAAGGATCTGTCTCATGGGCTACCTTCCTTCTGTCCTCAAGAGGGGTGCAATGTCCCAGTCTCCACTGCAAACCTCAATCGTTTCCTGCCTCCTTAACCTGGTCTCCTGTTTCCCTGGATCTGGTTTTCCAGTGCACCCAGGCTGCCTTGAGAGAGCATACAGGCCCACTGAGATATGGAGGGGCCCTTCAGCTCCCAGAAGGAGGCTGTCCTCTCACAGACAGAGCCATCTTCAAGCACATCTTTCAGCCAGCAGAAAGCTCTCAGCAGCTGCCAGAGGACAATCTCACCCCATTGGCCTCTGCCCACCCATCCAGCCTGGCCAGGTCCCTCTGCAGGGCTCTCCTGCCCTCCAACAGCTCCACACCTGCTCCTAGCTTGGTGTCCTCTGCAAACTCACTGATGCTGGACTCAATCCCCTCATCCAGATCATCAGTAAAGATATTGAACAGGACTGAGCCCAGCACTGATCCCTGGGGCACACCACCAGTGCCAGCTGCCAGATGGCTGTGGCACCATTCACCACCACTCTCTGGGCCCAGCCCTCCAGCCAGTTCCTGGCCCATATCAGGGTGAACCTGTCCAAGCCAGGAGCTTTGCCAGGAAGATACAGCTGCAGTGGGCAATCCTCAGAGCTGTCCAGGCTCCAGCTGCTCTTAGAACCATCTTGCTGCTGCATTCCCCCTGTCCATGACCAGTCTCTTGGGCTGGGGTGTGCAAGTGCCTTTGCTTTACACCTTGTGGCAACCTGATGCCTTAGTCCCAAAAGGGTTAATAGTTTCACCACGTTGTTGTGGGCTTTTTCCCCATACCAAGCAAAGTGAAAAAGTCTGTGTTGCCCAGAGGTATATTTTGTCTCTCCTAAGATGCATTGAAAAAGTACTGACAAGGCAGATTTTTGCTTAATGAAAGGAATAAAGAGAGGGAGACAAAAAAAAAAACCAAGCAAAAAAAACCAAGTAGGGAATCCCCTTCTAGTATGTTTTCCACTTGAGCAAATGAAACAGGGGAACTTCTGGTACAGCATTTGGGGTTTTTCTAATCAAGGTGGTTAAGTGCTGCCTGAGACTGATGCAGACAGGATTTCCCTTTGGTCTTTCTGCAGCACTCCCTGTGCTGACCTCAAATGCTACAAGCACAGTGGGGTGTAAGTGTGCAGCTGAACTTGACCATGCCCTCCTTTCCCTTTGCTGAGAGCTCCAGGGTAAAGCCTGCTCTGTGAACTCTCTGTGTGTGCTAGAGAAGGCATCTCAAGGTCATAGAATCATAGAATCAAACAGGTTGGAAGAGAGCTCCAACCTCAGCCAGCCCAACCTAGCACCCAGCCCTGCCCAACCAACCAGACCATGGCACTAAGTGCCCCATCAAGGCACAGCCACTCCACCACCTCCCTGGGCAGCCCATTCCAATGCCAATCACTCTCTCTGCCAGCAACTTCCTCCTAACATCCAGCCTAGACCTGCCCTGGCACAGCCTGAGACTGTGTCCCCTTGTTCTGTTGCTGCTTGCCTGGCAGAAGAGCCAAACCCCACCTGGCTACAGCCTCCCTTCAGGGAGTTGTAGACAGCAATGAAGATCCTCCCTTGATCTCTGCACACCCTCATCCCCTTAGCCTCTGCCCACCCATCCAGCCTGGCCAGGTCCCTCTGCAGGGCTCTCCTGCCCTCCAGCAGCTCCACACCTGCTCCTAGCTTGGTGTCCTCTGCAAACTCACTGATGCTAGACTCAATCCCCTCATCCAGATCATCAGTAAAGATGTTGAACAGGACTGAGCCCAGCACTGATCCCTGGGGCACACCACCAGTGCCAGCTGCCAGCTGGCTGTGGCACCATTCACCACCACTCTCTGGGCCCAGCCCTCCAGCCAGTTCCTGACCCATATCAGGGTGAACCTGTCCAATGATCATGGGGATTGGGTTTCTTGCAGGGCTGAGGTCTCAGACAGAGGGGATTTAGGCAATGCAAAACCTTGAGCATGCCACAGCCTAAATCAGCATGCAAGCCCCCAGCAGGGTGGGTCTATTTTCCCCCATATCAATATCTAAACACTTGAAGGACTCTCATTTTGCTCCATGATAAATGGCAGGCAGGTGGCCTGAACACTGGAACTATTTGGGTTTGCCATTTGCTCAGGGGAGCTTTCTACACAGAGTCTGCATTTCCTTCCTTATCTATTTATTTACTGGCTGGTGCTTTGCCATGTTGTTCTCCCAGGCAAGGAGCTGACTTTGGAAGCTTTCCTGGAGAATAGCACTCCTGCTCTGGGATTCATTTCTGAGCCTGGTTTGGATTCTAAGTGAGCAAGATCAGATTTCCTCGCTTCACTCCAAGCTACCTTGCAGACCACATCTTGGGCCAGGCCCTCAGCATTCCCTGCATGGTCAGGCCTGTGCTGATTTCATTAGCACATGAGTTCAGCCAGGGCTGATCAGCTCAAAGGGCCCAGTAGCTTTTCCTTGATATCAGCCAGCAACAGGTGCCCAGTAGAGGGTATAAGGGCCAGGCAAGTGCACACTGATGCTTCCCAAGAGTCCTTTCCCACTCTCCAGTGATCAAAGGCAGTAGCTTTCTGCTCAAAAGACCTTAATTTATGCAGTTAATTTTTTTTAATCCATGCCAGGCTTTAGTCTTCGTAATCTGTTGTGCTGAGGAGCTCCTTTGGTTAACTTTAAGGAGTATTTTGGTGTTTGCATTTGTTTGCTTGGTTGTTCACTTGCTTCATGCTTTTGCTCCCTGCGGAATCCCCCTTTGGCCACTTAGTCTCCCAGCTGAAGAGTTCTGATCTGCTTGGTTTGCATTTTGCATTTCCATGCTTCTTACCATCCTTATCAACCCACCCTCACCTCATGAAACAAAGAGATGAAATCCATCAGTAAATCACAGAAGCAGCCAGGGTTGGAAGGCACCACAAGGAGCAGGCAGTTCCAACCCCCCTGCCATGCCCAGGGACACCCTACCCTAGAGCAGGCTGCACACAGCCTCAGCCAGCCTGGCCTTAAACACCTCCAGCCATGGGGCCTCAACCACCTCCCTGGGCAACCCATTCCAGCCTCTCATCACTCTCCTGCTCAACAACTTCCTCCTCACCTCCAGCCTCACTCTCCCCACCTCCAGCTTTGCTCCATTCCCTCTGGTCCTCTCCTAGACTACTCCTAGTTCCCCTGTCCTGTTCCTAGTCCCCTAGGAATGTGAAAACAGGAAAGATTCTACCTCTGCATAGGCAGTCCTGGCACTGACTCCAGCAGATGTTCTCACAAAGCTTTGGTCCCTGGGTAAGTCTCCTGTACCAAAGATGCTCTCAAACTCATGATAATGATCCCGAGGTAAAACACAGAAGAGATGCTGCTGCTGAGCTACTGGGGCAAGCTGCACACATGTGGCCACCTGGATTCCCAGGTAACAAGCCACAAATGAGGATAGGCAGGAAGGCTCCCTGCAGAAAGGCAGAAAAGGAGAAAGGCTGAATGCAGAAAGGTGGTTTGCCAGTGGCATCCTGTCCTGGCTCAGGAGCAGTGTGGGCAGCAGGACAAGGGAGGTTCTTCTGCCCCTGTGCTCAGCACTGCTCAGGCCACCCCTTGAGTGCTGCGTCCAGTTTTGGGCTCCTGCATTCAAGAGAGATGCTTAGGTGCTGGAAGGTGTTTGGAGAAGGGCAGCAAGGCTGGGGAGGGGCCTGGAGCACAGCCCTGTGAGGAGAGGCTGAGGGAGCTGGGGGTGTGCAGCCTGCAGCAGAGGAGGCTCAGGGCAGAGCTCATTGCTGCCAGGTGGGGTTGGGCTCTGCTGCCAGGCAGCCAGCAACAGAACAAGGGGACACAGTCTCAAGCTGTGCCAGGGGAGGTCTAGGCTGGATGTGAGGAGGAAGTTGTTGTCAGAGAGAGTGATTGGCATTGGAATGGGCTGCCCAGGGAGGTGGTGGAGTCTCTGTGCCTGGAGGTGTTGAAGCCAAGGCTGGCTGGGGGCACTTAGTGCCATGGTCTGGTTGACTGGGCAGGGCTGGATGAACTTGAAGGTCTCTGCCAACCTGCTTGATCCTATCATTCTATGATGTTATTTTTTTGAACCACTCCTCTTTAAACACTTCATTCTGACAATCAAACTGGCCAGTAGGCATGGGATGGTTTAGGTGTTCCCCATAGGCCATGGTTGCCAGCCCTCTCCCCAGCCTCGTCACCCTTCTCAGCACCTACTCCAGCACCTCAGTGTCCCTCCTATTCTGTGGTCACCAAAACTGGACACAGTACTTGAGATGTGGTCTCAGGAGTGCTGAGTGCTGGGGCATGAGCACCTCCCTACTTCTGCTGGACAAAAGTAGGCTTTTAAGTGCAGGTAGGTGAGCAGCACTGTAAAAGAGCTCTTCGTGTGATGAAGTAGTGCTGGGGCAGTGCCTAGAAAGAGTCTGTCAGGGAGAAGGCAGTTCTTGAGCCTCAGTTTGCCCTAGTTTAGTCCATCCCCTCCTTGGTAGCACGAACAAGAAGGCAACACAGAGGCGTCGCTGAGCTCCTGAGTCCCACAGGAGGCTGTGTGCAATTATCTGAACGAGTTAAGGCTGAAGCCAGAGATAACCACTATGAATAAATGAGCAGAGATGAGATCAGGCTGACATCACTCACCCCAGGCAAAGCTTGGCCCTGGCTCTGGGTGGAAGCTTTGCTAACCAGAGTAGTGGAAAAAGGAAATTAAAAGCAAGCCTCTGAACCATGAATTTCACCATTGAGTGCTAACACAACTCTCCCCCCAAAGCCAAGGTGGAGGCCAAGTGAGGAAGAAAATATCAGGTTCCCAGTTATCTCAGATCTATCTTCCAGTCTCCATGGCATGGTTGAGTGGCTTCTGATGAGTCACTTCCCTCTAGCATCCCCTTTCAGTTCTCTTCCATCTTGTGTAGTTAGACATGGAGCTCACAGGGAGAAGCAACTCTCTCCCCGGCGGTCAGACCTCACAGTCCTGACCTCTGTCAAGGCTCCAGCAACTGTGCTAGCAACTTTTTGGAAGTGTTGGGCACGACTTGACAGCAAGAGGAGTCAGAGAGCCTCAAGAAGCTTTCAGAACAAAGCCAGAGAAGAAAAGAGAGGTAGCAGAGGCTTGCTTTTCCCGGTGGGAGCAGGTGTGCGGCGAGCGGCGGCTGACACGCGAGCACTCGGTACTGCCACTGCCGCTGGGTGCGCAGGGCTCATCCCTTCACCCCCCCAGTCATAGCTGTGCATCTGCAGAGTGCTCCCCACAGTCTGGCAATGGCTGCTGCAGGCAGCTCTCTCCAGCTCTAAGAGCTTCATGCTGTGGCACCAGTCCAGCGCCCAGACCCATAATGATAGCCCACATCTCGGCCAGGCCTTTCCTCCGCTCTCCGCAGGGCTTGCGAGGAAGGCAAACATCAGACAAATGGCAACGGTGCTGAAAAGCCTTTGGCCAGTTGGCATCTTTCCCTGCCAGTCCTGAGGCAGATTCTTACTGTATATTTCCTAGAGCTCAATCCAAGCTGGTCTTAAAATAGCTCAAATGATGGTAGTTCCCTGGGGAAAAAAAGAGTCCTGCAGAAATGCCCTGGCCAGAGGCTTGCTTCTGATTCTGCCCATGGGGGCAAGGCTTTGTTACTCCTGTACAAACCTGCAGGCTTCACAGCTTCTTCATCACACTGTGGTAGGGCCACGTTTTGGAATGTCTTAGTAAGGCCCAGCTGTGATGGTTTGGGTGTCCCCTGACCCTCTACTCTTATGAAATCATCCAGACTAGACTCAGCCCAGCTGGAAATTAGAATGGAGCTTTCTATTTACAGCTTAGCACAAGATACAAGCAGATAGTTACAATAGATACAGCTAGAGAGAGACATAGACAAGTTGGAATCATAGAATCAAGCAGGTTTGAGGAGATCTCCAAGCTCATCCAGCCCAACCCAGCACCCAGCCCTGCCCAACCAACCAGACCATGGCACTAAGTGCCCCAGCCAGGCTTGGCTTCAACACCTCCAGGGACAGCCACTCCACACTAGCACTCAGAGGCTTGCTGGGATGGATAAGAACAAGAACACAATCACAGATAACACAGTTACTCTCTGGCTCTGGCTGCCTCCTTTCTCTTCCTAACCTGCAGTCTGTGTAACTAATCCCTCTGCTTCCTAACCCCCCTGGCCAATTCTCCAAACTCACCTTGAACCTAAGGCAACGTCTGGGATAAGGTAGAGGGGTGGGAAGGAAGTGGAAGGGTGGCTGAGAGCCCCTCCTGAGGACTCTGGTTTCTGTGAGGGCTGCTGTGTTTCTATGTTACCTTTTTAACCTTGCTGTCTACAACTACCTGAAGGGAGGCTGTAGCCAGGTGGGGTTGGGCTCTGCTGCCAGGCAGCCAGCAACAGAACAAGGGGACACAGCCTCAAGCTGTGCCAGGGCAGGTCTTGGCTGGATGTGAGGAGGAAGTTGTTGGCAGAGAGAGTGATTGGCATTGGAATGGGCTGCCCAGGGAGGTGGTGGAGTGGCTGTGCCTGGAGGTGTTGAAGCCAAGCCTGGCTGGGGCACTGAGTGCCATGGTCTGGTTGATTGGGCAGGGCTGGGTGCTAGGTTGGGCTGGCTGAGCTTGGAGCTCTCTTCCAATCTTCTTCATTCTATGAGTCTACTGAATAAGGCCATGTTCCTCTCTTGCACAGCACAGCTTCCTGTCACTTCTCTCCCCAGCCCAGGATTTTGTGGTCCTTTCCTCATTCATCCACAGTCCTTTCAGCTCACTTCAATGCCTTTTGGGTTGTCTGTCTTTCCACCTTTGCCCAAAGCATGCCTAAGGTCAGGTGTGTGGTCCAGATGTGGCTGTAGCAGCAGCCCTGACAAATCCTTCCCCAAATTCCTCCAAGACTGAGATGCTTACAAAGAAATCAATGAACTGTTCCATCACCTAGCCCTGTGCCTTCACTTTCCTCTCTCCATTTGCAGCTTTTGTATCTTGCTGAAGGAACTTGCTGGTATGGGAAGTCACTGTTCAAATTGTAGTTCAAATAGCACCAGAGGAAAGGAGAGAGGAGTGGGGGAAACGAATGAATGAGTCACATCCCTCACCCTTCCTTCCAGATCAGTAATTACTGATATGAACAACCCTCACACTGCCCATCTATCTTGCATTCAAAGGGAGAACCACCTCACCAGCCCAGACCTTGTGTACCCCACCCCAGCAGGGTCTGAGCTTCATTTCAAGTCCAACTCAAGCTATACTTTGTGGCATTAAATGGGAGTTGAGCACTGAGCAGTCTTTACAGAAGCTCTGGGCAAAGAGGGAAGCTTTACCACAGAAGCATTATCAAAGACTGCTGACTGAGCCACTGCAGCACCTCATCTTCAATTGCCTGAAGGCTCCAGGATTCCAGAACCCAGTGCTGGGGGGCCAGGGTCTCCAAGGCTTTGGGTTGGGCCAATGTCCCCTTGCACGTTACCCACCAAAGACGTAAATGAAGCTGTGGGTTAGAAAGTAATATGTGTCATTTCACTGCACCCAGGGTGGGGTTTTCAAATAACACCACCCTGTGCAAGAAGCAGCTGAGGAGCAGTGCTGGAGAGAGTGCCACTCCAAGCCTTGCCCATCATCAGTCAGCAACAGAGCCAAGAAATAAACCCACAGCTCCCAAGACCCCCACAAGAGGCTGAGCCACAGGACTGCTCCTCTCCCGCGCCTGCAATCACAGCAACTGCCCCCACCCAGCTCCCCACTGCTTCCAGAGCCTGCAGGCAAAGCAGGCTTCCCACACACCCCTGCCAGAAAGACTGAAGTGGTGCTGGGGCTCATCCTAACGGCATTAGAAGTGTTCTCACAGCTACCCAAGGCTCTGCACCCCTGTGCTGTGCTTGCTGTCAGGGCCGAGGGAAGCCTGGAAAGTTTCAGTTCCTTCCATCTGCCAGGAAGTCAGCTTCCTTTCTCAGATAAAAGACACCCAAGGAGCCCAGGTCCATCCATCCTCTACAAGTGTCCTTGCCACATCAGTAAAAAAAGTACAGCTAGCCCATTTCATCTGCCTGGCCAGAGAAAACTGTGAGCCAAGCACACCTTCACACTGGCACTGTCACACAGTAAGAGCTCTCTCTTACTATGTGAAAGATGAAAAGTGCAACACCTTGGATAGGAAAGCATCAAGCTGGGCAAGTCCATCAGAGAGTTTTTACATGCAGCCACCCTCTGTTCTCTTTGGATCCTGACAACCCCTTGGAAACACTCAGAATTATAGAATCACAATCATAGAGTCATAGAACCAAGCAGGTTGGAAGAAAGCTCCAAGCTCAGCCAGCCCAGCCTAGCACCCAGCCCTGCCCAGTCAACCAGACCATGGCACTAAGTGCCCCAGCCAGCCTTGGCTTCAACACCTCCAGCCACGGCCACTCCACCACCTCCCTGGGCAGCCCATTCCAATGCCAATCACTCTCTCTGCCAACAACTTCCTCCTCACATCCAGCCTAGACCTCCCCTGCCACAGCTTGAGGCTGTGTCCCCTTGTTCTGTTGCTGGGTGCCTGGCAGCAGAGCCCAACCCCACCTGGCTACAGCATCCCTTCAGGTAGCTGCAGACAGCAATGAGCTCTGCCCTGAGCTCCTCTTATCCAGGCTGTGCAATGGCAGGCACTCACTCTGCAGCCAAATGCAAAAGGAGGTGGGCACCACATGGACACCACTGAGCAATGCCCACTGTGCACAAAATCATTCAGGGACCTCACAGAAAACAAACAGCCAAAGAGAAAAAAGCCCTCACTATGTCCCATTGACTGCTGCACAGGAAGTCTATTTCCAGGTATTTCAGACCTCTGCACCTCGAGTGTGCCACCAAAGTGCCCATTGCATTTTATCTGGCATAATAGCAGCAGAGCTCCTTCATGCCTGTTACTCACAGGATGATGTCAGCTTTTCTAACCACATCATTGCACCAGGAACTGTGTTCAGCAGGACACTCGACGTGAACCCAATGTCTTCTGCACAGCCACCACCTTTGGGAAACAGCTTTATCCCTCTCTTCCAAAAGCTCTTTCCTTTTTCTTCACAGATAGTAGACACATAGATATGTGATACAGATAGTGCAACCAGCTCTGGAGCCCCTGGGACAAGAGGGCTGTGGAGATGCTGGAGAGTGTCCAGAGCAGGGCCAGGAGGATGCTCAGAGGCTGCAGCAGCTCTGCTGTGAGCACAGCCTGAAAGAGTTGGGGCTGTGCAGGCTGGAGCAGAGGAGGCTCCCAGGGGACCTTCTGGTGGCCTTCCAGGATCTGAAGGGAGCTACAAAAGAGCTGGGGAGGGACTTTTTAGGCTGTCAGGGAGTGACAGGAGTGGGGGGAATGGAGCAAAGCTGGAGGTGGGGAGAGTCAGAGTGGCCATGAGGAGGAAGTTGTTGAGCAGGAGAGTGGTGAGAGGCTGGAATGGGTTGCCCAGGGAGGTGGTTGAGGCCCCATGGCTGGAGGTGTTTGAGGCCAGGCTGGCTGAGGCTGTGTGCAGCCTGCTCTAGGGTAGGGTGTCCCTGGCCATGGCAGGGGGGTTGGAACTGTCTGATCCTTGGGGTCCCTTCCAACCCCTGTGATTCCAAAGTATGGCAGGTAAAGGGGGGAAAGTAGAATAGCCATTTAAGCCTTCTGTGCCATGAAAGCATCCAGCAGCTCCCTGATCTGTGCCTGTTGGGGATCACTCCTCTCCTCCCTCTCTCCTCCATGCTTAAGCATCCACTGTAACAGGAGCAACACCTTCACCATTTGCCTTCAGCAGAGAAAGGGTTAAGCAGGGCCGAAAGTGCCTTGTAAACAGACTGAAAGCGTAACCCCTGCTTATACAGCCTGTGCTCAGAACATGCCTTTAATCCTGTAATTACATTCAGAACTTGCTGTTTCAGTGAGGGAAATACGAGCTCCTCTGCAAGCAGCACCAGGGCTGACCTTAAATGATATGTTAGCTGCCTGCAGTGCCCGCAGAGCATCCCCCTTGCTGGGCCAGGGACAGGGAGGAGAACACGCAAGCCTGTGTCTCCTGTGCTTTGTGAACCCCCCCTGCAGAGGCCCTGCCTCCAGACAGCAGTTATCCCAGAGATAAAACCTACCTGCAGGCTCTGGCTTGGCTTTGTAGCTTTCCAGTCAGAAGTGCAGCTCTTCAGCAGCTGGGCAGCATGCAGGAGCTCGGGCATTACTGGTGGTGCCTGGCACCCCCTCTGGCTCGGGGTCTATAGGCTGGGAGGCTGGGTTGAACCATGTCCAGTCAGCCCTTGGCATTGCCCAGCAGCATAGTACCAGGATCAGCCTGCTCCCGGGGGAGTTCTGCTGCAGCTCTACTGCTGTGGGCATGGAGGATGATTCCCCTTTTGCAGAAGTCCTCCTTTCGTGGGCACTGCTTCTCTGCATGGTCCCTGGGGAACAAGCAAGGATCAAGAGTAGTTCCAAGGCAAGCAGGCAGCTCACTTTCTGGTCCCTGCTCTGCTTCTGCACCAGCCTCTCCCTGGGAGAAGGCAGGCTGATGGCTCACTCTAGTCTCTGCACTGCTGCAGCAGGGAGCACAGCTCATGAAATATCCTCAGGATGGTTCCCAGTCAGGGTCCTACCTCTTAACTCTTAGGCACAAATTAAAGGCCAGGAGTCTTGGAAGAGGTTTCCACCACAACAGCAATGTGCAGGCAGCTGGCCAGCAATGCACCAGCCCAGAACAAAGCCTCTAGGTGATGTCTCTAGACCCAGGCAGAGCAAGTCAGAGATGCACAGGTAACCCCACAGGGCACAGCTCCCAGCACCAACACCCACCCAGAAAATGTTGTCACCAGGAGTATTCCCAGAAGGAAGACTGGACCCAAGCCCTCCTCTCTGGAAGGAAAAAGCTGCAGAAACACTACTCAGTTGCAGGACTCAAGTGCACTCTTCAGCCTGTTTTGGTATCCAGTCAAGCTCAGAAGAAGAGCTGGAGGACTTGCAGGATGTCTGCAGCAAAAGAGGAACACGAGTTGAGAGCCAAGGCCTGGTTTTCACCAGCGAAGCATGCAGGGGCACCTCCGAAGGGAGCTGCACAGATACCCATCCTGGGCACCGTGGGGTCAGAGCCTGCAGTTGGGTAGCTGTAAAATGACAACAGAGCAAGCAAGGGTCTCACTTATGAAATGACAACAGGGCAAGCAAGGGTCTCACTTATTAAATGGTAACAGGGCAAGCAAGGCTTTCACTTATTCCCAGGGCACCTACAGTATCTTCTCTTTGTAAACCCCAGGGTTGCATTCACTTCCATTCACCTCCTCTCAGGATCTGTTTTTTGCAGATAATCACAGAATCAACCAGAAGAGACCTCCAAGATCATCCACTCAACCAGACCATGGCACTAAGTGCCCCAGCCAGGCTTGGCTTCAACACCTCCAGGGACAGCAACTCCACCATCTCCCTGGGCAGCCCATTCCAATGCCAATCACTCTCTCTGACAACAACTTCCTCCTCACATCCAGCCTAGACCTGCCCTGGCACAGCTTGAGACTGAGTCCTCTTGTTCTGTTGCTGCTTGCCTGGCAGCAGAGACCAGCCTCAGCACCTCCTTACACGTGCTTGGGAAGGTCTTTCAGGTCTGATCAGGAACCTTCCAGAGAGATGTCATCTCCAGTGAATTCAGAATGTCTGTGGGTGGATAAGAGAGAGAAAAATGAAACACAGCCCCCACACAACAGACCCCCACCATAACTGCAATGACCTCTGGCTCCCAGCTGCTCCTCCCTGGGACAATTACTTGAGCTAAAACTTGCTGAAAGTTTAGCAGAGATTTCAGCTTGCCCTGGGAAGTGAAGCAGAGCTGTTCCTTCCTAGAATGACTTAGTCTTCCTTAAGATACAACAATGTGCTGTTCCTGGGGCAGGAGAGATCAGCTGCAGTATGAGTTAGTGTCTCCAAAGAGAGGCTGGCAAGAGCCTGCAAGAAGCAGATGTTCTGCCAGCACCTCCTGGATTTTTGGAGCTCTGAAAGTAGTAAACAGGGTTATCACATTGCAGTGAACTCCCGAGGTCTCTCTGGATGGGATCCACCCTCCATCCCCACCATGGGAGCGGCCCAGGAGCTGGATGATTCACTGGCAGCGGCTGGCCAGCGCCGCGCACCTCCTGGGCTGTTACGGGAGCACTGCGTTGTCCTCGCTGCAGAAATGCTGCTGCAGTGCCATTCACAGCTGCCTCACTTCTCTTCTTACTGAAGCCTTATTTGGGAGGTCTTGCCCTCCAGTTCTGTGTGCTGGATGCTTGAGGAAAGGCAGAGCTGGAGCAGAATTTGGCCTGCGATCGGCAATGGCAAACAGCATCGCACAGAATCGCAGGCTCAGAATCAGTCTCTTAGCCTGGAAAAGCCTTTCAAGCTCATCGAGTCCAACCATGAGTTTCACACTGACAAGTCCCTGGCTAAACCAAAGCCCTCAGCACAACATCTCAGCACTGTGAATCACTGTGGCTGGAAAGCACCACCAGGATCATAGAATCACAGAATCACAGAATCAGGCAGGGTTGGAAGGGACCACAAGGAGCAGCCAGTGCCAACCCCCCTGCCATGCCCAGGGACACCCTACCCTAGAGCAGGCTGCACACAGCCTCAACCAACCTTAAACACCTCCAGGCACGGGGCCTCAACCACCTCCCTGGGCAACCCATTCCAGCCTCTCACCACTCTCCTGCTCAACAACTTCCTCCTCACCTCCAGCCTGACTCTCCCCACCTCCAGCTTTGCTCCATTCCCCCCCAGTCCTACTGCTCCCTATCATGCACTCCAACAGAGCATCTCAAATGCCACTTAGCACAACGTGCACCCAGAGCTCCCCTTTCAATCATACATACATCCCTCACACTGGCAATGCACTGAAGTACTCACTTCAGTCTCCCAAATACCTACCACTTCTGCAGGAATGGACCTGATGATCTTGAAGGTCTTTTCCAATCTAAGAAATTCTGTGGTGCTGTGAATGGTGTGCTGGCCTGGTGTGCTGGTTTGAGCCTAGCTGGGATGTTTTGGTGAGAAGAATTAAATGCTAGGCTGTGCAAAGGAAACAGTGCTGATGTCTGCTGCACTCAGAGGCTTGCTGGGATGGATAAGAACAAGAACACAAACATAGATAACAGAGTCTGTCTCTGGGGCTCATGAACTTCTCTCTAACCTAACCTGCCATCTGTGTGACTAATCCCTCTGCTTCTGATCCCCCCTGGCCAACCCTCAAAACTCACCTTGAACATAAGGCAAAGCCTGCAATAAGGTAGAGGGGTGGGGAGAAGGTGGAAGGGTGGTTGGGAGCCCCTCCTGGGGACTCTGGTTTCTGGGAGGAAGGAAGTTGTTGTCAGAGAGAGTGATTGGCATTGGAATGGGCTGCCCAGGGAGGTGGTGGAGTGGCCGTGCCTGGAGGTGTTGAAGCCAAGGCTGGCTGGGGCACTTAGTGCCATGGTCTGGTTGGTTGGGCAGGGCTGGGTGCTAGGTTGGGCTGGATGAGCTTGGAGCTCTCTTCCAACCTGCCTGATTCTATAATTCTATGATTCTATGATTTCAGTGACATGCAGAATAGAATCATAGAATCACAGAATCAGTCAGGCTTGGAAGGCACCACAAGGATCATCCAGTTCCAACCCTCCTGCCACAGGCAGGGACACCCTACCCTAGATCAGGCTAGTATCCTGTGCATGAGTTTTACCATGCCTCAAATTCCTCCTAAGACCACATTCCTGATGACAACAAGGCAAACCCATTCAATTGAGCACAGGGAAAGGGAAATTGAATGATCTCTTCTTTATTTTATGCTCTCCATTGTATTCCTGTTGCTCACACAGAATGCATTTGAACAGGTTAAGCTATCCTCCATTAGTGCCTTGTCCTTTGGGGAAAATACCACACCCCCCCAGCTCAATTTAGCCATCCAGACTTCAGCTGCAGTGGAGTGGCAAGAGGCTCTTGTGGAACTGATTTATGTAACCAAATGGATGTGGTGTGGTCGAATCTGGCTTTAGAAATCACAGCTTCTCCACAAGACTTCCTCCTTGTCCCTCCAGGTCTGCTGTGAGATTTCAGATCAGATAACTCCAAGATAGTAGGAATTAGACCTCACACAATGGGGAATTTTTCTGCCCTGCACTTCTGGGGGAGGCTGAGCCAATGCGAAGGAGAGTGCAGACTGCCTTCAGTGACTTGTGGACAGCAGTGGAAAACTGGCTGCAGAGCCAGAGTGGTCAGATAATTCCCAATGGGATCCTTTCTCAAACAGGAAGGAAGTTGCTTGTGGAATACCACAAGGATTAGCACTGGGTCTGCACAACTTCTGATTATTTATATTATATGAATTAGAGCTGCGAAGAACTTGGAAGTAAAAAAAACCTCAACCCCTTACCTGGCAAGCCAACTCTTCTGCCTCCAAAGCCAGCTTTGACTCTCCTTCATGCTTGCTTCCTCTCTTCTCCCTCCTCCCTTAGAGAAATTTTACTATCCACAGTGATCCACCTTTATTTGTCTATTTATTTGGGCCTGCCTCTGCTCTGCAGTAGAAGGACACAGTGCCAAGAGGGCTTCTGCCCCAGTGAGCCATAAGTCAGCTCTGGGCAGAAACCTCACACTGCAGCTGATCTTTCTGTTCCAACTGGTTCTCTAGTTGTATCCCTGTAGCACATAACCTGTAGAAGCATAGAATCAAACAGGCTGGAAGAGACCTCCAAGCTCAGCCAGTCCAACCTAGCACCCAGCCCTGGCCAATCAACCAGACCATGGCACTAAGTGCCCCAGCCATGCAATGAAGCTGGTGAGAGGCCTGGAGCACAGCCCTGTGAGGAGAGGCTGAGGGAGCTGGGGGGGTGCAGCCTGCAGCAGAGGAGGCTCAGGGCAGAGCTCATTGCTGCCTGCAGCTGCCTGCAGGGAGGCTGTAGCCAGGTGGGGTTGGGGTCTTGTGACAGGCACCCAGCAACAGAACAAGGGGACACAGCCTCAAGCTGTGCCAGGGCAGGTCTGGTCTGGATGTTAGGAGGCAGTTGTTGTCAGAGAGAGTGATTGGCATTGGAATGGGCTGCCCAGGGAGGCGGTGGAGTTACCATTCAAGCCAAGGCTGGCTGGGGCACTTAGTGCCATGGTCTGGTTGACTGGGCAGGGCTGGGTGCTAGGTTGGGCTGGATGAGCTTGGAGCTCTCTTCCAACCTGGTTGATTCTATGATGGATTCTGTGATTCCATGATCCAATGTTTCTGTGATTCAGTGATTCTAGGATTCAAAGATTCAATGATTCTAGGATTCATCTGACATATTTTTCCAGCAAAGTGCTCTGGGGGTTGGTTGCTTTGGTTGGTTTTGGTTGTTGTGTGTTTGGTTGGCTTATTTTTTTTTTAATTAAATAAAAAAGAGGGGGAAAGGCAATAAAAAAGGAGAGAGAGACAGCCTCAATTTAAGGGCAAATGAACTGCTTGCTTCACACAAGACTGGGGAAATAAACAGCGAGCCTGGGAGTAACTCTATCAGCTCATACACGGTCACATAAATCTGAATCTGATTCACAGAACAGAGGAAAACAAACAAACTCCAAGAAGGTCAAAGAGCCAAAGAAAGTGAGAGGAGTGGAATAGGAAACCCAGTCAGTGGTTTCTCCTTTGTCCTGAACTTCTCATTGGCCTGAACCCTGAACCCACAGTGTAAGCACAGGCAGTTTTCATTACAATAGAGGCATGTCAAAGCACTGGGATCTCTGGTGATTGAGCTTAGCTTTGTCTACACAGCTCTCCCCAGGAGCAAAAGCCGAGGGGTTTCACAGTTAAGGTGGCTCACTAGGCTCAGAGGAAGGCTGAGGTTTGGGATTGCTTGTCCCTCTGCTCTACAACCACTCATCCAGCAGCAAAGCAGGCGAAGAACAATGAGGTGGAAGTGGATATTCCCCTCAGACTGACCTTTCCTGGGGAAAGCAAAAGCTTTGATGGCCCCAGTACATTCTTATTCAATGAAATATTGGTGCTTCCACTCTCAGGAATGGAAGTATTCATCAAACCAGTGTGCTGATATCCTTTCTCTGATGGCAGCCAAAACTTAATGCCTTGGAGAACAGCAACAAACCGTGGCCAATCCTGCGTGGCTGTAAGGAGCAGAGGAAGGAGCTCTCTCCTTCCTGGCTCCCAGGATGATCCCTCTGATGATGTCTGGGACCTCATTCCTTTCCTCTTTCCTTGTATGACTCCAAATGTTTCTGACCCAGTATTTACCCTGCCACACAGCTGAACTGGCAAGAGCGCTGGGCTGAGTAGCATGGATGCATCTCAGAGTGGACAGGTTCTAACCCAGCTGACCTAGAAACTGAAGGCCCATTCCAAACTAAAGCTGACAATCTCCAGGCTGATAACAATGTTCCCTATCAATGTGCTTGTGATCTTGTAGTCATCCAGTCCTGGATAGGATCCCAGCAAAGACAGAGGACATAAATGCTATCAGTCAAGGCCCAAGAGTAGTCAGAGCATCTGAGGAGCAATGAGAGCCAAGCCAGCCAGCCCACCCTTGGCAGATGTAGTGTTGACAGAGGGGTGGGGGGAAGGCTCTGAGCTACACCTGTGAGAGATCCAGAAGTCCTCCTGAGGACAGCATGCTGCCCGTTTCCATCTCAACCCTGTGCTGAGCCACTTGGTTTGAGCACCACAGAGAGGGCTGTCAGCACACCACCAGCTAGCACCTTCATCAGCCCCACCAGCAAGGGAGCTTGTCAATATGGTTGCAGTGTGTCTGTGAGGGTGCAGGCCAGGGGAGGCTGAGGCAAGGCATGTTTTAAATAGAAGTGCCTGCGATGGGAGAGGAGGAACAGCCAGACCAAGAACACAACCCAGCTCTCCAGAGTTTCCCCAGTCCAGTTCTGGAGCCAAAAATACCTTGTGTCTCCCTATTTATAGGTGTACAGTCAAAACCTGTCTCAAGAACCTGCCAAGTTTGTCAAACTCCAGTCCTCTCTCTGTGCCACATGGTTGCTAGCTGTGTCTCCTAAGCACGCTCCATCCCAGCGCTCACGTTACACAGCCACCAGCTGATCCACAGCCCCAGCAGGAGTCGAGCCTGCAAATTCAGATGTGAGGCAGTGGAGTTTCAAGCCCACTCAGGTGACATGGTGGAATGTACACCTGCACTTCACTGTGGAGCGAGCCATTGCCTCTGTGAAAGTTTCTGGTGTCTGCTCTCTGTCCTGCCTGCGATGGATGCAAACAGCCCCAGCTGTGCCAGCCCAGCCGCCTCTCTAGCCATCGAGGTGGAAACCAGAGCACCCCGTGTGTCCCTGTGGACACAGTAAACAGCAGCCTCCGTGGTTTTACTCTGCTTGGACAGAGTGCATCACCTGCCAGCCCACAGAACGGTTGTACTCTCAGAGAACAACACTCACTCCATGCCACATCCCCAGGGCTCGCCTGTTTTCCTTGTCTGCCACTCCTGTTGCCTTGACTTCCCAGGAAACACCACTGATGCCATGCAGATTTGCTCTGCCACAGGTCGTTTTTAACTCAACTGTTTACTTTCAGCCAGCTTCCACCACAGCAGTTCAGAGCCAAACCTAAGGTGAGACATTAACTTGGCCACGCCAGCCCACGTCCAGGTACTACATTACTGCTGTAAGGCTGAGCTGCCTGAGGGTCACAGCCGTGATCAAAGAGGGGCAGGAGCTGATGTACAGCAAGCCAAAACCAAGCCATGCTCCCCACAGCATCTGAGGTGCTGCACTTCTCTGAGCCCAGACACTGCTGGGTTTGGAGATGCCTCTGGGCCACCCATGGGAGCAGAGAATGCTTTGCTGGGAAAAAACAATTAGCAGAACCTTGCCAGCAGCCACAGGCAGGACTTGAACTCAGTGCCAAAGCAGCTACATCCTGCAAGGCTTCACCTTGAGCATCCAACTACCCTGCTAGGGTTGACAGAAAGGGACAGTTTATGCCCCTTTACAAAGAGCCTGGTAGAAGCTGGTGGTTGAATTTGGGTGGCCTGACTCTGAGGAGAGGTCATTTCCAGCAGAGCAGAGCCGAAGGCACTGCAAAGCTGAGGCTGAACACAGGCACTCTGCTCTGTGGTTTGTCTCTAACACAAGCCCCCAGACCATGGGAACAACACAATCCACTGAGACTCCTGACCTGGAGTGCAGTGAACAGTTCATAGTAGTGGCTCTCACACACTGCTTTAATGTGCTTGTACCTCGGGGTTGCATCTAGTGGTCTCAGCCTCTTTGATGCTAAGTTGGTTCCACTCTCTTCCCATGAGGAAGATATCTTGGTGCAAGTTTTCCATCTTCACAGAAGGGTCAAAAACAAGCAGCTGCATGGATCTGTAGCATGACTGGACTTGAAAACACTCGTCCATAGGTCCTGGACTGCTAGCAGCAATTCCCTGCCAGCCCCTCTGTGGCCCTTTTTCCAGCAGAGCCCTCCGAACCCTGTCTCTCCTGCAGCTGCAACGCTCAGGTCCCGGCAGCACTGGAATCGACACCCCCAGATGTGTTACAGCCTCCCTCGTTTTGCAAGTCTGCTTCAGGCACTCTTGTTTCCCTTGGGGACATCACTGATGTGCCCAAACAGAATCAGCAGCCAAGACAAAGTTTCTCAAGCTGCCACCCCCTCTTGCAGCAGCAAGAAGCTGGAAGAGCAAGCCTTGGCTCCAGGGAAGGGGCTGAGCCCACCGGCTTTGTCCCACCCTACCCCGGGAGTGCAAAGACAGCAGCTCTCCAAGGTGCAGAGAAGTCAGCTCCCTGGCAAGGGGTATCCCCGGCAGGAGGGCATCTCAGCGTTTGCCCCCTCTGCCTCTTTGCCAGCCAAACTCCGCCTCCGCTGTCGCACCCTTCTCCTGCGTCCGTTTCGTTCCCGGCTGCGCTGAGGCTCCTCCATCCGCCGCCTGCTCACCGCAAATTACTGACTCCGTGTGTCTGCAGGAAACATGCCCCATCATTGGCGGCTGGACCAGAAGACAAGGGCGTGTTAGCTCTGTGCCAGGCACACACACGGAGCCATCTTTCCAGCTGCCGCTGTTTCCCCTGCAAGGCTGCCAAGGCTCCAAGGAGAGCTCCCTGAGCCCGCAGAACAGCTACCAGCTCAGACAGCATGGCTTAAGCGCCCTGAGCCCAGCGGTGCCTCTGTGCCCCAGCACCCAGGCTCACACACACACTTTCCACGGATGCTGCTTGCTGACCAAAGACCAGGCTGCAGGAGCCGGCAGAGCTCGGGGGAGGCACTGCTGTTTGCCCCAGGGCAGACAGCTCCCCTGGGCTGAGCACGCCTCTCAGCAAGCAGTGCACTGCACCCCAGGGTGCCTCCACAGGAGCATCTCTCACCGTCTTGCAGATGGTGTGATTGAAGGACAAATCCCCACTCTACCTCCCCACAGAAGAACTTTGCCATCACTGCCAGTATTTCTTTTTTCCTTCTCCTTCCCCAACTCAACTCTACAACCTCAACAAATCTCATCCTGCCTCTCCTATGACTGCAGCTATCTGTTCACTTCTCTAGAATGGAGAGGACCACTTCTGACCAGACTGAGACTTTGGAGTTTTGCTTCTCTTCTGTTCCCTCAAACAAACGTGACTAGAACTGAGGCTGAAGGCATGGGCTTCAACTGAGAGCCTTGGGAGGACAAAACCCCTTTGCCTTCAAGGACTGAGCTGCCAGAAGCACTGTCCAGTCTAGGGGAAATAATGGTGAAAGAACATACAGAAGAAGTGAAGCATAATGCAATAGGTCACTACATGCTGATCGATGCCCAGCCAGTCCCAAGCACTGGACCATCAGCTCCCTTAGTTTTACTGTTCAGCATGACATCATACTGTATGGAATATCCTTCTGCCTGGTTTGGGTCAGCTGTCCTGGCTGTATCCTCTTCCAGCTTCTTATGTACCCCCAGCCTACTTCCCAGCAGGACAGTACAAGAGGCTGAAAATCTTTTGGCTTAGTGTCACCACTGCTCAGCAACAAAGAGAACATCAGTGTGTTATCAACTTTACTCTCTCCCTAAACCCAAAACACAGCACTAGAGTGGCTTCTAGAAAGAGAATTAACTCTATCCCATTCAAAACCAAGACACAGGCTACAACCAGAGCTGCACCAGTGAATCCAGAATTCATTCCTTCCTTCATTCCTACTGGAAGGGACAAGGTAAAATGCCTTGTCCATAAGCTTGGCATGAGGAGAGATGCTAGGAGAGCTCTCAGGAGACCTGGGTTTGGTGTGTTCACAGCCGCCTTCAAAACAGATAAAATGCAAAAGCTGTTATGTGCCCCATGTACATGTTCTGCTGACAAGCCTAGGCCAGGGTAGTCAAGGCTGGTGTTAAGTAGAGCCATGTTTCTCCAGCTCTCTCTCCATCTGTCTTCTTCCTGCCCCAACGAGCAAGCAGTGCTCTAGCCAGGACAGTCAGTGCAACAGCTAACTGGATGTGGGGTTGCTGTTATAGAAGCAACCAGGTTGGAAGAGAGCTCCAAGCTCAGCCAGCCCAACCTAGCACCCAGCCCTGCCCAGTCAACCAGACCATGGCACTAAGTGCCCCAGCCAGCCTTGGCTTCAACACCTCCAGCCACGGCCACTCCACCACCTCCCTGGGCAGCCCATTCCAATGCCAATCACTCTCTCTGACAACAACTTCCTCCTCACATCCAGCCTAGACCTCCCCTGCCACATCTTGAGGCTGTGTCCCCTTGTTCTGTTGCTGGCTGCCTGGCAGCAGAGCCCAACCCCACCTGGCTACAGCCTCCCTGCAGGCAGCTGCAGGCAGCAATGAGCTCTGCCCTGAGCCTCCTCTGCTGCAGGCTGCACACCCCCAGCTCCCTCAGCCTCTCCTCACAGGACTCTGCTCCAGGCCCCTCCCCAGCCTTGCTGCCCTTCTCCAAACACCTTCCAGCACCTCAACATCTCTCTTGGATTGAGCAGCCCAGAACTGGACAGAGTTATATAGCTCCTAGAGATAAGATGAGCTACTTGTGTTATCCAGGACATAACTTGGTCTGCAGTGGGTAGAGAAGCAAGAAATCTGGGTCTCTGCAGAGTTCTTGCACATTGGGCAGATAGCTCATCTCAGTGTCCACACCTAAGAAGCATGGATAGTCTAATGACATCCTGTGCCAATTTATCTTCCCCTGAAAATGAGGCTGGGGGCTGTACACTCTCCAAGTGGTTTCTTATGGCTTGTCACTGTGAAAGTGTCCACTCTGTGCCTGGGCTCATCCTCTGCAGCATGGCCACATGGTGCTGCCCGGGAGACTTAGAGGCATCTTTCCAAAGCAAATGCTTGCTTGGATTCAGAACAGTATCTTTGCCAGACAAAGGGGCTACAAAAAAAGCTGGGGAGGGACTTCTTAGGCTATCAGAGAGTGACAGGAGTAGAGAGAATGGAGCAAAGCTGGAGGTGGGGAGAGTGAGGCTGGAGGTGAGGAGGAAGTTGTTGAGCAGGAGAGTGGTGAGAGGCTGGAATGGGTTGCCCAGGGAGGTGGTTGAGGCCAGGCTGGCTGAGGCTGTGTGCAGCCTGCTCTAGGGTAGGGTGTCCCTGGGCATGGCAGGGGGGTTGGCACTGGCTGCTCCTTGTGGTCCCTTCCAACCCTGCCTGATTCTATGATTCAAATTATACTGCTCCATGCCTTCCCCATCCAAAGGCAGCATTTATAGCCAGAGCTTTTACCATGGAGCAGGGCAGCACCCTGACCTCTGCCAGGAGGGAGAAGATGCCTCCTCTCTTCCTCTCAGGGGAAGGAAGTGTGTCCTTAGTCTCAGTCCAAAATGGCATGGATGAGTACAGCAGGGGCAGCAACCAGTGCTGGGAGGAAGAGTCCCTGTGACAGAGCCCATTTGAGGTTTGGAGTGAGGCATGGTGGTGGGGAGAAATGAAACACCACAAAAACACAGGAGGAGTGCTAAAGACACACAGTGCCACTTAGGTCGGTGTGATTAAAACCCCGTGTGCTGTCAGAGCTTATGGGCATCTCATTCAAAACCTATCACTTAAAAAACACAGCTGAGATAGAAGTGTTGTCAGAGGGCAACTGAAAATAAAAGTGAGCATCTGGTGCTCGTTAGGCAGTTGTCTCTGCCCACCACATCTCCATGCAGCCACAGCCTGCTCCACATCTGCTTATCTCTTGCCGGCCCCTGGAAACGGCAACCTTGGCTGAGACTCAGCCCTTGGAGAGGGGATGGCCTGGGGGGAGGTGTAAGGGGGCTCTGCTGGGGGGGGATTTCTAGGTGGCAGCAATCAGCTCTTTCCACACTGCTCCTCTGTCCCTGCACGCTGTTATTACCGTATCTATCCCCAGGCCTTCCAGCCGTCCCTGCAGGGCATTTCTGACACGGTACCCACTTTGTCTCCCAAGCTAAACCCTTCAGCTTTCCACCTTTTGCTCACTTTCAGCCCTGCCTAGTGCCCACAGCATACCTAAAGCACACACAGCTGGCAACCCTAGCTGGATGAAGGACTCCAGGCTCTTTCACCCCACCCTGCAATGCTATTCCAAGCCCAATGCCTCATGCTGCAACCCCGGACCACCCACGCTGCAAAAACATGGAGGGTATCAACATCACAGGAGGAACATGAAAGGCAAGAACCCATCTCCAATAAACACTAGCCTAATAAGCCCAACATTTCCTGGAGGTGTTGGGCTGGCAGATGGCATCTAGCTGCCAAGCACAGACTCCACCAGGGATTCCTTGTCCCAGGGCAGCCTCTGCATTTGTAACCCAAACCTACGTGCAGAGCCATGGAGATCTGTGCTTAAAATACATTACAGGAGATCCCACTCCAGCTAGGAAACCCTCCAAATACACCCAGAAAGGCATTGCTGGGGAGAAGAACAAAAAAGGACCAGCACCACCACGAGAAAACAGATAAATGGCAAGGCCTTGCTTGGTAATTACAAAGTATTGGATGAAGGAGCCTTGTTTAATTAATTAAATGGATGTGAACTAACTCTAACCAAACAAGAAGGAACTGCACAACTGGGGTGTGGCAAACGGTGAATAATGATCTCCTTTCCTTTACTTGATCCCTCTGAGTTCATGGAATCACAGAATCAACCAGGCTGGGAGAGACCTCCAAGGTCATCCAGTCCAACAGATGAAGGAATTCATGGAATCATAGAATCATAGAATCACCTAGGTTGGAAGAGACCTCCAAGGTCATCCAGTCCAACCTAGCACCCAAGCCTATAAGGAAGGTGTACACTGGCAAGAGTTGTCCCCAAAGAACTTTGTCCTGGGAGAATTTGCTTACCTGGGAGCAAGTCCACACACTGTTTATAGGGGTAGAACAGCAAGCCTAAGTGAGACAGAAAATGAACCAGTCCATGGCTCATGCAAAAAGCCCAGACAAGATTAAAAGCATATAGGACCAAAGCCAGAGCTGGATACAAGCTACAAACTGCATCAAAGGGATGTATACAGGAGAGAAGCTATCTGGAGGACAGGTTCAAAGGCTTCCAGAAGCAGAGGCCAGGCTGCACCCAGCCATACCAACAATACAGCTCAGCAGAGGACTAACACCCTGAGATGAGCTGAAAAGGGGCTCCCAGGGCATGAGCAGAGCATGTGTGTGGAAGTCCCATGTGAGGCTAGTTAAGGTAATTAATGCCTGGCAGTACCCTGAGGAGCCTGACAGCAGAGCTTCTGTGCCAAGGGAGGGTAAAGATGGAGCTGCTGTGAGAAGAATCAGAGAATCACAGAATCAGTCAGAGGTGGGAGGGATCACAAGGAGCAACCAGTTCCAACCCCCCTGCCATGCCCACAGACACCCTACCCTAGAGCAGGCTGCACACAGCCTCAGCCAGCCTGGCCTTAAACACCTCCCTGGGCAACCCATTCCAGCCTCTCACCACTCTCATGCTCAACAACTTCCTCCTCACCTCCAGCTTCACTCTCCCCACCTCCAGCTTTGCTCCATTCCCCCCCATCCTCTCACTCCCTCACAGCCTCAAAAGTCCCTCCCCAGCTTTTTTGTAGCCCTCTTCAGATCCTGGAAGGCCACCAGAAGGTCACCTGGGAACCTCCTCTGCTCCAGCCTGCACAGCCCCAACTCTTTCAGGCTGTGCTCACAGCAGAGCTGCTGCAGCCTCTGAGCATCCTCCTGGCCCTGCTCTGGACACTCTCCAGCATCTCCACAGCCCTCTTGTCCCAGGGGCTCCAGAGCTGGATGCAGGACTCCAGGTGGGCTCTCAGCAGAGCAGAGGGGGAGAATCCCCTCCCTGGCCCTGCTGGCCACACTGCTCCTGCTGCAGCCCAGGCTCTGCTTGGCTCTCTGGGCTGCAAGTGCACACTGCTGGCTCCTGCTGAGCTTCTCCTCCAGCAGCATCCCCAAGTCCCTCTCCTCAGGGCTGCTCTCCAGCCACTCACTGCCCAGCCTGCATTTGTGCTTGGCATTGCCTCCACCCAGCTGCAGGACCTTGCCCTTGGTCTTGTTGAACCTCCTGAGCTTGGCTTGTGCCCACCTCTGCAGCCTGCCCAGGTGCCTCTGGATGGATCCTGCCCTCCAGCCTGGCTGCTGCAGCACACAGCTTGGTGTGGCAGCAAACTTGCTGAGGCTGCACTCAGTGCCTCTGCCCATGGCACCCACAAAGATGCTGAACAAGGCTGGTCGCAGTAGAAGGAGGTGAAGGAAGCAGGCACTGCCCCAGGAGGAAGTGGCAGCTGGAGGAACAACATCCTGCCCCTGGTCTGTTTCAGAGGGGCTGGACTCACAGAACAGATTTTGCTGGAGTTTGCCCCTGCAGTCCCCAGGGAGGGAGTCACTAAGGCCATTTGCTCCAAGTTTTCACCCCAGCAGCAGTGCTCTGTGTTTAGCAGCAGGGTGTGCCTGCTCCCCCAGGCTCTGGAGAGCAGGGGCAGATGCCATTTCAGGAACAGGGGGGTGTGCTTGTCTGTTTGGCACTGGGGTGTTGTGAAGGCTGCTTGATTTGTTTGTTTGTTTCTTACATCTCCCAGGGGAAGTTTCTGGCAGAAAGCACCTCCTGAGAAAGCTCAGGCCAGGGCTTGCTTTGGCCAGGAGCTCAGGCACTCTGTGTATGGAGAAACAGGAGGTGAGGAGAAGTGTCAGGCCAGAGAGCTAAGGACTTGGCTTTACTCTTTCATGTGGCCATCAGGCAGGAACAAAAGCCACCAGAAATCAGAAGTAAGCTTTGCCCAGAGCACAACTCAAACCTCAACACAAGCCATGGGAAATATTTCCACTGTAATTTCTTGTCACCATTAGGCCTCCTGTGTGTGATACGTGACAGAGGCTGCTCTGCTTCCTGTGGGGATCAGTGGGAGACTGCCCACTTCAGCCTGGAGCCAGCTGAAACCTCTGCGAGCAGGGAGAAGGAGAGACATCAGTGCAACCCAACCTTGGTGTCTCTCCATCTCTCTCCAGGCAGAGGGTTCAGATGGAGAGACATCAATGCAACCTAACATGTCAGAGATGCTAGAGATGTTTTTTTTCCTTGGAATTGCATCCAAGGCAGTTAAAATTCCCTATGGGGGCACCAGTCAGCCTGCTTTACCTTTGCCACTTGAACTACTTCCACAGGGATTTCCTGCTAAGAAATCCACTGAGGTCTAAAATATTCTGATGGGGAAATCTCCAGACAGCCAGAGGCAAGAGAAAGGCAGAGGGCTGGGTTGTTGTTCACAGCAGTCAAAGATCTCCCCTGGCACAGCTTGAGACTGTGTCCCCTTGTTCTGTTGCTGCTTGCCTGGCAGCAGAGCCCAACCCCACCTGGCTACAGCCTCCCTGCAGGCAGCAGTGAGCTCTGCCCTGAGCCTCCTCTTCTGCAGGCTGCACACCCCCAGCTCCCTCAGCCTCTCCTCACAGGGCTCTGCTCCAGGCCCCTCCCCAGCCTTGCTGCCCTTCTCTGCACCTCAACATCTCTCTTGAATCGAGAAGCCCAGAACTGGACACAGCACTCCAGGGGTGGCCTGAGCAGTGCTGAGCACAGGGGCACAAGGACCTCCCTTGTCCTGCTGCCCACACTGCTCCTGAGCCAGCCCAGGATGCCATTGGCTCTGCTGCCCACCTGGGCACACTGCTGCCTCAGCTTCAGCTCCTCTCTCCCAGCACCCCCAGGTCCCTCTCTGCCTGTGTTCTCAGCACTGAAGAAGGAAGCACAGCACTCCAGCACCCAAGAGATCACCTTGGGAACAGTAAAGCACAACTGTCACGGTTTCATCCTGCACCGCTTGTGCTGGGAGGTCACCAGGGTGTGGATGCCACAATCCCTCTCCCCTCCTTAGCCTCCTTCTTTCCACTGATCACATCATCCCTTTGGACGATGGATTTCCCCACTTTTAGCTCCAGAGCTGATGCAAGAGGACAGCCACCAAAGCTAGCACTTGGCCATATACAGCAGAGGACTTGATGTCCTGGTCCCACCTGCTGCAGCTCATCACACATGCGATACTCCTCATCTATTAATGCCTGGCATGTGCCACCTCAGCTATGCCAAGTGCAAAAAGCCTTCTTCCTTCCCCCATCTCCTTCTGGGCCTGGCACAGATCTGCAGAAAGAGGCAGTGTAGTGCTGGCTATGACCAGACAGCAAGTAGAGGTTACTGTCCCTGGCCAGCTGGGAATTGTACATCTCCTGTCATATTTGTTGGTCACTCATCCTCCACCACCTCCCCCTTCCTATTTACCCCATCGCCCAGCTGCTGTGTCTCATCTTTTATGCCTCTGGGACATGGAAATTCAATTAGGATAGTTATTGCCAAGTAGGACCCGACTCTTCAGCTGCCTCCTAAGATACATAGCTGCAATAATACTTCAGTGCTCATTTCCCTTCAAAGGTATTGTCAAACTCAACTGAGTACATTCCTACTGCATAAGCAGAGAGAGCTACCTCAGGCTCAGCAGCCCAAGGAAAACAGAGTTTAGGAACTGTACAGTACAGATGTGATAGTTTGGGTGTTCCCTGCCCCCCTCACTCTTAGGAAATCACCCAGACTAGGCTCAGCCCAGCTGGAAATTAAAGAATGGAGCTTTCTATTTACAGCTTAGCACCAGATACAGGCAGGTAGTTACAACAGATACAGCTAGAGACAGACATAGACAAGTTAAAAAGTGATACAGAAACCAGAGTGCCCAGGAGGTGTTGGAGAAATTCTTGTTAGCAGAGCACACAAAATTGATAAACATGAGCAACCCGTGCTGGGAAGACCTTGAATCCATCCTGGGAGCTTAGATAGCAGGCACAGGATGGCTTCCCCCCACATGCAGCTGCATGGTGGGCAGAGTTTAGCCAGCCCCAGAGGCTGACCCTCAGGTTGTTATGGTATGCTGACCTATCTATGCCTTACAAGTAACTCGGACCCTCTGACTGTAACCAAGCTTAAGCTGAGCACGCCTCTTGCTAGAGTGCATATAAGTCACTGCATCACGGAAATAAAGTGGATTTGACCATCTAGCCATATTGGTGACCAAAGGTAAACGACCAGTTTAAACTCCAACAAGGAGGGGCTCCCAACCACCCTTCCTCCTTTACATCCCTCTACCTTATCCCAGACTTTGCCTTACATGGAAGGTGAGTTTGGGAGGGTAGGAAGCAGAGGGATTAGTTACACAGACAGCAGGTTAGGAAGAGAAGGGAGGCAGCCAATGCAAGAGAGCAACTCTGTGTTCTTGTTCTTACCCATCCCAGCAAGCCTCTGAGTGCAGCAGACATCACCACTGTTTCCTTTCCACAGCCTAGCATCTGATTCCTCTCACTAAAATATCCCAGCTAGGCTCAAACCAGCACAACAGATTCACACTTTGGCAGTGATGTACCCCAAGATATTCTGAGCACATCCAGAGTACCTGATAAGGAATGTTTTAGGGGAAAACAAACTTTGAACCTTCACTGAAACAGCCTAATACCATTACACATCAACATGAGATGTTATTCCTTCAGCAAGCAAATCCCCAGAGCAGCTCCAGCTCATTACAAGAACTATGGGACTGATTGCTTACAAACTACCTGAAGGGAGGCTGTAGCCAGGTGGGGTTGGGCTCTGCTGCCAGGCAAGCAGCAACAGAAGAAGGGGACACAGCCTCAAGCTGTGCCAGGGCAGGTCTAGGCTGGATGTGAGGAGGAAGTTCCTGGCAGAGAGAGTGATTGGCATTGGAATGGGCTGCCCAGGGAGGTGGTGGAGTTGCTGTGCCTGGAGGTGTTGAAGCCAAGCCTGGCTGGGGCACTTAGTGCCATGGTCTGGTTGGTTGGGCAGGGCTGGGTGCTAGGTTGGGCTGGCTGAGCTTGGAGGTCTCTTCCAACCTGCTTGGTTCTATGATTCCCACTGGAAACATCTTCCAATTTCCTATTGCCCAGGCAGCACTTAGGCTCTGAGGCAGGTGGCCAGGCAGAGAGTTAATGGAATCTGTCCCTAATCCAGGTGCCAAAGGACACTGCTTTGGGGCAGCCTTCAGTCCCTCTTTGACTCCCTAGCCTGAGCTTTCCCTTTCTGCTTCTGGATGCACTCAATCCTTCCAGCTTCCTCTCTCCATGCTGGAAGAGGCAGAGCAGAAAGAGGAGAGGTTTTCTCCTCCCCGTCACGCACTGCGCCCATGCCTGGCATCGCCCTCTGCCTGTGCCACCCCTGCCCCCGGGGCTGCTGCCACAAAGAAGAGGTTCGGCAGGCTCTCTCGGTCAGCGGCAAGCCGTGTGGTGTGGCCCCAGGAGGAGCCGCAGCCGCACTCCCCGTGGCGCATCCCTCGTCCCGGGGCCGGCCGCAGCTCCGCAGCTCGCAGGCACCGCGCACGCAAGCGCCTGCAGCGGGGGAGCGATGGCAAAGGCAGGCTCAGAGGATGCGCACACACAGAGGCACAGGAGGCTGGCGCCTCTCCCGTGCTGCCTGCCACATGGGCCCCAGCAATGCCTGTCAGAGCCAGCCAGCCGCTCACGGGTGCTGACGAGGCAGTTTCAGCAGCTGAAGGACTTCTCTGCTTTCCTCCCTCAGCCCATAGCATTTGGACTTCTGGGTTTTTTCTCCTCTCTTTAGAGCCGTCTGCTCCCGGGAGACATTGCCCAGCCGTGGCATCGGCAGCTGACTGCCTGCTGCTTGGCTAGGAAGTCCTCTCTGCAGGGCTGGGCCAGCATGGGGATGAGGTGAGGTCTGAAAGCAAACAGATCCTCATAAAGTGTCACCTATGTTATCTCAAAACTGGCTAGAGGAGGTTGGAGATCTTCCAGCCTGACTGCTGCAAGGTTGCAAGTTGAATGCACTCTTCTACCCTGAGCACAACTGCTACCTTCACATTCCTCCATCCCACCACTTCCACCAGCCATTCCCCCCTGTCCTAAAGCTCTTCCCCACCTCTCACTCTGCTTTCTTCTCTTCAGAGCTTTCTTTATACTCATCCCTCTGCCCCTCCTTTGACATCCAAACCTGATCACTCTGTGGCATATCTCAGACAGTTTGCTAGTACTTGGCACAGGACACAACACAGCCTGCAAAGCTGCCTAGGCTAAGCTGTAGGGCAGGAGCTGTGCTCAAGAGAAAGGGACACAGAAGTGTTTGGGGGAAGAAATAGAAAGTGATGGCAAAATCATAGAATCACAGAAACAACCAGGTTGGAAGAGCTCCAGGCTCAGCCAGCCCAACCTAGCACCCAGCCCTGCCCAACCAACCAGACCATGGCACTAAGTGAGATCCATGCTGGAAGAGACTTGTTGCTCCTACTGCAATTCAGGACTTCCAGTCCTCCTCCTGGGCATAGAACCTGCACCAGAAACAAAAGAGGGAGATCCCAGGTTAATCCAGATTCTTCCAAGGAAGATTACAGGAGACCAGATCAAGTCTCAACTTCACAGAGCCACAGAATCGGCCAGTCCAGGTCCCTCTGGATGGATCCTGCCCTCCAGCCTGGCTGCTGCAGCACACAGCTTGGTGTGGGCAGCAAATTGCTGAGGCTGCACTCAATGCCTCTGTCCATGGCACCCACAAAGATGTTGAACAAGTCTGGTCCCTGAAGGACTCTGCTTGTCACTGGCCTCCCCTTGGCCATGGAGCCACTGACAGCCACTCTTTGGGTGTGGCCCCCAGGCTGGTTTTCTACACGAGTGGGGGAGACAGGCACTTGGCTAAGGAGGTTTCATTTGTGTGCAGAAGAAAGCCTGCTTGGGCAGAAGCAGGGAAATTCCTTTCTGGGGCACATGGTCCTTCTAGAGTCGGTGCCAGTGACACATTTGGAGCTGCTGATCTGGGGATTTGAGTCCTTGTGAAGTCTGCCTCTGGCTTCACAGCTTTTGTGAGCTGCCGTGGAAAATGCTTCGACCCTCTCAGCCAGGTTCAACCACCTCCTTTCCCAGCTGTAAAAATAACCCAGGGTGGGACAGAGAACTACAGCCTCTCCCCTTCCCCTGGACCTTAGCAGATGCCCTGAGGGATGGTGAAAGCCAACTCTGTGGAGGTGTCAGTGGAATTTGGCTGCAGAAGGAACTTGGTTTATTCTGTCATCCATCAGGGCTGTGATTGCTGCCTGGCAACTGGCAAAATCAGCTCATTTCATTCAACCAAGAGTGAAACTCTAGAGCTCCTCTGCTTGGAGGTCTGTCCAACTCTCCACACACCCCTGTCCTCTGGTTGAGTCCAGCCACCCAGGAATGCCCAGCAGGTGAGACTTCAAAGTAGGGATGGGGTTGAGCTCTGACCTAGTCAAATGGAAGGACAATTAGCTTTAGCTCAGTTTCACAGAGGCAGAGTCTCTTAGATTGGAAAAGCCCTTCAAGACCCTCGAGCCCAATCATGAGTTTCACACTGCCAAGTCCTTGACTAACCCAAGCCCCTCAGCAAAGCCTCTAATCACTATGAACCACTATGGTTGGAGAGCACCACCAGGGTCAGTCACTCCAAACTCCTTCTCTTTTGCCACATTCCCTGCAGGTGATATTTGTTGTCTTGCTCTGGAAAGATGTGGATTTTTCAGGACTAGTTGGAAAAATGTTTGGACCAGTGGAAGTAAAGTTCTCCCACGCCCATCCTGACGGGCAGTGCATCTCTGCTGGCAGGCAGAGGGCTGCAATGGGGAAGGCAGCGTTCACCCGGGGCACTGAGGTGACAGAGATCCCTTAAACTCACTGCTCACCTGCAAGGGCAAGACAAAAGTCTCTGCACATCTGCAACTGCACTTCCTCTAGTGGC
The DNA here is from genome assembly GCF_015220805.1 of Pogoniulus pusillus. Classification (NCBI taxonomy): domain Eukaryota; kingdom Metazoa; phylum Chordata; class Aves; order Piciformes; family Lybiidae; genus Pogoniulus; species Pogoniulus pusillus. Next base: position 49,145,801 of record NC_087265.1, on the reverse strand, counting down.
TCCTGTTATTTTTCTGACCTGACCAGATGTGTAGGCAGAAATGTGGGAAAGAGAATATCTAAGCATCTCTCTTTGCCCCTATTACAAGAGGGCTGTGGAGATGCTGGAGAGTGTCCAGAGCAGGGCCAGGAGGATGCTCAGAGGCTGCAGCAGCTCTGCTGTGAGCACAGACTGAAAGAGTTGGGGCTGTGCAGGCTGGAGCAGAGGAGGCTCCCAGGGGACCTTCTGGTGGTCTTCCAGCATCTGAATGGGGCTACAAAAAAGCTGGGGAAGGACTTTGGAGGCTCAGGGAGTGCCAGGACTGGGGGCAATGGAGCAAAGCTGGAGGTGGGGAGAGTCAGAGTGGATGTGAGGAGGAAGTTGTTGAGCAGGAGAGTGGTGAGAGGCTGGAATGGGTTGCCCAGGGAGGTGGTTGCGGCCCCATGGCTGGAGGTGTTTGAGGCCAGGCTGGCTGAGGCTGTGTGCAGCCTGCTCTAGGGTAGGGTGTCCCTGGGCATGGCAGGGGGGTTGGCACTGGCTGCTCCTTGTGGTCTCTTCCAACCCTGACTGATTCTAAGATCCTGTGCAAACCTGAAACAGAAGCTCAGAACTCATAAGCATCCCTAACCCTCCTGGAGGACACAGCCTCAGGGGGTACAGGCAGGACACTGGCACAGAAAGCCACCTATGCAAAGCAAACCTTTTACCTGCCCAGATGCAAGACTTCTGACAAATACCCAAGCGTGCAAGGACCATGGAGCTGTGCTGATTCACAGCAGCTGAGGATGGATCCCTGGAAAATCACTTGCAGGTGAGCTGTGTGGAGTTGCCCAGAAGTTGCTTGCTGGTTTCTCTCTCTCCTCATTCCATGCTGCCAAAACATGTTGAAGCTGAGGATTCACAGGCAAGGCAGAATGGTTCCCTTGGGAGAAGCTGTTCCACACATGCCTTCCCAATAAGCTATCCCAGCAAAGTGGCAATGTTAGAAACCAAAGTGGTCATTGCTGGCAATTGCAGCAACAGACAGAAACAGCAGGGGGAGGAGGGGGAAAAATCACAATTTCCTGCACATTTTTTTCTGATAGTTCCACCCAAAAAAAATGAAAAGTTGGGCTATGCAAAAGAGAAGAATGGTTCAAGCAAGCAAAGCAACTGCCAGCACCTGCTTCCCCAAGTGCTTGCAAATGCCATCAGCTGGTTTCCATAGCCAAATGCCATTCCTTTCTGCAGCCATCAACGCCTTCCCCACTTACTCACTGTGAGTAATGGGAGGGGGAAGAGATTGTTGCCTTTTTTCCCAGGGATTTTAATTGAAAAAAGTCTTCATTTTAACTGGAAAGTGTTCTCTTTGACTCCTCTCCCCTCCCCTCAGAATGGGTGACACCACCGTGTCTGCAGGGCAAAATCCTTTGTCTTTAGTCACTTGGGCTGGCTCAGGAGCAGTGTGGGCAGCAGGACAAGGGAGGTTCTTGTGCCCCTGTGCTCAGCACTGCTCAGGACACACCTGGAGTGCTGTGTCCAGTTCTGGGCTCCTCAATTCAAGAGAGATGTTGAGGTGCTGGAAGGTGCCCAGAGAAGGGCAGCAAGGCTGGGGAGGGGCCTGGAGCAGAGCCCTGTGAGGAGAGGCTGAGGGAGCTGGGGGGGTGCAGCCTGCAGCAGAGGAGGCTCAGGGCAGAGCTCATTGCTGATTGCAGCTACCTGAAGGGAGGCTGTAGCCAGGTGGGGTTAGTCTCTGCTGCCAGGCAAGCAGCAACAGAAGAAGGGGACACAGCCTCAAGCTGTGCCAGGGCAGGTCTAGGCTGGATGTGAGGAGGAAGTTCCTGGCAGAGAGAGTGATTGGCATTGGAATGGGCTGCCCAGGGAGGTGGTAGAGTCACTGTGCCTGGAGGTGTTGAAGCCAAGCCTGGCTGGGGCACTTAGTGCCATGGTCTGGTTGGTCAGGGCTGGGTGCTAGGTTGGGCTGGCTGAGCTTGGAGCTCTCTTCCAACCTGCCTGATTCTATAACTCTATGATTCTAAGATTCTGTGATTAAACATTCAGCAGCAGAAGACATTATCTGGCTAAGTCCTCTCTGGCCAACTAGGAGTGGCAGGACAAGACCTCTGAGTTTATAACCCTCCTCCAAGAAAGCCAAGCTTCCTGGGCACATTCTCCATCACAAGCTCAGTTGTGCTAATAGAGCTACCAAAGCCATGCTGGGGAGGAGAGCTGTTTGTATTTATTCCTTCCTGGGCTGTAGACATTGCCAGTAGAGCCTTCAAAATAAGACAAGACAAACCCTCTGACTTGCTGCCCAGAAACTCAATCCCAAAAGCCTCCTCCCAACCTCTGTTTACAAAATTATAAGCTTTCTTTGTCCTAACCATTTTCCTGTTACAATAATGATCTTCATCTTCTATCTGACTTTTTTTTTCACTGGCACATGGAAAATATGACCTCATCCTGAAAGGATTCCTTACAAATCAATACAGAGAGAAGGGGACACAGAGAGATATTTGCAGTGAATCAACCCTCGAAGTAGAGCCATGTGGAAAAGGAGCTGCAAGAACAAGCAGATAATCCCAAGCCCTTTCCTGGTAGGAGCAGGTTATGTTTTCCATACTCTGTCTCTGTTTTCTGTGTCACAAAACATGTTGGGATTTATTTTAAACAGGGTTTTTTTTTTCCTCTTGTACCAGTCCAGTTATGAATACATCAGAGGGGTGTCCAAAAATTACAAATGCTGGCTTGCTTTAGGTAGCAAACGGAAGAACTGAGATACTGAGTTCAAACCAGCTAAGGCTCAGCCCCTTTTGAAGTTAAGAGCTCAGTTCAGCAGCAGAAACTTGACTTAGAGTCACAGAAGCATAGAGTCAAGCAGGCAGGAAGAGAGCTCCAAGCTCAACCAGCCCAACCTAGCACCCAGCCCTGCCCAAGCAACCAGACCATGGCACTAAGTGCCCCAGCCAGCCTTGGCTTCAACACCTCCAGCCACAGCCACTCCACCACCTCCCTGGGCAGCCCATTCCAATGCCAATCACTCTCTCTGCCAACAACTTCCTCCTAACATCCAGCCTGAACCTGCCCTGGCACAGCTTGAGGCTGTGTCCCCTTCTTCTGTTGCTGCTTGCCTGGCAGCAGAGCCCAACCCCACCTGGCTACAGCCTCCCTTCAAGGAGTTGTAGACAGCAATCCATCAGTCTACATCCATCCAGATGTAGACTTCCATCCATCAAGGCCCCTTCTGCTGCTAGAACACTCACAACCAGTGCAGAAGTCTGATTTTCCAGTGCTTTGTAATTTCTTTCACCCATTTCTCCTTGCTGGCAGGGAACATGCTTGGAAGTAGACATACTTCTCCATCTCCATAAAGTGAACTCTGTCATCACCATCTCCTATGAGGAAGCTTGGCAGGATTGAACATCTGGCAACTGAGGAAGCCACTGGATTGCTGAGTTTTTGGAAGCACTGGACAAGGAGCAACCTATCTGAGGAATGCATCAAGCTGGTGGTTAGGTACCAAGGCATTCTCCTAAAGGAAAGACATGTAGAGACCACCTGGACAGAATGAGTTCTGGCTCCTGCCCAGGGGACCAAGGCACATCCTCTGAGTAGTTCACTCCCACAGTGACCTAAAACTTGAGACAGGTGAATTAGTGAAATGCCTGCAGGGAGGCTGTAGCCAGGTGGGGTTGGACTCTGCTGCCAGGCAAGCAGCAACAGAACAAGGGGACACAGCCTCAAGCTGTGCCAGGGGAGGTCTAGGCTGGATGTGAGGAGGAAGTTGTTGGCAGAGAGAGTGATTGGCATTGGAATGGGCTGCCCAGGGAGGTGGTGGAGTGGCTGTGCCTGGAAGTGTTCAAGAAAGGACTGGATGAATCACTTAGTGCCATGGTCTGGTTGGTTGGGCAGGGCTGGGTGCTAGGTTGGGCTGGCTGAGCTTGGAGCTCTCTTCCAACCTGTCTGACTCTGTGAGTCTGTGAATAAAGGCTGTTCTAGCTCCACTACAAAACCAAACAGAACTTTAGCTACTCTGACACAAAGCAGTGCCAATGAGATTGGAGTTCTGTTCCACTTACCCTGGCAGGGACTCTCAGCCATTCCCTCCATGCTCCTTCAGTGCTTTGCAAAATGCTTCACAGATTCACTCCTGCCCTTTCCACAGTGTGACAAGAGAGCAGAAGGCAGCAGCTAACAGAGAGGAGCTCAGCCAGCACCCGTGGGTGATGGGAGAGCAATCAGCAAGCCCAGCCCTACACAGGCAGGGGGCCAGCAGGCCCCCCGGCCTTTGATCCCCTCCACCACTCACCCAGAGTGCACACACCAAGGTAGGAGACTCACCAGTGGCGACTGGAGGAGGATCCTCTGCCCAGCTGGGCAAGCTTAGAGCTGCTGCCTCTTCTGGGGCCGATTATAAAGGGGAGCAAGCAGGGAGGGCAAAGTGGTCACACCTGGGGTGGGAGGAGACTGCAACAGCACCCAGGTGCTGTGGGTTTGGGGATAAAAGGGGGAGATGTGGTTGATTCTATGGTCCTCACCTGCCCCCTCTCTCTCTAGAGAAGCCTGAACTGCACTTCTAGGGTTGTGTGATGTCACCTCTCAAGAATCCCCCCCCAGGGAGCTTCTACCTGGTTCTGCATCCTCAAGACACATCACTGGAGGGAATTCTTCACCCCACTGAAAAATGACAAACCCTCCCTTGATGTCATGGTGCTGACTCACTGCTTGGAAACCTGCACATGCTCTGAAGCAAAGGTTAGAAGTGGCTTGGTGCCATCTGCCCTCCCTTGAGCCCTCCAAGGGAAGATTACTTCCAAACTGGGCAGTGCTGTCCCCTTGGTCCAGCAAGGTCTCAGTGCTTTGATTTAAGTCACTAATGCTCTCTGTCCAGACCCCCAGATCTATCTAGACCTGGTGTTAGGGCTTGCAAAGGAGGAAAGCATCTTGCTCTGCTGGATCACTCACTTCAGAGCACTGTGCCCTGGCTCCCAATGCCATTTGTGTCCCTGGCCAGCTGCCTCTGTGAGAGGGTTCAATTGCATCAGCCCTACTGCTGCTCAGCAGTCAGTGGGACAAACTCTGTCCTTACTTGGATCCAGGCATAATCTTAGGAGAGCTGCAAAGGCAGAAGCAAAGTAAGATTTGGGCCTCCTTCTTCCATCCTTCTCTCCCTGGAGAGGCAGCAGCTGACTGGGAGCTTGCTTTGTGTGGTGTTTTCTCTCTGTGCAAAGCGATTCACCTTCTGGGGCTGTCAGCCCCAGGTGTTCAGAGCAGTGTGGCCATACCAAGGTTTCCCTGCTGCCCAGGACAGCTTGTTTGGCATCTGTGAAGCACAGCAGCCTTTTGGGAATGCCCTCCCCAAAAGACTGCTGCTCCTAGGTCACAAGAACCAGTCGCAAGGGTCGGAAGTTGTTGGCAGAGAGAGTGATTGGCATTGGAATGGGCTGCCCAGGGAGGTGGTGGAGTTGCTGTGCCTGGAGGTGTTGAAACAAAGCCTGACTGGGGCACTTAGTGCCATGGTCTGGTTGGTTGGGCAGGGCTGGGTGCTAGGTTGGGCTGGATGAGCTTGGAGCTCTCTTTCAACCTGCTTGATTCTTTGATTCTGTGGTTCTATGTTCAGTTTGGAGAAGAGAAGATCCAAGGAGACCTTATTGTGGCCTTCCAGCATCTGAAGGGAGCCTGCAAGAAAGCTGTTGGGGGACTTTTTAGGGTGTTAGGTACTGACAAGACTGGAGGGAATGGATCCAAGACAGAGGAGGGGAGATTTGGGTCCTGGTCCACTTGAGGTGCTGTTGGTTTGTTCTTCCGTGGTGTACTTCACTCTGTCTTTCACAGAGCAATGCAGCCATGCAAGGCCTGCCTCACATCTTCTTTGGACAAAGCAGAGACAAGAAGCCACATGAGCCAGCCAGGAGGGCTGCACAAAAGGTGGTTTCAGGAGGAGGAGTAACTGATGTACCAAAGCTTCTGTCCATCATCATCCAGTTCATGCAACATGCACAACAAACCTGTTGCCTTCTGTTCACAGTTTTGCTGCACTGAGAAACAGCTCCAAATAATCCATGCACTCTGATTGCACCCTGCCTTCTCCAGGTGTGCCAGACCAACCTCCTCCCCTTGCTCCATGGATGGACAGAGCTGGGCAAAGGAGGAGCTGGGCCTCCATGGAAGCCCCTGGATTCCTAACGCTGTTTGCACTGCCAGACCCAGACCTGATGGTTACAAGACAAGGTCCTGAGGGCATGACCAAGTCCTGAGCTCCTGCAAGTGACTGAGCAGTGGGGGAGTGCAACCAGCGTTAAGAATCCACTCCTTCACTCCTTGAAGCTGAGGGTGACTCTCTTCACCTTTCCAATGGCTGCCTCGGAGGCTGCCAGAGCTCTGTGTGCACCAGCTGTCTGCTTGCATCCTTTTGCCCCCTCCCCCAGGAGAAGCTGGCATTCCAGCTATCCCAGCGCTCCCCTGCCTTTAAAGAGATGGGTCTTTCCTAGCGTGTCAAATACGCCAATCCATAAGAGGAGCAGCACCGAGCCTGGAAAGCTGGCCCGGGACCGGGAGAAGAGGAAGTGTCTGTCATACACACACGGGGCTCCATCAGCCAGGCTCTTTGAAGTCATCCCTGGCCTCCCGCTCCCTTCGCTGCGCTCAGCAGCCCCATCGGCAGGGACCGGCTGCCCTCTAGCGGTGGCACCCCGCACTGCCCGCTCGCAGCCAGGCTCCTCGGGCGGGGAGGAAGCCTCCTTCTCACCTGTGCGAGGACATAAAGCAAGGTCCCACAGGACTGCAGAAGCCAGAAAGGGAGGAAATAGACGAGAGAGCATCCGGCAAGCCAGAGGGAATCACAGAATCACAGAACATTACAGGTTGGAAGGGACCTGCAGAGAACATCGAGTGCAACCTCACTGCCAAAAGCAGAGGAGAATCAAAATCAAGCAGGTTGGAAGAGAGCTCCAAGCTCAGCCCTGCCCAACCAACCAGACCATGGCACTAAGTGCCCCCAGCCAGCCTTGGCTTCAACACCTCCAGCCACAGAGACTCCACCACCTCCCTGGGCAGCCCATTCCAATGCCAATCACTCTCTCTGCCAGCAACTTCCTCCTAACATCCAGCCTAGACCTGCCCTGGCACAGCTTGAGGCTGTGTCCCCTTCTTCTGTTGCAGCAGAGCCCAACCCCACCTGGCTACAGCCTCCCTGCAGACAGCTGCAGACAGCAATGAGCTCTACCCTGAGCTTCCTCTGCTGCAGGCTGCACACCCCCAGCTCCCTCAGCCTCTCCTCAAAGAGGTCACAGGACCTCCAATTATCAGTACTGCTTTGACACTTGCACTACCAAACCCCTCAGGATCTCCACCAGAGATGCAGCCCAAGAACTGGTGGCTCCGAGAGGACATTTGGTCAAAACAAGGTTGAGGGGGAAAGCAGAGAGGAGAGAGCAGAGTGCTGGCCTCAGGGGCAATTTAAGAGGCCAGGCAGACTATGGCTCAGGTCCCTGGGTTCATGCCTCATGCTCTTCTGTCCAGTCACTTCTTCCCCCACGCAGCAGGTTCTGCAGTGTCTGAAGAGGGGATGTCTCCCTGCTTCACTGTGGTGCAAAGGGGAGGAAAGACAGGAACGAGCTCACAGCCAAGAACTTTCTCCTTGCTGGAAGGTGTTTAGCATCTCCCTCTGAGTAGAGCTGAGGCTGGAACTGGAAGGCCTTGGGAATGAAGGACAGTTGTAATCCAGCAAGCTGAGGCAGACAGCAGCCTGCTTGAGCAAGGCTGAGATTTCTTTCACATGAAAGTGGAAGATATAAAGATGTATGAAACTCTACCTCCAGTGCTATCTATACCAAAGAGTTCAAGGGGGGCTGCTTTAAAGCAGGACCTTGGCAAGAGTTGCTGCTCCTCCTCACGTCTTACTGAGTGGTGCTCTGCCAACATGTCAGCTTGGCTGCTCCATATGTCCTAGGCATTCCAGGCATGTCCTACAAACCTTTCTGGTGCTCCCAGGGAGATTACTGTCTCCACAAACAGCCTCTCCCCTCGCTGCTGCAGGGTCCCAGCGGCCTCTGAGCACCATCCGCCCAGCTGAGGAGCCAGAGGAGTGTCTTTCCTGTCGTGCCAGAAACGGGAACCGGGAACGCGGTTGAAAAGGTCTCTGAAGACAGTGCTGGAGCAATTGTGCACAAGGAACCCATTTCTCCATCCTGCCCTGAGTAAGCACAGAGATCCATGGGGAATGGAGGTGCACAAGGCAAAGCTGGTGGGAGGGAACTAGTATAAATGGACAGAGATGTTTCAGCTGAGGTGATCATGGCCACAGTTGTTCATGGACCCTGGGTGCTCACAAGGAGCCAGAGGCTGGCAAAGATGTGGCATTTCAGAAACTAAAAGATGGAGTCACCTCTCAGAGGGCATCCAAATACCACAGTAAACCCTCGAGGGACAAGAGCCCACTCACATTGTCCTGGGGTACTGACTCAATCCAAGCTGTCTCAAAGAGAGGCTATATCCTGGGCCACCACAACCATTTTCTCCCACCCTACACAGCCTTTCCTCCTTGGTTTTGCTCTTCTCAGTTTAGACCACTTGAAAAAGCCCAGCCCAGAGAGGGAGCCCAAATGAGCAGAAGCCTTTCCAGACGGCTCCACAGCCAGTGGGTGATTCTTTCCCCCCGTGAGAGCAGGGGAAACAGGCAAGGATGGCTCAGCAGAGACACCTAGAAGCACCGGGTTAAACATGAGATCTCAGGAAAGCCAAAGGCATGTCCCCTCAGGACAGATCGCTCTCCCACGAGCAGCCCCGCAGCCCGCCGAGACAACGAGGGGCTGCGGCTGTGAACCGCTCTCCGCTGCGGCCCTCGCGAACCACTGCAGCGCATCCCCGCGGAGCTGCGCCGGGGCCGAGCTCGCCCTGCGCTCGGCTTCAGCACAGCCTCCCCTCCGCCTGCTGTCCGCCTCGGAGCCCGACTCCGCTGGCAAGGGAGCTGTGTGCAGTCGTGAGAGGCTGCTCCTGCCGGCTCCTTTTATCCAGCTGGCGGAGTCTTAGACAATGAGCTTGCAGATACTTCATTCGCTCCCGGCTCTGGCTCTTGCCTTTCCCCTTGGAGGAGAGAGGGGAGAGTTCCTCGTGGGTAGCACTGCCCTAGGAGGGGCGAGAGAAAGGAGCCCAGAAGATTGCTTCTGTGCTGCTCACAGTGAACACACACGTGTGCAGTGTCTGCCCCTCTCAGAGGACCTTCCCAGCCGTCTGGCACCGTTACGAGCTGCACATGTCTGTTGCTCTGACTCGCACAGGAAAGCTCAGAGTGGAGCCACCCTCACCACCATCACAGAGGCACAGAGTCTCTTAGACTGGCAAAGCCCTCGGAGCTCATCGAGTCCACTCATGAGTTTCACACTGACAAGTCCCTGACCAAATCCCTCAGCACAACATCTCAGCACTGTGAATGGCTGTGGTTGGAGAGAACCACCAGGATCAGCCAGTCCAATCTTCATCCCAGCAGCCTTCATCACCAGACCATAGCCTCAAGCACCACATCCACTCTCCTCTTAACCACCTCCAGGGATGGCAACTCCACCACCTCCCTAGGCAGCCTGTGCCAGTGCCTGACACCTGCTCAGCAAAGAACTTCCTCTCAACAGCCAACCTAAACCTGATGCAACCTGAGGCCATTTCCTCTTGCCCTATCATTAGCAGTTTGGGAGAAGAGACCAGCTCCAGCCTCCCTACAGCCTCCTAAGGTCCCCTCTCAGCCTCCTCTTCCCCAGACTAAACACCCCCAGCTCCCTCAGCTGCTCCTCACAGGCCATGTTTGTCTGCCCTCTCCCCAACCTCGTCACCCTTCTCTGCCCCTGCTCCAGCACCTCAGTGTCCTCCTGTGCTGTGGTGACCCAAAATGGGCACAGCACTCGAGGTGTGGTCTCAGACAGATGCCACATGCTTAGGCCACACAGCTGTTGCAGTATCACCAGGAGAGAGACATCTCTCTGTGCCTTCAGCCTGGCAGACAGAGACATGGGAGAGAACTCAAGAGTTCAAAATGATAACCTCTATTTGGGGACCAAACACTCTCTTCCCTGCCATCAGCAGAATTTTCTGCTAGTACCAGTTGCCATCAGGCCATGTTGATGCCCTGAGCCCCAGGTGGTATCTGGGGAAGGCTTATTTATTACTGGAGATGAACTGCATGTGTGCCTCTGCCAGGCACTGCCTGAGCCTGATACAGGAATGTGAAGTGCAAGCAAATACGGAGTGGCAGCCAGGAGGTAGGCTGAAGTAACAGGCAGTGTCTGGCGGAAGCTGCACTACATGTGGGTCTGGGACTAGCACTGCTGGGATTGCTCTGCACCCAGCTCAAGGTGCTCCTCCTACTGAAGCCCAGTCGTGCCTCCACCCAGCAGGCTCCCAGCCCCTTCATCTCAGGGATGTACAAACCCAACTGCTTCTGAGCTTGTGTGTCCCAGACAGAGCAGTGGCAGCACAACTTGGAGGCACGCTGCAGGTGAGGAGCTACAGGAGAAGCTGGCTGCAGGCCATCGCCTCCTGCCCATCCTGCTTTGGGAGTGCATTGCTGCAGCGCCTCCATCACTTGAAGGCATACCCCTGTAGATGGAGCCAGAACCTCACAAGGCAGGAGAGCCCAGTCCTACCCATCTCCCTCTGAGCGACAGAGTAGACCCAACGCATCACTTCGCTCTGAACAGGGAGTAGCCCAGCCCCTCTCCTCCCTGCCCCAAACACTTCCAAGGGTTTTATCTCCACTCCCTCTCCGAGTAAACCCTTCCACGTTGTCTCTTTTTACTCAATACTTAACCCAAATCCCCGAGAAAGATTTCCCCAGCCCTGTTGGGGTGGATCAGGGCACTGACACATTGTGTCCTCTACAGATGCCTGGGCCCACTCCCAGGGAAGGAGTAAGGGTCTGGCCCAGGGGACAGAAACTGCTCCAAGCAGGCTGCTGGGGAACGAGAAGCTGACTGACCCCTTTCTTTTCCCTCTAAAGCTCCTGTTTTGGTGCTGCTCACTCTCAGTCTGTGCATCAATAGGAACCTTAGGCTCTGGGGGCTCTTGGGCAAAGAGTCTTTACCCCTCCACTAAGGAACTGGGCTGTCACCATGGCATGCAATGGCCAAGCAGCTCAGGAACGCAGTAACTCAGCAGCAGCATCCCAGAGACCAGGGCGAGCTGAGGTGTGTGCTCACACTCATCTGCATGTGGAGCCTTGCCCAGAGGGGTGTGTGGCAGTGCCCAGTGCACCCACCTCCCCAGACAGGACCATCAATCAAACCTTCTAGCCATCTTGAGTAACGTCAGCACTAGTTTTCACTGCAGATCCCAGTCCATCTTGCCCACAGCACTGCAGAACCTCAACTGGTCTAGGAAATGGGATGCAAGTGCTTGGCAGGCAGGGATGCAGCACTGGCCAGGCCCAGCTCCGGGTGGACAAGTCCCTGTCTTGTGCAGCAATGGGGCAAAGGTAAGTTCAGGAAGTCTGGGAGAACATGGCTTGGGGGGGGATGGAGGGGGATGGAGGGCTTGTGTGGCTGCAAAAGGAAAGGGGACAGGAATGCTGACCAGGGTGAACACAGATCATCCCAGCCACAGGGTGGCTTTTGCCCACATCTGGTCTGCTCCACCCTTCCCACCCTGGGGAGGCTGCCTGGCTCCTGACCTTTGCCCAGACAGGATGCTGGGAAGAGTCAGGTCATGTCATGCTTTCTGTCACTTGAGGATACTCCTGAGGGGGGGCCAGCACCAGTGACAAGCTAGGAAAGAGTACAAGCAAAGGAAGATTGAACTGCCTGATCCCCACCACTGTGCCCCCATTTTCACTCCAGATCTGGGGGCTATTTCTAGCTTAGTCAATGGCAAATAATGGTGGCACAGGGTTTCTGTGCAGCAGCACCTCCCTGGGCTCAGAACGTGGCTTTACAGCCAGCTTTCATCTGCCAACAGCACCCCACACACCATCCAGTCCTTGGACCCCAAGGCCTGGACCTCCAAATCTGTTAAACAAAGGTTGCTCAGAGTGCAAGCACATTTGCAGAGGGTTTGGCTAGGGATATATGCTCTGGGTGAAGGCTTGGTACCCCCAGCCCCAGCCCCAGCCCAGTTTCCATACTGACAAGAAGCCCATCCTCTTCTCCTGGAGCCAGCAGCAGAGAGGAGCAGGAATCTTTGCTGCTTTTCAGGTTCAGGTGGCTCAGAGCCTCCAGCACGGGGGCTGAAATCAGAAAAAAAACACTGATTTGGGCAACCCAAGGTAGGGACTCGATAGGCATAGAGAGATGCGATGTGGGAAAGGCTTCCTGGCATGGAGCTGCCTTTCCCGATGGTCTCATCACAGCCACCAGCATGGCCTGGGGACAGCAGCAAGCTGCAATGAGGGAGACCCTGGAGAGGCTGCACTGCCAGAGTCAGGGAGGGGAAGCGGGCGGCAGATAAGAACACGTCGAGGAAAAACACAAACCAGAAGCTCCCGAGGAATTTTGGAAAGGAAATGGGGAATTAACTGCAGAAAAGCAGGGGGGTGGAGGATGGGGGGGCGAGGGGGTGGTGTGATGCAGTTTATGGCTCGCACTGATAGTCTGTCGGTGCCTGCTCACCAGGCACTGGCCGCCTCTCCTTCCTGCCTGGGGGACATCCCCCAGCGGCTGTCCCAGCCGGGCAGGAGCATCAGAAATGGGCAAGCAACTGGTGCCAGCTCCTGCAGGATCGATTCCAGCAGAACTCAAGAAAGAAACAAACTCAAGAAGAGCTGACAGGAAAATACCATCCCTGCTGTGTCAGACAGGGAGAGGACGCTGCAGGTCCCGTCACGCTGGCAAGTAGCTGGGGAAGAGCGGAGCCAAGGCTGGCAGATACCATGTACCTCTGGAAGTCCCATGGCACAGCCTGGCTTGGAAGGCACATACCTTGGGAGCTCACTTTTACAGCCCCACGGCTGTTTCTGTGGGGCTAGAAGACACCCCCATCCTTTCCCCTTTCACCCCTCTTTGCCTCTCAGCACAAACCACGGAGCAGAGGGTCCCCACACATGCAGCCCCCTCAAGCCAGCCCTCGCCCTGCAGCTATTTTAGAGAAAGGCAGGAGGTATTTTTAGTGCTGCCGGCTCCCAGGAGAAGCTCTGAGCCTCTGAGCTGCAGCAGCACTGGCGCCAGAGAAACTGCCGCTGCTCTGGCTGATACTTCTTGTATAATTAAACTCAATCCATCCCGGGGGCCAGGCCTTGGCCACCAACTCAGCAAGGAGGGGAATGAGCAGAGCCAGAGAGCCAGGGGCTGAGGGATCTGCGGGATGCTGGGAATTACTCTGCAAACACTGGAAAAGCCAAGCCTGAGACTTTGGGGGAATGGGGGGGAAAGAGCAGGATGGCTCTGAAAGGGTCAGGAAATGGGATTTAACGAGAGCAGAGCACAAACCACCACCTGGGCAAAGGCAAAAGACCCCAAACACAACATCATCTCATTTCCCTGTGGGAAATGAACTCAAAGGGGGTTGTCCAAGGCTTTACAGACAGCACTCAAAGGCAGCCTAGGAAAAGCAGTGGGATTTGAAGAGCACACACTGTGAGACAAGCTGGAGAGACCCCTCCTAGGGTAAACAAAAACCCAAGCCAGAGCTGGAGCTATGTAGGAAGTTTGGGGGCTCTCTGGTGAGCGAGCATCTGGTGAACACAAGCCGTGGCTGGAGGCTGACAAGCAGCAGCACAACCCCTACTTCTTCCCACGCCCACCTCCCCACATCTGTCCGGAGGGGCCCAGCCTGCCGTCAAGGAACAAGGGGAAGCAGAGCCTGGAGAAAACACAGCACCCACCGGGACTGAGCAGTTCTCTTTTTTCCCCTGTGCAAAAAGAACAGAGCATTTATTCCTGCGCTCCCTTACATGTCAAGATACATGTCCAGCGATCCAGACACCAAGCTGGCATTCCAAGCAACAATATATTTCATATAACTGAGCTTTGTTTTGTTTTCAGGGTTGTTGGGTTTGGGTTTTTTTTAACCACTTTATAAAGCCATACAATGAACCGCGAAGAATCCAACATCTGTACAACGAGAAGACAACAGCGGAGTCACATTCACACACGGACGCGGTGCAAACCCAAGTCATCCTTACAGGCTCCACCACATTATGGGCCAAACAAAACAAGATACAAAATAGAACAGGGGTGGGGGTGTGGGGGGGTTGGGGTTTGTTGTTTGAGGGCTTTTGTCTATATAAATACACAGAAATGGGCAAGGCTAAAAGTTCGAAACCGTTCATTAACACTGATTAGCAAATAAATCCCTAACAACATTCCCGAAGTAACAAAGACAACAACGACGACAACAAACCCCACACGTAACACAGGTGGGTTGCTTCCTTTTCTTCTTCTTTTTTTTTTCCTCCTTTTTAAGGAAAAGAAAAAAAAAAAACACAAACTTTTTTTTTTTTTTTTAAAAGAGTTAACCCCAAACCAACCTCGCAATTTGCAAAACAAACGAACGGAATGAAACAAGCCCCTGCGGGCTCCTTTGCTGTCTGATCCTCCTGCCTGCTCCAACGGGAAGGGTTGCCTTTTGTTGCTGCTGCTGTCTGGGGTTTTTGGGGCCAACTGGTTCCTTTACCCGCCCAACCTGCTGGGTGGGGATTGACTCCGCGCTTCGGTACAGGCGGTTGAACACACTGGAAAAATCGATGCCCCGAGGCTGAGTTGGGTTTTCCTCCCTACCTGGTTTGTTTTCCATGTGTGGTTTGACCAGGGGGCAGCCAGCAAACGTTGGCGTCCAGAGCAACCCCAAACTTTGCTCAGTTTACCTGCTTAAAGCCATGAGCCTCCCCATCTCCACTGGCACGCACTGCAGCAGCAGGGAATCAACAACCCCTCGGGGAACATTTCCCAACAGACAGCAACACAGAATCACAGAATGGAGCAAAGCTGCAGGTGGGTAGGTTCTGACTGGACGTGAAGGGGAAGTTCTTCACCATGAGAGTAGTGAGAGCCTGGAGTGGGTTGCCCAGGGAGGTGGTTGAGGCCCCATCCCTGGAGGTGTTTAAGGCCAGGCTGGATGGGGCTCTGGGCAGCCTGCTCTAGGGTAGGGTGTCCCTGCTCATGGCAGGGAGGTTAGGACTGGCTGATCCTTGTGGCCCCTTCCAACCCTGACTGTGTGATTCTATGATTCTATAATCAAACCAGGTTGGAAGAGATCTCCAAGATGCATCCAGTCCAACCTATCACCCTGTCCAATCAACGACATCGACAGCAAGGGGAGGACAGGGGCAGGGAGGAGAAAGGGATTCTGTGAAAAACAAACTGACCCAAAAAGGGCACAAACAATAAATTTACACACACACATACACACAACATTTATATATATATATATATATGTATATATGTGGGGGGAAAGTGCGTTCTTAAGGATATCTTTGGCAAGAATATATGCAATTCTTTGTGCAGGAAGGAGGGATGTGTTTGTGTGTGTGTGAGAGAGAGAGAGAGCGAGAGATACCATCCAGCTGCTGACAACGGCAGTGTGATTACAACAAAACATATGCTGGGCTTAACTCAGGCCAAGCTCAGATCTCAAATACCATGACTGCATTTAAAAACCAAGGAAAGGAAAAAAAGGGAAGGGGGGCGGGGGAGAGGAAATAAAGTCTTTTCCATCACTTTCATAAGGAAAAAAAATCCACGCTAGGTCCCCACCAAGCCCGAGACCTGGGTGACTCCGAACGCCAGCCAGCTGTCTCTCCTGGGGACCCGAAAGGTAGTTACTCCTTAAAATGACACTTTGAAAGGGAGACAAAAGGGGGAGGGGGAAAAGTGCCTTTAGAGGGAGCTGACAAACACCAGGCTACACCATCGCAAAGTCGTTAGCTGTGTGTTAAAAATACTTCCATAAACGTCGGGTTAGTGTTTGAGATTTCGATACGGTCTAAATCTTCAGCTAGTAGGTTAGTGGGGAAGCCGTGAGTGGCTCAGGCGTGATGCTATCGGCAGGTGTCTGCTGGGGTCAGCCTCTACCCAGCGTCTCTGGGGGTGCTTAGAGCTGCTTCGTTTGTGCGGGGAGGGGAAAAAAAATAACCCAGAGGATAGGGAGGTTCAAGCACCAGTTTCTGAGGCAGCAGATTAAAATAAAATTACATTATTATCATCATCATCATCTCTTTTCTTAGCAGTGAGAAAACCAAGTTTGAAAAATAGAGGCTTTCAAAAAATATATCTTTATATCATCTATAAACACAGTGTTTGCTCTAACCGGTGACGGGCAAGGTGAGGCGACTGCGGGTGAGACCAGCGCTCAGCTCGCTCCGGTTCCGCAGAAGGAGGGAAATCACTTGGAAAAACGTCAACAATGAAAAGGTCTCCACAGCCATGCAGCTGGGGAACCGGGGAGGTGGAAAAGTTCAACCCCCTCCCCGGCCCGTCCCCTATCCTGCCTCCGTCTCTCTATCGACTCCTCGCTACGCATCCTTACGCGCTCGCTCCAGTACATCCAGCTGTGCCATCCCGCTCCGGCCGCCCACGCCGCTCGCTCCCCCACGCACACACACACACACGCACACGCAGGCACAGGCACATGCACACTGCTCACATGCACACTGCCCCGACACTGGGCGGGGGGGGGGGGGGGGGTCCCCACACCACTACCCCCATCAGCATTTTCCCTCATTCTAGATTTTAACGTGCAGGTTATTTCCCCGGGGCAGAGGAAAGGGGGGCAAAATATAACGGGGGAGTCATGATGCACACCAAGCAATATGGCAAAAATAAATACTTTCAGAGGGCAAATTTAACTTGTTTTTTCCTCCTTAAAACTTCATCATCTTGCAGTATTTCATCAGTATAGTCTGCATATATACGGTAGCTATCAAGGCCCAGGGCAGCCCAAGGAAGACAAGCTCTCCAGCGCTGGCAGCTGCAGTGCTGTCTCTCTAATTCTTGCCTCAAATACCTATCTGGGCCACTGTGCACTGAAAACTTCTCCCAGAAAGCTCAAGGCAGGAGGAGTATTTGCAGCAGAGAGCTGAGCAACGGACAGTCACCACTCGGGCCAGACCACTCTCCCTGCCCCAAACCTACACGTGTGACTCTCTGCCCCCTCCCTGGCACGGTGAGGCTGGTACCTCTTGCCTGCTGCCTCTCCAAACACGATTCGCCCCTGCAGCAGCATGGGGGCACTTTGCCTCTCTCGCCCCCCTCAGCTGGCCCTCCAAAGCTGTCAGCACCAAAGCCACTTTAAAACTACAGCACATCTTGAGGGCACAAGCCCCCAGGCAGCCAGTTTTGAGCATCTGCCTAGCAGAGGGCGGCTCTCAGAGGACTTGCTACCTGCCCACCGTGCCAGACCTACCCAGCAACTGCAGGTCCTCTCCTTTCTAATCATCTGTTTGAAATTAGCTGACTACGTTGGGTTTTTTGGTTTGTTTTTTTTTTAACGTGGCCTCCAAAACAGGGGAGAAAAAAAAGCTCCTGAGTTACTTGTAGTCATTTGCCTTTCGTGCAACTCGAACGTCCATGCAATTTAAGAACCGCTTAGGCGACTCCGAAGAGGGCGATCAGGATAGCCACGGCGCTGCCACGCTGCACACAGGACCCACCTGTGCCAGCAGCTGCTATTATTATCATTAGTACAGTTATTATTATTATTAATACAATGCTTTTCTTGCCTTTCTGTTGGGTTTGGGGTGGGTTTTTTCCAGGTGTGTGTATAAGAGAGTGTGTGACAGGGCACCGGAGAAAACTACCCGAAGAGGATTAGTGATGGGAGAGAAAATGGGAAGATGGAGAGGAGATAGCTTTCTGCATCCTCCAAGGAGGTTGCCAGGGAGCATCTGCTTTCCCCAGGTATGGGGCAATAGGGCCTCCCACACACCTCCTCACATGCTGGGGTGCAGAAGCACCTCTGGGGGAGACAGGCAAATGTCATGGGCTGCCCCCCCGCCCCGTCTCCAGGTGGACTCACAGCTGCTCACCTGTGACCGGCGCTGGGCTCTGGGTCAGCAATGCAGGTCTGCCCATAGCTGAGCTCTCCGGGGACGGGAGGGTTCAGAACAAGGCCCTCCACGACCCCAGCAAGTTGCCAGGAGAACAGAACAGCAGGTTTCAGGAGAAGTGCAAGGGCTAGTGAGGACCCTACTCTGCAGCCAGACCAGGGAAGATTTCTGCGAGCATCCACTGCAGTGTCCCACAGCCCCAGCCCACACGGTGAGCTCCTGCGGTCCTTTCGAACACACAGCTGACTTTTGCTGATGCAGCTGCTAGGACAGAGCTTCTTCATGAGTTTTGCCAGCTGTGTCTTATCCCGACAGATGAAAAACACCAGCGATGGTCCTGCAGTCAGTCCCAAGTGGATGTCATCTCCTGGGACCGTGATGCTGACAGCTGGGGATGCACCTCTCACTGCCACCTTCATTTGGTCACCTTCCCTGCTATGGAACGTGCAGTCCAGTCTGGCATGACTTTGTGGCTCTCTTACGTAGGTGCAGGGCTTTGGTTCCTCTATGTGTGTGTTTGGCTTGTGTCGAGTTTTTAGGGGTTTCATTAGGGTTTGCTTGTAGTTTGCTGTTTTCCTCCAAAATTCCAACCCTTCTCCCCCTGCCCCCCCCCCCCCCCAAAATTCACTTCCCTCTCCCACAATGCACTTCCTCACACTCCTTCTCGGATCTGCTCCAAGTCCTTCTCCACGATTCCAGAATCACCCGCAAATGCCAGCTCATCTTTTCTGGCCAGATCCAAGCATGACCCTGGAGACAAAGTTGACAATGGCTGCAGCTGGCTGGTCTGGGTCCAGCTCCGCAAAGAGGTGGCAGACGTTGTCTGTGGTGCTCCCTTGCTTCCTGGCCACAAAGCCGAAGAGCCTGGGAGGGGAGAAGGCGAGAGGCTTAGCAAGGTCTGCCAGCATTGCTCACCCAAGGAACAATACCACCTTCTTCCAGCATGGGCTTGTCCACCATCCCCTTTTCAATATCCACCTTGCACAAGAGAGAGATCTCAAACCAGCCTGCATAAAGACTCATCCACTCTTGCCTCTGCTGCAGTTTCCTTAGCGGCCAGAGCTGCATTTCCATCCCCTCTTGGCCAAGCCCCCTTTGCTCTGACCATCCCTGCCACTCTCCCTCACACAGTCCCCAAGAAAGGACCTTCCAGATGATCAGTGAGTCGTGGTCTGGGTGATAACTCCATTGGGGTAAACCCTGTATGAGAGGAAGGCCACGTGGGGACATGGGGAGCTGACTGAGGCCAGGCAGCTATTTCTGTCTTTCCCCTGATGAATAAAAAGCTTTTTTTTTTCTTCTTCTTCTTTTTTTGTTTAATTAGAACATGCAAACTCAAGTTATAAATACAGGGGAACAGAATGTGAGACAGGCTCAGGCAGTGGCATTTCCAGCTGAGGAGGGGAAATATCCCAGCAGATGGACATCCTAATAAAGACCCTTTTGCTAACACAATGGCTAAAATTAGTGGGAGTTTGCCCCTGGAAATGGGCTCAGCCAGAGGCTGCTCACTCCTGTGAGTCAGGAGGAAAGGGAAGAGCCAATCAGTGGGTCACAGGCCACCAGCACAATCCCTGGCTCTCCTCCACGAGCTGGCTCCCACTGACTCTGCCAGGAGAGCTTCCAGTGAGGCAAGTTAAGCATGAGCCATGCCTGCTCTGACCAAGAGTTTGCAGCTGAAAGATGTTTTGAGTCCCCAGAACCACAGTTTAACACTTGGGTGAAACATTCCTGTGGCAAGGAGCTGAGCCCATCTCACACATGGCCAAGCAGCTCCCAGCCAATGCTCAAACACAGGCAGGAGCCACCTCCACAACAGCTAACAGGGATCAGCTAGGAAGCACAGAAAACTGCTTACTTGGCTGGGCCGCTTCCATCAGTTTTAGTCCACCTGCAAGGAGAAGAGGAGATGTGAGGGATGGTGCCTCCCATGGCCCACAGACAGACAGGGACACGATGGGGGCACCTGCACCAGCGCTGGAGGGCCAGCCTGGCTCTGCACAGCCTTCACCCTGTGGAAATAAAACTGCTGCACCTCTGCCCCAGCATGAAGTGCTTGGAGACACCAAGAAGTGACCAGGAGAAGCTGATGTTGCCTCACAGTATCTAAAGGGACCTTCCATCCCTGCCCTCCACAGGAACAACGAGGACAGAGCATGCAAAGACTCTGCTCCAAGCAGGCTAGAAGCCTAAGGGAGAGAAAAGGCAAGGGACATGAGCTACCCAAGGCTAAAGCACTCACTTTCGTTCCTGGGGGTCTAGGTCACAGAAGGTGACAGTGTTGAGAGGGTAGTGACGTCGGAAGAACAATCTGAAACACAAAAGCAGGCAACATAAGGGCCAGGGAGCCTCCACCTCTGCCCCCACCACAGCTCAGCCTCACCAGCATACAGAGAAGGAGACACTCCCATGGGTCTAACCTGGGATGCTCCAGGAGTCAAGGACAAAGCCCAACCTTGCCCATGACCAGGTTCATAGAATCACAGAATCAAGCAGGTCAGAAGAGAGCTCCAAGCTCAGCCAGCCCAACCTAGCACCCAGCCCTGCCCAACCAACCAGACCATGGCACTAAGTGCCTCAGCCAGGCTTGGCTTCAACACCTCCAGCCACAGAGACTCCACCACCTCCCTGGGCAGCCCATTCCAATGCCAATCACTCTCTCTGCCAGGAACTTCCTCCTAACATCCAGCCTAGACCTGCCCTGCCACAACTTGAGGCTGTGTCCCCTTGTTCTGCTGCTGCTTGCCTGGGAGAATAGCCCAACCCCACCTGGCTACAGCCTCCCTAGGGACATCCTCCATCAACATGCTCCCCACTGGCCCACTCAGGGATGTGGCTATGGGAGCTCTTACTTCCTCTGGTTGTCAGTTAAGGTGATGCCTTGTGCAGAGACTTTGAAGTGGACAATGGTGGCAGTGGGCGTGGGGTCAGCCACCAGTGTCTCAGTGACAGCCTTCGCAATGGCTTGTGGGCCTGTCAGTGACTCCATCTCCACTGAATTGATGAAGAGGACGTTGCAGGCTGGAAAGGTAGACAGAAAGCATGGAGTCAGACACTGTTCCAAGTCACATTCACCCCGTGACAGCCCCTCTCTACTCACCTGCACCCTGTTTGAGGAGGTCTGTGGCCGAGTTGGTGGGAGATGCAGCATCTTTCTTTTCCTCCATGGGATCTAGAAGACATCAAAAGGTTACTTGCTGCTGCCAGCTTGGAAACCTACCCCATCCTTGCAGGCTGTTACAGCAGATGCAGTCCCTTCTGGCCCTGGCTCTTACCTCGGTCAGGAATGACCAGCTTGCAGGGCAGGGCCAAGGGCATGATGGAGTGCTGGTACACCAGGGCTGAGAGACATCCTGGGAAGAGAGAGGAAACAGTGAGTGCAGGGCTGGGTACATGGTTTTTCCCAGTGCTAGGTCATAGTTGCCCTGGTTGGATAGGAATAGGCTTTTTGGTAAGTTTCTTCTGCCACATGGCAATTCCTCTTGATGGAATCACCATGCCAGGGCCACCTTAGGAAAGCCTAATGAGGCAGAGGTACTCATGCAGTGCCTTGGAGCACATTAGCCATAGGATAAATGGAACATGGGAAGCCCCTGCCCTCCACCCTGCCCAGCAGCATCACTTGTCCTACAAGTGTCCTACAAGCACATACCTGTGCATATAGGCACACCTGTGTGCAGTCTTGAGTGTTCATGACCCCAGAGACTCCAGATGCCCACAGGACTCAGTGATGCAGGGACACAAAGCAGTAACAGGTGGGGACTCTCCCAGACACCCAGCAGCTCTCTTCTTACAGTCCCACAAAGGCAAGCATCTCTCAGCCCAACCCTGCACATGAGCAGTACACTGGAGGCACTCACCAAAATGGGGCTCATTTGGGCATCCTTTTAGTTTCACACCCCGTGGGCTGGTCTCGATGAGGAAGTGCCTCACCAGCTCGTTGGTGATGTCTCCTGGGAAGAGACAAGATGTTCTCACATCAGAACCACCTCTTCCTAACTGCTCTGCAGTCCCGAGGGGAAACCAGTGCTCCAGTTTGAGTGAGGGGTCCCTGCTACATTCCTGCACATACTACTCGAATCAGGTCCTTTGAACAGGGTCAACCCCAAGCCACACTCCCCAGTACTGTCAGTGGTCTGAGAAGGCTGTGCCCATTTCATTATGCCAAGATGCAGATGCCCCTGAGCAGTCCACAGCTCAGGGCAGAGGGTGTCCAGCGCTTCGCTGTGCCCCAGGAGGGAAGGACTGGAAGGGTGGGACCCTGCCACATCAGCACATACCCAAGGGCATGCACTCAGCAGAGCCAGCTGCCTGCACGCCCTGGCCAAATGATGGAAAGCATCTGGGCGTGGGATGCAGAAGGGCTCACAATACCTTTCTTGTTCTGCTGCACAACCGTGGGAGGCGGAGAAGCTACTTTCATGGCAAGGCCATAGGCCCCCCGGAAGGAGTGGCTGTCTCGGATGATGAACGCTCCTGGCTCCCTGTCCTTCAGCAGTGCAATGGCTGCAGGAGAGAACGGCAGACCTCAAAGCCAGCCTGGAGAGAGCCACTGTGCCCTCCACTTGTGCATCAGGATGGAGCACCTTGGTTCAGACTCACAGTCAGGCATCACAGTGTTACCATTCTCTTTGCACATTTGGAAGGGGGTCCTGACTGGATCTGTGGCCAGGATGGGGCTCAGCTCCCTCCCACCTCCATTGCCCTTGCATGGGTATCACAGAGCATGCTTTGCCACCCAGCCCAGTTTTGTGCAAACAAGCACTGGAGAACAGGCAAGGACAGAAACCAAAATGCTGGGATCCTGCACCTGAAGGCATCTTGACCTCTCTCTTCTTGTTTTAGTTATGTTTCCAAGACCTCTCTGAGCCCTCTGGGTGATCTGGATGCCTTGCATCTCAAGCTGCACGCCAGGAGGACTGGTGTTCCTCCACCACGGAAGAGGTTTGGGGAGAGCACGTCACGGAAGCCAGCAGATGACCTGGGCTTCAATCCCCCTCTGCAACAGCCTGAGCATCCACAATTCACCTTCACTTCTAACCCAGCCCACACAGGTAATCCTTGACAATCCCTGTGATTCCAGATATCCCCCAACTCCTGACCACAGCTCATTTGGCTGCATCCTTCACCCTGTGCCATCTACCCACCCTGCTCCCTGGAGATGTCCGGTTTATACCAGTACTTGGAAGTGTCCTGGACAAACTTGACATTGGCACGAGTCTCAGGGCTGATGTCTACAAGGAAAGGAAAACAAGAGGGAAAGCTGAAAGAGACTGAATTTAAAACTCCCCACGAGTTTTTAGCAAATCTGCCTGAAGTATTAACACCTCCACCTCCTCTCCCCCCAGCACACTGCTTGCACCTCCAGCCAGTCCTGCATCCAGGCAGAACAACCATCACCCGGAGCTTATGGGGCTGCTGGGCATCTAAAGATAAATGCTAGTGCAAGCATGCCTGAAGGGGTGGGAATTGGATGAGCTTCTTTACCACACAGCCAGAGACACACCATGAGCTCACAAACTGAAAAGGAGATGGCTGGTGAAATGGCCAGAATCAGGCAGAAGAGATAAATTCAGAGGGTGGCAGGCAGATGCTCTGGCTTCAGAGGACCTTTACTGCTCTCTAATGTTCAAGATTTGGCCTGTCCACCATCAAAATAAATCCCTCCCCTTATCTTTGCTCCCTGTAGAGGAACTGAACAGGTCATAGAATCAACCAGGTTGGAAGAGACCTCCAAGATCATCCAGCCCAACCTAGCACCCAGCTCTGCCCAACCAACCAGACCATGGCATTAAGTGCCTCAGCCAGGCTTGGCTTCAACACCTCCAGCCACGGTGACTCCACCACCTCCCTGGGCAGCCCATTCCAATGCCAATCACTCTCTCTGACAACAACTTCCTCCTAACATCCAGCCTAGACCTCCCCTGGCACAACTTGAGGCTGTGTCCCCTTGTTCTGTTGCTGGGTGCCTGGCAGAAAAGCCCAACTCCAGCTGGTCAGCCTGGGAAGAAGCAGCAGCCTAAGCCCAACCTTGCCTCAGCCAGTGCCCACCAGTGGCACAGCCCTGTCGGGAGTCAGTCCCCTGGCTGTGAAACAAAGCGACAAGCACTTTGCTTTGGGCAATGCTTCCAACCACCTGCTTTCCAAAACCAAGCCAATAAACAACTCGGAGAGACAGATAGCATCTCTGCTGGAGACGAGTTATCAGCCCTCTGCAGTCTGGCCACCTTCGGAGAGGCAGGGAGCTTGCTCCCCTCCCCAGCCCACTTGCTAATTGTTACAGGATTGAAATGCTTCTGCTGCCCTGCTGGGAAAGGTCCCCAGCCATGGCGAGCTACCCGGCTGGGGCGGGCGCCAGCCTGCCCACAAAGGGGTGCCTGCTGGTAAGCAAAACTGGCCCAGCAGCCGGAGCCACTGCTGTCCCACGGCTTTATTCCCTTGGTCCTATCAGTCCAATCTTGGCGTCAATGAGGTGTCCCGTAACGGGAGCCAGCAGAGGCGTTCCAGGCACGGCGGCACTCGGGCACAGCAAACCATCGGAAACAAGGAGGCAGAGCCGCGGCAGGGGCTTGGCAGGGTAAAGCCGGATGGGAACAGGGTTGGGAGGTCAGCGCATCCCCACGGCAGAGGAAAGCCAGCTCCGGGTGCTTTGATCTCCCCGCACACAGCTCTGGGTGCTGTTTACCACAGCGGCTCTGGGTCGGTGCTGTTCCTGTTTGGATTTGCCAGCAAGTGCAGGAAACGGCCCCAGTGGCGGCGGTGCGGCCGCTTTGCAGATGGGCAGGAGGGGCAAACCAGGACACAGCTCCAAACCCTTCCCCACCACCAACGAGGAGACAGAGGAGAGGCCTGGGCAGGGTGGGGGGATGCGGGGACCTCTGAAGACATCCCTTACCTGGCATGGAGAACTTAGAGAAGTCCGGCAGAGTGTGGGAGAAGGCGACAGCTGCCCCGCTGCTGGGGCTGGAGAGGGGCGAGGACGCCTTACCGTTGACGGTGGCGTAGTTGGGGAGGCTGTTGGAGCGGTCCCCGGCCGACATCCGCCGCTTCTCGGGCAGCATGGGCTGCGGCGTGGGGCTGCCCTGGCAGTAGGCAGCCGAGTCCGGGGAGGAGGAGTGCGGCGTGCTGGTGCCGGGGTAGTAAGCCGGCGAGACCGGGAAGGACGGCGTGGAGGGAGGCTGGTAGCCAGAGGAGCTGCTCTGCCGAGACACCGTCGGGCGCCTCTCCTCTGGGCTGGAGTAGCCATACAGGGGGCTGCCAGGCGGGAGGGCCGCTGCAGCTTGATGCCTGGCCAGGCTGGGGCTCCCTGGTGGGGCCACCAGGTTGCTGTGGACTGCCACGGCATGTCTGCCCAGCCCAGGGCTGCCAGGAGCACTGCTCATACTGGGGCTGACAGCTCTTCGCCCGAAGCCAGGGCTGGGTGGTGTCGGTGTGTTGGTAGCCACTGTCCGGTGCAGGGTGCGGGGGCTCCCCGGTAGGACCTGGGCCCCCACACTGACGTGAGGCTGTGGCCGCGCTTGAGCGTCTGGCTGGAGGGCAGCTCGGCCATCTGGGTAGTCAGGGCTGGTGTATGCTGAGCCCGGGACTCCACCTTGGACCATTGCAAAAGAGGATGGGGACGAGTTTTGATAGCTGCTATGAGCAGAGGGCATCTGCGAGTTGACAGGCGACCGGTACGCAAGCTCGGAGGAGGCGTGTGGAGGCGTCACCGTGCCGTGGGCGCTGCCCTCCGACGGGTAGCTGCGGAGGGAGGCCCTGAGGAGATATGAAGATAAAGAGGATTCAGCTCCACCTCTTCTTTCTGCTGCTGGCCGGCACCCTGCTGTGAGTGGTGCACAGGGAAACTGAGGCACAGCTGCTCGACTGCTCGAGGCAACGGTGGGATGGGTCCTGCCAGATACAGGAAAGCAGCTAGAGGCAGCTTTAGTTCCAACAAACATCCAAATTCCCTCTAAAAATATCATCTCCTGGGAAGGAGAGCATTTTCCAGCTCCTCTCCCATCAGGGCATGTCACAGGCACAGTAGAGAGGGGACATGGGGGACCAATGCTCAGCCTAACCCAGGGCTAGCAGGTAGCACAAACCCTGTGACCACCAGGTAACAACCAGCGACCCAGCTTTGTATCCACAGGGTCTGAGTTGTGTGGCTGTCTGGGACCCCCAAATCCTGCATGAAGAGATAGAGGTCCCTGCAAAGGCAGCTGCAATGTGGCAGCAAGCCTAGGCACCAGGCAGGGCTCAGCCCTGGCCCCACCAGCCCCCAGTACCCGCATCCACTGCCTTACCCATCCACGCTCTGAATGGGACTGCTGGTGGAGATGGGGCTGGCAGTGGTAAAGGAGTTGCTGAATGTGCCATTCCTGGTGGGCACCTCTGGGCCTCCGGGCTGGGCAGTGGGCAGGGTTCCTCCTCTGCCTGTTGTGGCCGTGCGGGCCACAGACTCCACATAGCTCCTGGGCTCTGCAACAACAGAGAAGGGAAAATGTAAGAGTCCACAGCTTGCACAGGAGGAGTGCCACACCCTTCCCAGTACCCCCATTTCAGCCAGTGAAGGTGCTTGGGCTCAGCTCCTCCAGCGACACAGTTCCCACATCACTCTTTGCCCAGGGGTTGTGCAAAACCACATCTGGCTCATCTGGGCCTTTAGGTTGCTCCCGGGGATGTCCAAGATCCCAGCTAGGGCACAGGGAGGGGGGTTCTGACCACTTCCCCAAAGGACCACAGCCCCTTCCAATGCCACAGCTCCTCCACCCTGCTCTGAGTCAGTGTCCCTCTCCACACGGGATGCCACACAGCACACGTCGTGTTCCCTGCTCATCCCCAGCCCCTAAAATTAGAGCCAGGGACTCTGCCCAGCCTGCGCTGACTCATGCGGGACTGACGACGATCCCATTCAGTCCCTGCCCTGCGTGGCCCACCTCTGCCAGCCTCTCCAGCAGCAGACCAGAGAGCAGCTCCAGTTATTTCCACTGCAGCATCCAACATTCTCACACTCTCAGCTCACCCTGAAACCAGAGCCCACAAGCACCACCGAGAAGAGCAATTTTCCTTTGGAGCTGCCGAGCTGTCTTGTGCCAAGAGCAGCACGCAAGGCTGGCCATCACCAACCACAGCAGCCATCAGGCCCAGTCCTCCCTGTCCCCTCTGCTTCCCACTCCATCCAGACTGCTCCTCATGCCTACCACCTCCCCTCTGCCAAAGAGGCTGAAGCTGCAGCCCCATCTGCCCCACACCTGTGTCACACCTCAGCTGGTAAGCACCACCAGCTGCCTCCACGCTCGGGCACAACATCTTAAGGGAGACCTGATGGCATCAAACACTATGGGCTGGGCATCCTTGCAGGTCCCTGGCTCCAGACTGGCTGTGCCCGAGGCAGCTCCATGGTAGTAATTAGCATGACAAGCATTATTACTATTAGTCGTTAACAGCCAGGCTCCAGCTAAGCCTATCTGCTGACCTCCAACACCAATGCACAGCTCCAAGCTCAGTGCCAGACCAGGGGGTTGCGAAGAAAAGGACCTGTCACAGGACCCCCTCCTTTCCTCACGGCATCTCTATGCCCTATCTACCTGCAGACAGGACAGGAGGAGTCCACTCTTGGGCTCATCTCCCTGCCCAGCCCTGCTCAACCATCGCAGGGACGATCTGAGCCAAAACCAGACCGAGGACAAGCATCTGAGGCAGGACATGTGGCTCTGAGTGGTGGGGCTGGGGCAGTGCTCAGGACGGTGCCCAGGGCAGCTGCAGCAAACTCCTTGCAGCTTAGGTAATTAAATTAAATTTATGGGTACTTACTTCCCCCTCCCAGTTCCCCACTCCAACTAAAATTAGCCAGACAGTACATATGAGTCAGCCTGCAAGAGGTTAAGACCAAACGCCTTTAAAAGTGCCAGCCCTTCCTGCAAAGATGGGAGCTGAAGTGAAGCAGAGCCCGGGGGCTCAGGGAGAGGGCGCAGCACATGTGCCACAGTGAGGTGTGTGACCACTTGGTTCAGTACAGGGGGGGAAAAAAAAAGAAAGGAAGTTTCAGGCAGGATTTTTTCAGTTGAAAAATCTGATATTGCCTCCTGGTGTTTTCTTGGAAGAGGCTCCAGAGACTGGGAAATGGTGGGAGCATAGAAAAGCTGAGTCACAGAGTGGTGAGCAGCTGCTTGGGAATCCCAAGTCAGAGCAGAGTTGTGCTCTGGGCAGAAATTCTCAGCACTGAGACTGGACCAGGCTCTTAAAGCTTTCTTAGAGTTGGCAACCAGGCCCTGAGCTCCTGTGTCCAGTTCTGGGCTCCTCAATTCAAGAGATGTTGAGATGCTGGAACTTGTCCAGAGAAGGGCAACAAAGCTGGTGAAAGGCCTGGAACACAAACCCTAGGAGGAGAGGCTGAGTGAGCTGGGGGTGTGCAGCTTGCAGAAGAGGAGGCTCAGGGCAGACCTCATTGCTGTCTGCAGCTACCTGAAGGGAGGCTGTAGCCAGGTGGGGTTGGGCTCTTCTGCCAGGCAAGCAGCAACAGAAGAAGGGGACACAGTCTCAAGCTGTGCCAGGGGAGATCTAGGCTGGATGTTAGGAGGAAGTTGTTGGCAGAGAGAGTGACTGGCATCGGAATGGGCTGCCCAGGGAGGTGGTGGAGTCTCTGTTCCTGGAGATGTTCAAGCAAAGCCTGGCTGAGGCACTTAGTGCCATGGTCTGGCTGACTGGCCAGGGCTGGGTGCTAGGTTGGACTGGATGAGCTTGGAGGTCTCTTCCAATCTGGCTGATTCTATGATTCTATGCATTGAGAGAGCAGACCCCAAGTTCCAGGCACAGCCCAGCCATGCAGGATGGGATCTGCCAAGCAGAGCTTGGAGAGTCAGGGATCCTCCTGTGGTGTATGGTTGGGTGTAGAGAGTGCTAAGCTACAGCTGTAAGTCAAAGCACTGGTCCCTTCTCAGGGCTGAAGATTCAACCCCTCCCAAAAGCATCATGTTATCCGAGAGGATGAAGCAGGGAAAGAGGCTGTTGGTGGCCACTAAGCCTGGCCACACAGGGTCACCAGACATCTTTGCTCTGGGTCAACCATCATGCAAGTGGCTGGTGTGCCACAGCAACAGAAAAACAGAGCAGCCTGAGCTCAAAGGGTTTGGTGGAAAGGAAAGGAGAGACAACGTTTGGGTCTGTGGAGGCTTAAAGCTTACAGGAATGGTAAAGCCAGGGAGGACTTAGGAGGGAAATGTCTGGTTTGGGGCCAGTTTCAATTCCTCTGATGTACTCAACAAGCCATAGCTGAAAAACCAGCTCTGGAAGCAGAACATTTTCTTCAGGCAAACTCTTTCTCCAGTATGTTACACAACGTTCATGTTTAGGGCATGTGCACTGAGGAACTCCCAGGGAGAAATGCTGATGGTTTCCAGGTCCACGAGAAGCACTGCAAACTCTCCAAGAAGAAAATGCTCTCCTCAAAACTCATCTTGAGCACACAGCTCCCCAGCCTGGCCTTGGGGGGGGCAAGGTTTCATGAAAGAAGAAAGCAAACCCAGCCAGCAGGCAGCACTGGAGGGCATCACAGCCACTCCCCGAAGCCTCCGCTCCCTCAGGAGACATGCCACCCGGAGCCGCGGTGCCTCCTCCCTCACACAGCCGCTCTGGAGCTCACATCCCAGCTCAGCCCCATGCTTGGCATCCTCAGAGAGGCTCACCCCAGGAAGGGGAGAGGTAGGGGGAAATCTGGGCAGCCTCCCAGTCGGTGGAGGATACACACCGGCTGCCGGCACTGTGCTGCTGCCCAGCTGGCTAAGCCAGCAGCCTGCCAGTGGCCTCTGTGCCTGCTGACCTTTTGTGCTGCACTTTGGTTTATTTTCAATTGGAAAGGCAACAGCAAAGCCAGAAAGGGAGGGCAGGGGCCCAAAACCAGGGCTGATGCTCCCAGCCCCCCCATCAGGCTCATCCAAATCCGGACACAGCATGCCTACAGCTCTGGTGTGTGACGGGTGAGGATGCCATGCACCACCAAACTGCTCTGAGCTCCCATGGACGATCACCACCCAATGTAACAGACCTCCACGTCCAATTTGGACACTGAGGAACTCAATCACGACACCAGGCACAATGCTCCCCTCCTCAAATGGAAGCAGAACAGGCAGGACTCAGGCTCCTGCACCCTGGAGGCCAATGCAAGGGAAGGATGCTGTCACAGAAAGCCAGAGCCTTCTCGAAACAATGGTTCTGACAGTGGGGATGAGTAGGGGAGAGAGAAAAACACAGAAAGAAAAGCCTTCCTTACCTTCTTCAGCATCACCACCTGCCTCCCCTTCTAGCTCTGAGATGCAGGGGCAGGGGAGCAACAGAAGTGGGAAGAGGAGGAAGAAAGGAGGTGTGAGACAGAAAAGAGAGAGAAATGAGTTAAGCAGCTTTGCCTTGCTCAGGCAGGGGCACACAGCCTCAGATACACTCATGGTTCACCTTGGCATCCCAAAGATGATGCTCAAAATCAAGGAGACTGGTTTCAGATGAGGAAGGGGGAACAGCCTGACAGGAGCCACCACAAACAGCTGCTCCAAGATGTTCAGCAAGCATCAAAAAAAGTAGCACCAATAAAAGGATCCTGCCCAGAGAGCTCAGCCAGACCATCCTCCTTGCTGGGCTCAGCTGGCTTCTGGGGGGGGTATACCCAGCCCTGAAATGGCTCAGGAAGGGGCCCAGGGTGCTGAGCAGCGAGGTCTGTTTTGGCTGGCTGCTCTGGGACGTGTCCTCAGGACAGCAAGGCCTTTGGACCCGCAGACAGCCCTCCAGGAAGGAGAGAGACACAGATACTGTCCCAGCTGATAGGCTCAGCTCATAGAGAGAGAAGTCGTGGAGAGACTGAGGGGAGGAAGAATAAGGAGCTGGCCCAGGTGGCAGGAGCCTGGGCTTTTCCAGCCTCCACCACTGAAGACCCTGCTGGGCTGAGGCCCACCCAGGGCAGCATCACCATCCCCACACTCTCACACACCAGGCTCCAGAAGAGAGGCAGAAGTGCCTTTTCCAGACAGAGGACCCGTCCATGAGTACCCTCATGGATGCTCCCCACCCACAAACCACCTGCAGCCCCTGTGCCCTCACTCACCTCCCACAGGATGCAGCAGGATCTCAGCTGGGTTGTGGGGTTTCAGCCCCAGTGCTGAAAGTGGGGTCTTGGCCAGGCCAGGAGGAGAACGCACTGTCGGCACAGGGGACACAGAAGGCTTAGAGGTGAAGCTTCAGAAAGGCTGCAGCTGTCACTGCCCAAGGGTTCAGAGCCCATGATCCATCCCACCTACCAGCTAGGGGCTGCTCGGAAGAGCAGATGCCCTCACAAGAAACAACAGCCCAGGGAAGGGCACCAATTCCCCTACCTGCGAGAGGGCAAAGGGCAGGAGGCATGTGGGGACAAGCAGACTGTGCCATCACAGGGCTGGCTGGATGATGGGGGCAATTCCTGCTACAGCAAGCCCAGATTCCACCTCCCAGCACTGTCCCCATGAGAGAATGGTCCCACTATAGGCATGAAGCCCCTGAGTAAGAAGCCATCCCCTCAGACCAGCTTTCACCCTCTGCTGATCTCCAGATCTGGCTGAGCTGGGACTAGGCTGTCCTGGAGCAGCTCCTGAGCCCCGCAAAAGGAAGTGGAACTGCCAAAGAAAAGCCCTGCCCTCCAGACCAGCAAACTGGGCAAGTGAGGATGTTCATGCATAGCATGAACAAGGGGGTGGCAATGCACACATGAGCTCTGCACCTCTGATCCCATGCTCACATACCAGCAGAAGCTGCACATGTACGCATGGCTATGGCATGGATGCACTGGCACTGCAGGGTGACAGGGTTTCACAGGGCAGAGTGGACCTGCCTGAGCCAACTGTGCCTCCTCTCCTGCTCCCAGCTCTGACCCATCTCCTCAATGCTACATTTCCCTGAGGGTGACCTTCAGGTCCCATCTCCAGCAACAAGGACCAGAAGGCACATGACTCCCCCAGCTTTTGAACACCCCTGACTGGTGACAAGGGCATGGGGTCTACAGCAAGACCGGGAGGCAGCGGGTGGTGGGAGCTCTGGAGGAATGCCAGACCTTCACCCCCAAAGCCAGATTCCCCCAGCAGCCTGGGGCTGGAGCAGCTGAGCAGTCAAGTCCCTGGGAAACCAAGACAGCAACACCTTCCCTGCCAGGTGTTTGACTCCCCTAAACCTGGTTGGCTGCAAGCCACGATGTCAGCTTGATGTCAGCTTGTGCATCTGCTGGCTGATGGCAGGCTCCTCTGAGAGCCAGGAATTCCCCCGGGACCACCATGTCCCCACGCAGGGGAATCACTGCTTTATCTCCCCAGGGGGCACTCTGGCAAAGCCTGAAAGCTGCAGCTTCAAACTTCCCAGGCCTCCCCAACTGGCACTGGATAAGAAGCACTGCCTCTGGGCCATGGCCCCAGCTAGGCTGCTCCTGTCACCTCTGCAAATGACTCATCTCTAAAACAAGTTGCTGTCCCACTGCCAAGGAGCTGCTGCCCCTTCTCCAGGGCCAAGCTCTCTGGTCCCCCAGAACAACGGAGCCATTTCCAAGCTGCCAAACACCCCGGGGACACTCCCACACTCTGGTCACTGCATCCCATGAGCTAGAGCTCAAACCTCACTAAGATACAGGGGAGGAACAGCAACAGCCAGGGGGAATTGGTTCAAGCTTCATGGGCAGAGCTATGGCAGTCAGACAACTCTGCTGAGATCAAACGTGGCATCAGAGGGGGCTGCACCCAGGCTGAGCATCCTCAGCCCCAGACCATCCCTCAGCATGCAGACTACAAAAACGTTTGAGGGCAGGGGGGCTGCTGTCTTTTGGACGGGTTTCCCAGTTGACTGTCTGCTCCACTGCACTGCTCCAGTCCAAGTCCTGCTGGGTCGATGTGAGGCTGCTCGCTGGGGCTCGTTGCTACCACCAGTCACACAAACCCGGTCCACACAAACCCACAGTGAATGCAGAGTCAGAGTCAGAAAGGAGGCATGCTGTGCCAGGAGAGCAGAGACAGGTGGCATGCAAAGGGCTAGCATCTCCCAGTCTTCTCCCCCTCCTGCCTTGGAAATAGTGAGCAAGAAGTTGCACAACACTGGCGTTTGCCCCGAGTTCCCTCCAGGTCTTCAGTCCCTCCTACTTGTCTGCTACTGCAACCTCGTTACCCTTCTTGCCATGCTGGTAGGAAAGATGGGGAGGTGCAGGACAGGAGCGAGGTGGAAGAATGCTGTCTTTCAGACCCTGCCTCTCTTCTTATCCCACCTTGGGATCCCATCCAAGAAACATCCCAGTGAGTGGAGGGTAGGAAAAAAGACAACAAAAAGGTACTGAACATGGGATGCAGACAGCAGTGGGATGGTAA
Organism: Pogoniulus pusillus; assembly: GCF_015220805.1. NCBI lineage: Eukaryota > Metazoa > Chordata > Aves > Piciformes > Lybiidae > Pogoniulus > Pogoniulus pusillus. The sequence continues at coordinate 49,112,540 of NC_087265.1, read as the reverse complement.
TGGCAGTGTGGAGTGGTGGGACACAGAGAGGAGGAGGATGGAGAGGAGGAATGATTAACACTGCAGTGGGTGTCTGGAGCCCGGAGCTGTCTGACCTTTAGCAAATTTCTGGCTTGCCAAGAGCCACCCACCGAGCCCCTCCGCCTCCCGGAGCTGTAGCACTTACTGGGGTTGGAGTAAGGGGTTTGTGGTGAGACGGGGAAGGCCAGGATGGGGGGAGGAATCTCACCGCCGCCGGAGGGTGGGCTGGTGGGGGAGGCACCCTCCATCTCTTCAAAGGCTTCCTTGTAGCTATGGAGGTGAGGCTGGGGAGAGCAGGAGAAATGGTCAGTCCCACCTGTATGATGGGCACACAACCTCCAAGACACCCCAAGGAGGGACCAGAGGGGACAAAGGGAAGGCTTTTACCTCCTCCTGTTAACCACCATCATCGACCCCCAACCCTCCAGGACCCACAGGATGCTCAAAGTTTCATATGCCACTCTAAGGCTTCTCCCTCCCTGGAGACGTCCACTTTGGAACAGCCACCTCTCACCCAAGCACCATTCCTCATCCCACTCCAGCACACACCTCTTTGGGCCTCCCTCCAGGGTTGGCCGCGATGGTGCTGACCACCTCAGGCGAGAGGACTGTGGGGCTCCGCGGCGAGCTGGGCTCCGGCGAGCTCTTCTCATAGTGGCTATCGCTGGGGATCCGTTTACGGGCAGGGACAGTGCTCTCCTCCGGGGACTTCTCCCTGGGCTGCACCCCTGTTGGGCAAGCATAGGATGGAGAGATGAGTGAGGGGCTGCTAGCTGACATGGAGCCCAGCAGGAGATGCTCCAGAGCTCACGTGCCTCCCCAGGGCTCTGTGCCACAGGGGAGACTATGCCCAGCAGAGATGGCAGCTTCAGCACTCACCTAACCCTGACCGCCAGAGCAGCACCACTAGTTTTGAGCTGCAGTAGATATGCCCTATAGCAGTGGCTCACGAGCAAGCAATAAAGCAAGGCAAGGCTGTGGCTAGTAGCTGAACGTCCTCACTAGCCCTCCCAAGCACCATGAGACTTGGGTTTGGGGACATCACTGCCCAGCAGCGGGTGCAAGGGGCACCCGTGAGGAGCCCAACAAGCCCAGCCCCACAGAGCTGGAAGGGATCAGGACCTCCCAACAGCCTCACACCGGGAAAGGGCTGGGTCCCCCACCACCAGGGCAGACATGTGCCACAGTCATGCTCAGCAGCCACATTCAGCTGTGTCTCCCACAGCCAGATGCAGCTTCAATCACAGCAGCAGAAAACGCCTGTTTTGGTGAGTATCCAAGGCAGGAGTGCACCAGGTCAGAAAGACCGTGTTGCAGGGAACCCAAACAAATCACTGCTGATCTATTCCCAGCACAAAGTTTTCCTGAAGAGGAAGACTGGCATCTCTTCTCCATTTCCCCACAAATCTCCCTCCCAGACCCCAGGAAAAGCCACTAGAAGGGAGAGATCAAATCACCACAGCTTGTCCAGGCTGTCAGGGCCTGGCAGTCCCTGTGAGCTGGGATGAAGCCCAAGAATGGGGACAAAGCCAGCACAGGGCAGGAGGGTGTGAGAGTGCAGGGACGAGAGGTGTGACTCCAACTCTCCCAGCACCTACTGGGTCCAAAACACACTCTCTGCACCATCTCAACTGACAAAGAGGTTAATTAGGACTCACGGGCGATGGTGCGGGTTTGGAGCAGGGGAACCAGGCAGAGCATCACAGGCACCACTGAAAGCTCTGCAGGAGTCCTGCTTCTCCCTGGGCCCCACCTTTTGTGCAGAGCTGGGGTGCACTCATGCTCCCCTTGGCCAGCACACTGCAGGAGGGAAATAGAGGGAAAAAGGAGAAAGGGGAAAGAAAAGAAAAAAGAAAGAAAGAAAGAAAGAAAGAAAGAAAAAAAAAAAGGCTAGACATGCTCCAGGAAATGCACTTCTCAAACACCAACTCCTTTCCCACGGGCCGGCGGAGGAAAAGCAGCCGTCAGCTGCTCCCCCTGGCTCCCCGGGGCTCCGTGCGGGACCCACGCCTCACGCCCGCTGACCTCCTCAGCGCTCCGACACCCGCACAGAGCCCTCCCGGCCCTGGGGAAAGGGCTGGAAGCGCAGAGGGAGGCAGGCAGGTCGCCTGGGCGCATTTCTAGCTCGGCAGCGCAGCGAACGGCAGCAACAACGAAGCCGTGGCTCGGAGGGGCGAGGCGGCCGCGCTGCGAGGCGGGGGACGGGAGCCAGCGGGGCCGGCTCCAGCCGCGGAGGCGGCCTGGAAAATTCCACTAAGAGCAGCTTTGAAACTTAACTCCCGATCCCTTCTGCAGGTGCTCGCAGGCGTGGGGGACGGCCACTGAAAAGGGCTGCGGAGGGGACAAGGGGGCGGAGAGAGTCCCTGCAAAGCCGTCCCTGTGGCCGCCCTGTCGCCCTGCTCTGCGCTGCAGGGAAGTGAAGCACTTCAGGGAGATACTGAATGTTGGGCAAAAAAAAATAAAGCAAACTCTGGCGTTTTCTTTTTGTCTTTCCACTTTGTGCACTGCATGGTGCATGAGCATCGCCAGGAACACCTCCCCGGCTCCCCCCAGAGTGAGCTGCAGCCACCAAACGCTGCAGAGGCTGGGACTGACACCTCCAGTCCTGCTCGCCTGCCTTGCTCTGCATTCTCCGTGTGGGAAGCGCGAACGGCAGCTTGCTGCAGCCCAGTTAGCAGTGCATGTCACACATCTGCGGCGTGGGACTTCCTGCTCCACTCCTGGAGCCGCACAGCACCCAGCCCCAGGATGCTGGATCTGGCCCTTTGGGACACCCAGGAGCTCACCAAGCTTTGGCTGCTCCACTCCCCTGACAGAATGCGGCTGGGGCCGCAGGGAGGGGAGGCGAGGTGAAAAAAAGGGACTCATTGTTCAAGAGTGGAGAGTGGGAAACTTCATGGGCTGCCTGGAGCAAAAGCCTGGAGGAAACTCTGCTCTGAGCACGGCTCCCCCGACCCCTCGGGGGATTTATGGGCTGGAAACTATGCCTGAAAAACAAACTCTCCTTTCCCTCATTCGCTGTGCCCCCTTGGCAGACTTACAGCCTTCCTTAGCCAGAGTACCACTGCTGGCCCTCCAAGGATGCTCTGCATGGCTGCAGGAGGGAGGGGGTGCCCCTCATCACAAAGGGAGAACAGCAGCCTGCACCCTACTCCCCACCTTCGCCGCTACCACCTCTGGCACTACCCCCCCTTCTCCTGCCTATTTAACTCCTTAACCTGTCACAAACCTCTCCAAACAAGTCAAATTGTCAGGGGAAGGGGTTTAAATCCATGTGGTTTTGTGGCTGGGGAGCTGAGTTTCTGGGCCAAAACAGGAGGAAAAAAAAAGCTTTTTGGGCATGAGGTGCTGGAACTGTTGCCATATACCAGCTTCATCAGAGCCAAACTCAACCCATCCCACTGCATCTTCTGCTCCCCTCCTCTCAGGGCACTTCACTGATGTGGCCATCCATGTTTCACCCAGGGGCTCTCCACCGTCTGCAGAGAGATCCATGGGAGAAACCCCTGGGACTGAAGCAGACGAGACCCTTGCCAGGATGAGAAGCAGCTAAACCAGGGGACTGTAGAACTTCACCCCAGCCCTTGTCTCCTCAGGGGATGAGCCATGGCCCAGGAAAACCTCAGAGGGGATGGTCTAGATCTGAGCCAGCAATGAAAACAGCAGACAGCAGTGCCAAGTTTGGATGAGATGTAAAGCCAAGCATGGGCAGGGGAGTCTGTAACCAGAGTCAGGGGCTTCACCATCACCAGAGGAGGTGAAAGGGGTCCCTGATCATCACTCTTCTGAGAAAGGAGATCAAGCCTGGATGGGCAGAGTGTCTTGAGTTCCCTGCACTCCGCACCCATGCAACACACAGAGCACTCGGCATGCAGGGGTAGAAAGAGGGAGGGAAGGAAGGAGAAAAGAGAAGGGAAATGGAAGGAAGGATAAGAGGGGAGAAGAGGGATGAAAGGAGAAGGATAGTTGGGGAAGGGTGGAGGACAAAGGAGGCAGGTGAAATGAACAAACCAGAGGAGAAGGACCGTTGCTGGTTCAGAGGACGGGGGACTGTGGTGCTCTTTTTGAGGTCCCTGAGCCTGGCGTTGTATTCTGCCAGTGTACCAGGATGGGGAGTGTAAGGAAGGTGAGAATCACACAAGACACAGTGCCCCATAGGGAGAGGAAGGGGCAAGACAGGACAAATGTCACAAGATACAACAGGAAGACAGAAAGAGAAAACAAAAGAAAATATTAGATGGGCTTCAACATGTGAACTTAGAGTCCCAGGAAGCTCAGACTCATCTCAGAACTGCTTTCCCATCACCCAAATTGCCTGTCTCCAAGCACTGCTTAAACCCACGCGGGGAGCTCATGGTGACTTTGAGCCACGTGTGGCTTTGTGCAATGGCATAAATGCCCATGGCTGACTCCTTCAGGATGGCCAGGGCTGGGACAAGAAGGGTTGACCCAAGATGCACTGCTGGGAGATGATGAGGATGCAGAGAATGGCAGGATTGGCTCTTCTCTGCGGGGCAATGCTGCGGACACCAGCACTGCCCTGTCCCATCTCTTTCCCTCCAGCGGGAAACAGGAACAGTAGCGCTTCCCTGACGGGAATGGAGGAGGTGTTAGATGCTCCTCGTAGTTGTGCTGGGACACGCAGGCAATTTATAGCAGCGGGGAATGTAAACAAACCCATCTGCGCTCCACCATCCCCTTCGGCCGTCCCCTCCCAGCACTGGCTTTAGGACACCTCGTTCCTGCCGGAGGTCAGGCTGTCTGCAAGCACGGTCCCTGCCTCAGCGCAGACGCCCAGGCTCCAGCAGGGACATGTGGACACAAGCTGGAGACCATCCTTGGGACAACCTCTCCTCTCCTGGTAGCACAGCGGCTGCAGAGGGATGAGAGTGACCCCAGGCCAGCTTTGAGATCACGGCTGCAGGGAATGGCTTTTTTGGTAGGCACTGTTCAACAGCCATTTCCCACACACTGCAAATACTGCTCCTCCTCTTCTGAAGGCTTTCCTCCTTTGCACTTCATTTCTTCCACTCCATAGTTGGCAGGGAGGATCTGCTCCATCTAATACTCAGTCCAGACACACAGCATACTTTGGGCATCTGTGTGTCCCTGGGTTTGTTCAAACCCTCTGCACAACCCCTGGGCCCCTCTCTGGATCTGGCCTGGATCACTGAGGCTGAGTTCAGGTGGATGTAAACTGCCTCCAACATCTCTGTCACCTACCCTTGCCCCATTTCTGCTGCTGGCTCCCCTCCTGCCCTCCGCCCTGGTGCTGCAGTGACTCAGCCTCTATGCCTGGGAGGCTGGTGCTGTTGGATTTTTCCAGTCCAGCCTTTTCCCCCTCCCTCTAATGCCAGGCGAGTTTCTGGACTGAACACAGAGCTGGAAGGGATAGAGTTGCCAAGCCTCAGCATCACGAGCCAGCCCTCAGCCTGGCCACTGCCCCAGCCCCTTCCCAAATGTCACTCTGCTACTCAACAACTGCAGCCGAAGTGGTGGAGAACAAGGGCATCCACAGGGCCATGGCACTTCCTTCCTCGGAGGGTAGGATCCTCTGTGTCCCCAGAGACCCCGAGCCAGAGCCATGGGACAACAGAGAGTCAAAGGACACAGTTTCACCTCTGTGGCACAGGGCAAATGCCTTCACCCAACCATGGCACCACTACTCAGCGCTGCACCCAGCCAAGCGTTGCACCAAAACCCTCTGACAGGGCTGGGAAAAGCTTTCCCAGACTCTGACCATCGTTTTAAGGCCAGGTCAAGCTTCAAACCACCTAGGGTGAAACTGGCTGGGCCACTGGGGCAGAAAGGCTACTGCCAGCCTGCACGCCCTCCCCCTGCTCTAGCTGTACCCCAGCTGACTGGGTAGGAGGTCAGAGCACCAAGCCCAGTGTGCTGGGGGGGAAAACAAGGGCTGAAATCAGGGAGGAGCCCAGATACATGAAACACTAGGCAAGTGTTCTGCTGAGGCCTTACACCAGAGCATCAAGTCCAGGCAAGGAGACCATCGTGTCCAAAAGGTGGGGTCCAGGATGGACACCCGCAGCTAGAGATGAAAACATCTTCCCAAACTGCACCACATTCTCCCCCAAAGGAAGAAATCCCCTCAGCACTCAGCAAGTGGCCCTGCTTGAGGGACAGACCAGTTCCACAGCCCAAAGAGGTGAGGGGCACAAACCCCTCAGCCATCCCTTCTCACCACTGGGTGATGCTGCTACAGACGGCGAGCTGCAAGAGGGAGTCTTGGCAAAGGAGAGCAGCACAGACTGGTCCCCTGCCCAGCCTGCCCCCACGGCGGGTGGCTCAGTCCCACGCCTGAATGCAACACATACAAGGAATCACCACATCTGCCCTTCCCGGTGCCACTATGCATCCCACCCCTGTGGGCTCTGGTTTCTCGAGGCCCCCATTTTCCCAATGAATCAAAATGTCCTACCTGCCACCCTGTGGGCCACCAGGCCCTCCAGATTCAAGGGCTCTTCTGCCGACCTCGACAGGTCTTCATAGCTCTCTGGTCCCTTGGGGGGCATCTGGGTTTGTGCTGGGATGGTGGGGGAAGGCGGAGAGGAGACAAGGAGCTGCTGAGACCCTGCAGGGCTGTAGGAGGTGCTGGGGGGGGAGATGCCCATCGGCGCTCCGGCTGAGGCATGGCTGTAGCTCCTTGGCTCCGGCACCGGGGCTGACTGGTAGCTGTAGGGCAAGTAAGTTTCCCGGTACTCATGCACCCCATAGTCCGGCTCCCTGGGAGAATAGGCTTTGCCCGCGGGCTCAGAGACCACGGGGCTCACGGAAGTGCCAAAGGACCTCGGCTGGACCACCTGCGGAGTCGGCCGGGCATAGACACCGGCAATGGGCTGGGCCGAGAGGGAGGAGAGCAGGGATCCTGCCGGCTTGTCCTGTCGGGAGGCGGCCGGCACACTCTGCGCCTTGTGGATGGCAGGCGCCAGGTCCAGCATGAGGACGTCGAGGGCCTCGATGGACTGCTCAATCTCCTGGCGGGAAGGCGTCCGGGGAAACTCCGGCATGCTGTGGCTGTGCGGGGGCACCAGCTGTAGCGGGCTGGGCTGGGGGCTGCAACTGGAGACACTGGGGCTGTGGCTCTCCATGCCACCTTCCTGTAGCCGTGAAGGTGGCCGACTCCCTCCTTGCTGCTGCCAGGAATTCAAGCCCCTCTGCACGGCCTCTCGGCTGCTGGTACTGCGAGCTGGGGCCTGGGGCAGCGCTGGATTCGCATCATACTTGGCTGTGTCCATCGCTGGGAAGGACCGGGAGTGATAGGTGCCAGGGGGGTCGTAGCCGTACAGGTAGGGCTGGGAACTGGGCAGCGGCTGAGGTTGGAGCCAGCCTGGGGCGTGTGAGCCAGGCGGACGCTGTGGGTAGCCAGACAGATGGTCCTGAGCAGATGCTGAGGGCCGCAGGGAAGGCAGCGAGTCGCGGACGTGGTGGCCTGTGAGAGTGTTCTGGTTGTTGTAGGGGTAGCCGCCATTGGAGAGCAGCTCACCATCATACAGCCCCTCCTTCAGCAGCTTCTCGGTCCCGTTGCAGCTCGAAGGCCCGTTGGGCAGCGAGGAGAGGCTTCCCACCCGGGGCGCTTCCTGGTAGCCAGCCTCGCTTGCGGTGGTGGTGCCATCCAAGGACGAGAGCGTGCCCAGGCTGCCCACACTGTGCCCATCCTGGTTGGGCAGATCATCATCCAATATATCCGTCTCCCGCTCAGCCACCAGCGCCGCAGCATTCCCGTTAACGTGCACCTGAGCTGGCACCACGTGGCGGCCCGGCATGGCGGCCAGGCGTGGCGGTACGGGGCCAGGCAGGTGGTTGTGCATGGGGGGCACGCTCTCCAAGCCGAAGCCGACAAGGAGACGATCCAGCTCCCGCTTCTCCTCAGGGCTCAGCACTGCCTGCCCAGCGGGCACCCCGGGCACCCCCGGCTCATCGGTCCGGTCAGTCTTGGTGGAGGCAGTGGAGTTGCCCGAGTCACTGCTCACCGAGAGCGTGTGCTCAACGTGGTTGGGCGCTGCGGGGAGCGGGAGGCGGGCAGAGTTGATGGCACCAGTGCTGCCGTGGAGGGAGTCTTTCTTCTTCACTTTAGCGTAGAGGCTCCCGTCCAGGGGCCCTTGCGTGTGCCCAACCTCTGCAAGGGGAGAAACGAACACGAGATCCCAGATCAATTCCTGGCTCTCTGCAAAGAGCTAATGGGTCCCATTAGCCGTTGGTTTCGATCTCTTCCGTGCCGCTGGAACACTTAACAACCAGCATCGCAGTCTCCTCGGCACCCTCCGCAATCCCACGGGCACCACCATGCAGAGACGCTGGAGCCAGACTCCCACCCCAGCCTCATGCTCCCACAGTCCCACATCCTGCACACCGTCCTGCCCTGCCCTGCAAGCATCGCCTGCTCCACTGGGATTAACCAAATATACCACTCTGCTTCCAGGCATCATTTCTGGCAAACACTCTCCATGGCTGGCGAGGGCCTGGTTACCCATGCAGAATGCCATCACTGCTCCGCAAGGCTCAGCTGGTCCTGAAGGGCCACAAGGCACCGGGGAGAGCAGGGAAGATGCACCGTGGGCTGTAGAAGGATGGGCGGAGGCAGTCAGGATCTGGCCTCATAGCTCTGCTTGTCTCCAACTGTATGGATGGACTCAGCCCACGGACGAAAGGCCATGGACCCATCTTACTTCTCCCTGCCTGCTCTCCTCCCAGATGATGCAGTTACTGCCAGTCACCTCTCCTTGACATTTTGTCTCTGGCTACACGCAGGCTCCGATGCTTTCTGTCCTTCCCCTTCTCTCTCTCAGGCCAGGTGGACCTGCCCCAGACCTCCCCTCACAGCCAGACATTTCCCCAAAGCTCCCGCACAGGCAGTGTCCAAGCCCAAACATGCAGTATCTCCCCCCCCGGGCGGGGGGGCACCCAGCAACCTGGTGTCATGATTCAAGACCAGTGCAAGCAGTCAGCTTTGCTCTGCAGCCCCAAAATGCTGGAGGGCAGCCAAAGCACAGCAGCATCCCCACCCTCACCTCAGCGCCCCAGCTCTGACTCCCCCAGCTTCCACCAGCCCCAACACCACAAGCAGCTGTGCCCTTTAAACCTTTCCAACCCGGGAAGTGAGATTTTGGGAGCACAGAGGGATCCCAGCAAGTGACATGGCAATGGGGATGGCCCCCAGGCAGTGCGTGCCCCCACTGGAGCACACACAGCACCGGCCGGGCAGCAGACTCTTGTTTTTCCAGCTCCCTGCTGAGGTTTCCTGGAAGGGTTCGGAGCTGCATTAAACACTTTCTTTTGGAGGAAAAAATGACTCTTCCCTGGCAGGGGGCCAGGTGGCTGACTCAGGGACGGAAGACGGCTCTAATGCGATAGTGTGAAATCAGAGAGCTCCTATCTGCGAGCAAAACACTCCAGAGAGCCAACCTCGAGCCAGGGCAGCTTAACCAGTCCCACGCCACCGCACCCCAGCGGCTCCCGTGCCACCGACTGCCCTTGGCGTGAAGCAGAGAGAAGTAATACCCATCACAAGCCCTACCAAGGCCCTCTCCTCACTGCCCACTTTCCACTCCCAAATCCCTGCCAGCAGCATCCCAAGGAGGTAGTCAAGATCCAAAGGGCCACCTTGGATTAAAGGTATTCTAGGATCGCACAAGGCCACTCGGTGCTGGGGTCCAAAATCTCTCCCAGAGACTCACAGCTCCTTCATCCAGTGTAGCCAGGAGCCAGCAGCATTTTCACTCCCCAACACCACTCATGCAAGGCAGAAAATCCTTTCCCGTGAAGGGTGCAAAGGCAAAAATATCATGTCCAGGGCAGCAGCAACACCAGAGAGGCTGAGGGACCACCTGGAGATGGGGGAAAAACCCAGCCCTACTGTCTGATGGCAGCAACGGGTGTCAGCCAGTCCCAGGAAACGAGGGCAAGACCCAGGATGGGGACTCTGATAAACAGGGGAAGGGAAGAGAAAGGGAAAGGGAATAAACAAATATAAATGGAAGCACGTGGCAGCAAGGGATAAAAGAGCTGGGAAAGGCTGCACCTAGCCCTTAGGCTGGACACCATCCCATAGCGGGGAGAAACTTCTAAAAAGCAGGAGCACATCACTGTTCTTGTGTCTCACCTTGCCCAGACTCTCCGAGCCAGGCACAGACATGGGGGCGGGGGTCCAGTGGTCCCCACCCCAAAAGTACCAGGGCAAGAAGCAAGGAAGGGAGTGACACCTCCACCACCAGCCGAGGCAGTCCCGTGGCTACCCTGCCCCACATCTGACTGCCTCATCCCCATGTATCCTGAGCTCTGACATCAAGAGCTAAATCCTGCTTATTCCTTGCCACTCACAGGCCCCTCCAGCACCCCGGGCCATGCTACTGCTCCTGTGAGTGCCTACTGCTGCTCACCTGAGAAGCTGTTGAATAACATTAAGAAAAAAGAGCAGGGTCAGGGGGCACAGGGCACAAGGCACAGGCTAAGCTGAAGCAATCATCCCCAAAGCAGCAGGGCCCCAGGGCCTCATTTGCGAAGTGTTTGCAACTTCCAGCAAGGTCAGATTTCATCCCTGAAGGTCAGAACAGCTCCAGCCTGGCAGACTGTGCCATCCCAGCGTGGGTTGGGTTTGCCCAGATCTCAGCCCCAGACGCAGCTCTGCTCCAGACCTATCTGCTCCAGCTGTATCAAAGGCAGCTTGGCAAAGTGCTAAGCCCAGCCTAGTTCTACTCCTGGTGCCAGGGTCGCCATCCCAGGAGGGCAGTGCCCTCTCCAGCACCCTGCAGCTACACCTAGGAGGAAAGAATGATCCAGAGCACAGGTGAAGATGGGAACAGGGGTCAGCTTCTATCCCCAGAATCCCAGCCACCTGCCTCACACCCAGTGGGGTGCACCACACAGCATCACGCACCTGCACAAATCCTGCCTGGAACTTTGCACCAGTGCAGAGGGTTAGGCTCTGGCACCACCGTGTCTCCCCTAGTTCTGCCCCTCAGTAGCATACCACCTGCTGCCTCCACTCCCCACCACCCAGAGCCTTGGCCCCAGAGCATTTCAGGAGCATCGACCAGCAGGGAAGATCCTGGGGTCCTGGGATCCTTTAAAGGATGAAAGAGAAAGCTGAGTCCCATGGAGAATAGCTCAGCCCCCCAGGTCTGCTTTCGTCCTGTGCCCAGATATAATGGCAAGAAGTAAGCAAAGCCTCTGAGCTGTGGGTCACCACAGCCATGAATTCTGAGCCCACTTCCAGCCCTTTTCCCCATCTCGTCCAGCTCAAAGAAAAGCAAAGTCAGAACTTACCAAAAGGGATGGGGGAGAAAAGATCCCAGGTGAAGAAAAGGAGCGGGCAGCAAAATCCCTTTCCTTTGCCCCCTGCAGCATCAGCGCCTTCCAGGGGGACCTGATGTGGTGGCCGCTCAAACGGCGTCTGCAGCCAGTTCCGTGTGCCCGTCCAGGACAGGAGCTGACGGGCCGGAGCTGGCTTGGGTTGGCGTTTGTCCCTTTGGCTTTGCTTTCCCTCTCGAGGAGGGAGCTACTCCCTTCCCAGCGCCGTGTCCCACGGGGCCAGCAAGAGGGGCACCCCGACGGCAGCAGGGCACCGTAGGGGCTGGGATACGGAGTACCCCCTGGACACAGGGCACCCCCAGGACGAAGGCGCCAGGGGGGAGGATGGAGGGGGGAGGATGGAGGAGAGGAAGGCGGCAGAGGCAGGAGATGGGTTGGAGGCGAGGAGGTGCGGGTGTGCTCCCCTCCGTCCTAGACCACACAGGGATGAGCGGGAGGGGAAGGGGAGAGGCCGAGGAGGTGGCTGGGGGCCGCCCAAGCCTAAGCCCCAGCCCGCGTTAACCCTAGAGAACTCCGGGGAGGGCGAGAGCCGCGGAGGGAGGACAGCCGGACAGACAGCTCCTAGCTATGAATATTAACTACTTCCTCCGCAGGCAGCGCTGCGCTGCGTTAACTGTTTCCTAGGCACGGCAGAGAGACGGCCGGACAAACGGACTGCCCAACCGCACCCGGTGCTGCACGTCCTTTGCTGGAGGACGCCCGCAGTTTGAGCCCCCCCCCCCAGCCCTGCCCGGCTCCTGAGTGCACATGTCACGTTTGTCCCCACATTCGAGGTGGGGATGTCCTTTCAAGCCACACAGGAGGCTATAATCCAGCTGGGTCTGCCAGCACAGATGTCTTGCTGGAGACTTCAGTTTCTCCACCTTAAATACACAGTCAAAGTGGAGTGGAAACTCACCGCAGCAACTCCACCGGCACCAAACTCAACCCTTCTTCACAGCTCTCTTTCCCTGCCCCACTGGCACCATGACGTAGCATGGATGTCCCAGAACTGGTTTCACATGCCACCCTCTCCCATGGCAGCAGGCACAGCATGAATTCTGTCCACCCTGGAACCACCTGTGACTGCACTGCTCCATCCCAGGCAAAATCTGTGCTGGGAGGGTGCCACCAGTTCACAGGTACAGGTGATGGCAAGCCCAGCCGTGTCCAGGTCCCTGCTTGAACCCATCCTCAAGCCTCCACTCCTCGATTGATCCAATACACTCAGTGAAACATGAGGCTCCCTCCACTCTGATCCCCCCAAACGTGCAGATCATGGCAGAGGATGAGAGCAGCATTTCCAGCCAGCCCCATGATGCACTGTCCCATTTTGCTCCCAGAGAGTGGCATGTGCCAAGCCAGCATCCTCCCCAGACCCCCAAGGTTTACTTGCTCCTCTGCCTTTGTACTTCTTGCCCTGCTTGTGCATCTCTGGGCAGTCCATGAGAGGGAAGGCCAAGAGCAACCCACTCCAGCCCAGCTGCCCAGGAACGGCCTCAGCTTCACACACACTTGCTCCGGCAGGTTTTGACTCCAAGGATGGTTTAAAGGGAGAGGAGAAGCGGGCTGAGCTTCCAGCAGCCTGTCCCTCTCTCCCTGAATCCCAGTCCTGCCTACTTCCCAGTCCCACTGGAACCAAACCCCACCACCTACCAACATCAAAACCCCAAACACCAGGACAGAGGACAGACGCTGCCCTGGCAGCAGCCACACTTCAGCTGAAGTGTCTAGCCAAAGCTGTATAGACACTCCAGCACTTCTCCCATGGGGAACAGCCAGAAGCAAGAGGGAGACCCCCTGCGGATCTCTATCCAGCCAATCCGAGTCCCCGCTGCCCCCTGCAACACCCACCCCCCAAGCCCTTACCTTGCCGTGGCCAGAGCAGAGAGCAGCAGAGAGGGGCGGGATGGGGAGGGGGAAGCGGATTCCTTCAGCTTTAGTCAGCAGGCAAAGGCGAGAGGAGAGCCAGTGGCTCCCCTCCCCACCGAGCCCGGCCAGGGGACGGATCCAGCTGCGGGGGGAGAGCAGCAGCCTGCCGGCAGCTCTAGCAATGGATTTAACAGCTCTAGCCTGGCCCATTTGGCTTTCCATCTCTGCACAGCCTGCCTTACCCTCCTTGGCAGCCTCAGCTGGAGGTAAGTGGGCCAGGATACGATCCCATGAGGATTATGTACCCCATAAGATGCACACTCTCCTGGGGCACTAACGGGTGACAGCAATCCCATCTAGGAGCTTCCTTCCCTAGAGAAAGGTGAAGGACTGGCATCCAGCCTGATCTGTGGGGCTCTAGGATCCCTTGACCTTTGCCACACAGAATGCAGGCTCTGCTGGGACCTCCCATCCCCAGAGGAGTGGGATGCTTATCCCCCTCCCAACCCTGGCCAGCCCTGCCCTGCACATGGGACTCAGCTGCAGGGGAGCCCTGTGCCAGAACCATGACTCAGGTGGGGATTTAGCAAGTCTCCTGCAGATGTTGGATTTGGCCAAGCCCTGGTCACTCCCCTTCCAGCCCCAGTAAAAAGGGGAGGGTTGACAGGGTGAGCCTGTAGTGGGGACAGAGATGGTACAAGAGTGGGAGGTGGGGAGAGGGGTGGATGCTGGGTGCGGCAGAACCAGCCAGAGTGGGTCCAAGGGCCAGTCATCACAGGGAGCTGCTGGGTCAGGGTCATGAGCCCAGTCCTTTCACACTGTCTCACACTACCCTAGGATGGCAAAGCCTGCTATATATCCCCCACAATCGCACATTCAGACTCTGGAGACAACCCCCCCACCAGCCCTGCGCCAGTCCAAACACTCTGTTCTTCTTCATCACTGCTTTCCTCAGCAAAACCATACCAGGAGACAGATGTCCCCCAATCAGATTTGCCCACCTGTCTCTGTGGTACCCCTAAAATTTATCTGCAGCACTCTTCCAACCAGGTGCAAATCCAGCAGTGCCACATCCAGCCAGAGATCACCTCCCGCCTCCCAGGCACCAGCCTCGCCCCCCACTGAGAGCCACCACGGTGCTGGCAAAACATTCTTCACCTACCCAGAATAAAGAACATCTGAACTCCAAAAATAGCCAAAGAATCTTCCAAACACCCTCTCAGCCAGCCAATGGCTATGGGGACTGCAGGAACCCACCATGCTGCTGGCAGTGACCCCAAAGCACCTTGGAGAAGCAGGAAGGAGGACAGACAGAGTCATTTGCTTCCCCTGTGAAACAAGGGGATGGAGGGCGGGCACTAGGATGGGTTTGTGGAGGTACCTCAGCACACCCCACTCCTGCTAAGGACCACAGGCAGCCTGGACCCAGCAGGTAGCAGGGACCCTGCCAGGGTAAGGCAGGAGGACAGCTCACTGATAGGGCCAGCCTATGCCACGGGGGTGGTTCGTGGAGCAGTCCCCATCTGCGAAATTCAGCCAGCCCCCCTCAGCAAAAGAGCAGGCAGGGTCCATGCTACCTGCTTCCTCTTTCCTCTGCTGTGCTTGGGGAAGGCTCACCCGAGGCAGGGAGCTCAGACTCCCCTCTCGTGCCCCCTGCCTTGGGTGAGCTTGCTGAGACAGTGACCCTGCTGTGACTCACTCCCCCTTTCCCCAGGCACAGCAGAGGAAAGTGGAACATGAGGGTAGGCACTGTCCCCAGCCATCCACCTGCCCCTCCAGCTTTGGGGTCCCACAGGGTCATCCCACCCTGTCAGGCACCCTTCCAGCCCATATGGATGCCCCACACGAAGCCAAAACTGCCAGAGAAAGGGCATCCACCTCCACTGAGAGTCAGCAGAGAAGCAGCACGGGGAGAACCCACCGTTTGGCAGGCAGTCCTGATCCCGACGGCCTGGGCTGCAGCGCGGGTCTGAGAGGAGCCTTCACCGAGCAGTCGGGAATGGCAGTGGCAGCGACAAGGAGCAGCGGCTGGTCCCACCCCGGCCCGGGTCCTGGTGCCAGGCTCAGCACACTCCCCCCCCACCCCCGGCTGCCGTTCGCTCACGCCTGGCGCTGCCAAAAATGCGGCGTGCAATTCCCTGACCAAATAAGGCGACAACAACCATAAACAGGGACCCCTCTGGCCGAGCCGGGCACAGGGGTCCCCCGGCCAGCTTCCGACAGGCTGGAGAGAAGGAAGAGCGCTGACCGGGAGGGAGAAGGGAGCCCCTGTGCCCGCTCTGCCCGCCGCTGCTCGAGGTGCCCCCGGAGCAGCTGGGGTGAGATCTCCTAGAGAAGGACTACTTCAGAGCTGTCTGCGCTGGCATGGGCTGGAGGGCAGCCTCCTGCCTGCTGCTCCACTCTCCAGCAGTCCCAGCTCATCCCCAAACCCAGGCAGTGTTTGTGACTCCAAGGTGCCCTCAGTCCCATCGCCCCCTTCCTTGCTGGGAGGATGGCCAGCTCAGCACGTGGAGGGACCTGCACGGCCCAAACACCTGCCAAGACCCCTGTGAGGGGATGGAGAGGAGCCCTGGAGCACCTCTGCAGCCCTGTGAGAGGCTGAGAGAGCAGCAGCTTTGCCCCAGGGGCCAAGAGGGAACACATGTGCACCAAGGCACTTGGGTCTCTGCAGGCCAGAGGGGGTTGCCAGCCAGTCCTGCCAGCTCAGAGCAGGGGTAGAGCCAGTCTGAGCTCGCAGTGGGGTCACATGTGTCCTCCCCTCGGGGCCAGACTCACAGTTGCCCAGCTCTCCACCGCATAGCTGAGCCTGCACATCACGAGTTGCCTGTTTAATGCCTTGTGCCAAGGCAAGTGCCTGTGCCAGCTCTGCACAGCCATTTCAGGTCCAGCCCCACATCCAAGCTCCCACTCAAAGCAGCTGGTGACCTTCAGGGGCATTGGGAACCACAGCTGTCCCTGCTCCAGGGACCACTGTCCAGGCTGGGGCTGGAAAGCTCAGGCATCTGCTCAGCCACAGGTGGCCTTGCTGCCAGGCTGGGGGCCCTCTGCCCTTTGCAATACAAATATTGGCTGTCTCTGCCAAGCGTGTGAGGATGGCAAACTCCTTGCATCCAAATGGGTGCTCAAAGGTCTTTTCCTAGCTCCAAACAATAGTGCAGACCCTCCAGGAACAGTGAGGCATCCTCATCCCTCAAGACAAACCGAGGTACAGCTATGTCCTGCCGTGCTTGTGCCATGAGAAAGGAGCTGGGAGATCTAATGGCCCCCCATTAGCTCCCACTCTCAACAGACCTGGGATTTGGGTTTCCCAAAGCTATGGGACATAAACTGAGGACGGATCTTGCTCCATGCAGAGAGGGCTTTGAGATCATCAGTGCTGAAAAATACAGCCTGAGTTCCCTGGTACTGTGGCTGGAAAAAAGGTCCATGAGATCTTCCTCGTCCATCCCACAGCCACATTCTTCCCAGCAGCAGTTGCCTGCACCCAGCTGCTGCCCAACATCATCCCCTTCCTGGGACAAGGCACATTCCCACCAGGACGCTTTGGCCACCAACAACTTTGTCAGCCCTAACCTTTCTCCAAGTGCTTGCCAGGGAGGGGAGGCTCAGCCCAGGCTCCCTCTGTGCTATTCTCACGCTGGATGTTGAAGTTCTCGTAGGAATCCCACCGGATGAGCGGGTCAGAGGTGTTGTAGTCCACAGAAACGCTGGGCCCGTTCTCCAGGTGCTCCATGCCTGGGAAGAGACAAGGAGGTCAGGTGGGGTGGAAGTAGAGCCAGTGCCTATGGGACAGGGCGAGGAGGTGGAGGGAAGGTGCAAGCAAAGGAGCCATAGCACAAGTCAGGAGAGTCATGCAAGAAGAGGAGCACTGATGGCACACACATTAGATCCACAGACAAGGTGTGCGAAGCTGGCTGGGGCTTTGGGGACTGCCCATTGGCTGACAATGAGCATGCCTAAGTCTGGACTTTTTGGGCAGGGGTTCCTCCATTCCCTCCCTCCTCTCCTGGGCCAGCAAGTGCTGTAGAGAGTGGCCTCCTGCAAAAGACAGTGAGGGCAACAGGGCGCTCACAGGTGCACTCACTGCCTAGAGTCCCCACGCCATCCTGGTGACAGACAGCAAATGGGACAGGGGGAGGTCACAGGGGAGGCAGCAGGGGATAGAGGTGGTGACTGAGAGAGAAGGCAGCATCCATTTCTGAACCTCAGCAGCAGTGAGCTAACCATACCTTGGATCTTCTCAGGGCCATAGGAGAACACAAACTCCACCTTCCCGTACTCAGGGAAGCGGTCATCTGGCAGGGAAAGAGCAGAGCAAAGAGACCATCTCCATCCTTCCCTCCAATGACACCAGAACATCCAAGCCAAACATGCTCACAGGCCAGCTCAAAGCCAGGAGCTGGTAGGGGATATTCTGGCACAGGGCACATCTCAGTCCCCTAAACAACCCCAGGACAGCCCCTCCACATTGCTGCCATTTACAGAATCACAGAATCAGTCAGGGTTGGAAGGGACCACAAGGAGCAGCCAGTTCCAACGCCCCTGCCATGGCCAGGGACACTCTACCCTAGAGCAGGCTGCACACAGCCTCAGCCAGCCTGGCCCTAAACACGTCCAGCCATGGGGGCTCAACCCATTCCAGGTTCTCACCGCTCTCATGCTCAACGACTTACTCCTCACCTCCAGGCTGAATCTCTCCACCTCCAGCTTTGCTCTATTCCCCCTAGTCCTGTCACTCCTTGAGAGCCCCAAAAGTCCCTCCCCAGCTCTTTTGTAGGTTCCCTTCAGACACTGGAAGGCCACACTGCTTCTGGCAATGAAGGGGATGACACTGCCACTGGTCCCTGAGCAGCACCACACACTGCAGATGGAGCAGAGGTGTCCTGCTTCATCAGGGGTGGATTTGGGAGAGTTGACAGATCTCCCAGCGATGGGAGCAGTGTCAGAGGGGTGGGAGGAGGGAGTCTGCAGTGAGGAGGTGCTGGGGCAGTTACCTCTGAAGGCCTCGTCCAGGTCCTCCTTGCCAAAGACAACGTCAAGGTCATGCACAGCACAGGTGTGGAACTGCACGCGGAAGATCACGTCACGGGTCGGGCTGCGGAACTTCTTGTGGTAACACTTCAGCTGTGGAGGGACGTGGGGATGGGCTGTCAGCATGAGCCCCTGGAGCTGGGCTGGCAGCACGAGCCCCTGGAGCTGGGCAAGGAGAAGTCAGGGAGTCCTGAGGCACAAGGACCACCTGTTGCCTGGCTGCTCCCCGCACAGGGGGCAGAGCCAAGGCTCCTTACCAGGATGTCACCTTTGAGTAGTAAGCCAGGCTCGATGGTGATGCAGATGCCTGTCTGGCTGTCTCCTTGCACGTTGCTGCAGAGAGGCAGATGGGAACACAATGAGCCGTGGCGCAGATCCCTCCCTCCTAGAGCTCTCAGCACCACCTCAACCAGTCTTTTCCACCCAAATCCATCCAGGGAAGGCACAAAGCACAGAACTGTCTCTGTCAGGTGCCATCCTCCACCCCCAAAGGGCACCCACTCCCAGGGGGAGGAGGACAAGACAGGGAAACTAAGGCACAGCTTAATGACAGAGCTAAAACTTCTGGGCGGGAGCGTTTGACCAGGTTCTGAGCGCTGAGGCTGGGCTATCAGCCCTCCCACGAGTCAAGCAGGCCACAGGGAGAGGTCCCAGGGAAGGCCTCTGCCTCAGTTTCCCTGCTGGAAGCCCTCCCCTCTCCTTGCCCCAGGGGCCTGCCTCTGGGAAGTGGCGTCAGCAGTAGGGGACGAGAAGGGAGTTGGATTTCACAGGCAAGATAAACCTGGAGTTTATTACCAGCATCCCATAAACAGCCTATTAAAAGCTGAGAGGCAAAGCTGACGGCAGTAAATCTCAGCTAACAGGGACCCCTGGCTGCAGGGAAGGCAGATCCTGGTTCAGTGAGGGGAGATGGGAACAGCCCTGAAGCGAGGGGCTTTACTGCCTCTAGGGGAGCCAGGAACAACCAGGCGGGGATGTGGCCCCAACAAAGCATCTGAGCAGCTGAAAAAATCTGGGTCCTGCGTTGCCTTGGACAGCATCTGCTCCCGGGGACAGCATCTGCTCCCGGGGACAGCATCTGCTCCCGGGGACAGCACCTGACACTGCGGCGGGGTGAACCCTGAGGAGGCTAAAACGGGGAGGAAGATCCTTTCGGTGGAAAGAAAGAGGGCGTTTAGGACTAATCCAAGCAAGAAGAGTAGCCCTGCAGGGAGGGAGAGGAGAAACGCCTCCGACTGCCAGGGAAGTGTGCCCGCTCCCGTCCCTGCTGCCTGCGGGCGCACCCAGCCCGAGGCTCCGCGCAGCCCCGGGCTCCCTCTGCTGATGCGCGGAGTCACTACAGCCCCCCCCAGCACGCAGAAGGGCCCAGTGGGGTCCAGTCCGGCCCAGTCCGGCCAGTTACCACCCCCAGGACAAAGGAAGCCCCTTTATTTTCAGTTCCCCGGACTGCAGACAGACTAAGCACAGAGCCACTGAACCGCTGCAGACTTTGGCCCTGGCCCTCTCCATCGCCCCCTGCTCGCCAACCCCCCGGCGCTGGGGAAGAGGGAACCCCGAGGGGAGGAGATAGTTACTAGATCCCCGAAGTGTAGACGGGCTGCATAGCCTGGTATATTTTCAGGAAGGGCCGACAACCTGGAAGACATCAAGGCAGGGAGAGAAAGCACACTGCTGTTAGCCGGCAGGGCGGAGGGGCCAGGGCAGGCATTAGTCATGGGGGAGAAATCCAAACAGGGAGAGAGCCAAGGCAAACAGCCACTCCCAACCCTGGCCAGCCTGTGCAGGCCACGGGCAACGGCTTGGATGGGCAGAAAGGGATGCCCTGGATGGTGTGGGAAAATGGGAAAGGCCCCATAGTCCAGTTTGGGTCCTGTAGAACTTGGGGTGAGCGCTGGGCCAGGGATGGAGGTAGGATGATGAGGACGATGGTCTCGAGAGGGACTGCTTCTGGGTACTGGCATCGGGTGCAGTGCTACATCCCAAACCCCAGGCTTCATCTGGTTCCACACTCCAAAAAGCCTCATCAGCCCGAGGCTCAAGTTAGTGCCCAGCCCCTGGAGCCCTGCACAAAGGGAGCAGCCCCCAGGGGCTCTTTGTTGGGGAAAAAAGCAACATCCTGCTAGAGTGAACAGTCAGAGAGAGGGAACAGTGCCTGAGAGGGAAAGGGAAGCACAAATTCACACGGTAAATATCCCTCACATACAGCAACCCCAATGAGGCAGCAAGGAGCAGCGGTGTGTGCTTGGGGGCAGGCAGGGGGCGGCGTGGGAGGCACCTACCGCCTTTGGACTCGAAGTTGGGGATGCCATGCATGATGACGTGGTGCAGGAAGAGAGGCTTGTTGTTCATTTTGATGCTGCCAGAGAGGAGTCCGCTGAAGTAATGGATGTACCTACAGGGCACACAGGCAGGTCAGAGGCAAGAACCACAACGGAGAACTCCCCTTGCCCCCTCCTGTGCTCAACTACTCTGGCCACAGAGGTGAAATGCACACCAGGACCCACCTCTTCTGGGATGGCTGCCCCACTGGCACCACCTTGTCCTCGTAGAAGCGCTTCATGGCAAACCTGTCCAGCGCCTGGTTGGCACTACAGGGACAGAAGGGCAAGATAAGTCGGAAGGAGGGCATCCATACTAGCACCCCAGCACTGCCAGGATGGAGGTCAGCAGTAGACCCCAGGACCACCACCCCAGGACTGCATGCTCCTCTCACCTGGCCGAGATGTTGCTGTAGTGCATGTAGGCAGCCACTACCACCCCCAGCCGGCCACGGTTTCCCTGCAGGCACACAGCAGAAGGAGTGTCACAGGAGCAGCAGTGCCTGTGAGTGCCTGGGCACGGCTGCCCTGCACACAGGCAGCCACACACTGGGCCCAGTGCACAGTCACCGACCCACAAGCACACAACCAACGCACATACCTGCTGACACCTACCCACACCCCAAGCCACACACCGCCACATTCCCTGCATCCCTTGGCCTCTGAGGCTGCTCAGGCCCATCTCTGCAGCTCCTTGGCCGCCCTAGGCCCCTGTCCCTGTGCCCCCCAGGGCCAGGGCACAGCCCACCTTGTTGTGCAGCACCACCACGTTGTGTGCCGCTGCATTGAGCCACGTGTCCATGGCTTTGCAAATGCTGCAGATCTTCTCCAGCGCCGGGGTGTGCAGGTCAGGCCACCCAAAGTCCAGCACCTGGTTGGGGGGAGCAGCCAGAGGTCACATCCACGCTGGGCTCTGTCCTCTCCGCAGTCTCCAGCCTGCCAATGTGCATAGCCCAGGGCACGCACCCACGGGGGGCACCCCTGCCATGCCCTGATGCACTTCTTGCAGCCTCTTCCCCAACCCTGCACCCCGCTGCTCAGGCTCCTGCGTCTGGGGGACTAAGTCCCAAATCTCAGTCTTCCTCTGAGTCGCTTGGCTCAGCTGCCCAGGGCTCCCCCATGCTCACAACGAGCTGTAAGGAGGTCTCCAAGAGCCCTCCACAGACAGGTTTTGTCTGGAGATGGGGACAGGAGCTAAGATGAGACCCCACAAACTCATTGGGAAGTCTCAGTGCTTTCCCTCCCCTGCTTCTCCAGCAAAGTGAGACAGAAAGGGTGGCTGTTCCTCCCAGAAACAGCTTGCAGTCAACCCTCTGCTGTCCACAGCTGTGACCCACCTTAGAGTGAAGCTTGCTGATGTCATTTCTCCGCTCAGAGAGGTTGAAAAGCTTCAAGGAAGAGGAAAAAAGAGAGTGAGGAAAAACCCCTTCCTCCCTTGCTGCCACCTCCCACCTCTTCCTCACTTCAGTGCCTCACCAAATCCCTCTATAAAAGGTTTCCCCAAACACATTAGTCCAAGCAACGCCTTCCCACGAGGCAATGTAATGGATAAACACTCCCACGGGATCCAAAAGGGACAGGGAATCTTCAAGGAAGGAAGAAACTCATCCACCTTGGTGCAGAGACTCCCCCTCACCAAAGTCAAGCTCACTCAGAGTCAAGGATGCAGCATCCACCCTTTTACGTACCCCATCCCCTGGACCTGAGCACCCCAGCCCCAGCCCCAACCTGAAGGGGACCCAGCTGTGTGCCTCACCACATAGTTGTCCCCGTGCTTGGACTTCAGCATGTGGGCCACCTCGCGGAGGTTGCTGCAGAAGCTCTGCTCTTCAGCTGCACTGGGGTAGGAGACAGCAATAATCCGCTCCGTGATGTACACCAGGTCCAGCTCACAGCTACTCTCCATGGCTGCAGTGAGGCTCATGCTCCTGGGAGAGGGAGTGGACCACTATCAGGCTACAGTGTGGAGATTGGACATGGTGATCCCTCTCCACCCTGCACAGCCCCTGGGACTGAGTGAGACAGGCTAGGACACCGTGTCAGGGCTGCCTGCTTCCTTGCTTCCAGCCCCACTGGGGTGTCTTCAAGACCCCAGGCTGGGAACACTGGGTCAGAATCCCTCCCTTCTCCATGGGGAGCATCTTGCAGATGCAGCACATATGGAAGAGCAAAGCGTTGGTGGAGGAGGTTCAGGAAGGATAAAGATGGTTACCAGAAGGGGAAACCGAAGCATCTACCTGGATGTTTTGTGATGTGACTGCCCACTCCTAGGGGATTTTGTGGTTTCCTAAAGAACCAGAGAGGAAATGCAAGTTATTGCCCTGACCCAGTCCTCAGCCAGCACAGAAGTCCTACTAGAGTCAGATGTGATGCTGCTGCCAGAACATCCCGGTCCCACCACTGCACACTTTCACACCCCCAAAGCATCAGTCTCCAAATTCCCCCTTGCTGAGCATCCCTGTAGCATCAAATGTCCTATCATCCTCCTGCCATGGCCACGAGCAAAAAGCAGCTCTCACACACAGCACAGCTCTGACCAACTGCTACAGAATCACAGAATCAACCAGGTTGGAAGAGACCTCCAAGCTCATCCACTGCAACTCAGCACCCAGCCCTGCCCAACCAACCAGACCATGGCACTAAGTGCCTCAGCCAGGCTTTGCTTCAACACCTCCAGGCACAGTGACTCCACCACCTCCCTGGGCAGCCCATTCCAATGCCAATCACTCTCTCTGACAACAACTTCCTCCTAACACCCAGACCAGACCTCCCCTGACACAGCTTGAGGCTGTGTCCCCTTGTTCTGTTGCTGGCTGCCTGTCACAAGACCCCAACCCCACCTGGCTACAGCCTCCCTTCAGGGAGCTGCAGACAGCAATGAGGTCTGCCCTGAGCCTCCTCTGCTGCAGGCTGCACACCCCCAGCTCCCTCAGCCTCTCCTCACAGGGCTCTGCTCCAGGCCCCTCATCAGCTTTGTTACCCTTCTCTGGGCACCTTCCAGCACCTCAACATCTCTCTTGAATTCAGGAGCCCATCACTTGACACAGCACTCAAGGTGTGGCCTGAGCACAGGGGCACAAGAACCTCCCTTGTCCTGCTGCCCACACTGCTCCTGAGCCAGCCCAGAATGCCATTGGCTCTGCTGCCCACCTGGGCACTGCTGCCTCAGCTTCAGCTCCTCTCTCCCAGCACCCCAAGCTCCCTCTCTGCCTGGCTGCTCTCAGCCACTCTGGCCCCAGCCTGTAGTGCTGCTTGGGGTTGTTGTGGCCAAAGTGCAGAACCCTGCCCTTGGCCTTGTTCAATCTCATCCCCTTGGCCTCTGCCCACCCATCCAGCCTGGCCAGGTCCCTCTGCAGGGCTCTCCTACCTACTAAGTGCACTGTGGGTCCAGTGCCTTGAGACAGGGTGCCAGAGGACCTGAGGAGGGTGCTGTGGGTGGGTGCACAGACCCAGGCACATGCAGAGTCACTCCAGCCTCAGCCAGGCTGCAGGCACACACCTGGCAGGACAGAGCAGCTCTGACCCTGCCAGGGGGAGGTTCAGTGCCCGAGCGGCAGTGAGGAGCCGTCCAGGCACATCGGTTTGCTTTGGCCCCGGCTGGGCAGAGCCAAACTCCAGGAGGAAATGTTTGAGCTCTGGGAGCAGGAAACTTCTATTTATGCATGTTCCTCAGCCTCAAGAATTTCATCGGCAGCCGGTTTGCTCAGTGACTTCATGACCTCAGCCAAAACACAAAGCAGGGTTTCCAGAAGAGCCCCGCAAAGTTAAAACACACTCACACCTCAGTAGTTTTACTATCTCCAGCTAATAAGCAGGAGTCATTTAAAGACTCATCTCATGCAGGCAGCACCTCCTTTGACCCCCTTAAGGGTCCAGAAGCAAGAGATGCACCCCACAGTCAGATCCTGGGGTGCACCTTTTGTCTCTGCAGCTGCAGGACTTGCTGATACTCTCCTCGAGACTGCACCATCTGCCAAACAGCACATCTGAGGCAACAGGACAGGGTGGGAGAGGTGCCCTTTGCCCACCATCTCCCACCCAATGCAGTCCCAGAGCTGCTCCTGTGGGCAGCCAATGTCACCCTCCATGGGCCTCGCATCCCCCTTTCAAGGTCAGGCTGTCCAGCCGAGCATCTGTAGGACCCAGGGGCAACAATTTCCCCTTCCAGCCAAAGTCTGTCCAGGAGGCAGCAGTGCTGCCTGAGCACCCAGAGGTATTAAACATCAGTGACAACCCCACCCCTAGGCTCTCCTCAGGATGTCACAAAACTTCTGCTCATGCCAGAAGCCTCCCAGCATTGCTGAGGGAAGTGAATGAATGAAAAATGCAGCAAAAGGAAAGGTCAAACCTCTGTTGGGCAGAGGCAGGGTGTGTGGGCTCATCCCTGCATCACTCATCGGTGACTGGGATGGGATCCCCACCACAGACTCTGTTCTGTCCCAGCCATTCATAGAGGGAAATATCTGGGGTCTTCCACCCATGTCCCCCAGCCACAGGAGCTTCATTAGCCCCTGTTACCCCGTCCAGGCACAGCAGCCTCCCAAACCACAGCCAGCTCTGACCCCTACGGAGGAGATGACGAAGGTCAACTGCGACTTGCTTCTCCCTCCCGCCTGGGTTAGCGAGGCAGGGACAGCAGAGCCCCTCTCCCTCTTCATACCCTGACCCTTGTGGCATGACCCTTGCTACTCCATTTCCACAGCATCACAGCTCCACTCCCAGCACCCTCCCGACCTAGCAGAGTAGGTGCTTGTGTCCAGGGCCCTTCAGTGTTCCCTGTCCTAGCAGGAGCCCTCCAGCTCTGCCTCACTCCCTCCCTGACACAACTGCAGCCATGCTGTCATTAGTGCCACCAGCCCCTGCAGGAAGGACACTCAGCCCACAATCAGCTGAGAGGAGCAAGCACTCCCTTACTAAACTCTCCTGCCTGCTCCTAGGCTGGGACACCCTGCAAAGGACCCCTCTGCCAGAGAGACCCCTACCAAGCCAGTGTGTGCCAGTCCAGTCCAGCCCAGCACCAGGCATGCTGATCCGAGACATTTGGGATTGAAGACCCCCTTGCCAGCCCCATCTAGTGTCCATGTCCCAGCTCCAGCCTGGCTCAGCATGTCCCCAGGACCTGGAAAACACCTGAAACCCATAGGTCCCTTCTGATTAAAAAGGCCTACACGAGGCACAAAAAAGGCTGCAGAAACACCAGGAAACTTCCCCAAAAGAGAGCAAAGGAAGTCCTGTTGTCCTGATGGATTGTTCGAGCCCCCAGCTCTTGCTCCAGTTTGGAGAGGGATGAGAAACATGCCCGAGACAACCAAAGTGAAGGGGCAAAGCTCCCAGGTGAGGAAGGCTTTCATCCTCTTCTCATAAGAGCTGCTCTGCCTCCCTCCCTCCCTCGAGCCCCAGCTGCAGCATGCAGCAGGTCAGTGAGCTGGCTGTGGGCAGGGGGATGCCAGTGGCGTTGGCTTTGGCAGTGTGTCTGTCTACAAGGCCTTACCAATTCCGTGTCCACAGATTAACTAACCTATCCCCAGCTCCGAGACAGCAAAGATGGCTCTGTGGCAAAATCCCCAGCCCCTGCTTCACTGGGCTCTGCTGCTGCCTCTGCCACCAACCCTGGGCACCTCGCTTAGCCTTTTGGCTGACAGGGAGGGAAGGGTGGGGGTCCCGAGGACATTGGGAGACCACAGCCACAACACAGGCCGAGGGATTTTGACTGAGAGGGGGTGCTTGTGGCAACAGGTAGGCAGAAGTGACCTCCAGGGAGGTCTAGACCAGCCTCCGTGACTGGTAGGACTTACCAGGGTGTCTGCCTGCTTCATGATGCTCTCCCCCGGGGATGGCTGCAGGCAGGTAAGCAGGAGGAAAGGGGAGGTGAGAAAAAGTGAGAGAGGAGAGAGAGAGAGAGAGAGAGAGATAAACAGAAAGGAGGCTAGGGTGAAAAGCTGTCCTCTGGCTATTTCTGGCCCTTCCTAGGAAATGTGTCTCAGTCCCACTTCCTTTCCACTATTCCTAGAGGTCAGGAATCCCTTGAAACCCAGGCAATGCTTGGGTACCCAGGGCAGCTCCACTGCTGTCATGGATGGAGTGTGCTCAGCTAAACACTGCACCCACTCCACAGGGGGCACCCACTGCCCCCTCCCACAGACACCAGCCACAGGCAGCCCCAGCTCCTGGAGACAAACACAGACTCATGCAGGCAGTGAAGGAGCAGAGCAAGGGTCCAGAATGCTCTAAAAGGGGGGAAATTGGTGACAAACTGCTGGAGTCTGTGGAAAGCACTGAAACAAACCTGAGGATAGGAATTAACTTTCCAGGATGGGTTAAGAGTCTCCAGACCCCAAATACATGGAGCAGAAAACAGATGCCTCTGCTGGGCAACAGCTGGTTGAGGTGCCTCAGAGTGGCACAGCAAAGAAACACATCTGAGTAGTTGATGAGGGTCTTAGGACCAGGGGCACCTCCAAAACCAAGCTATGCTGGCAGCATGGCTGAGGCTGCCATTTCCAGCCACAGGCCCGGGCAAACCCCTTTGGTTTCCTCTCAAAGCCACAGTAACGGTCCCAGCTCAAAGCCAACACGTTTTTGCTGGTGATAAGTGCCCGAGGAGGCTGGCAGGGGTGGTGGAGGGCACAGGCAGAGATTAAACCCAGGGCAGATAATGACCGCAGGGCCCCAGGGTGGGCAGCATACTCTGCTCCCACCCCATCCCCTCACTCAGACTTATGCGCTTCACTCATGACCAGAGAGCCACTCCCTGACCCCCCTTTACAGGTGGTTCTCCTATACAGTGCCCAGCCCAGGGCCCCACATGGGGCACAGCCACCCCAGTACTGCCAGGCTGCCGAGTCTGGAGCTGAAAACCTGCCAAGTCCTCCCTTCCCCAGCACCTGCCCCAGCAAGCCTTGGCACACATCCGAAGCAAGAAGAAAGGGTGGCCACATTGGCCCTGGGCAATGCCAGCCTCCAAGCCACCACATGCCCACTCTGCCCACTGCCATAGCACAGGCATGGCCAGGCCAGGACGGGGCAGGGGTGCTGCTCGTGGAGGCAAGACAGTGCCTAGTGGGCACTACCACACCACACTTCCCAAACCCCTGCCCCAGACATGGTCCTATTCTTGATAGCACCCTGGTGCCCTGCCATCCCTGAAGCAGCATGGCTGCCTGCCCGGTGCTCCCACACCCATTGTCCCCAGAGCAGGCTGAAAGGAGATGAGGCTCCCAGCTGCTCTCCCGGCATCCAGAGAGGACAGGGTGGGAAGGGCTGTGCGTCGCTCTGGCCCCGGCCGCTCACTGCAAGGTCCCCAGGAGGAACCGAAGAGATGACAATAACAAAGGCTGCAAATGCACTGCCTTGGGTGCCCTGAGCCAGAGACACATCTGGTACAGCCATCTCTGCACATGCAAGGAACTGCCCTGGCTCTGACCAGAGAGGGGAGGTCCTTGGTGCCAGGGGCACCCTAGAACCCAGCACCATCTTCCTGACCCTCCCAACAAGCCTGCAA
Source organism: Pogoniulus pusillus (assembly GCF_015220805.1). Classification (NCBI taxonomy): domain Eukaryota; kingdom Metazoa; phylum Chordata; class Aves; order Piciformes; family Lybiidae; genus Pogoniulus; species Pogoniulus pusillus. Next base: position 49,084,493 of record NC_087265.1, on the reverse strand, counting down.
ACCCCTCTACCCGAAAGCTCCAGCTCCAGGAGTCTGATGGCTGGGCTGCCTCAATTCTTGCTGCTCCAACATGAGATGCCCTGCAGCCAGCCACTCTGCAGCCAGAGCACACAAACAGGGGTTGCCATTTACCTTAGCACAAGACACCTGTGTTTCTGGGGGTGGGTGACTCATCCCATTAAGACCCCAGGCAGAAAAAGCCCTTACAATAGTGCAGAACGAGGTGTCCCATCCCAGCCAGCATCCCCAGAACCTTGCCTGCCATGCACAGCTCGTGGCGAGGGCTTGCTTACCAGCTCATAGTTGACAGCAGGGGAGCAGGGGGTCACAGCCTGCAAGGAAGCAAAAAGAGGGACAGAATTAGTCCCACATTAGACCACAGCCCAGCATGCAGTGTGAGAAGAAGCTGGGCTGCACCATCCACCTCCCCAGCCCGGGCAAACCCAACTCCTGCCCAGGGAGCGACAGGGACACTTGTGGTCCATGACCCTGCCACTCTGGCAGGGCACCAAGGTCATGGCAGGCCTCCCTGGTAAGGGGAGTGGGCTCGGAGCCACGGCGATGGTGCCATTCTTCCATCGGCCAGGGAAATGAGGGAGCCCCAGCCTTGGGTGGGCATGGCAGGACACCGCATGGCAAGGCTGCCTGATGCCAAGAGCAGCTCCTGGAACTTATCCCAGCCCGGCCTCGTGAGCCTCCTGCAGCCGCCAGCTGAACAGCCCAGCTATTGTTACCTTAATTACCAGCGGCAATTACTGACAATTAACCTTGGGTTTTGCGTGCACCCCGGTTCGTCGGGAAGCAGTAACACGCCGAGCTGGGAGAGCCAGCGCCTTGTTTTTTCGCGCCGGGGGCAGCGGGAACGGCTGCTCCGGCCCCGAGTTGACAGGGAGACGCCAGCGGCAGGAGCAGGGTGAGGTCCGTGGCACTCCGTCCTCTCCGAACCCCGCCATGTATCCCCAGGAGCTGCGACCCCCAGGCACCCATCCCTTCAGCCAAAATCCACTCGGGGGCGGGTCCCTGATCATGGCAGCTCAGTGATCCCTCACACCCCACTCAGCCTCCCTTGTCCTGGGCCATAAAAAGCAGGATTCGGCCAAACACTACACTTGCAGAACCCGGATCCCACCCCATCCCGGTCCTCGCAGGGCAATGACCAGCCGCTGCCCGGCTGCCAGCCTGCTCCCATCCCGCCTGCTCTCTTCAGGGGCTCCTCCTCCCGCTCCCTTCCATTGCGCATTATTATGATGATTTTATTCTAATGCAGAAACGCTTCCATAAAAGGCCCCTTTCCCTGCCCCTCGGCGCTGGCCCCACGCCAGCCTCCCTGGAATGTTCTCCGGCAGCGAGCTGCCGGCGAGCGCCTCGCCATACGCCACACCATGCCCCGCACACCGCTGTACTCTTCGCCCGGGGATGCTCAACGCAGGGCCCCTGGACCCCACCTAGCCCCACCTCCTGAGGCCAGTGATGGGGGCAGACGCGGAGCTTCCCGCTCCAGCGTGGGGCAGGGGGGTCCCGCAGACAGGTAGGGCCCATGCCCATCCCTCCTCTGCTATGGGCGCTATGAGGTTTGCAGGCTACGAATGCTCCTTCAGCTGAAGAAGAGCAAAACCGGGGGTGCCCACGGTCATATTTCCCTGCCCTAGCGGATTGTGTGATGTCTAATATGGTTTGTGCTCACCCGGGGCTGCTCCTCCCATCCACAGGATACACCAACCCGGGCCGTAAGGCACTCTTTCATCCCAAAAAGGCAGTTTTACAAGGACTGCAGGAATGTAATGCTGCTTTCAGCTTCCGTGCCTCTTGCAGCTTTGGCTCCAACATGCCTCAGGTTCAAGGAGAACAGGCAAGACCCTGCCCTAGGCAATGCACCTCTACCTAGGGAAGCCAGGCTAGTGACCCAGGGGTGCAGAAGCATCCCTCCTGCCCACAAGGGACCATGGCAGCCCCCAGCACTGTCTCCAACTCCATCCCCAAGAACTCCTGCAAGGACGGTAAAGGTGGGGAGACCTGCACTCCCCTGGTGTGAGCTCTGCCTCGCCACGGCAGACACAGCAGCCTTTCTTCTCCCCCCCACCGGTGTTTGCATTCCTGTTGCCTGGCCCCCACCACCGCGACCCCGCCGCTCAGCAGCCCTGCCCAGGAATGTGAGGAACGAAGCACAGCGGGGCTGCTACCCACCCCACCAGCCCCCCACGGCCCCCCAGGTCGCAGCTCTGTCCCTCCCAGCAGCCACATCCCATGAGATGGTGCCCCGAGAGCCAGGGCTTGCCAAGCAGCAAAATCAGCTTGCCAGCAAATGAGGTTGGAGAGGCAGGAGCGGCGGGGATTCTCGGATGCCTCGCAAAGCACTGGGCACAGACTGCGGCCCTGCCCCGGGGAGGGAGGGCTCGCTCGCCCATAGCCAGCTGTCACCACACCTACAGTAACTTGACGCCTTCGAGGTGTCCGAGCCCAGAAATAAACACCTGGCCACACCTCCCCAGGGCAGAGCAGTCCTCCTCCACCGAACCCCACCAGCTGCAGCCCCCCCAGATCCCTGCCGGGACTTTGGCACCAGTTCACAAGCACCCAGCGAAGCCTGGAGAGATGTGGACATCCACCACATACCCAGTGATGAGACACCTCGGAGCCTTCTCGATGCTGCAACCACCGCCCACATCTCCCTCCCTCCCAGATCCTTCCTCTCCCTCCTCCCTCAGCAAAAATAACCCCTGCAGCCATGGACATGCTCAGAGGCACGGCTGTGTCCTGCTCCAGCTGCAGCATCCCCACGGATTGGAGGCTCAGGCTGTGAGGTGCCTGCTGCGCGTTGTGAGACAAACCTCCACAGAGGGACCCTGTGATTTGGGAGCAAGCTGCGTCTGTGCAGCAGGAGGCATGGGGCAGGCTTGGGGAGCACAGGCATCCCCCTAGCCGGGCTGCTGAAGCAAGGCGAGCACTGGCCCACAGCCCATAGCACGGCTCGCCCAGCTGCCGGTGGGCGACGCAAGCCCATCTCTGACGCATATCCCTTCCTTTGGGTGGTGGTTTTTGTTTTTCCCTTCCCCAGGAGCTCCGATAAACATTCCTGAGTTGGCCGATATCCGGGCCGGTGCTGACCCTTGCAATGCTGGGAGCAGCTGCAGTACCAGCCACCTCGGCCCTTGTGCAGAGCCTGGCAAGCCTGAGCTGCTTCCCACAGCCAGGCGCCCAGACAGCAGCAAGCCGGCTCAGCTGGTGTGGCCAGAGATGGAGAGGAGCTGTCAAAAGGAACCCTCCTAGCACCTCAAGCCCGTCTGTTCCTGTAAGCCAGTGCTGGGCGGGTACAGCCCTTCTGGCTTCCCCAACCCAGGATGGGAACCCCAAAACAGGGCAGTAAGATACTTTATTCTCTCCAGTCCTCAGTAAAAGGGGTCCTCTGCCCAAACCACCCTGCAGGCTGGAAATGTGCTTGCCAAAGAGGATGGTGACTCAGTGACCAGATAGGCATTCCATAGGATGGTGTTGGGGTGGCACTGATGCCAGCTCAGCCCACATCACTCCACGGGGAACCTATTCCTCTCTAGCAAGGTCGACTGAGCTTTGTGTCACCCATGCCCCAGCTGAGCTGCACATCACCTTCCCATGCACCCCATGACCCTCTGCTCACCCCAAGACCCTGCTCCAGGCAAAGAGGGATTTCAGGGACACAGGCCATGGCAACTCCCCAGACAAACCCAGAGTCCTTCTGCTCATCAGCCCCTCCACTTCTGCCACAGCCCTGCTGAATCCCCTCCTAGCTGCAATGTGGGGCAGAGCAAGAGCCCTGCTCTGGCACCCCACATCAGAAGGCACTTCAAGAGAACTTGTTAGGACCACCAAGTTAGGGATGCTGGAGAAGGTTTTCCCCTCTCCAGCAATCTTATTCCCCCCTTCCCAATGAGACCAGCTGCAGCATCCTTCCCTCCTGCCAGCCATAAAGAGACTATAGGATCTGAGCTCGGAAGGTGCCCCTCGGCCCACACCCCTGCCCTGCAGAGGGTTCAGGTCTCCGCTGAGTCCATCACGTGCCGCCTGCTCCTTCCCTCACATTTCTCCCAGCTCTGGCAAATCTCCTGTTTATGCAACAAGCCCTCGGCGGGAGGACGGCATGTTTCCATCCACACCCACTCCCCCTCGCCCCGGCTCCACCCTGCCCTGCACAGCCCCAGCGTGAGACACGGGCGGCTGTGCAGAGCCCCTGCCGCTCAGCACCGGGACCCTGCCGAGCACACAGCACCCCAGCATCACACAGCTCCTCTATGCCCCCACCAGCGCTCCAGGGCTTTACTGCCTTGAGGCTTTCCCCCTTCGCGAGGGTGTAACCAACGGCTGCAGCGAAGAGCCAGGGAGCAGCTTGGCCAGCAGCTCGGGGTGAGTCAGGCTGGGCTGACACTGGGGCACAGAGGTCTGGCTGCTCCCAGGCTTCCCTCTGAGCATCCCTGGCCCGCCCCACAGCTGGGTCAGGGGCTGTCACCGTGCCATCCCCTCCATGCTTGGATGCCTGGCAGCACTCGTGCCAGAGCGAGGCCAGCAGGCTGCCCTGCCCTACATTACCCATGAGATGCTGCTAGTACTCGAGGTGAGTACCACAGAGCACCACTGTGCCGGGGATGCTCCCCAGGCTGGGACAGACCCCATCCCCCTGTCTCCCTTCAGGTATGTGCCCAGGGAGCCGCCCCATAGCCCATCCCCACCCTGGCGGCAGCAAGGCCAGGACAGAGGTCACCTGGTGTGCCCAACCCTGCAGATCAGGGCTGAGATACTGTGGGGGACATAAGGTGCTCACACCCACAGTGGCCCTGGGGCCACCACTGGCACTCCAGCACACCCCAGCCCAGTCAGGAGGGTGACATTTCCCAGTGGCCCATGGCTTGCCAGGCCAGCAGCCCCAGTTCAGGGAAACAGGACACTCAATGGGGAAGGCAACACAGGAAAGCTCTGAGGGATTGGGACAGAGGCATCAGCACTAAAATAGTTCTGATTTCAACCCAAATAAGGGCAGGTCAGCTTGAGGGTGGTTTGAGCTATCAGCCCCAGGGTGCCAAGTGCTGACTAGGGAAAGGGAGAGAAGGTAGCACCCTCAGGCCCGTTTGGGGGAAAAAGAGGGGTCTGAGGATTAGAAGAGTGACAGAGTTGCCTCCACATGCCCAAGAGTTGGCCCTGCTCTGGCAGTGGATGCTGCCTCGGCATGAGGCCGGCCACGGGCAAGGATGTGCTGTGCTCCAGTGCCTAAAAAGGCAACATCTGCAGGCAGCAGGTCTGGATCCAGTCCTGCAGGCCATTGCCTGCCTGGCACTGTCCCCACAGCCCCAGTGATGCCCTGCTGCCAGCACTGTGGATACTGCCACCTCGCTGCAGTGACACCCCTCGCCTCAGTCCCACGGGGTCTCAACAACTAGCCTGCCCCAGGGGAGGCATGGGCGTCATTCCCAGCCCCTCATCAAGCCTCCTGAGCCTAAATCAGCTAACAGGTTTGTCCAGAGAGCAGACACACACTCGGATTGGCTAAGACGCAGCCTGCTGCAGGGGGATTCACCAGGACTGCTGCACTCACAGCTTCTCGCACTGGATCAGCTGGTGCATGGATTCTTACATGGCACTGGGCACCAAGTGGTCTGGCACCTGAGACCATTCAGTGCACACAACCTGACACAGCATTGGCCAGCACAGGGATTCCTGGATGGGATTAGCCAGCACAGGGATTCTCACCCGGGACTGGCCAGTCCGTGGGTTCTGACACGGGATTGGCCAGGGCACTGATTGCCATGCAGGATTGGCCAGAACGGTGATTCCAGCACAGGACTGGTCAATGCACAGATTCTCACATGGGACTGGTCAATAAATGGATCCTGGCATTGAGACTGCTCAGAGCACAGGTACTCAGGTGTGACTGGCCAGCACATGGGCCCGTGACCAAGCAAGCTGGCTGCCTGTGCTCTGTGGCGAGTCCTGTATGGGACCCTGGCCCACGGAGGGTCCCCATGCTGGCAGAGCACAAGGCATGAAGACTTCACTGCAGGCTTTGGGCTGCCCCATGGCATCAGTGACAGTGCCCATGGAGCTGTGACCCAATTCAACAGACAGTCAAGGGGCCAAGATAAGGCTCGACTACCCCAGGGGGTCTGTGCCCCCTATCAGCAAGTCCAGGGGCTCCCCTTATGGGGGAAAGCCCCAAGCAAATGGAGACTGCGGTAGATGCTGTGTCCCCACTCCACAGTATGAAGCCAAAGCCGCTGCCATGAATAACAACTGCTGAGCAGCACTCCAAAACTGTTGTACCTCACCTGTGGGGTCAAGGAGGTGTAGGAAGAGGAAGGATAAGCAGAGGCAGAGCTGCTCCCCCATGGCCAGGGGCCTTACTGTGGGTTTACATTCCTCTCTGCACCCTAACACCCAGTGGTGTGGCTCCAGTGCTGAGTGGGGGCTGCTGACACTGTGGCAAGATGCACAAGGCCAGGACACAGGAGGGTGGCCCAAGGCAACTCTGCTCCAGCAGTCCCTTGAAAGGGTGTAAATGACCCCCTCAGCTCAGGACCCAAAACCAGGGGCACAAAGGAGGTGCAGAGCCCTGCCCATCCTGAAACAGGGGCCAGCCAGACTTCACTACAGCACAGCTGGAAGCTCATTTTCTCCCAGCTGACTTTCCCTGGTGGTGTCACCCCCAGGGATGGCTTCAAACGCCAGACAGAACACACACACAATGCTCCAAGTGGCATCATGCTGCAAGAGCACAGGGTGCCCACTTGGTTGTCCTCCAGCAACCTCAAACTCCTCATACAGCAGATGCCATCTGAACGTCCTCCATGAGGTGTTGTCATTGCCTTGTCCCTGCTAGCTGCCCCGCAGCACACACACTGAGGTCACTGGTGGCTGACCCTGCTACCGATCAGGAGCCCCGGGCAAGGAGCAGCTCTCTCTTTTGGTTTGGGTTTTTTTGTTTGCGTGGCTGAGGATTTTTTCCTCCTTGTTTTCCCCTTAAAACTAAGAGGGCTGATGCCTCTCTCCGCCGTTTCCTCTCCCACGAGCACGGCCCAAAAACATCTGCGCTGGGACCTGCCCTGCCGGATTTAACCCTCTGCAGGCCTGGCAGCACGGAGGGGACGGGGTCCCTGCCCGGGCTGGGGGGAGGTGGTGGTGGTGGTAAGCTGGCACCCGCCGGGGCTGCCAGGCTTCTCGCCACTCATTAACCCGAGGTTTAACTAAACATTGACGGTCCCCCGGCAGGACTGGGGGGGGGGTTAACCCGTGGGCTGCCTGGGTGTCCTGGCGCAGAGCCTGCCCCTCTCGTTTGTGCCCCTCGGTGCGGGGTGACAGGCACCCGCCCGGCATCGCTCCCCCTAGCCGCGGCGTGGGAACGGGGCGCCGGGGCACGAACTCGCTTTCCCGCGCAGCCCTCGATCCCGAGGGACAGGTCCTTACACACTGCAGAGGGGACGATGAGCCCAGTGCCTCCGTACCCTGCTCCAGGGGGCACCCAGCGGGTCACCGCCCCGGCGAGGTGGGGAGGTGGACGCAGGGGGCACGGCCCTCCGAGCCGCTCACGGCTGCCAGCCAGCAGCCAAGCAGCCCTGTCCCTTCCCAAATCCCCCTCCGCGGGAACACCGCTCCAGTCCAAGCTCTCCCCGCGCCCCGAGACCCCCTTCAGAGATCGACAGCGGAGAACACCCCAACACAGGGGTGCCGCAGCCCCCTAACCCTGTCCCGACTTGGATGTCACGCGTGGCCTCCGCCCCCTGAAGAGATGCCACCTCCCGCAGCACCCACCCACCCACCCCACGCCCCCCCTCCCCCAGGAGAGCTTTGGGACCCCCGTGCCCTCGCCGTCCGCCCGTACCTTGTTCATGACGCTCCCGAAATCCATCCGGGGTCTCGCCTGCCTACATCTGAAAGGGTCAGCGGCGCGGCCTCACCTGGCCCGGGGGCTGCCGGGGGGCGGCTAGGGGGGCGGGGGGAGGGGGGGGGCAGGCGGGAGCCCAGCGTCGCCCGGGCGGGCAGGAGTGAAGGCAGACTGCAGGCAGAGCCCCCCTCCCTCCCCGGGCCGAGTCTGGAGAAGGAAGGAAGGAAGGAGGGAGGGAGGAGGGAGGGGAGGGAAGGAGGGGGAGAGACCGAAGGGTTTCACTCCCCGCGAGCGGGACCCCAGCGATGGAGGAATGCAAAGGGGTCCCGCCGGCCCCCCGCTCCCCACGGCACCCCCGGAACGACCGGGGGCTGGGGAGCTCGGGGGCCCCGGCCCTGGTCCTTGCTAGGAAGGGGGTCCCGGATGGCGTTTTCCAACACTCCCCTCCCTCCGCTTGCTCCCTCTCCCTCTTTCTTCTCTTCCCTCTCTCCCCAGCTGCACGGCGCGCTCCAAGTCCAGCCCCGCTCCGCTCCCCTCGCCTCCCCCAAAAACGCCCTTAAAGGCAACCGAGAGCCCGTCTCGGGCAGACGGCGCTGGCGGAGGGGTGCCGACAAGCGGGCAGCCTGTCCGCTCGCAGAACGCCCCGCACGCAGCGCCGCCACATCCCCCCGCAAAGCGCCTCGCACCCGCGCTGGAGGGGCCGTGGCAGCCGGTGGGGCGCAGCGGGGTCGGGGCCTTATCGCCCCGCGTGACGCCACCGGCGTCCCCGTGCCCTTGGCGGGGGGGGGGGGGGGGGGCAGAGACGGGGGTGTGGGGCCCTTCTTGGGGCCTCTATCTGCCTGGCACCCTTTGGCATAACTTGGTGTCCCCCTGCCCATGCATGGGACAAAGTGCCCCATTAACGGTCCTTGGGTACCCCGCACCCCCGATACTGGGGGGATGTGAAGATTTATCAGCCCATCCCCCCCCGGACCCCCGATTAAAGAGCACAGTTAAAACGCTGGAGAAGTCCCAGCTGTCCCTTGGCACACAGTGACATACCAGTCCCTGCTTGCCTTTGCCATACCCGAAGTGCACCCAACATCCTCCTTGCCTTCCTCCCCGTCTCCCTTCCTCCTCCTCGGGGGCTCTGCGTGGCAGTGGACGGAGCCCTGCTCTCCCTAGCCACCCTCGGGCCAGCCCAGCCCCAGCCCTGCTGCCCGAGCAAGTGCTCAGCGCCGCAAGAGCCGGAAGCGAAGTGTGGAAGCCCCCAGCGGAGCTCGGCAGGCAGGGGGCAGCTCGCCTGGCAGTGGCCCGCGGAGCAGCGAGCCGGCCGCGGAGGCAGCAAGCCAGGCACCGGGCCCGGCGCTGTTGACATTTTCTCGCCCAACACCTCCCCATTCCTGTTTGCGTTTCCATCCTCACGGTGCGGGCTCAGCCAAAAGGCCGGGGCTGGCTCAGCAAGCACAGGGCAGGACCCTGGGCACCTCTCCTGCCTCACCACCACCCCGAAAGTCACCAGGGAGAGCTTGGGAGCGAGGGGTTCTCCCCCTGCTTTCCCCCATGCAACAACCCTGTGAGTGCAATTCCAGTCCCGCAGATCTTTCCCAGTCTCTCCACGCCTCGGTCTCCCAAGCAGCTGGACAGTGCCATGGGACGGGAGCACCAAGAAGCACTGGCAGATCCTTCCCACTGCCAAGGATGAAGCATCAGACACTCAGATTCCCCGGGAGGCACCTCCTCGCCCCTCTCCTGGGCAAATGTGAGCCCTGCTGCCCCCACTGGCACCCAAGGGCACAGGGCTGAATCACAATAGGTGACAAACCTCCCCCACGAGGGATCCATTTGCATCCCCAAACAAGCAGCCCCAGCACCATAGCCTCCCAAAAGCAGGCATCCCAAAAAGAGCGGAGCACTGCAACTGGGATAGAGGGGCAGTGTATGTCTTTTGCCAGGGGATCTGGGCACAGACCCCAGCTCGAGTCCAGTACAGGCCCCTGCACGGACCCCACCCAGCCCAGGCTCCTCTGAGTGTGGCCATAGGATAGTTCCTGGACCCTGGGGAACACCAGAAGAGTCAGAGCCAGATGGGAAAGTATCAGTGACTGACCGGGATGGAAATGAGTGGGTGAGCAAAGGGCAGCGACTGCGTGTCACTGCCCCTGTGGCTACGATGGGAGCTGTCTCCTGGGGAGATGACGTGTTCCCTTCACAGGACTCGGCCAGAGAAGCCTTGACAACATCCCTGAACTCCAACCATCAAAGTAACTCCAGAGCCACCAGGTCAATGCATTGAGGGGAGTGGATCCAGCGTCCTCTGCCCCCCCATGAGGTCCCCTCAGCGTCTCCAGAGAAAGCACTCTGTCCCTGAACCAGCTCCTCCATGACCCAAAACTGACACCCTTGAGCACCATCACCCCAGATGTTAGTGGACAAAGAAGACCTGGGGACCGGATATCAAGGAAGGATCATCTCTGGAGGTGAAAGCACAGAGGAGGAGACAAAGCCCCAGTGCAGGGTCTGTACCTGAGCCAGACCTTTTGGCTGCTTTGGGATTGGTGCCACCCCTTGGAGGATGCAATGCTGGTGGTCCTTGAGGACACTATGCCCCTACCAGGGCAGATCCCAGTCAGCAGTGGCCATGGGAAATGTGAAGTAGTATGGGAAGGGAGAAAATAAGTGGGAAATGATTGGCAGAGACCTGTCCAACCCAGATCCTGCCTCCAAGCAACACAGGGATTGGACGCACATCTGGGAGCCCCCAAGGAGGAAGGTTAGTGGTCCCTGCTGTCTCAAGTGACAGCTCCTGGGACAGCCCCAGCCAGAGCTCACCAGTGCAGCAAGTGTGTGTGGTGTCAGTATCACTGCCCCCCTGCCTGCTCTCCCTGCATGCAGCAGCACCCAGGGGGGTGCAGAAAAGTCCCCAGTTTCCTCAAGCAGCCAAGCCAAATTCCACCCCCCAACCCCTGGGAGCTGAGAGAGGCTGAATATTTGGGCAGTGAAGTAAAGAAGGGGAAAAGGGAAAGAGGAAGAGAAAAGGAGAAAAGCAAAATAAAACAAACAAAAAGGGGAAAAAAAAACAAACAACCCAGAACTCCATTCAGGACCTGCTGCATAAACATGACCTGGCATGGCACTGGGCCAGGGCTGACTCCCACAGTCCCCCGAGCCACCTTCCCACCTGGGCCTGTGCCAGGTCCTGTGGCATTCCTCCCCCACGGCTCCGTTGTGGAGACCAAAGGTGTTGCTAATTAGCTGTCCTGAAGTACTGGGTGGGGGGGACTTGTAAGGGGAATCAGGGACAGGGACGGGATGGGCAGCTCCCCATGTGACTGGCACACCATCCCCTCTGCTGTGCCAGGAGGAAGCAGCTGGGCAGAGCAGCTGAGGCAACGAGCGGGGACAGGACAGCCACGTGAACCTTAGCAAGAGATAAGGGGACATGGATGTTCTCTCTCTCCAGCCCTCATTCCTGGCATAGCCAAGGGCCCTCTGGACACGACCCTAGCACTGCCCAGGCCCCTGCCCATGGCACAGCTGTAGGGTGCCCATGACCATAAATAAAGCCTCCCCAGAAGGGTCTGACTGCTCCCTGCCTCAGTTTACTCTCCCAGCTCTGGGGAGTCCTCAGCACCAGCTGACAGGACAGGAGATGTGTGTCCTCTTCACCACCACTGCACGCCACAGCGCTGGTCCTGCTGCACTCCCCCACTGCCAGCAGCCTGCCCGTGCTGTGGGCACTGGGAGCGATTGCTCTGGCCACGATGTGCTTCACTGCCTGGCCCTGGCCCTGCTCCAGGCCCTGGTTTAATGATGGACAAATTCACCCCTGGAGTCCCATTGCAGGGGGGCACTTGAAAAACAAGCGGGCCCTGGCAGGAAGCCAGCGGGGATGGACGGCACTGAGCTGTGAACACACGCATGGGACCCATGTGTCAGCACGCTTGTGCACAGGGGGGGATGTTCCACACTCGTGTGCCTGGGTAGATGCTCTTGCACACACACGGGCTCACATGCCCACGGAGGTGTCTGCAAGCACAGGTGATGGTGCACCCACAGTCGTGTGCACCGCCACGCAAGCACGCTCACCTCTGGGCACACGCAAGCGCGCCCGTGCACACACCCACATACACGGGCAAGCAGCAGCCCTCTGCCAGCTCCCCAGGGGCTGACACCAGGGGTCAAGGCAGCCCTGGGAGTGTCTCTGCCCCATACTATCTGCCATGCCTCAGGTTCCCCCCTTAGCACAGCACCTGCACCTCTCTAGGACATGTGAGTCCCAGTGTGGCCCAAGGCAAGTGGGGCAGGCTGGAGCCCTGCCAGGCCCAGGGACTGGCACAGCCACCACTTCCCAGAACTATCCAGCAGCAATTGCCAGCCGATTACACAGCCAAACATTGCAGCTCTCCCTGGCTATCACCAGACTGGCTCCTGTCAGAGGGAGAAACATTGTCCCTCATCTTTTCTCAGCCTCCCCGAGCAGCACCGTGGCAAAATCCAACCTCAGTGGGAGTGAGCATATTCCAGGGGACAGGGACGCCACCAGCATCTCCCTTGCTCCGTGATCTGTGACATGCCTGCGTGCCCCCAGTGCCTGGAGTATCCTTGGGCTTATCCCTCCGTGCCAGCCAGAAGCATAGTGCTAGCACCAGTTCCTGACTGTGCCACAACTGCCACACGCCAACACCCAAGCTCACCCACACCCGGCCACTGCCACAGAAAGCACTTCATTCCATGTCATCTCCCCCACCTCCAGCTGCCCCAAGGCAGGGCTCTGTGACTCAGTTTCCCCCCTTCTCAAAGAAAGATACTGCTTTGGGCAGGCAGTCTCCATGTGAGAGTGGGGCAGGCTGGGGGTGCTGGATACACACCCATGTCCATCCATCCACCCACCCGCTTCCCTCAGGGGGAGGGAAGTTTACTAAGTGAGGAAAAATCCCTGAGTGGAGGGGCCACACATGAGAAGGGCCTTACATGGGCATGGGAACGGCATTGTGCTTCCCAGCCTATGTGTGTGCGGCTGCCCCAGCCCCTCCAGTGCCGCCCACGGGTGCCAGGCACCCTGCCAGCATCGCTGCCACCACAGGCACGGGTCTAACTGCTGTCCCCACCACTATCCCTTCGACAGTGTGGGACGTCAAGGAGTGCAGGTCACTTCCAGGGTACAAGTCCTGCCCACCCTGGCACAGCTCTGCCCCTTCACTGCCTCCTTGGGGGTGTGGTACTCACCAGCACCCCAACACCTTCCCAGTGTTCCCACATACACCCCAGTGACCCCTCCCTTATAGCCCCATCACGTCCATTATACTACCTGGCACCCCACACCAGTCACCTCCAGTACAACCCTTCACACTCTTGACAGCTCTGCTACTCACACCTCGCCCCCTTCTCCCCCTCCCTCACCATCCCCAGCCCATTTTGGGGGTTGTAACTGGGGACCTCCTGGGGGCAGCTGTCCAGGAGCTGGCTGTATTGGAGTGGTAGCCAGGGGTGCAGAGCAAGGGGTCAGGGAAGGTCCCAGTGGTGTAAAAAGGGGGACCATGGGGGAAGATGCTGCCAATAGCATGGTGAGACAGGGTTCAGGGCCAGGAGTCACCAGAATGGGGAGCACCAGGACCTCAGCAGCATCTCCAGGGCAGAATGAGGAAGCATTAGGCTGTGCAGCTGCCAGAACTTTGGGGATGAGTCCATCTTCTCATGCCAAAGCATCCTGAGAGTGCAGGGGTTAAACGTCAGGGGCTTCAGGTAGACAAGAGGCCAGTTTTGCTCTGTGCCAAGCCCCTTCCCCACACGAACTCTCCCTCAAGACCCTACAATAACAAGCCAGCGTGTGAGTCAGCTGGCTGCCTGCCCAGACAGAGGAGCCCCTCCCTGGGCGCTGGCCCAAAGGAACTCTGCAGAACACCCCCTAGCAGCACACCCCTCAGCTAGCTGGCCCCACCGAGGGGGCTCCAGCTTCCAGCCAGCGTGGGAAGGGTGACAGAGGTTAATGAAATGCAGCCGGCTGCAGGAGCAAGCCACAGGCTGCCTCTGTGCACAGGCGACCCATATGTTGGGCCCAGATGCTGGGCACCCTTTCTTGGTGCACGACCCCACAGCGGACATCAGAGAATCTCCCCCGGGCACACAACCAGATGCATGCACTTCCCGATGCTGCCTCCTGCCCGGAAACCGCTGGCAGATGCTGCCTGCCATACTGCGGGCATCCTCTCACCCCACACGCCCTTTTTCTCTCCCCGCAGCACACCTTCTCTGGCTTCAGCTCTGGGGAGTGTTTGGCACAGGGTCCTGGGGTTGGCAGAGGGTCCCAGGATGGCACAGCCCTGCTGAGCCTCCTGGCCACCTCTGCTCTGATCGCTCAGAACCCAAGGTGCCAGGCACTTCCCCAGCCCCCAGCCCCCAGTCCCCCACAGCCTCCACCTCTTCCGACACCTCAGCTTGGGCTCAAGGCCAGGGCTGCTCCCAGTGCCTGCCCCATGCCACCACCCACACCGCAGCACCCTGCAAAGCCTGACGCGTGCCTGGCCCCAAGCTCAAGCCCTCACCTCCACCCCAGGCTTTTCCTCTCTCTCCCTGCCCAGTCGGGCATGAGCATGGGCATGTCCCAGCCTATGCTGCCAGCCCGGGGTGCGCCAGCCTCTTCCTGCCCAAGATGCCAACCCCAGAGCTGGCTGGCACACATGCCTCCCTGGGGATTCAGGAACGCACCAACTCCCCTGCCCCAGCAGCACAGCAGCTCTGCCCAGCTCCCTGGAGAACCTGGGTTGCTGTAGAGTCCCCTGGTGTGGCAGACCGACAGACGGACATCACCGCTGAGAATCCTTGGGACTCCACTCCCTCCCGCCAGCAAGATCCGCCCCCGGCAGCACGGGGCGTTGGGAGAAGTGCTCAGCATTTGCGTGGTGCTGGCAGGACTCAGCCTCGGTGCACAGCATCCACATGCAGCAGCTCTCACCCTGGCAAAGGGCACCCCACTCCAGGCACTGCGGCATGGAGTCATGCTGAGAGCCTCTGCGCAGAGCTGCACCCAAAAACCCAGCCAGGCACAGGTGACATCAGTGCCATGAAGAGCAGCCCACAGCCACCAGCCTGTCTGAGTCAGCAGGCATGGACAGTGGCTTCTCCACTCCAATCCTCTGGTGCCCCTCAGGCAGAGAGGGGTATGCCTAGGGGCACCAGCCTTACCTTGGCTTGGCACTTGGTGTGGCAGGACAGCTTGCAGCCTAAAGGAGGGAGAGAGGGGACAAGGTTAGTAGAGGCAGTAGAGTGTATTGCTGGGGGGCAGCTCACAAGCGCTGCACATGCAGGGCTGGATAGGAAGTGGGCCCCCTTGACACGGTGCATAGAACACCCTGGCACTTGACACAAATTGCCAGGACATGCACACACAGATGCCCACACCTCACACACAACACTTGCACACGCCCTGTTGCACCAGCGCGGCACAGATCCATGTGCGCACGGGTGCCACACTCAGGCACACCCCCATGTGTATGAGCCATCCACCCCCCAGTGCCACAGGCTGGGAAGCGTGTGGGCATGCCAACCCTGGTGCCATGGGGTTGACGGCACGAAGTGAGACCATGCTTGGACATGTCTCACAAGGCCTCACGTGTGCACTGGCATGCAAGAGGGCATGGTGGGGCACCCTCGGTGCCCATGCCCCTGCCTGCCTGCGTGCTGCTGCGGCACACTCATGCCAGTGCCACCACAGAGGACAGCACGTGCACATGTTCAGTGCCAGCACACGTTTGCCACTGCTGCGGACACACACTGAGAGAGCCACCACACACCTGGGCAGCCCTACAAAGCCACATGTCCCATCCTCAGGGGACACGAGGGTCCCTGCACAGCGTGGCCCCGGTCACGGCCACCTCCCAGGCCCTGTCCCCCCTTGGGGACATTTCCTGCGGCACAGGAAGCCGCATTGTTCCCCTGGCCAGCAGCGTTTCCTCCCGCCGCCCATACACGTTGCTCGGCCGCACAGCACACGTGCAAGGGGCCGTGACTCTGCCTGCGCCCCACTGGGCACGGGCAGCAGGCAAAGCAGAGGGTGCGAGCACCCACCCAGGGACACCGACCCGCAGGACTGTGCACACCCGCATGGTGAGAGGGGCACACTAGCGGCACACGCGTGCACAGCTGCACACTCGCTGCACGCCCGTGCACACCCGCACGGTGAGAGGGGCACACTAGCGGCACACGCGTGCACAGCTGCACACCCGCTGCACGCCCGTGCACACCCGCACGGTGAGAGGGGCACACTAGCGGCACACGCGTGCACAGCTGCAGCGTGCACACCCGCACGGTGAGAGGGGCACACTCGCTGCACGCCCGTGCACACCCGCACGGTGACAGCTGCAGGCCAGCTGTGCGCGGGCCACTGACACGCAGCCACAGGCACGCACACGAGTGCCGCCATGCGCCACCCTCCTCCCCCTGCCACCTCCCCACTCCCCAAAGCACCGCGCTCCCCCTCGCCTGCCCACAGCCCCGGCGCACACGCACACGCACGTGGGCGCAGGCTGTCACAGCCACAAGTTCCCGCCTCAGGTGCTCACGTTCGTGGCCGCACCCACGGGCACGCACCCACGGGCACGCACCCAAATGCCGCCCCAGAGCACCCCCTTGCAGCCGCGCGTGCCCGCGGCCCCGCTCACCGCGGCAGGTGCTGCCCTGGCGTGTGATGGCCTGCCGGCAGATCCCGCACGCCTTCACCTTCTTGAAGCTCGTCATCTTGAAGCTGTGCGCTGCGGGGGCCTCCAGGTCCTGAGCCTGGACGTGGGGACACACACACAGGGCTTCGTCAGCAGCAGCGCGGTGGCACAGGGCCGGGCGCTCTGCCCTGCCTCGGCTCCCCTCTAGGCAGGGGTCGTCATCCTCCGCCCGCTCCCTCATGTGAAGAATTGTTCCCCTCGCACCCCACCCGCCTTAGATCGTGCCCCTGGCAACGGGGCCGGGGCGGGTGGGGCAGAGTGGGCACGCCAAGGCTCGTGCCCGGGTGTGCGGGGGGCACTGCCCCCGCCCCACCCCGCAGAACCTCTCGGACAGCCTCTGACGCCCCCTGGCGGAGGGCGCCCGTCAGGGCCTGTGCAAGTGCTCGTGTTCCGCGCGGGCGTAATTATGCTCAGCCACGGCCTCCCGAGCCAGAGAGCGTGCGTGTGTGTGCATTTATATGTGCACATGCATGTGTGTGTGCACGTACATATGTGTTGTGCATGTGCATGTCTACATCTCTGTGTGTGTTGTGCATTTATGTGTGCACATGCATGTGTGTGTGCACTTACATACATGTTGTGCATGTACATGTCTACATCTCTATGTGTGTGTTGTGCATCTGTGTGTGTGCGTGCATGCAGAGATGTGTACATGGACACGTGTTGTCCATGCACGTGTGTGTTTGTGCAGCAATGTGCATGTGTGTCCCCAGCATGTTGGTGCATTCACACGCGTGTCCCTGTTAACATGTGCCTGTGCACAAGTGTCTCTGTGAACACGTGTGCAGGCAGAAGTGCATAAGCTTGCATGCATGGAAGGTGAACATGCTTGTACTCAAGTGTATGCATGTGGCCATCCATTAAGGCACACACATAAACACGGGCATGTCCATGTGCGAATACACAGCGCACAGGTATAGGCTCTAGTGCAGCCAGGAGGGCGCCTGTGCGGGTGATGTCTTTGTGTCACACCATGTTTTGGTTTCCTTGCCAGGTTGTATGTGTTCAGGTGTCTCACAGAAGAGTGGAGGGGGTGTGGTACCCCCTGAGCAAGCAGCCACGAGAATCCTGCCTGATAGAAAATCAGCTCAAACGGCCACACGGGCACAGCCGACACATGCAAGTGCAGGATGGATCCTAACGTGCAGACACTAGGGTGTGAGTGTGCAAGCATGTGCATTTGCTCAGGCAGGGGGACTTAGAGCGGGGAGCATCCTGGTGCAGCTGCAGGCAGCCAGCGCCCTTCCCAATCTGCTGTTTGGGGAAGAGCACTCCCTGGCAGCATACCAGCCCTGGCCGCCCACTCACCAGATAAGGACATGAGCCCTCATAGATCTGCCTTTTCGTGTCAAGACTAAAGAGATTAGTCCTGGGTGCCCTGGTCTCCTCTGGCTGCAGCATCGCACCAGATCCAGGGGGAGGGGCGTGCCAGGTTACTCCTCCTTAAGACTTCCCTGCCTCAGTTTCCTCCGTGCACACATGGACAGGTGGAATGGCTGCGTGCGTACAAACACCCCTGGGCTGCGACGGTGCTGCAAGTGCTGAATGAGGTGCATGTGTCAAGGCCACTGCATGCACATCTGTGAGCATGCAAGTGTACCCAAGCTTGTGTGTGTGCACGTGCATGTGCAAGCAAGCACATCTGCACTAGCCACAGCAGCAGCAGGTGCATGTGCTGATTTCCACGTTCCCGAGCACAGGCCCATGTGCAAGCATTTGCACACTTGCTCAGATTTGCAGACGTGCATGCAAGCCCCTCTTTCCTGGGCACCTGCTCCCGTGAGGCTGCTCACCAGTCCCTTGCAGCCCCTGTGCTTGTGCCACCCTACAAGAGACCAGCATGCCTCCGTCTGGGTGTACCCACATGCACTCACACACGCGTACACAGCCATGTCATCACCCACCCCTTAGCAGCCATCAGCAGCCGTGGGAAAAGTTCCCCCGGGTAGAGGGCTCCCACGCCGCAGTTGCTGGGTGACAGAGAGACCTAACGATGCCATCAGCTCGTTTACATATGCAAAGCACTATCTTTGCTGCGGGGTGCCCCGGGAAGACGCCGTGCCCCCCGTTCCCAGAGCCCCGGCCGGGATGCCACGCACGTACCCCCGCACCCTGTCCTGGCCCTTCACGTTTGCATGGGCCTGCTTCATTAACGGTAATTATCCTCGCTAGGGAAAGAGCTCCCCCAGCAGTTCCCACCCTACAGAGTCCCCTCTGCTAAGTCCCTTTGCCAACACCATAGCCACGCCGCGGGGGCAGCCGACATAGCGCCCATCTCCTTGCTGCCAGGACAGCACCCTGCCCACCCAGTGCTATCCAGCCTGACGTGGAACTGGCCTATCCCACGAAGCAACCCTGTCGCATCTCCATGCTGGCAGGATCCCAGTCAGCTTCCCTGTCCCGGGGCCGGGAGCTGTTGAGGGGATTCGTGGAGGGGCAGTGGACGTCTTGGGGATGCCACTTCCGAGGGCCAGACTTCAAACGGAAGGGAAAGAGGAGGGACATGGGCATCCTTGGCCATAGGCATCCCTGGCCATGGCCCCCCCCACCATGCAAGCCCAAGGAGAATGGAAGGGGACCCAGATGTCCTGGGCTGCAAGAAGCACCGGAGAGACACGTCAGATTAATCAGGAGCTAGGAGGCCTGGATCCATTGCCCAGCACTGCAGAGGCGCAGCGTCGGGGAGCGACACCTCAGGCTGCAAAGCAGGGGCGGATGGAGGGCACCAAGACACCCCGGTCCAGCTCTGCGGGCTCGGGCTCACCCAGCACTTTGCACTCCGCTGTGCCGCGGGGCTCAGCTTAGCTTGGTGGCTGGGGGTGAGGAACAGAGCCCCATAGTAACCGGAATTAACTGGATCCTCCCAGTTTGCCCAGTTTCCTTCTCCTCCAGCGGGGTCGCAGAGGCTCAGCCCTGGGGACGCCGAGGGGGCCCAGCCGGTGCCGCAGGCTGGTGGTCAGTCCAGTGCCCCTGTTCCGCATCCCATTCCGGTCTCCTTTTCCTGCATCTCCCAGCGCCCACCGCCGCCTCTCTCTCTAGCTGGGTCCCACTTCACTCCCCCCGGTCCAGTTCCTCCAGCCCCGCTCCCTGCCCGTCTTTGCTTAGCCCAGTTCCCACAGAATCGGTTCCAGTCCCGGTCCAGCACCAGCGGTTCCCCTCGCTCCCGGTCCACCCGTCCCAGCGCAAACGCCTTCGGTTACCTTCGCTCCCTCCCGCAACTAGCCCCGTCCGCCGCCTGGTCCCGGAACCAGCCCCGCTCTGAGCCCCCAGTGCCGGGCCCCACCGTGCTGCTGGCCTGCTCCCCCCACCGCCGCCCGGTGCCCCGCAGAGTCCCCCGGTGCAGGCGCGGCGGGCCGTACCCAGAGCAGGCAGGAGAGGCACAGCCCGGTCATGCTGCCCGCGGCGCACCACACAGCCGGACGAGACCCCCGGCCCTTCGCTCCGCCTGCCCGGGAGCGGGGCTGTGCCTTGTCCCGGCCCTTTCCCTCCACCCCTCCCCTCCCCGTACGCATTTGGGATCCATTTCCTCTGCTGATCCGATAGGGAACCTACCACACACCTCACCCCCATCCCTCCTCCGCCGAGTCCTGCGGCAGGGTGTACAGCCCCCCCCCGCCACCCCTCACTCATGTCCTCTGGGTGGTCCCGGAATGGGAAACTGGGAGGGCGCAATAGACATCCATGAGCCAAACAAGGGGGCCTCAGCAAGGGGGGACAAGCTCCAGGCGGGATGGAGTGCAGCTTGGCAGCCCGCGGTCCACAAGGGGATAGATTGGGCAGATAGATGCCCCAGCCCCTCCTGAAGGAATTTGGCTGGGCAGCACTCGGTGTCTGTATTCCCCTGCTCCCTCCCCGCCCCCCTGCCCATCACTGCTGACTCTGGCTCCAGCCTGGAAACTTGTGCGTGGCTGGCTGTGACCGGGAGGATGTGAGTCAGGATGGCGAACGCGCCAGGGGTAAGGACACCAGCATAGGACAGGCCACAGCTGGCATGGGCATATGGGCACTCTAATGGCTTCCCCTGCCCAAGCCTCAGTTTCTCACCTACTGCTCCACTGTGCCTGCCCAGCCCGTGGTACAGCTACTTCTGTGGAGATGGGACAGGGGACAGATGGGGGCAGCACTCCCTGCCCCACCCCGTGCCAGCCAGGCCCAAGGAGGCTGGGGAGGCCGAGCTTGCTCAAAGCACCAAACACACAGGGAATGCCTGTCCGTATGCCCCCTCCACATTACTTCAGTCATTCATCAGCCTCCTTACTGCCCACAAACGAAATCCCCGCTGGAGAGGGGTGTCCCCACCCCTGCATAAATCACCCCCTCCTATTCACTGCTGTGACAAGCCTGGGCCCCTCAGAGGGGCGGAGACAAGGGTCATGCAACAGGGATGGGGTGGCTGTAGGGGCACTGTCTGTGAGCATCACTTAGAGCTCCTTTTCTCACCGGGGGACACAGAGAGGGCGTTTAGCCCAGACTCCACTTCCCCGCGGGTACCACTGGTGCAGACGTGTACCTTCAGATCAGGG
Organism: Pogoniulus pusillus; assembly: GCF_015220805.1. NCBI lineage: Eukaryota > Metazoa > Chordata > Aves > Piciformes > Lybiidae > Pogoniulus > Pogoniulus pusillus. The sequence goes on along the minus strand of NC_087265.1, from coordinate 49,063,431 downwards.
CCAGCCTTGGTAGGATCCCTCTGTGTCCCCCCTCCTGGAATCATCTTGTCGCCAAGGTCCCCACACTTGCTTCTAGCAGAGCTGCCCCTGCACTGCTCTTGGGCACAAGCACATATTGCACATGTATCCCCCATGCATACATGCTGGGGTGCACTCAAGTGCACCACGTGTCAGTGCTCATCCAGGCATGGAAAGGACTGGGGGACCCCCCTCTAACAGCTCAGACCAGTGTAAAGCACTGCTTCTAGTGCACCCAGCATACACGCACATACTTGAGGGCATGCACACACCCCCATGCCAGGACATGCACCCCGTGGCAGCTCCCCAGAGACCCGCACTTGTGTGAGCTGCAGTTTTCTCACCTCTGCCCTGTGTGCATGCTCAGGCACACGTGTGTGTTCCATGCACCCATGGACCCACATCAGGGACACACTGACACAGGGATGGACATGAGACTGCACAACTGCCACCCCACATCTCACCAGTGCCACACACCCACCCGCAGCCCTAAGCACCTGTCTGTGCCCTCAGCAGATCATGGTCCTGTGTTCCGGTACACGCTGGGTTCCCCAGCAGTCAGGGGCCTCTGCCTCCTCCAAGCTTTGTCCCTGTCTTGGCACATACTGGCCTGTCACCACTCTGCAGTAACACACCCCCAGGCACTGCCCAGTGATGCCTTTGGCACCCACTTTGCTGGCACAGCGTATCCAGAGTGACCCATGCCAGTCTGCCAGGCACAGAACAGCTTCCCAAAGGTTAAGGAACTAAGTGAGAGCGACACAGGAGAAGCCCCACACCGTTTGCCAGCCTCTCCCCTCCCTGCCTCAGTTTCCCCAGCACAGGCAGCAGAGTAGGATGGTTGCCCACACCAGGCACTGCATGGGCACAAGAATCCCCTGCTCAGGGCTGTCCTTTGGCACAGGGATCTTGCACACATCAGGTGTTGATGAGCACAGAGATGCTCCATGCCAGTTATGGGCGCAGGGAGTCCCTCATGCGGGACACTTTTTTGGACACGGGGATCCCACACAGACTGAGTGCTTTATGGGCACAGGGGTCTCTTGTGCCAAGTGCTTTATGGGCAAAGAGTGCCCCCACTGTGGGTGCTGTAAGGACACAGGGACACTCTGCACCTCTGTGCTGATTCTGTAAGGACCCAGGGATCACAGCGGATCCTTTTGCATGAACTGCTGTAGAGCAGAGCTCAGCAGAGCCCCCACAGCCAGGCACTGCAGGGGCCGGAGGCTGTGGGTGATAGGATGGAGGGGTTATAGTGCCAGGCTGGGAGGGAGACACAAGGAGGGACAAAGGACATACCCGGCACCCTGGCATGCGTGTGCATGGTTTAACCCCTCACTGCCCGGAGCTGGCAGGGCCAGCATCAGCCTGTACCCCCATTCCCTTGCCCTCCCCGGATTCCGTCCCATCTCCGTGCCCCCCTCCCCTGCAGACCCTGACCCTAGCGCCGTGCAGCGGTGCCTGCTTACCTCCCGGCGGCGGCAGGCGCGGAGGGGCAGGAGGCAGGACACCAAGGACTTTCCCCAGCGAACCAAGGTGGCAAAGCACCAGCTCAACCGGGTCATGGTGCCCCTGCCCGGGGGTCACCAGGCCGGCCGCGGGCAGGTTGCAGGGGCCGAACCCCGCTCAGGGCACTCTCGTGGGGGCAGCCAAACCCAGCCGTGGTCGCCCTGGCTGCAAGAAGCTCCGGTGCCCGCTCAGTGCCCAGGAGATGCCCGGAGGCGGGCACGGGGCCGTGCGGCGATGAGCTGGGGGGCTGCGGTCCCACCGGGCCCTGTCCCCCCCCGCCGGTCCCCCAGCGTCGCCTGCGCGCTGGCAGCCAGGCAGAGAGCACCGTGCCCGCCCATGTCCTGCAGTGCTTGGGTGGGAGCCAGCTCCGACACGCTCCCCCTCCTCCTCCTCCCCCTTCTCCTTTCCCCTCTCCCTCCTCCTCCTCCTCCCCGCACACAGGGTTCGGGGCTTGGCACCCCCTGGGCTCGCCGCCTGCCCGCCCTGGGGTGGATGACAGACACTTAACTGAGTCCCTGCCTCCAGCCACCTCTGATTTGGGGGTGGAGGAGCCCAGATGCCCGAGTGCGATCACAATTTAACCTGCGACATCCTCTCCTTCCTTTCATCAGCCTCAGTTTCCCTCCAGCATGCCCTGCTCGTCCCAAGCCCTAAAAGGCAGTCTCTGCACATGGAGGGGCTTCTCTGCCCCTCTGCCAGCCCTTCTGGTGCTCCACCAAGTCTCTCTCCTTCCCAGGAGCCTTCATGGACCCTCCTGTCAAATGCCTCCTGCAGCAGGGTCCTTCCCCCAGAGGGTGTCTGGGTGATGCACTGTGCTGTGGGTACAGTTCTGCCCAGGCACACTCCTCACCACAGGACACCCTGACTCAGTCCCATGCACCCCAACTCTGCCACTGGGCTTATGCAGAGCAGGGGGTCAAGGTGCATCCCATTCTGCAGCTGCACCAGGGACATCATATCCCTCCTGCATCCATCAGGGTGGTGCCAAGGGAGGCTGGCTGCTGTACCCCTAGATGCTGCCACGATGCCGTGGTGATGCTGGGCAAGTATCTGTCCCTGTGGGGCGGCTGCTGGTGCCAAGCGTGGGCAGCGGCACTGCCAGGCCTGGATGCTAATTGCATTTGCCTCAGGATGGCTCCTAAGGAGTGGCAGCACCAGGGTGGGGTGCGGGGGGTAGGGAGTTCAGAGGGTCCCTCATACTTCACAGCTTTCCAACCCAGCCTTGCCTGGCACCTTTGTTCTGAAGGGCAGGGTCTGCCAGGTTAAGGCCTCCCCGCTTCAGAAGCATGAAGAAGGTGACATCACCACTGGCTCCCTCATCCGCCACCCCCTTTTAATTAGCAGATGGCCCCTGGCCCCCCCCTCCCCGGGCAGCACCAGGCCTGTGCAGGGCCATTAGCTTTATTGGCTGCGCTGCAGCAGAGCCAGTCCTCGTTAATTGAATTGCGCCCGCGCCAAGGACGGGCGGGCGGGCGGCTGCTGCGCCCCTCTAGCCCCCGACAGCTCCTGCCTGGCCCTCGCCTGGGGAGGGACGGGGACCGCTCTGCCAGGGCTCCGCAGTGCCACCCACAGCTGCCAGCTGTATGGCTTGTGTCTGCACGGGTGCACACACAGCCTGGCACACACAGCCTGTCACACACGCAGCCTGGCACACACACAGCCTGTTACACACACATCCTGTCACACACACAGCCTGGCACACACACAGCCTGGCACACATGCAGCCTGGCACACACAGCCTATCACACACAGCCTGGCACACACACAGCCTGGCACACACAGCCTATCACACACAGCCTGGCACACATGCAGCCTGGCACACATGCAGCCTGTCACACACACAGCCTGTCACACATGCAGCCTGTCACACACACAGCCTGTCACATACACAGCCTGGCACACATGCAGCCTGTCACACACACAGCCTGTCACACATGCAGCCTGTCACACATGCAGCCTGTCACACACGCAGCCTGTCACATACACAGCCTGGCACACATGCAGCCTGTCACACACAGCCTGGCACACACACAGCCTGTCACACACACAGCCTGGCACACACACAGCCTGTTACACACAGCCTGTCACACACACAGCCTGGCACACACACAGCCTGTCACACACAGCCTGTCACACACACAGCCTGTCACACACACAGCCTGGCACACATGCAGCCTGGCACACACAGCCTGTCACACACACAGCCTGGCACACATGCAGCCTGTCACACACACAGCCTGTCACACACACAGCCTGTCACACACAGCCTGTTACACACAGCCTGGCACACACGCAGCCTGGCACACACAGAGCCTGGCACACACACAGCCTGGCACACACAGCCTGTTACACACAGCCTGTCACACACACAGCCTGGCACACACAGCCTGTTACACACATACATCCTGGCACACACACAGCCTGGCACACACACAGCCTGGCACACATGCAGCCTGTCACACACACAGCCTGGCACACACAGCCTGTTACACACACACAGCCTGGCACACGCACAGAGGCATCCTTCTCCAGCACAGTGGGCCAATGCTGTGCTGCCTCCCCAACACCCTATCGCCCCCCATCTAGTGTAAGGTGCTGTGCTCTGTGCTCACAGCACCACCCACTGCAGGATGGCACAGGGCAAGAGGGTGATGTGAGGCTATGAGTCACCATCACCAGCTCTCCTATGCCCCTCAGCTGCTCAGGAGCACCCCACGGCCCAGCAACCCCCCTGGGAGCAAGGAGGGTGCAGGGAGGGCCAGGCTGCTGCTCAGCATCACTTCCTGCTTTCACTTTGGGGCAGAGCCGAGGCTTGATCGAGGGAAGGGCCCCAGGGTGGCACAGGTAGGGGCAGTGGGTGTCCTAAGGGACAGTGGGGGGCAGGTGGGCATCGCCAAGGACAGTGACCAAACCAGAGGTGGTGGGTGGTGGATTGGCAGTGGTTTCCCGTGCCTGGCATTGAGGGGGCAAGCTGACATCACCCCAGCCCTCCCAACAGGGATTTAGTCCCCACCCCGAAAGGAGCCCACAGGATGGAGCTAGCAGAGCAAAGGGGTTCAGCCACAGTAGCTGAGGGGCACTGCTAGGCAGAGGCCCTACCAGGCACAGAGAGCAAAGGGGTGGGGCTTGCCCAGGGCACCCAGGAAGTTTGCATTCAGACTCTGGGCACAGCCCCCATGTAGGGGTAGTTGCCCGGTGGGGTGGGCTGTGGGCATTTCTGGTACGGGTTGTAGCTCCTGGGAGGAGTCTGTGCCCAGGGGCTGTTGCTGCTGGAGGCTGCTGTACATGGGAGAGAGGGGCTCTGTGCTAGGGGCTGCTGCCCTGGGGGTGTTGCTGTCTGCTCTTAGTTGGGTATGGATCCCAGAATCCCTTCCCAAAAACCCGAAGGGGGTCCCTCAAAGCATTCCCAAGCTCGTTCCCATGGGAGGGCACCCAGGCTCCCACCCAAACCTGGCACTGTCCTTCCTCCTTCTCCGCAGGGGCTGCACAGGGGAACCAGTCTTGCTGACCCCCTCCCCAAAACTGGCATTCTCCAAACCGAGGAGCTGTGTGCTGAGAGACCAAGTGGTAGTGCTGGATAGGATGTGTGGTGGGCTGAGGGGTGGCTCCTGCGGGCCCCCTGATCTCCCACACTTCCTCCTGCCAGCATACAAAAGGAGAAGCACGCAGGCACGGTGTGGGTGGATGTGGGGGGTGAGAGGACACACCAGCATCCTTCCAGCACCCAGCGAGCTCCTCGGGGCACCCCACCACTCCTGACCACAGGTAAGGGGCTCCTCTTCCCAGGCAAAAGCGAGGCACGGGCAGGGTGGGCAGGAGGGAAGATAGCTCATCCAAGGTCACCCAAGGGCACTGGGATAGGAATCCTGCCATCCAGTCCCGAGTGCTGCTCTGCCCAGCAAGCCACTCTGCCATGGCAGGGCACGGAGGGCACTCATGCACTCTCAGGCATGCTTGGACACGCTTGGCTGCATATGCTCCTGTGAGCACACCCCCCATGCTGTGCACACTCCCATGCACACATTTGTGCTCCCCAGCCCTGTGCCCAGCCACCTCCTGTGGTGACAATCCCCAGATCTGCCACCTCCATGGGCACCATCCCTCACTCTGTCCCCAGGCTGCCACTTAACCACTCTGCAAATCCACTTTGCTGCATTGTGCCCCCGCCAGCCCCCCCCGACAATGCACACCCTAGAGCCTGCACCAATCCAGTGGGTATTGTGCTGTGCCAGGGGGCTCTGCTTGAGGGGGAGCTGAGTCTGCAAAGCTACATCTCATGGACTGTGTGCCCTCACCCCCTTCCCTGCCCAAACTGGGACCGCCTCCCCTGTCCGTGGTGTGAGCAAGGGAAGCGAGTGCAAAAGCAAAGGCACCACTTCCCTCACGCAAAACCCACATCCTGAATCCTGAGGGATGGGGACAGGGGCACACTGGAGTGGGGGTCTCAGCCTCAGGACACCCACCCCCCCACCCACCCCCCCCCGCAAGGAACGGAGACAGAGGCAGGGCACAGTGTGAGGGCAAAGCCTGGGAGCAATTTGGAACAGGGCACCTGGACAGCTAAGGTGATACAGGATAATACCTTTGCCCACACCATCCTCCCTACTCCATGTAGTGGGGGCACATGGGCAGGGAAAGAGTGTGCCTGAGCCCAGCTTCTCTTACCTTAACAGCAGGCAGCTCTGGGATGGAGCTAGCAGGACAGACCCTCTTCCTGGGGCATGGAGTTTGGGAGTGCCAGATGAGTGCCAACCTGGCACTTATCACTGCCTCTGTCATTGCAGAGTCCCAGGGACAGCCATGGCAGGGAAGGGGGAGCTCAACCGCATCATCAAGGACCTGCAGAGTAAGTGTGCCAGCCTGTCTCCTGCCAAAGTGCCTTCTGCCAGCTGTCCCCTGCATGGCATATCTCACCCTGGCCATGCCTGCACCCTTCTCGCACCCACCCCATCACTGCTGGGGGTGGTTAAGAGCATCCCAGTGCCAACCTTGCCACTCCCAACTGCTCCCATCCTTCCTGCCAGCCCCAGGAGACCAGCAGCACGCAGTGGGTGCCTGCGCCACTCTCTCTTCCTGCTCTCCTGTTTCATCCCAGGGCAGGTTCCTCTTTTGCCCACTGCCAAAAATCCCCAGAGACAGGAGTCAGTGGGAGGGGGATGGGATGAGACAGGGTGCCTGCTGCCCAGAGGAGGCCATGCCAGCTCAGCCATGCCATCCTGCAGAGACTGTGGCCGAGCTGAACCACAGCTACAGAGAGCAGAACATGCCAGTGACAGATGGGAGTCGGGAGCTGCACAGCCTCTGTGCCCAGCTGGAATTCCTCCTCCAGGTACTGCCACTCCTCTGCCCCCACCGTTCCCTGCCTCAGTTTCCTAAATGAGAGCTGAGAGGAGCACTAGCCCTGGGCAGGTGGAATAACTCTAGCCAGCATTGTCTGGCCCTGGGCATCTCTTGCCACGTGAGCATCCAAATCAGGCTCACACACATCCACATGCACACACTGCAAAGGGGAAACTGAGGCATGGGGACAGCTCAGAGCAGACAGCCAGGGAGCTCTGGGCCCTGCTGTGCTGGGGGAGCTGTCCCCATTGCAGCCCCACAGGACACAGTCTGGGAGGATAAGAGATGGCTGCAAACAAGCCAGTCCAAGCTTGTGTTTCTGTCAGTTCGACCTGAAGGAGAAGAGGAGCTTCTTTGGGCAGCGTAAGGACTATTGGGACTTCTTGTGCCAGGCCCTGGCACGGTGCCGGCAGGAGCACGCAGGTGTTCGCTTCGTCACCTCTCTGGACAAGGTGGGCGCAGGCTGGCAGGGCTCCTGGGGGCTCAGAGGCATGTTTTTCTGCTTCTTCACGGGCATACACACACTCACTTGGGCACTGAGGACTCACCCACGGGTGCTGTAAAGGATTTTCCCCTCTTTGGGGTCCCTGCTGCTCTTAACCCTGGCCTTTGGCACCTCTTTGCCCCTGCAAGGGCTTGGGAGAAGCACATGGGGACAAGCTGTCATGGCAGGGCTGGATAACCTCCTCTCCCCACAGCTGAAGACTGCCGTGGGCAGGGGCCGAGCCTTCCTGCGGTACTGCCTGGTTCACCGACAGCTGGCAGAGTCCCTGCAGCTCTGTCTCCTAGACCCGGAGAACCTCCGGTGAGAGCAGGGCTCACGGGGAGGGGGTGGTCAGAGTGGTGAAAGCCTTGGCCAGAGCGGGCAGTGTCCTGTAGCACCCATCAGTAAGGGTGCTGCAAGTGCAGTGCCCACCCAGTGCGCAGTGGGTATGTGAGCCTGGTTTGTGTTTGCAGTGAGTGGTACTATGCTCGCAGCCCCTTCCTCAGCCCCCAGCACCGGGTGGAGATCCTAAGCAGCCTCTACGAGTTGGACAGCGTCACCTTCCACCTGGCCCTGCACAGAGCTGACCTGGACACTGCCTGGCCCATGTTCTCTGAGTGAGCCTGGGGAAGAGGAGGGCACTGGGTGCATCTGTGGCATCGGGAAGGCCAAGGGCATCAGGAGCATTAGGGGTACCTGGGGCTCAGCATCGCAGAGCAGCACACAGGCACTGCACCCCAGCCCAGATCCCATGTGGCACCCCAACTTTCATGCACAGTGCCAGGGAAGCAGACATCCATGACAGCATGTATGCCATGCCCATGCTTGTGACCATACCATGCATACACGCACACACACCTATGGCCATCCTCTGGCAAGTATATGCCCAGGCACAGGTCTGCTGCAACACTGTGACACTGATGTCCAAGGCAAGGGGGCATGAGTGTGTGCATGCACATCCTTGCCTCTAGCCATACTTGCAGGGGGGCACTCATGGCCACAGCTGCTCCAGCACACTCATGCCTCTTCTTCTGCTTGCACACTTGTGCATCCCCCCAGATCACCCCTGCCACCACCAGGTGGTGGCACAAGCATCCCTGGTGCCCTGTCACCAGGTACCACCCAATGTCACCAGCCCTGCTAGTCTCTCTGTCTCTGTGTCCAGTGAGCCATGAGGGAGGGTGGCAGCACACTGCTCACCCTAGCTTTTACCCAGTGGCCTTCAGTGCCCTGTCCCTTCTAGGACACTGGTACGGCCCAGTTGGGTGGCAGGAAGCAGCCCAGTAAAGACTGCCCCACAGAAAGATGATACCAGCACTGTGGTGCATGAGTGTCCCAGTAGCATCAACCATCCCACCACAGCACCCCATGGAGTGCCAGCTCACCTGTGTCCCCCCACCTTGGCTGCCCTACGCACTGAAAGTGTAGAGGTGGAGGATGTGGAAAGAGATGTGGAGGATGTGGACTGGAAGAAGGATATGGAAGAGAAAGATGAAGAAAAGGTGAGGGATCAGGAAGAGAAAGAAAATGAAGAGGAGGAGGAGGAGGAAGTGGAGGTGCAGGATGTGGCGCTGGAAGAGGATATGGAAGAAAAGGATGAAGAAGAATTGCAGGAGGATGAGAAGGATCTGAAGGATGTGGATGTAGAGGAGCTGGAGGATGCACGCAGCATTGGCAAAGCACCCCAGACCTCTGGTGATTGGGAGCCTGGCACATCGACACCACCCACCACGGGCTGCATGCCAGGCTCCCCGCCACCAGGGTGCAGGCAGCCAGGTGGGACAGAGGCATCTCTGCAGGTGCTGGTGTCCAGGCTGCAGACCAAGCTGGGGCAGCAGGAAGCTGCACTGCAGGCACTGGCAGCCCAATTGGCACAGGAGAAGCGTCGGAACCAGCATCAGGAGGAGAGCAGTGCCCAGCAAGCCCAGCTGCAGGCATGTGAGGCTGAGGCACTAAGGGAGACCAACCTGTTCCTGGAGCAGGCACTGGCAGAGGCAGTGGCAGCAGGGGAACCAGGGGCGCTAGCACAAGCACAGGAGGAGGCGCAGGCCTGGCGAGAAGTGGCGGAGGAGCGAGGTGCCCAGCTGGCTGGGGCACTGGCAGAGGTGGCAGCACTGGCTTCACGCCTGCAGGACTGTCAGGCAGCACTGGCAGCTGTGGGACAGACAGACACACTGGATGATGCCAGTACCCTGCATGAAGTGGGCACCATTGAGAACGTGTTACGACAGGCACTGGAGCTTGCCCATGGTCCCCAGGAGCCCCTACTGGACCACCAGGCAGAGGAGAAGCCCACTACAGCCACCAGCATGGCCATGGTATGAGAAGCCCAAGGGGATCCCATTGTGTGGTGGGAGGTCAGGGGGTGGGAGCTGAGCTGTTGCTCTCCTGCAGCGTTTGGCCACCCTGGCTGCCACAGCACGGAAAGAGGCCCAGCAGAGCCAGCATCAGTTCCAGGCCCAGCAGCACGAGGTGGCACGGCTGCAGGAACAGCTCAGCAGGTCGGGCAGAGACCACCAGCTCTCACCACCCACAGCCCCAGAGTGGAGACATGGAGTTTCCCCTGGGACCCCTCATGGTGCTCCACTTGGACTGAGGGGAGCAGCACCTGAGGATGGGCAGGAAGAGGGAGGGCAGAATTTTAGGAGAGAGGGCAGGGGGAGGTGTCAGTTTGGAGGTGGACAGGTAGGTGGAGGGGGTGGTGGGCAGAGGAGTGGCAGGATGAATTTGGGGTGAGTAGATGGATGGAAGGATGGAAGGGTGGATGGAGACATGAATGTGGGATGCAGAAGTTGAAGGGCAGGAGCATGGAGGGGTGGAGGGGTGAAATTAGGACAAGTGGATGAGGGAACAGAGGGATGAATTTGGCATGTGTGGATGGATGAGTGGGCAGAAGGCCATAACAGCAGGGGTTGGGAAGGACAGATGAAGAGCTGGGAAATGGATAAGTTGCTGTGGGGATGGGGAGCCTTCTTAGGGGCGGATAGGCAGCAGAGGGATGGATGGAAGGACTGATGGGTGGATAGAAGGATGGAGAGATGACCAGCCGAGAGACAGGGGCACCATCGCTCCGTTGCTCTGCACCAGGGCACGGCAGGATGGGGAGCGCTGGGCGTCAGCACTGCAGCGAGCACAGAAGGAGAACCTGGAGCGGGAGGCCACGCGTGGTGCTGAGCAGGCGCGGCAGCAGGAGCTCATCCGTGACATGAAGGGGCGGCTGCTGGAGCTGCTGCGGTGAGAGCCCTGGGGCCGCACCACTGTGGGGCCACACGCGAGCATCAAGCCCCAAACCCCTTTGTCCAGAGGAGGGCACCAGAGCCCAGGCAAATGCCACTTGCCGCCCTCAGGCGCCCGCTTTGGGTCTGGGGTGCCAGGCTGTGCTCCTCAGCTCCCACTGCCGGGCACGCTCCTGCCGAGGCTGACCTGCCCCCCCTCCCCCAGGGAGAAGGATGCCCTGTGGCAGAAGACGGAGGGCATTGAGCCGCCAGCCGCCGGCGCGGCGCAGCGCGGTGCGGGGCTGTGTGCCTGCTGCCGCAAGGATTTCCGCCTCCTCTCCCGGCGCTACAGCTGCAGGTGGGCTACCGCCGGCGGCGGGGAGGGCACTGGACGGGGGACAGACATGGCCCTGGGGCGGCACAGCTCTCACTGTCTGCTCCCTTGACAGGCTGTGTCAAGGCAAGGTGTGCCCAGCGTGTTCCGTGGACGTGGGGAAGCAAGGGCGCTGCTGCCTGCTTTGCTACCAGCACGGGCACTCACAGGCTCCATGAGCTGGCACCTCACGCGGTGCCCGGGACACCCTCTGCTTTGGCTGCCTCCTCTGGAACTTTCCGGGGACCCAGACATCTGGGGCCTGCAGGCAGATCCTGCAGCTCAGCGCTTTGGGTCTGAGATGTGTCTTTCTTGCGGCTGGTCCAGAGACAGGAAAGAAATCCTCTCCTGCTACCACGGTGGCTCCCATCTCGTCTCTTGGTTGACAGCAGATTGAACCCCTCGGCTGAGTGTGGGACAGAGGAATGCTGGCACCGGGGAGCCTGAGCCCTCTTGGTGGGGAACCACTCAGACAAAGGTGTCCCAGCTGCAGCCAGGCTGAGCCACCATCCGCCTCATCGTGCAGCAGGGAGGCAGCGTCAGGCAAGGGAGGTAGCTCTTTGCTAATGCCCTCAGCTTCCTGCCAGGCTGCAAGGAACCGATTGGGCAAGAGGTTTCCCAAATGCAAAGGTGATGGGCTGTCCCTGTCTGGCACCCCCATTGGCCCTGCCCAGCCCCGAGTCTCTAGGGCTCCTTGCACAGGTGTCCACAACACCTGTACCCACTCGTGAACTACCACACACCTGGCACCCACCGATGCCCCCTGGATAAAGACCCCTGTGAGCCTGCAGCAGAGGAGATGGGGGAGCAGCATGAGACCCTCGTGGAGGGATGCTTTGGCACACTGGGGCAGACAATTCTGATGCCTGGTACACTGGGTGGCAGGAGAGACCCTAGCAGGGTCACAGCCCAATCTTCGGCCCCTCTGCCCCACACCGGTGCCAGTCTCAGTTGCCCAAGCCAGGGCGGAAACACCCTGGTTGTGTAACAGACAGGTTCCCAGCCCTTTGCACAACGACATCCTGCCACCAGGAGAGCAAGAGGCACCCCGGGTGCCAGCACCCTTCAAGCAGGGGTCACAGGCCTGGCTCAGTGTCAGCAAGCAGTTGCCCAGGGATCTGGCAGTGATTTGCTTCTCTGGGGATCAGGAGGAGTGTGGCTTTGTGCCCAACTAGGACAGACACCGTGAGGAGACTCTCACACAAGGCCAGTGCCAGGGCCTACCTGGGTGGCTGTAAGGACCAAGACCCAAATTTGGGTCTCCTCTGGGGATGTACAGGATGCTAAACTCGGCAGTAGCTTCTTGGGCCACATCCATTCCGTGGCCTGGAAGCAGTGTTACCCACACTCTGCCAGGCTCAGATGGCACCCCACCAAAGGAGGGAGCACATCCCTGAAGATGTGCCCCAGACCTGGCCCACTGTCCTCCTCTGTAGGAATCCTCCTCTGAATCTAAGTCACCTTGTGAACGTGATGGTTACATTGAGAATGTGACAGGGCTCTCAACAGAGGTAAGAGCACTGTGAAGGACCCATCTGACGAGTCAGTTCTGCCCAAAGAGACAGCACACCTGGAAGTCACACATGCACTGTAATGTGACTAGGGTATGGGCCAGGTGGAGCTATGAGGAATGACCAAGAACAGCATAAAACCCCTGAGCTATGCCAGCTTAGTGAGGGGAATGCCACCTGGGACACCTCAGGCTGGAGGCAACAGCCGAGGAGCATCTTACCACCACCACAGAAAGACCACAGGGTGGCAATGATCTCTCCTGCTCTCTCTTCATTCTCTCTCTCTTCGTTCTGTCTCTCTCCATTCTCTCTTCCTCTCTCCCTTTTCTTTTCCTTCTTTCTCTGTTTTATTTCTAAGTAATAAATGGTCTCATCTTGATACATGACCTCGTTTGTGTCTTAATTTCACTCATGGGAATGTTCTAAAGAACTTCATCTCATTAGGTGTTTAAGGCCAGGCTGGATGAGGCTGTGGGCAGCCTGATCTAGGGTAGGGTGTCCCTGGCCATGGCAGGGCATTTGTAACTAGATGATTGTTGTGGTCCCTTCCAACCCTGACTGATTCTATGATTCTATGATCTCCTTCTTGACTTCCAGATCGGGACACCCTCCCTGTGCCAAAGAGGAGCCAGACCTGGGCGATCAACTCACCAACTCCTTTATTGCTGAATGGCCACTGGCCATGAACTCCATCCCCACAGCAGGGTCTCCAGAGTCACAGGCTGTACCCACAAGAGTGAAGATGGTGGCTGGTACTTGGTATCACTCCCTTAGCAATGGTATCCAAACCTCCCTCTACCCAGTCTCCCTTCCAGCCATGTTCAGCATCCACTGGTGACACCTTCAGCCCTGTGGCATCGTTACCTGCCTTCCAGGGTGTGGGCAAGGATGCAGGGGTGTGTGGGGTGTTAGGACCTGAGAGAAGCTGCAAAAATCAGGTCCTGGTAGGGTTCAGAGGGTGGTGGAGGTGTTGCCAGAGGTGGAGGCATAGGAGGCACGGCCATAGCGGGCCACGGCATCCTTGCTGATGATGCCACGCTGTGCCAGGATCTTGAGAAAGCTGTTGCGGAACTTCTGCCCAATGAAGGCATAGATGATGGGGTTGATGCAGCTGTGGGCGAAGCCCAGAACCTGTGTGACAGAGAGGGCTGTGTCAATGCGGCTCCTCCTCTCGCAGGTCTCAGCGATGGCCCGTGTCCTCATGAGGGTGTCGCTCACCAACGTGATGTTGTAGGGCAGCCAGCACACCAGGAAGACAAGCACCACAGCAAAGATGACCTTCATGGCCCGCTGCTTCTGGGCGTTCTTGGTCTGCAAGAGGGTGTGGATGGTGACGCCGTAGCAGAAGAGCATGACGAGGAGGGGCAGGAGGAAGCCGAAGGTCTGCGGCAGGACCCGCAGCACCACTCGCCACTTGGCCGTGTCCTCCTCGCCGATGCGCTCGTAGCACACGGTGCCGTTGCTGGGGGAGCTGAAAGCCTCGCGGAAGAGCAGCACGGGCAGGGACAGCAGCATGGAGAAGACCCAGATGGCCAAGCAGACAAACTTCACCCAGTGCCTCTTCTCAGTGGCAGCCCTGGTGGCATAGACAATGGCCAGGTAGCGGTCCACACTGATGCAGGCCAGGAGCAGAATGCCACTATAGAAGTTGGCCTCCTGCAGCACAGAGATGGCTTTGCACATCACAGTGCCAAAGACCCACTCGTGGGCTCGGTAGGCAGCCCAGAGTGGCAGGCTGAAGGCAAAGAGCAGATCCGCCACAGCCAGATTGAGCAGGTAGACGTCAGTGACGGAGCGGTTGGTGTGGCTGGAAGTCACCACCAGCACCACCAGTCCGTTCCCCAGCACGCTGAGGATGAAGACGAGGCAGTAGATCACTACCACCAGATACTTGTTGAGGACGGAGCTGTCGGGCCGGCAGGGAGCGGAGGAGATGGCTGTGTCGGGCATGGCTGTGCTGTAGTCATAGGTGTAGTTGTAGAGAGCAAAGATGTTGGATAAATCCCCGTTGAAGGAGAAGGACTCCATTTGGACTCTAGAGCACAAAGCAGCATGAGTGGGTGGGGTGGGGAGGGCGGTGCGGGTCAGGGGTGGCAGTGTCTCTGAGTCCCCTGGCATTTCCATTGTCCTGCATGTCCCCTCTCAGCCAGCAGGCAGACCCCTGCATTGCTCTGCTGTATCCACGCTGTGCCCTGTAACGGACAGCGCTGCAGGTGGACGCTGTCTCTCCTATGTCTCCTTGTACGACACTCTCAGCACACATCAGTCTGCGCCGCTTCACCCCAGCTCTGTCTGCTCCTTGTCTCCCGTGCAGGAAGGGGTTTCCCCACAGACTGGCCACTTGCTCCTGGGTTGAGGGACTCACTCATCAATACACCATCCCATGCCTCCAGGAAACACCTCAGCCCTTCCAGCGTGCCTGCCTCTCCCTGGTTTGTTTGGGCCCTTCAAAAGCCTCTGAGCTTTTTGGGCACCTCAGGGTCCCCACAGGCAGCTCCAAAGTCCTTCAAGCACTTCTGGATTCCTTCTGGTCATTCTATCCCTTCAAACACCACTGCTGGAACTGCTCCTTCTGTCACCCCAACCAGTGGCAAGGCTGTGGTCATGGTGCCCAGGGCAGATCAGTCTTGAGAAGGTCTGAAAGTGGTTTCATGCCCTTCTCCCCTCCCTGGTTCTGCCACTGCATGAGTGGTTTCACACCCTGGATGGAAAGAGATGTACCCTTTGCAGGTGGCTGTGGAAATATTTTATGTCACTGGTTTTCCTGTTGCTGAGCTGGGTTCTGCTGGGCACCCCCATGCCCTCTGTGCTTGGCCACGATGGGGAAATCACATCTGACAACCACTCTTCCTGCCTCATCATATATAGGACACCCTGCTCTGCACTTGCCTCCCCAGAAACCATCGGGCTTCAGCCTTCTTCCAGTATGGATTTGGACTTCAGTTTCATTCCTGTTTCAGCCCTCTGCCTCCTTTCTGAGCCCTCCATCTCCTCCAGGGCTCAGCAATGCCAGGGCTCCTTAGAGGTGCTGAGTCTCCACAGTACCAAGGGGTCCCAGTTGTACCCAGATTTTCCCTGGAACCTACCCTCCTGCCTGGTAGGAGTTCCCTGCTGCAGCTGGGTGTTGCCCCTGCCTGCAAAAATCCCTCCCTGGCTCTGCCAGATCCACTCCTGCAGAGATTCTGGGATGCTGATCTCAGGGATAGTGGTGCTGAGATGGTGATGCCCCAGCATCCCACAGGACTGTGCCTGGGAATATTGCCAGTGGGGGGAGGTTGCCCCTAATAGAGCTGCCATAGAGCTGCCCCTAATAGAGCAGAGACAGACATCAGCACTTCCCTTCAGTCTATTTTTGGCTGCTTCTCTCTGCCTCCCCATTCCAAAATCACAGGGGCTCCTCTGAGACTGGGTATGCCCTACTCTTGCCTACCCTGCAGCCAGCCCAGCTGGGAAGCAAGCAGCATCCATTCTTCCTCCTGACTCTGGCAGAGCTGGCAGCAACTGGGTGGTGGCCCCGTGGGTTTCCAGGGGAGGAAGGAAGGACATGTCACAGGGAAGTGCCCTCGTGGCTCATTGCTCTGAGAGGAAACAGGAGTGGGCACTACTCCCCGGGGCACCCATGGCCAACGTCCATAGGGACCGTGGTGCGTCTTTGCACACTAGAAGAACCCTGAGCAACGGCCCTGAGCGCCACCACCCGCTGCCTCCTACCCCCTCTGCACCAGGCAGCCCTTCGTGCAGACAGAGCTGCCCACCACGGCTTCCAGTGCAGCCCACTCCGCATGGGATAGGGCTCGGGTGGGTGCTGAAGGAACAGCAAAGCCGGAGGAAAGCTCCAGCGGAGCCCAGCGAGAACTCACCGCTTGCTGCCCTTCTGCTGCTCCCTAGATCTCAGGTCTTCAACTGATCCCAAGCCGATTCTCCCCAGGAAGCACAGGGCACAGGGGTGAATCCAGGCGTCACCCGCAAAAGGCTCTGGCACAGAGTGTGGCAGGACCAGACCCGGCCCCGGGGTGTCACCGCACCAGCTGGTCACTCACCTGCACTCGCTGCCTTGCTGCCTCTCAGAGCTGCTTCCGTCCACCACTCGCTTTATGCCGCCCGGGGGAGGAAGCAAGGTTGCAAAATCTCCCAGCATGAAAGGGAAGTGACAGCCCACAGACCCCTGCCACCCTCCTGTCCCAGGGTGTCCCAGGCCACCTGGCAGCATGTGGCACAGGGGTGCACCCAGGGGTGCGTCACTCCTCCCTACCAAGGTGCACCCCAGAGACTCCAGCCAGGGGGTCTCCACTTTGTCCTCTGGCCCCCAGTGGCTGTGAGGCTCCCATTCAAAGCCTCCCTGAGTGCAGAGCTTGGTGGGCAGACCAGTGGGCTAAGTTTCCACGCCTACCGACTGGGCAGAGACTGGCACTGAGATTTTGAAGCACTCCCATCCCCACAGTGTCAGGGTGATTGTCAGTCTTAGGGGTACCTCACACTCCTGGGGGCATGTCTCTTCCCTGGGAGCACCCATACAGTTGTAGGCCACCATCGTACCCTTGTGGTGTCATCACAGACCAAGGACACGCCTCTGGAGACACCTCCAAGGTTTTGGGCAACCCTGGTCTCAGCTCCAGGGCACCCTCACAGTCCCCCTAGTGCATCCCCACTTCTTGGGGGCACTCCACACTTTTGGTGTCCCCTAACTCCAGAATCATTCCATTTACAGGACACCCTGTAAATTGTCCTCTTATGTAGACTTTAATATCCC
Source organism: Pogoniulus pusillus (assembly GCF_015220805.1). Taxonomy (NCBI): domain Eukaryota; kingdom Metazoa; phylum Chordata; class Aves; order Piciformes; family Lybiidae; genus Pogoniulus; species Pogoniulus pusillus. The sequence goes on along the minus strand of NC_087265.1, from coordinate 49,046,231 downwards.
TGGAGCACCCAATTCTTGCACATGCTCTGGGAGACCTCCATGCTTCCCTATATCCTTGGGGTACCCCTCCACACCTCTGAGGATCTCCATGCAGCTGGAGTACCCCCTGCCTTCAACGACCAGCTGAGCTGCCGAGTGGATGAGAGGAAGGCTGTGGATGTTGTCTACCTGGACTTTAGCAAAGCCTTTGATACTGTCTCCCACGGCATGGTCCTAGAGAAGCTGTTGGCTCATGGTTTAAACAGCTGCCAGAGGTCAGGGAGTTGGAATTAAATCAAATCCCACTGGAGGCTGGTCACAAGTGCTGCTCCCCGAGGCTCAGTTTTGGGAGCAATCTTGTTTAATGTGTTTATTAATGATCTGGAGGAGGCCACTGAGTGCCCACTCAGTGACTTTGCTGACGACATGAATTGGGCAAGTGTGTTGACCTGCATGAAGGCAGGAAGGCTCTGCTAAAGGGTCTGAACAGGTTGGATCGATGGGCTGAGGTTAATTACATGAGGTTCAACAAGGCCAAGTGCGAGGTCCTGTACTGGGGTCACAACAACCCCGTGCAGGTTTGAGGATGGACGGCTGGAAAGCTGCCAGCAGAAAAGGACTTGGGGATGTTGGTTGACAGGTGTATGAACATGAGCCAGCAGCGTGCTCAGGTGGCCAAGAAGGCCAACAGCATCCCAGCTTGTATCAGAAATAGTTTGGCCAGCAGGAGCAGGGAGTTGATGGTGCATCTATAACTGGCACTGGTGAGACTGCACCTCTAACACTCTTCAGTTTTGGGCCTCTCACTACAAGGACATTGAGCTGCTGGAGCGTGTCCAGAGAAGGGCAACAAAGCCCAGGAGTCTGGAGAACATTTCCTATGAGAAGCAGCTGAGGGAACGGGGATTGAGTCTCGGGGAGGCGGAGGGCAGACCTCGTTGTGCTTTACAACGGAGGCTGAGGTGAGGCGGGGACTGGTCTCACTAGCGGTAGGAGGAGAGGAAATGGTCTCAAGTTCTGCCAGGGCAGGTTTAGATTGGATATTAGGAAGCATTTCTTTACTGACAGAATGGTTAGAGATTGGAATGGGCTGCCCAGAGAGGCGGGGGAGTCGCCATCCCCGAAGGTGGGCATGGTGACGTAGGGGTGATCGCTGGAACTGACGACCTTAGAGGTCTTCTCCAGCCTTAGCGATTCCACGCTCGGGAGGCACCGCTTTGTCTTTGGGGAGCCCCGCGCCGCAGGTGCAGCCCTTCCCCGTCCAACCGGCAGGACCCCGCGCAGCTCTCCGGCACATGTCTCCCCCCCGCTGCTCGCCCCCTCGGGGGTACCCGCGGCGCACCCCGCGCCCGGCGCACTCCAGCACACCCCAGCACACCCCAGCGCACCCAGCACACCCCGCGCCCAGCGCTCCCCAGCGCACCCCAGCGCACCCCGCGCCCAGCGCACCGCAGACCCCCGCAGCCCGGCGCACCCAGCGCACCCAGCACACCCCAGCGCACCCAGCACACCCCAGGGCACCCAGCACACCCCAGGGCACCCCAGCGCACCCAGCACACCCCAGGGCACCCAGCGCACCCAGCGCACCCCAGCGCACCCAGCGCACCCAGCGCACCCAGCGCACCCAGCACACCCCAGCGCACCCAGCACACCCCAGGGCACCCAGCGCACCCAGCACACCCCAGCGCACCCAGCACACCCCAGCGCACCCAGCACACCCCAGGGCACCCAGCGCACCCAGCACACCCCAGCGCACCCAGCACACCCCAGGGCACCCAGCGCACCCAGCACACCCCAGCGCACCCAGCACACCCCAGCGCACCCAGCGCACCCCAGCGCACCCAGCGCACCCAGCACACCCCAGCGCACCCAGCGCACCCAGCACACCCCAGCGCACCCAGCGCACCCCAGCGCACCCAGCACACCCAGCGCACCCAGCACACCCCAGCGCACCCAGCACACCCCAGCGCACCCAGCACACCCCAGCGCACCCCAGCGCACCCCAGCGCACCCAGCGCACCCAGCACACCCCAGCTCACCCCAGCGCACCCCAGCACACCCCAGCGCACCCCAGCGCACCCAGCGCACCCAGCGCACCCCAGCGCACCCCGCGCCCAGCACACCCAGCGCACCCCAGCGCACCCCAGCGCACCCAGCGCACCCAGCGCACCCAGCACACCCCAGCGCATCCCAGCGCACCCAGCGCACCCCAGCGCACCCCAGCGCACCCAGCACACCCCAGCGCACCCAGCACACCCCAGCGCACCCAGCGCACCCAGCGCACCCAGCGCAGCCCAGCGCACCCCGCGCCCAGCGCGCCCAGCGCACCCCAGCGCACCCAGCACACCCCAGCGCACCCCAGCGCACCCCAGCGCACCCAGCGCACCCCAGCGCACCCCAGCACACCCCAGCACACCCCAGCGCACCCAGCGCACCCAGCGCACCCAGCACACCCCAGCGCACCCAGCACACCCCAGCGCACCCCAGCGCACCCAGCGCACCCAGCGCACCCCAGCACACCCAGCGCACCCAGCACACCCCAGCGCACCCAGCGCACCCAGCGCACCCAGCACACCCCAGCGCATCCCAGCGCACCCAGCGCACCCCAGCGCACCCCAGCGCACCCAGCACACCCCAGCGCACCCCAGCGCACCCCAGCGCACCCAGCGCACCCAGCGCACCCAGCACACCCCAGCGCATCCCAGCGCACCCAGCGCACCCCAGCGCACCCAGCGCACCCAGCGCACCCAGCACACCCCAGCGCATCCCAGCGCACCCCAGCGCACCCAGCGCACCCAGCGCACCCAGCACACCCCAGCGCATCCCAGCGCACCCAGCGCACCCCAGCGCACCCCAGCGCACCCCAGCGCACCCCAGCCCCCCGCGGCCCGGCGGGCGGGGGCCCTGACGTCACCGGGAGGGCGGGGCCCGCGCTTGCGCCGCTGCCGCTCGGCTCCGCCGCGGCCGGAAGTGACGCGCGGGCGCGAAGCGGAAGCGGCGGCGCAGGCTCGGGCGGGTCCCCGGTGCGCGCAGCGGGCTCGGCTCCCTCCGGCCTCGGCTCCCTGAGAGCCCTCCCCTCCCCGGCACCGACATGATCCTGCTCGAGGTCAACAACCGCATCATCGAGGAGACCCTCACGCTCAAGTTCGAGGGCGCGGCCGCGGGGTAGGGACGCCGGGGGTGGGGATCGGGCTGGGCCTGACCGGGGCGGGAACGGAAAGGGGAACAGACACGGAGGTGGCGGGGCCGTGGACTAAGGGAGGGGCGGGGGCCTCCGGCTGACAGGGACCGTCGGTTGGCAGGGCGGTGCCAGGCGCCCAAGCCCTGTGGATGATGGGGTGGGTGGCGCCGGTGTATAGAGTGGAGGCCTGGGAGAGGACGAACTGCAGCGGTACGAGAGGGAGTCCTGAGGCAGGACGAGGGCCGAGAAACTGGAGAGGTTGGGCTGAAGGGCAGGATGGGCGCCAGGCGGTGGAGGTGCTGAGCTGGGGAATGATGGGGCTGGACTGGGAGGGGTGGTGACAAGGCAGGATAGGGCCTGGAGAATGCTGGGGGAGTGGCATTGAGGTAGGATAGGGAAGGAGAGCAGAGCTGGAGCAGAATGGGAGCATGCGAGTCCGGAGTGCTGTAGGGAAGGCTGATGCTGGAGGTTTGGGTAGGGGTAACTGAGTTTGGACAGTGCTCATAGCCTGGGGCAGAGTGAAAGTCAGGGGCAGAATGAAGTCCTGGGGCGTGAGGGAGCAAAGCAGGCCAAGCAGAATTGGAGGGTGGAGTGGAGCTTGATGAGGTGGTTAGTTCTAGGGCAGTGTGGAGATCTAGGAGAGGAGGAGGGAAGGTGTTAGCGTTTGCAGTGTGGAGGCAAGCTGGGGATGGAGATGGGACTAGGGGTGCTCAGCTGGAGGAGAGGAGCAAGTCAAGTAGTAAGTTCGAGTTGAGGAGTGTAGCACAGGGAGCTGGATTTGCAAGGATGTTTGCTTTGGTTAAAGAAACCTTCGTTAGAATGGACCCAGCATGGTGCCAGCAGTGGCATAGAATGGGGCTGGGGGCAGCCAAGGAACAGGAAGCCTCTGTGTGCACTTGTAGCCTCAGCGTTTTCCTCTGGGGTCATGGAGGAGATTCCAGCCTGCCCAGCTTGCTCTCCCTGACAGGGGGGAAGCAGGAAGCAGGAGGGATGCCGACCTGTGGCTCTGCTGCCGCCTCTAGTGGGTGTCTTGACCACAGTGGGTAGGTTCGGGCAGGGCCTTGTTTGCACCTGCATCTCTGGCTGGGACAGTTCAGTGCCTGGGGAGCCAGTGACTGTTTTGCTACCCGTGTTGTGCTAGGGCTGTGAAGGTGCTTGGCCAAACACAGCTTGTCTTGGAAGAGAATCCTTCTTAGAAACGTCTTTACTTGCAACCGAGCTACTCATGGGCTCACTGCACATCTGCTGGCATCAATAACCATGCACCTTTGTACAGAGACAGAGCCTTGAGTGTTGTCTCTGGGGTGGAGTCTGCAAGAGCACAGCCTAGGCTGCTCCGGAGGGGGACTCCCCAGGCAGGTGCTTTGTTCTGTGCCTTTTCCTCTTAGCGGCTTGTGAAGCTCTCAACTTTGACAGAGGCCATTTCCTCTGCTTTCCTCTCTTGGCTGACTTGTTGCTTGGGTTGAGATGGTTTTTTTTTAATAAATAATAATGCAAATAATAACCTCACAGGCTGCACTACCTTGCAGGGTAACAAAGCTGCTCACAGACTTTTTGTTTTTCTCGGGCCTGATTGCTTAGTACAGCAAGTTTGCTCCAGGCAGAGAGAGTTCTCCAGTGACTGCTGTGGTGTTGCAGCAGCATACTTTAGAATGTGTTACATGTACCAAGGTTAATAGTGTTTGTCAGAAACATGCTCATTCATCACGAGGTGAATGTGCCTGTGTCCCCTCTTTGGTGTAAATGTGGAGACAGCAGTCTGCAGGTTTAAAGGCACCTTCAAACACCAACTCTGCTTGACCACAGCTGGCCACACAAGGCCCCTGAAGTGTCTCTTTTGCTCTTCAGCAGAGCCTCACTTTTGCATCAGCACGCTTGCATGGTGTACCAGTTGTTCTGGATCTATTCGTAGTGCAGCTGATGGTGCTCTGCTTCTACCTCTTATCCGCAGGGCGTTCACCTGTTTAGATGTTGTTTCTAGATAAGTTTTGTGCCTTGAGGGTGTTGCTGGAGGAGAGGAAGTTAACTTACTTCTGCATTTTCTGCTGCGCTTGTGCTGAGGCTCTCCTGCCCAGGCAAGCACAGGGTGGAGACAAAGGTCTGAGATGTGCAAGGAAGTGCAATTTTTTCTTTCGTGTTTTCAAGTCTTTTAGGGAATGGTGCAGTGTTTACTCACATGGGATTTCCTTTTCCTCCAGCCACAGTTCTGGGGTCATTCCCGTGACACTGAGCCTAGAAACAGGAGGGGATTTCATGCATTTCACTATTTTGTGGTGGTTTTCCCAGTGTGTGTCTCAGGGCTGGGCACAGGACAGTCAGGTCAGGACCAGGCCTTGAAGGATTCAGTGACTGTGAGGAGCGAGCCTGGACACTGGAGCTGAGTTGGAGTTGCATTACTTGCTCTAAACCAGGAGTGGGGCAGATGCAGTGCACAGATCTTTCTGCAGTGGTTGTCTCAAAGCCAGGTGTGCCTGGTGGTTTCAGTGCCAGCCTGGGAGTCAGACAGGTTGGGGTTTATTTCCACATCCCACGCCAAAGATTTGTTCTATGGTGTGGGCTGTGTCCCTCTCTTCTGCTTCCCATGGCCATGCTGTGGTAATGATTCAGCAGACTCCTTGCCAAGCTTTCCTGGACCATGAGGTGAGAGATGCTTTATATTTCACTGTATTGTGTAGATGGAGGTCACATTTAGACATTGGCACTAATAACTGTTCTTAATGTTACTGTCATATGTTGAAGTCTTTATCAGCTGTCTCTGGAGTTCCTAGCATGGACGGTGCTGTGGCAGGTGTGCAGCACAGGAGGCAGAACCTAAACTGTCTAAGAGCCCTCCCTTGACACAGTCTTTGGTGCTTGGCAGCATCTAACTTTAATTAGGGTAATTCCAAATTCTGTGTTTTTGTGGGCAAAACCTGTTAAAATCTCACCACCCTGGAGAGCCGCCAGGGAACTGTGACATTTGTATTTAGATCAAGGTGGTTGCCTGGAGAAGAGGAGGCTCATTGCTGTCTACCTGAAGGGAGGCTGTAGCCAGGTGGGGTTGGGCTCTTCTCCCAGGCACCCAGCAACAGAACAAGGGGACACAGCCTCAAGCTGTGGCAGGGGAGGTCTAGGCTGGATGTTAGGAGGAAGTTGTTGGCAGAGAGAGTGATTGGCATTGGAATGGGCTGCCCAGGGAGGTGGTGGAGTCACTGTCCCTGCAGGTATTGAAGCCAAGCCTGGCTGGGGCACTTAGTGCCATGGTCTATTTGACTGGATAGGTCTGGGTGCTAGATTTGGCTGGATGAGCTTAGAGGTCTCTTCCAACCTGCTTGGTTCCATGATTCCATGACAGGTAATGGCCTTCAATGCATCTGGTTTTAATTTTTATTTATTTAATATTGCCATTTCTCATTTTAAATCAAACACAGTTTTACATAAAGCCCTAAAGCTACCAGAATACGTTGAAATAATTCAACATTAAGAACTGGCTGCTGTAACCTTCCAGCATCAAAATACTGCAGTGGAGCAATACCTGATCTGGAAAAAAGTGTGTTGAAAAGAGGCAGCTTGTGAGCTTTTGTATGTGTAAATGGTCCATTGGCTTTTGACTTACTCATTTAGATTTGGAAGTTGCCTAGAAGCTGTAGTCACATTTGGGGTTTCCTATTTCTGATAGAAACAGGATGTGAGTGCAGTGAGCTCTACCAGCTGGAAGATTTTGTTCCTTCTCATTGCTTCCCTTTGCTAACCACATAGACAGAAGAAAAAACAACAGTTTTAAGTGTGAGGCATTTTGACTATTGTCTCTGTGTCTGGAGAATATCCATTCAGCATGTTTAACACACAGTGAGGAACTGCCTCCCAAAATAGACCTGCTGCCCAGTTTGGTCCTGCTTTGGTTTAACTGACACCCATGAACGTGCCAGAGGGCTTTGTTTCTGGGGTTTGGCTTTCCAGCCATACATAGCTTAATTGCTGGTAAATTAACCATCTCTCTCAAACTGTTGCTTAGTGTTTACCCACTGAGCAAAATAAGAGCAATTGGCACAGCTGGGGAACAGTGTGCCTCTTCCTTTGGCTGGGGTCACAGGGAAGAGAACCTGAAGTCATTGGTGTCTGCAGGGCTTTGTGTCTGTTAGCTGCATAGGAAATTATCTGAAGCTTGAACATCTCTGATGTGGAGCAGCAGCATCTCCTGTGAGCTGCTTGGAGAACAGGGCTGAAGCTGCACCCATGTGCTCTGTGGTGTTTCCCGTCTGCGGTTGCTGTGGTGCTTGTCGACTGCCGAGCTGAGACTTTCAGACAGGGAGACTGGCCCCTGGATGAAACTTCCTGTTCATGGTGGGATGTGCAGAGTGAGTTCATTGTGAAGAGCACAGGGAATGTATGATTTCATAGAATCACAGAATGGTTTAGGTTGGAAGAGACCTCAGGGATCATCCAGTTCCAACCCCCTGTCATAGGCAGGGACACCTCCCACTAGAACAGGTTACTCAAGGCTTCATCCAACCTGGCCTTGAACACCTGCAGGGAGGGAGCAGCCACAACCTCCCTGGGTCACCTGTGCCAGTGTCTCACCACCCTCACTGCAAAGAACTCCTTCCTAACATCTAGTCTAAATCTCCCCTCTTACAGTTTAAACTAATTACCCCTTGTCCTGTCATTCCCAGACCTTGTCAGTAGTCCCTCCCCAGCCTTCCTGTAGCCCCTTTCAGATACTGGAAGACCACTCCAAGGTCTCTCCTCAAAGCCTTCTCCTCTCCAGGCTGCAGAGCCCCAGCTCTCTGAACTTGCCCTCATAGAAGAGCTGCTGCAGCTCTCTCAGCATCTTGGTGGCCTCCTCTGGACTGGCTCAAACAGTTTCATTTCCTACTTGTGTTGAGGGCTCCAGAACTGCACTCAGGACTGCAGGTGGGGTCTGAGGAGAGCAGAGCCAAGGGGCAGAATCCCCTCCCTTGCCCTGCTGCCCACACTGCTCTTGCTGCAGCCCAGCACAAGGTTGCTGTCTGGGCTGCACTCACACTGCAGGCTCATGTTGAGCTTTTCCTCACCCTAGACTCCCAGGGCCTTCTCCTCAGGATTGCTCTCAGTCCTTCCCCACCCAGTCTGGAGTTGTGCTTGGGATTGTGCCCACCCAGGTGCAGGACCTTATACTTGGCCTTGTTGAATGTGATGAGTTTGGCCTGGGCACAGCTCTGCAGCCTGTCCAGGTCCCTCTGGACAGATCCCTGCCCTCTAGCAAGTTAGCTGTGCCACACAGCTTGGTGCTATCTACAGACTTGCTGAGGGTGCACTGATTGCTCTGTCCATACCACTGACAAAGATGTCACACAGCACTGGTGCCAGCACTGACTCCTGAGGGAGCCACTTGGCACTGTTCTCCAGGTGGACATTGTGCCATGGATCACCACTCTCTGCATGCCACCATCCAGACAATTCCTTATCCAGCAGTGCTCCACCCTTCCAGTCTGTGTGTTTCCAGTTTGGTGACCAGGGTGTCATGTGGGACAGAGCCAAATGCCTTACTCAGGTCCAGGTAGATGATGTCAGTTGCCCTTCCCTTGTCCACTGTTGTTGTGACTTCATCATAAAAAGCCACTACATTTGTCAGGCATGTTCTGCCCTTGGTGCAGCCATTGCTGGTTACCAACAATCACCTCTGCCTTGTTTTCCATTTGCCTTAGCAGAGCCTTCAGAAGGATCTGCTCCATGATCTTGCCAGGCACAGAGGTGAGACTGCTCTGTGCTTCCCAGGGTCATCCTTTTTTCCCCTCTTGAAGTTGGGCATTATGTTTGCCTTTTTCCAGCCAGCAGCAGCCAGGACCTTTCAAATATGATGGATTGGAGGCTGTTTGGCATGCTGGGATGGTAGCAGAGTCTTGAGTTCTGCATGGCACCACCCAGAAACTCCCAGCGGGAGTGGCTGTAGCAGTCCATGGCTCTGGTGCTTTAGGAGAACTCAGCAGCCCCACCAAAAAGAGAGGTGCTCCTCTGCCACCCCACCCTTCTTGCTGACACAAGCATTTTTGTGGCTTCAGGGGAAACAGGGTTGGGGAAGTGACCTAGGTTAAAATTAAACAAGCAAAACAGGGTATTTTTAGCCTAGTTTCTTTATCCCATTCATTGTGCAAAGGTTGCTCACCGTGGTGCAACTGAGGAACACGGATTGGATCTCCCTCCTTCTGAGCCTGGGCTGGAGCTTCACATCTCTCCCTGAACAGGAGTGCTTGTCTGGTGCCACTGCCCTTGGGTTCAGCACAGTATGGGTGGCACTAGTGGTAAACCTTGGCTGTCCAGGTTGACAGAATATGGCGTAGTTGTGGCAGCCCAGGAGCTACACTCAACAGCACATCTTGCTTCATCCATGAGGGAAGGTGCCTTGCATTAATGGTGGATCACAAACCACCTTGGTCTGGACCCAAGTAGTGCTCTGTTCTTGAGCAGCAGTGCAGGGAACAGCCCAGGTCTGCAAAGTGTTAGGCTTCTACAGGTTGTTTTGTCATTGGTTCGGCCTCAGGTTTTGTCTCACGTTCCCAAGAGAAACCAGCTTCATATTGTCCTCTGAAAATTGTTCTTGCTGCAGCCACCCATGCTTGACACCAGAGAAGAGTGACTATCAGTTGCCATAGTAAAGAAACCAAGCAAATGGTGTGCACAAAATGAGGCTTTTCCCCAGAGACCTGCCACAGCACTGGAGTACTCCAGCAAGGACCTCTGGGCTACCTGCCTGCAACTGGAACAGAGACATGCGGAGCAAAGACTTGACTGGAAGCAGACCTCCCCATACCTGTAAGCTGTGGAACCAGCCTGTGCTTTATCCACCGGCAATCCTAATGCCTTCCTGCCAGGTCCAGGGTGACACAAGAGCTCAGGCACAGAGAGGTCACCTAACTGAGAGGAAAGGTGACAACACCTAGGGGCTGTCTTATGCTGCTCGGCATCAGCCGCCTTAGGGAGCACTCCCGCTGGCGTCTGCGGTGGGTGTGCTGCCAGAGCTACAGCAGCTCTGCCATTTCATCCTCTCCCACAGCTTTTGTTAGCTGAGCAGGGCCCAGGAGTGAAGGAACTGTTCAGATAATTTTAGACATTGCTCATAAATTTTTTTTTTTGGGGTGACCTTTTTGTAGCAAGAGCCTGCAGTCTGTCACTGAATCTGGCTCGCTCTCTCCAAACTATGTGTCAACTCAAGTGATGCAAAGGCTCTGCTCAGAGATTTAACCTTTGAAATAACCCCTTCTTTTTTCACCCCCCTTCTCCTCTGGGGCAAGAGATTAGAATATCTGTATGCCTGCAGCTTTTAAAGTGATTGCCAGCCTCCTTTACTGGGTACAGGTCGTAATTGTTCTGTGGGAGATGCTTCAATACGGTTGTCAGCCAAGTTTGCATTTGGGTCTGTTTAATACAGATTATGAGGACTCTGTGTAATTGCAGGCTTTATTTTTCTGTTCTTGAATTTGTTGTAACAAATGGCACCCTGGCCTGGCTCAGGAGCAGTGTGGGCAGCAGGACAAGGGAGATTATTCTGCCCCTGTGCTCAGCACTGCTCAGGCCACACCTTGAGTGCCGTGTCCAGTTCTGGGCTCCACAATTCAAGAGAGATGTTGAGGTGCTGGAAGGTGTTGAGAGAAGGGCAGCAAGGCTGGTGAGGGGCCTGGAGCAGAGCCCTGTGAGGAGAGGCTGAGGGAGCTGGGGGTGTGCAGCCTGCAGCAGAGGAGGCTCAGGGCAGAGCTCATTGCTGTCTGCAGCTCCCTGAAGGGAGGCTGTTACCAGGTGGGGTTGGGCTCTGCTGCCAAGCAGCCAGCAACAGAACAAGGGGACATGGCCTCAAGTTGTGCCAGAGGAGGTCTGGTCTGGATGTTAGGAAGAAGTTGTTGTCAGAGAGAGTGATTGGCATTGGAATGGGCTGCCCAGGGAGGTGGTGGAGTCACTGTCTCTGCAGGTATTGAAGCAAAGACTGGGTAAGGTACTTAGTGCCATGGTCTATTTGACTGGATAGGTCTGGGTTTTAGATTTGACTGGCCGAGCTTGGAGGTCTCTTCCAACCTGATTGATTCCATGATTCTATATGGCTAAGAGTCTCTGTGGCCTGAGGATGCAGTGGGGAAGTTTGGAAGTTGTCCAAGTCAAAACTGAGGAAATGCTGTCCAAAAAAAAGATTTGCTGTTGCTCCTAAGTGGTCGCTGGCAGCTCTCCATGGCTGCTGTAGCTCTTTGTGCATGTTCTGCTGAGGTGAAAAATACAGTTTGGAGCTGGGTCTGTGTTTGAGAGAAGGAGCATAGGAGCTACTTGGAGATGAGGAGGAATGCAGGCAAGAAGACATAAAACCTTTCAGGGCCTTTTATTGCAGAGGTCTGGTGGGGTTTGGTGTGGATTTGACTTCAAACCTGGTTAAGTGTTCCCAGAAACTGGACTGCTGATGCTGCTTGGAACAGCTGCCATTTTAACATCTGAGTTCAGGTGGAGTTTTGCAGAAAGGTCTGGTCTGGATTTGGTGGTCAGTGCAGAGAGAAGCCATTTCAGTTAGTCCTAGTATGAGCTGGGTTTGTCATCCCTTTGATGCTGAGGGTAACAAACAGGGAAGGTTGCTGGAGGAGGCTATGGGTCAGGTAACATTGGTGGTAAGGAGCATGCAGAGTTCCCAGGAGCTCTCTGTCTCAGGAGCAGATGTACCATCTGAAATCCTCTGAGCATAGCCAGGCTTAGTCTGCTGCTCAGAGACTTTGAATTGGGGTGGAAGTGAACCCCAAGCCACCTCCCAGCTGCCCAGAGCTCCACTTCAAAGTGAAGCACCGAAGGAGTGCCTGGGTTTTGCGGTCACTGTGTGCCGAGGTGCTGAACTAGCTCTTCCCACCACGGCTGTGGATGGGTCTCGCCACGGAGGCAGGACTCCGGTGCACACTAGAGCAGGCTGAGCTCTCCGGGCTCACAGCAGTAACCTGGTGGCAACTGGTAGGCAGCCCCCATCTGAGGCCTGCTGCGCATCCCCTGCCCGCACCAGCGCTTGGCACATCCCCACTGCTACTGCTGTTGGCAGAGGATGAGGCTGGTGGAAGGTCGAGGGCAAGTAATGACGTTTGTGAGGCTGGAGGTGAGAGCTCCTCTGCTTTCTGCCTGGGACCTTCTCGATGAAGGAGCAAGAGAGGACTGTTCCCTCGTGTTGAGTATTCTAAGTAGCCAGCATAGCGGCAGTGAGGTAAGACAGAGAAACAAAAAGTACTGAAAACTTGATGGTTGTAAGGCTGCTGAGCTGGGAAGGAGTTAGAGAGCTGACTTTGCTCCCAGTCATATCTCTGATACCCTTCTCTGTCCCCTGTGCCGGCCCAGGTCTGTGCTCCGTAGGCGTGTGCTGGCCGAGGCAGGAAGCCCACCCTGCGGTGGATGGCAGGCTGCTCTGTATGCAGCTTACACGAGCACTCGCTGCACTGAGGCTGTGCTGGGAGGCAGCTGAATGTTCAGCGCCCCAAGTTCTGCCTAGTCACCTGCTTGTCTCTTAAGCATCTGCTCTCCTCACCATCCCCAGGTACAAGAGCCGAGCCGCGTGGGAAATCAGCCTTCACACAAACCACTGCTCTAAAAGCTTGTGCCTGGGTGGTGAGGGGTTCAAAACCGGGGCCGTGCCGGCCCTACGCTTTTGTGTGCAGAACAAAGGCTCTTGTGCAGAGCCATTAGCTGACTTCTGGTACGTGGCCTTGCATGGAGTGCAGCCTTACTGCAGTCACCTGAGGTACTGGGTAGGCAAGCAGGGAATCGCCTTTCCTCAGCAAACCGCTTCAGTGCTTGCTTGCTTGCCTGCTGGCTGTCGTTTGCTTCCCTGCATTACTCCTGCTCGGAGGGAGATGCTGTGTTTGGAGGCTGAGCTGGGAGCTGGGGCTCCTGGAGGCATCGGCTGCGTGTGTGTGGGGAGTGGGATGGAACAGCGTAACTGTGAGAAGACAGAAGCAGGGTTTAATGTTCCTAGCTCTCGTGTGCCTGGCTCTGCTATCTTTAAAGCTTCCTACATAGGTTTCTTTTTTTATAAAAGCATTATACTGCATCCAAGCTGATTGCCAAGTCTGAGTGTGCTGCTCTAAAAGAGGAGCACATCTGCACCAACCGGCTGAGGGGGATTGCTGCCGTTCTTTTCTGTGTACGCTCTGAATAGTCCTCAGTAAGCAGAAGTGGCTTGCATGGGGCTTGGGTAGTTGCTCCTCTTTCCAGGAGCCTGAGTTGAATACGCAGCCAGGGATGCCCTGTGAGCCTCCATCTCTGGCCCTGCTGGGAGGCAAAGATGAGAGCAAGAGAAGGTGGCAGGTAGCTGACACAGCTCTCAGTCTGAAGGTCCTGCTTGAGTGCACTGGCACTGCTGCTTTTAAGTGTGTGGATTTTATGTTCAGCAGGAGGCTCTCCATCCTCCTCACAAAAAGAGCTGTTGTATTTCACAGCTAATAACTTTCAAGAAGCAGCAACATCATTTCCACTCAGGATTTCTGGATGGGGGCAAATAACTCTCTTCCCGCTGGAGCACAATGTTGTTGACCCAGTGCATGGTCTGGGATCGATGCCTTTGTCTCCCTGCATTGCCCATCTTGAGTTTTACCACATCATGCAAGCCAGGAGTGAGGCTGTTCCCTATGGTCATGGTGCTTGTTAACACAAGCTCTTTAGTGACAAGTAGCTTCCTTGGACATTTCTAATTGGAAATCTGTGATCTTAAATGTGTTAATAAGCTACAAATAATGACGATCTCTGTCAGCTCCAAGAGCTATTTTTATCATCTGGGGTAAAACTGGAATGGGAAGAGGTTTAAAGATCTCTTGTGGAAGGCTGTCTGCAAGTTGAACAGCAGGAGATTGGAGGCGTTTCAGGTAGAGCTGCTTGTGAGAAATAAGGCATTGGAAATGAATCCTCTTTCCTGCAGAGCTTTGGGCTCCCATTTATTTAACTGTCTGTTTGTTTGTTTTTCAGAAATAAACCAGAGGCAGTAGAAGTAACATTTGCAGGTAAGCTCCACACCTGCTAAAAACGGGCTGGTTGAAGTAGTCTGCCTGTGTGTGTGCCTGGTGTGCCCAGATTCAGCTGGTGTCACTAGGTGGCAGGGAGAGTCACACGGGCAGATGGTGTGGGTGCTCTGCAGCGTCCCTCGAGCTGTTTTCTCTGTCGATCCACCTTCCCTGGGACTTCACCTGCAGCACTGAGATCGGTGGTGGCAGTGCTTTGTTTGGACCATCTGTGCTACATAGCTCTTTTACCTTTCCTGTTCTCCAGTCCTGTTGTCAGTGCTACTTGTTATTAGGTCTTTAGCACCATCTGCTCTGGGTTGTTAGAAAGCTGGCTCAGGGTGACAGGCAAAATGAATTAATTGCCTGAAGTTTGCTCTCCAGGGTGAGAAGTGCCTGGGAAGTTCAAGTGTTCATTCAGCAACTGATTTTTTTTTGCTTCTGTTATTAAGAATCTGTGTAAGCTGAAGCGCTACACAGGGAAGTGGAGCTTGCTGGAGGGTTGCCTTTCCCTGCCCCTTCTGCAGTGAAGTGGAAGCTGTCTCAGCAGACAGTGTCTCAGCTGTCTTTGATGGCAGAGAAGTTTTCTCCTGAGGGCCACAGCTCTGGCCCAGTAGGCACATCAGTCACTTTCTGTGCTGGCAATCCAGAAGGCTGGTGTCTCTGTGTGTTTGTGTCCTCGTGTGATGAACACCGATTGCCCAGGGGTGCTAAATGGTGCTAGACTAAAACTTTGTGATGGACAGGTGTCAGAACTGATCCTGCCCTTTAAATGTTAACAGGTCTCCCCATGTGACATTGCCACTTTCCTTAGTTGCACATTCTCTCTCGTAGTGTATGTGTGAGGGCTGGAGCAGGGGGGAACAGTGTTGCTTTATGCAGTTCCTAGAATATGCAGGAAATAGGAACTGGTTCTTGTTTCCTTACATTTCTCTTGCTTCACAGACTTCGATGGAGTCCTTTACCATATCTCAAACCCCAATGGAGACAAGACAAAAGTGATGGTCAGTATTTCTCTGAAATTCTACAAGGAACTCCAGGAACACGGTGCTGATGAGGTGAGTGAGCATCTCTGGGCCTTGAGCCTACACATACTGTCTTAGCATGGGCAATGTCACTACAGGCTGGGGACAGAGTGGCTGGAGAGCAGCCAGGAAGAAAGGGACCTGAGGGTGCTAGTAGATAGTAGCTTAAGATGAGGCAGCAGTGCCCAGGTGGGCAGCAGAGCCAATGGCATCCTGGGCTGGCTCAGGAGCAGTGTGGGCAGCAGGACAAGGGAGGTTCTTCTGCCCCTGTGCTCAGCACTGCTCAGGCCACACCTTGAGTGCCGTGTCCAGTTCTGGGCTCCACAATTCAAGAGAGATGTTGAGGTGCTGGAAGGTGTTGAGAGAAGGGCAGCAAGGCTGGGGAGGGGCCTGGAGCAGAGCCCTGTGAGGAGAGGCTGAGGGAGCTGGGGGTGTGCAGCCTGCAGCAGAGGAGGCTCAGGGCAGAGCTCATTGCTGTCTGCAGCTGCCTGCAGGGAGGCTGTAGCCAGGTGGGGTTGGGCTCTGCTGCCAGGCACCCAGCAGCAGAACAAGGGGACAGTCTCAAGCTGTGCCAGGGGAGGTCTGGTCTGGATGTTAGGAGGAAGTTGTTGGCAGAGAGAGTGATTGGCATTGGAATGGGCTGCCCAGGGAGGTGGTGGAGTCACTGTGCCTGGAGGTGTTGAAGCCAAGGCTGGCTGGGGCACTTAGTGCCATGGTCTGGTTGACTGGGCAGGGCTGGGTGCTAGGTTGGGCTGGCTGAGCTTGGAGCTCTCTTCCAACCTGCCTGATTCTATGATTCTATGGATCTAACATCTAACTCTGCATCTTTGCTGAGGTTCTCAGTGCTGGTCAGGGGAGCAGTCCTGTGCCAGCCAGGAGTCCCACTTTGCTAGAAGGCAAGAGCAAAGTGTGTTCACACTCACTTTTGAATAAGAAATCACTTTATGTGACCTTACAGCCTGAAAGCCAGAAGGCACCACTCATTTAGAAAGTCCAAGTGAGTGTGACCATATAGAAGTAGCTTCCCTGACTGATGTGCTGAGCCCATGAACAAAGGGACAAAATCCAGAGTCCCATGGCACTGCTCTTCTGCCTCTAACCACACTTGAGAGTGAGTGATGGGCTCCTGCTGTATGTGCAGCCCTTGATCTTCATGCTGGTTCACTGCTGCTGTGTGAAGTAGCAGCTTTGGTTTCTGTTGAATGGGCTGGGGCTGTGGAGGGCCATTTATGGTAGAAAGAAGGAGCCTCTCTGAGCTGTGGTTGGGTGGTGAGGCAGGAAGTGTGACTCAGTTCCTGAGTCAGTTTTCAAATCTCAACATGGCAGCAAACAGGGTTCACCCAAGGCTCTGCAGCAGGATTTTTGCCTCTGTGTGTCTGTCCTTGGGGGAAGACAAGGAAACTGCTCCATGAGCTTACCGTGAGTCTGGCAAAAGACAGGTGATTTGAATCCAGGGTGAGTTCCTGCAAGCTGCAGTCAGAATAAAGCTGCAAATATGGCTGGGTGTCCTGCTTCCATGGTTCCTGTAGGCAGAGCTTTCTAGGAGCAGCACTGCCTGCTGCTGAAGGTACTGCTGCTGGTAAATGAGGGCCAAGCAGCCCAAATGGTGAAGCCCTTTCTTCACATTTAGCAAGGACTGGTATAGGAACCAGCGTGGGTGAGTGGCTGACACCACTGTGCACCAGCTGCCCCCACAGTGGTGGCAGAAGGCAGCTTCCCAGGGTGTTAGAGGAAAATGGGATCTCTGCAGGCCTGCCTTGAGAGTGCTGACTAAACAGAAGTAACATCTCACATCACCATTTAGCAAACTGTTGCTTTTTGTGCTTCCCTGGAGGTGATGGAGCCCACTGTGAGGAGTGCAGAGTGGGGTTCTTGCTGAGGCAGAGCCTCTCCCTGGGCCACTGCAGGCAGGCAGGCTTTCTCCAGAGAGGTTTCACCATGCAGAAAGCCCCCGCATCCTCTCTGCATGACAGTGGGTGTCATCCCGGGAGGGCCAGTTCTGCCACCACGTTGTTGTGTTCCCCTCTGTAAAACACCTCCTGTTCCCAGCCCCCTCGTTGACACAGAGCTGTTTGAAAATTGCCATTGATGTACAATTCAGCAGTGGTTATGTTTCAAGAAAGACTTTGGCTGTGCTGTAGGCGGCTTTGCTTCTGGGAAGCATCCAAACTACCTGGCAGTCTCCCCTCCAACCCCATCTGTCCTGTGCCATAGGCTGAGACAGGGCAAGCAGTTGCCCAGCCACACTGTGCCTGACCCCTGCTCTGAACTGGCCTTCCTGCAGGGAGGAGGGACAGGGCACACTTTGCATCTGCCTTTGGATGGGGAAAGGGTTGTACTCTCAGATCTGTTGCTGACAGTGCCTCTTTGGAACCATGGGGTGTGTGGAAGGGGTTTTCTTCCCCATGCAAGTTGAAAACTAGCAAGAACTTTAAGAAGTTCCAGTTCTGAGTCCTGTCTTGCTGCATGTCCCCTGTCAGTGTAGTTCAGGGAGCTCTAACTCTTCGCTTAAGACCATGGGAGTCAGATGCTCTAATGACCTCTTTGAAGGGAGACCAGAGGTAGCCTGGGCTGTACAGGAGGAAGCAACTCTGACAGGCTGTGCTCTCAATGTTTGGTTTCTTTCCTAGGTCTTGAAGAAAGTCTATGGAAACTACTTGGTAAATCCTGAATCAGGTAATGCTGCAATAACATTGACTCTGTACCTGTGAATGCAGCTCCAAAGTCGTTTAGATCACCTCAGAAATGGCCAGATGAAGGCTTGCTGAGCCTTCGAGAGCCCCATATCTGGGGCTTTCTGTATGTTGATGTACCTGAGCCACTGTACAAAGGTGGCTCGGGTACCTTAGGGCTGAAATAACTTAGCTTGATGCAGCCATCCTCCAGGAGGCTTCTGTTCCTTGTGGCTGGGGTCTTTGTTCTTCTCTAAGATGCTTTGTGAAACACAGGAACACCATGGTTACCTGTGACAGCATCTCTTCCTACTCACTGCCAAAACTTGGGGGCAGCTCAGGCAGCATGTGCGACTGGGAGCATGGGAAGGAGCCCCAGGAACGTTGCCATGGGCACACCCAGAGTTCAGGCATGGCTTCTGGCAGCACTTAGAGCGGGAAGCACTCGCCCTCGGGCTGCTGGGAGGGCTTAAGCAAAGGTAGTGGGGCTGTAGGTGTCTCTTTCTAGAAGTTGACTCTGTCTTCATTAGGGCCCTGCATAACTTATTGAGGTTTGTGTCTACCTCTCCCCAGGTTACAATGTCTCCTTGCTCTATGACCTGGAAAACCTCCCTGCAGACAAGGATGCCATCGTGCACCAAGCTGGCATGTTGAAGCGCAACTGCTTCGCCTCGGTCTTTGAGAAGTATTTCAAATTCCAGGAAGAGGGCAAAGAGGGGGAAAAAAGAGCTGTCATCCACTACAGGGATGATGAGACAATGTAAGTGCTCAAACCAAGCAGGGGAGTCAGTGTGTAACACACTCTCTGCTCCTGCTCACAGCTCTAGGCTATGGTGGGAAGTCAGGAAATCCTGCTGCCCAGTACTTGGCACAGGAACTAATAAGGGCCTGTCCTCTGCTGTCAGAAGTACCAGCGAGGGTATTGCTCATCCCTCGGGCTGCAGAGATGTTACACAAGAGTCTCTGTTAGTGGCAGCACTTGTGGCTGCATGCAGGAGGAACTGGCCACTCCCAGCAGAAATGTTTTGCTCTCTCTGACTGTCTGGAGGGAGGAGAACCGTTCAGCAGCCAGGCCTGTGAGTGGCTGTTGAATCTACTTGACCTTGCCACGTGGTTGCTTCCTCATCCACTTGTACCTCTCAGCCTGTGTTGACAGCTGGGCTCTCCTCTCTCGCCGCCCGCAGGTACGTGGAGGCGAAGAAGGACCGTGTGACGGTTGTGTTCAGCACGGTGTTTAAAGACGATGACGACGTGGTGATCGGGAAGGTGTTCATGCAGGTAGGGAGGCTGAGCTATCCAGTCAGCTGCCTTCTTGCTTCAGGCAGTGTTGCCAAACAGGCAGACGTTGGGCTGAGGGGAGCTTCCGAGGCACAGGCGCTGAGCTGTCTCATCCAGGCTCCTGCCTTGGCATCTTTCGTTGGTGATCTTGCTCATGTGGTCAATCAAACACATGATGTGTTACAGATGAGAAACACTGTGGTGAATACTTCTACCTCGAGGCCCTGTAGTGCAGCTGCCTGAGGAGCTGAGCATGGTGGGGAGGCTGTAGAGGCAGAAGGGGTGAGGCAATATTGTGCCGTGCCCGGGATGCTGCCAAGGATTTGTCTGTACCACAAAGCTTGTTCCTGCTAATGCTCAAATGCTGCAGAGAGACTCTGCAGCTCTGTGTGGCTGCTCTCACATGCCTCAGTGGGCTCTCAAATTGGAGCTTTGCAGAGCTATGAATTTGCTTAGTCTGTGGGCTTGCCAAGTACTTCTGGACTTGACTACCATTTGCATGGCTGTTAGCTGAGAAGCCTTCCGAGGCCCACAGGAGGCACTCGTGTTAGGCACTACGTACAGCTTGTGGAGACTGAGACATTGGCCTGCAGCTGAGAAGGCTCCCTGCATGCTGGTAACTGTTCATCCCTGTCACAGGCCCACCTAGCTCCCACCTTGTGTCTGCTGAAGCACCTGGGGAGCCTCCTGAGCAAGCATGGCTGTGGAGTACAGCCCTGCAGGGTGTCCCAAGGCCAGAGGACCTTCACCCCATCTGCTCAGGCCATGCTGCTGACAGGCTTGTGAACAGCAAGCTACTGGCCTATTTTACTGGATACCAGTTTACCTGTCCTGGGGGTCACTGGAACAGAGTCTGGTGATACCAATCATAGCTTGTAGTTCTGCTCTCTGTTCTTTACCTGCAGGCAGGGCATCTGCTCTGGCTTTGAGCTTTTCCCTACCAGCATATCCTCAAGCCTGGAATTCAGCTTTTAAAACAGGAAGGTTGATGTGAGGTGAACAAACCCAGGTCTGTGAGGCTCCCAGGGAGGTGGCAGGGCTTCGAGGCAGTGGCTGTCCCAGAGTCTCAGTGTCCCAACTGCTTGGGTTTTACAACAGCAAGCCGTGCTCCTGCCCAGCCACAGGAATTTCCATTGAGTCACACTGGCTCCTTCCCTCGAGCTATTCCTCTTGCACAACAGCCCAGTCAGGCATGGTGGCTGCTCATCTGGGCTCTCATGGAGCAAATCTGACCATTAGCTAACCATTGAAGCTGTGTGAACCATTTCAGCCTCTGGCACAAGCAGGCCAAAATGCAGGCTAATCATTTCCTGAAGGAAACCTTGGTGAGCTACTTGGTTCTCTCAAACGAGCATGGATCCTCCTGCCCTTCCCAGGGTGAGCTGTGCTCAGCATGAAGGAGCAGCTGAGGGGGGCTGATGATGTGAGAGTGGAACTAGGGCTCAGTGAGGCATGGGGAAGGCTGCCCTACCTTGGGGCAGGAGAATGGCATCTAGACTCTCCCAGTCCCACACAGGGACAGGTCTGTAGTTGCTGAAGTGCTGACCCAGTTCATTTCCTGTGATGTGTGGGTTGTGCTGCTGTCAGAGGGGTTCCCTGGCAGAAGGGATCTCCCTGCCTGGTGATGTCCTTTCAAGGTGCAGAGAAGTCTTAGGAGTAGCAGGCTTTGTGCACAAGCTTCAAACCCCACGGATGCCTCTTAATGCCTAGGCAGAGTCTCTTGGTGGGAGATGCTTTCTCAAGCTAGGTGTAATCAGAGCCCCCTCTGAGAATTTCCTTTCCTCTGGGGTGATGAGCACTGCCCACACTCCCTGGAAGCATGGATAGTGTTTGCTCTCTGTCAGGAGCTACGCTGCCCCATGTGCTTGCTCAAGCCGAGGTGTCCTTCCCACAAAACACCCACAGCAGAAGGTGTGCTGCTGAAAGCTGCTCCAGATGAGCTGCTCTGGGGCTCTGTGTAACCTCGGGCAGCCATGTCTTTGGGTGTGGTTTTGCTGGGAAAAAGGATTGTTTTCCAGAGGTTTGGCCTAATTGACTCGGCCCCCGTCAGAGAAGGCTGGGAGTCCTGCTGAGTTGCTGTGTGAGAGTGGGGAACCCCATGTGCTTTCCCCTTGTGGTGTTGGCAGTATTCCACTGGGGTTCACCTTCACTTTGTCTTATTCAGGAGTTCAAGGAGGGTCGCCGGGCCAGTCACACAGCCCCACAGGTGCTCTTCAGCCACAGGGAGCCGCCCTTGGAGCTGAAAGACACAGACGCGGCCGTTGGTGACAACATTGGCTACATCACCTTTGGTAAGCAGGCAGCTGTGAGGCCTGAGGACGCCTGGGAAGAAGTGGTTCCTGCTGATGAATGTAAACCAAAAAGCAGTTTGCCTTCTCTCAGTGTTTCAGTGGGTCACTTAAGGCTGAAGGGGCTCTGGAGCTGCATTCTGTGTGCTCTGCCCCTTAAGGTGTGTCCCTTTCGGTATCAGGTCACCACAGCTCTGCTGTGGGCAAGGTGTGGAAGCAGACAGAGAGCCTTTCAGTGTCTGCCTGCAGACTAAGTTCAGCATTTGAGGGCAAGGGAAGCATTGCTGTAATACTCTGCAAGCTGGGGGTTTCTTGAGGGGCATTTCACGTGACTGTATTTGTAGCTTGTCCAGCTGCAGGCACCTGTGCAGAGCTCGATCAGCTGAGGCAATGGCAGGAGCAGGGTGGTGGGCTCTGCTTCTCCAGCTCTGCCTCTTTGCTCTGGCCCAAACACTTCCATCTCTGATGAACCACTTTCCCGTGCTTGCAGAGGTACTGGCCAGCAGCCACAGCTTCCTCCAGGGCAGCAGTGCTGAGGGCTGAGCTGAAGAGTCTAAGCCCTGCCTTGTTCAGAGGGAAGGGTCTCTTATAGAGCAGCAGGGAGCCACGGTTAGATGTGCCACTAAGGTGTCTCAGGCCAGCGTTCCTACAGCTCAGAGGCTTGAGGTTAGGGTAGCTTGCCCAGCTACAGGAGGGGCCATCTAATGGTAGCAGGCCTGGGACAGTGAGCAAGGCTTTGATCTTGTCAGACAAAATTTCCCCCTTATCTGACAGTCTCAAGTGAGATCATCACCCAGACTAAAAAGTCTCTCAGCCTTTGGATCTCGGACACTAAAGCGTAGTGCCAGCCTGTGGAAAGAACGAGCCACCAGGCCTCTGCAGTGGCCACATCTGGCTGTCATTGGACTGGGAAGATGCCAGGCAGGGATCCACAACTGTTTTCAAGATCCCAGGGCAGACTGGATCCTGAAATCAGCTGAGCAGCCTGACTGCCCCCCTTCCAGCTCTCTCCTGTTTGCTTCTCCCAAGAGTGAAGGACCATCATGCAGTTTCCTACAGTGTCACCACTGCTGGGCACTCGACCTCACCTGTGTCCTCCAGAGTGCACAGTTGTGTCTAGGCTGCTGCTGCAGATGTGGCAAAATGCTGCAGAGCCCAGCAGTTCAAATCACAGCTGCTGGGAGGCACTCACCACTTGTGTCACCTTCTTTCAGTGCTGTTCCCTCGTCACACCAACGCTGCTGCCAGAGACAACACCATAAACCTGATCCACACATTCCGGGACTACCTGCACTATCACATCAAGTGCTCGAAGGTACGGAGGGGACAGGGCTGGGAGACACAGAGTAGCTTTGGCCCATCTAGCTTGGGTGCTGCAGGAGAAGAGCATGGGGCAGCAGTGCCCCCTGACATTTCATTAGGGCCTGGCATTGCCCTTTCCAGGTGTGGCAAGAGCATCACCACCTTCTCCCTGCTCTCTGATGCAGGCAGTGACTTTTTGCTTCCCATCCTAGCAGTGAGGTTTGATCTTTTGTTTGTTTTTTTCCTTATGGATCTGGTTTCCTTTCTGGGAGGAGCCATCAGGGTCATTGTTCAGAGACCTGGCTCGGACAGGAGCTTAGGCAGCAGTTTCCACTGGTGCCTCCTGAGCCCCCTTCAGTGCCGCGCGGCTGCGCAGAGCCAGGCGTTTTCCCAGTACGGGGCAGGAAGATCCCAGGCTGCAGGCCTGTGTCCTGAAGGGAGACAGGATCCTGAGTGTCCCTGCTCTGTCCCACTGAACCGCAGGCCTACATCCACACGCGTATGCGGGCGAAAACCTCTGACTTCCTGAAGGTGCTGAACCGTGCCCGGCCCGACGCCGAGAAGAAGGAGATGAAAACAATCACGTGAGTAGCAGAGCAGAGCCAGCTCCTCTGCCAGCCACCAGCTGCTTCCTCCCAGCTCGGCATAGTCCAGCCTGAGGAGGACTGGCTTACTCTGGCTGTGATGTGCCCAGGGCCTGAAGTGCTGGCAAAGGTTCCATAGTGAAGTGCTTGTCTGGGTGCCTTGAAGCAAGAGAGGGGAGCAGGGTACGTTGGCCTCCCAGGACCACTGTGCTCCCTTCACTACACTCACCTTCTGTCCTGTGTGGCCTTTGTAGGACCCGGGTCTGTGGCGAGCCACATGCCACAGATCTTTTGCAAGACCTTCTTGCAGCCCTCGAGTATCTGAAAGAGCTGGGGAGGGACTTTGTTAGGCTCTCAGGGAGTGACAGGAGTGGGGGGAATGGAGCAAAGCTGGAGGTGGGGAGGAAGTTGTTGAGCAGGAGAGTGGTGAGAGGCTGGAATGGGTTGCCCAGGGAGGTGGCTGAGGCCCCATGGCTGGAGGTGTTTGAGGCCAGGCTGGCTGAGGCTGTGTGCAGCCTGCTCTAGGGTAGGGTGTCCCTGGGCATGGCAGGGGGGTTGGAAATGGCTGATCCTTGTGGTCCCTTTTCAACCCTGACTGATTCTAAGAGGCCTGTACATGGCTCTGCCATCTCTGCTGTTCTCCAACACACCTTGGTGTTTGTGGGGCTTTTCCCCTGCTGTCTTAAAGCTGCCTGGTCTGCCCTGGTGGCAACTCCAGCTCATGAACGACAGTGGTCACATCCTTCTCAGGAGTTTGTGGGTGCTGGGTCAGGTTCCTGCTGCTGCCTGGTGCATCTGCAGTTCCCTGGATCCCAGCTGCCCATGGCCAGCAGATGGCTTGGGCCAGGAGCCACTCCCAGGCCACCAGGCTGGCTGGTTTGCTCTGCCTTGTGAATAAAGCAACCCAGAGCCAAGTGGGTGGAAGAGAGCAGGCCTGTGAAAGTGTTTCCCTCAGGTCCTTTACCCTACACCGATTCTACAACCCCTTGGTGTCCTTCTCCTACATCTCCTTTGTATTCTGCTGGGGGGGGGGCACCAGGATTGTTTCCTCGGTAAAAGCCCCCCCCCCCCCCGCCCCCCAGCCCCAGGACGCAGTTGTGCAAGCTCTGAAGCGGCGCCTGCCTGCATGTGCCCCACCGAGAGCCGCGCCGGCGGCGGGAACCGGCCTGACCTCTTTCTGCATCCTTGCAGGGGGAAGACGTTCACAAGCCGCTAACGCCCGGCGCTGGGAGAACGCCGAGGAGGACAAAGGTCGGGGCACTGCTACCTGATAATCGTAGCCTTTCATGTCGCACCTCTGTGGGCTCATAAGGAATTCAAGCAATCGGGGGTCTGTTTGTACGACAGTAAATCTGCAGAAACGAGCTGTGCTTGCCAGGACTCCATCGTCCCAAGAAACAAAACCTTAACTCCACTTTGATTGACTTCATTTCTTTTTTTTTCCTTCTGTTTTTTTTTTTAATGTTTTTTGTTCTCTTTTCAAGCTGTTTTCGCTTTGCAATATGTTACCGGAAAGAAGTTGCAGTATTTCTTAGGAGAATAATGCAATATTAACTTGTTTTCTTCTGAGCATTTGAGTTCAAAACTCCTGTATCTTGAAGAAATACTGTTGGGGTTCATTAATAAAGGAGATCTTTCTATCTTAAGGGGCTGTGAGGCTTTGGCTTGACAATGCATGTGGCCTTGCTCTGGCAGTCGCAGGTGCAAAGGGGACACTTACTGTATCCTGGAGAAAATGAAATCTGGGGATCTGGGGCTTGGGGGCTGAAGTAGGGCTGGGGTGGGAAAGGCTGTGCCTAGGTCCAGGAGAGACTGCCCTGCTGTGGTAGGAAAACTCCTGGACTGCACAAAGCAGGTTTCTCCTACTCTCAACTTCCAATCTGCTCCTTTACCTGCTGCCCTGCTCCGCTCATTCCCCCGAAGACGGAGAGCCAAGATGGGGAATCTCTGCTTCTACCCAGACCAGCATAAAACTTATCTGTCATTGCTCCTCAAGCCAGGGTTGGAAGCTGGGGAGACCCTTGAGGAGGGGGGGAGCACAGCTTCTCAGGTCCTCTTCACCCCAAGAAGCAGAGTGGATGACATCCAGTTAGGTGAAATAATTTATGTAAGACATTTTCATACAAAACCCCAGGCTTGGCCTCGGATGGTGAAGGCAAAGCAGGGCAGGCTGGAAAATTACAAAGCAGGCACTAGAGATGGGTGGTGAAGGCCATCTCCCGTCTGCTCCTGTGCATGAGCCACCAGCACACCGTGCCTCAGCAGCTCCTAGCGATCAGGGCGCTGGACGCAGAACACTTTGGCTTGGTGGTCACCAGAGGTCGTCACCACAATGGAGGCATCCCTAGGTGGGGGGAGGCAGAGCTCAGAGATGGGCCTGATGGCTTTGGGCGCCCCTCACCAGTGCCTCTGTCCCAACTCTGCTGTGCCCCAGTCCCTCCTGAGCCCTTTAAGTCTCGGCATTGACCTGGGTCTGTGTCCCTGCCTTGGAACCAGGCTCAAGGGGCACCTAAAGGAAAGTCATCTTGTGCCTGAACTTCCTGAGGCTGAAGGCCCCTGCCACCTCTGGTCCCTCCCCCCAGCAGGAAAGGGATCCAAGCGTTGCCTGCTCACTTGTTGACAGCAAAGTCGAGGATTTCGGCCGCATGCCCTCGGTACTCGCTGATCATCTTCCCCGAGCGTGCGTCCCAGAGCCGCACGGCACCGTCCAGGCTGCAGGTGTACACCACGGCAGAGTTCTCCTCCCACAGCAGCTGCACAATGCCTGACTGGGGCAGGGGGAGGCCACGTGGTGAGCACAGAGGACCCCCGTGGAGTCTAAGCTCTCTCCATGTGCCCCTCCACCCCCGCAGTGTTGTCTGCCAGAGATACCTTGGCCCAGGGGCCTGGCTCTTTGTGACATCTTCTATGCAGGGACTGCAGCTGTCTTTGGGGAAGCCCAGGGGGCCAAGGGAGAAGCACAAATTGGGGAATGACTCCTGGACTCCAAGGGAGGTCTCAGGTGGACCTTAAGACCCCACCCCAGGCCTAGGGAGGAGTAGGGCAGTACCTTGTGTTGGCACGTATGCCTCAAGCTCTGTGTGGAGAGGTCATAGATAGCCAGTGTGCCATTCAGGTAGCCCACAGCAACCAGTGGCATCCTGCAGAGAGGGGAACAGGTGTTATGTGGGCCTAGGGGAAACAGGCATGGAAGCACATTAAAGATCACAAAGGCAAAGCACACTAGAAGATGTGGGAGAACCTGATGACCAGAGCTGTAAAACACTTTCGTTCAGGAAACCAACAGGGCAGTGAAAGCCTGCAAGAGGCCCGAGGCACACCAGGGAGAAGACAAAGATCCTCAGCAGCCTTGTCTGGAGGATATCCCAGACAAACAGTGGTACACTGGTATGCTGGGCCAGAATCCTAACAGGTTAAGGGGCAACTAAACAGCTGCTGTCCCTTATCCTCCCTTGTCACACACAAGTGACCTGGGGTACCCACAGCCAACTGGAAAGGACAGAGGTAAGAGGAGAATGAGCACAAGGGAAGGAAACAGGTGTCTCAGTAACAAATGTGCTCCTGTAAGGTCTGGCAATGAAGAGGGTCTCTCACTCCCCAGGCCACACATCTCCATACTCACACATTGCAGAATCCCAGCGACTCCACTGAGTTGGATTCAGCCTCCTCGCTCTGGCCGGCAGGAGCCTTGGATGCCATGCTCTCCATCTTGAACACACACACTACCTGGAAGGAGAGAGACTGGTCCCGGAGGGGAAGGGAACCTCCAGTCGCACTGACATCCTCTTCCTTACCTAGGCTGGAGTCTTCACCACCTGGACACCGAGACCCAACCCCAAAAACCTCATGGCAAGGGAGAAAACAGGGAGAAGGTCCTGTGAGCCCGGTGGAATCACCCTGCTGCGGGTCCCACTCGAGAGGAAGCCGGTTTGTTGGTCAAGGGCGCCGCCTGCTGGCCGCAGAGGGCCACCACAGGCTGCACTGCACTTAGGAGACAAGACACCTTTCCCAGGGCAAGAGCTTGGGAGGCTGATCGCCCAGGACTCGTGGTTCTGGCCCCTGCCAGCATGGACCCACCTTGCCCGTGGTGGAGCTGACCAGCTTGGTGTAACAGTCCACTGAGCCCGTCATGATCAAACTGCCATCCTGGTTGCTGGCCACACACGTCAAGGGGTCTTGGTGGCCATCCTGCCCTGGAGGGCAAACAGAACAGCATAAGCTCCATGTATCCTTCTCAAAAAGGACCCAGTGAGCCTCAAAACCCACCCCTCCTGCAGCTTCCACCTTGCCTGCTTCTGCCAGCACCCTGGTAGCAAGGAGCAGGCATCCACGTGGACAGGGAAATGCAGTGGCAAGCTCCCTCCATCAGCTGCTGGCCCTGGAGTGCTGCTTTGCCAGCCAGAGCCCACCAGAAAGGGCCATTCTCCAACCAGGGAGCACCCAGGTGATTAACTTCTTCCCTACCCTTCAGGACATGCAGTGAAGTTCCCTGCTTCAGGTCCCAGATGCGCATGGTCCCGTCCTCGTATCCCACCACGGCTCGCTTCCCTGGGTGAGACAGAGCCAGCAGATAGAGCCAGAACTCCCCTCACCCCTCCCATCTCCCACTCAGCACAGACTGGTAGAAGCAGGAAGGCAGATGGTGGCAGCGGGAACTGCTGGTGGCATTTTCTACCCTGAACAGTCCCTGTGCCTCACCATCAGGCAGGATCTTGCCACACGTGGCTGGGCATGCAGGGCCTTGGAACGTTTTGCAGTCTCCACTGGGGATCTTCCACATCCAGGAGTTGCCATCAGCTGTGCCCGCCAGAAGGACGTGGGCTTGAGGGTGCCACTCCATCCACTGGGCAGAGGACAGTCAGCATCACAGAGGACACATACCCCCTGCCACCCAGCTGAGTCCAGGCTGCCAGGCCACAAGCTCCACACATCACTAGGGGTCCCAACACTTACCTCCAAGTCCCCCACCTCAAAGGACCACACTTCTTCCTTGGCATCCACCCGCCACACTTTGATCAGCCCAGACATGTCACCCGTGGCCACAAAGACAGAGTCGTGGCTGAAGCCAGCACAGGTGACTGAATCCTTGTGCCCTAGAGACGTCAGGAGACAGAGACTGCTCAGGCCGAGCTGTGGAGGACAGCCAGGAGCCCAGCTGCAGCAGAACACTGGCTGAGGAACAGCACATCCACAGGGACAGGGGCAGGAGGGGACATGGCTGCTCGCTCAGCCAGCCCTGAGCAGCTCACCCGAGCACTCGAAGAGGAGCTCCCCGTCGCTCACACGCCACACGAAGGCCTTGTCGTCCTCCCCACCTGTCACCGCCAGCGTGTTGCTCTTGGGGTCGAGGCTCACGCAGAACACAGAAGCTTCACAGAGGAGTAAAAAGAGGCTTACATGGCTCGGACGCCGCTCACACCCCACCCGACACTCCAAGGGTCACAAATGCCCCTGCAGCGTGGGGCCCGGGTGGGCTGTCAGCGAGCTGAGTCCCCAGCACAGCCAGCGGGGAGCAGTCCTGCCCGCGGGGAGGAGCAGCACAGGCTGCCTGCCGAGCCAGGGCAAGCTCCCAGCGCAGGGCACGCCAAGGCTTCTCTACCAGAGCATAAGGCAGAAACAAGCACAGCCCGAAGCAGCCCTCGGGAAGGCCAGGAGCTAGTCCCACGGGAGACCCGCGCCTGTACTCACCACTCACCTGAGTGCAGGGCGAATGTGACGTCGCTGTCATCCTGCACCTCCATGCCGTCCTCCGCTCTCTCATCCCCCTCCGTCTCCCAGCCCTCAGCATCGGGCTCTTCCGCCCCCTCCTCATCGAAGTCCACGTCGTTCATCTCCTCGGCCAGGTCATCTGCAGGGGACGAAACTCAGGACGCGGCCCTTTCGGGGCAGGCAGCCGAGGGCACCGGGAGGGCCCCGGGGGACAGAGCAGCGCGGGGGGCGCGGCGGTGCCGCTGCCGTCAGGAGAGCCGGAGCAGAGGAGCCACAGAGAAGGTGGGGACGCCGCGGGGAGAAGTCGCAGGCTCGATGAGGGGACACAGGCAGGGAGCTGCGGCCGAGCCCGGCGCTGGGGCGGGGCCGGCGTGGGACCGGTGCCCTAACGGGAGGCTGGAGCCCCGCAGGCCCTGCTTGGTACGCCACGCGGGGCGCCCCGACTCACCCGGCCCGGGCGGACCCAGCTCCACCACCTCGATGATCTCCTCGTCGCCGTGAAAGCTCAACGCCTCCGGATCCTCGGCGGGCTCCATGCTGGCCTGCCCGCACACAGCACCCCGCCGCCGCTTCCGCTGCTTACCCCGCCCCGGCCAATCGCCGCACGCCGCCCTCCCGTCCCACCCAACCCCGGCCCGCTGCTTACCCCGCCCCGGCCAATCGCCGCACGCCGCCCTCCCGTCCCACCCAACCCCGGCCCGCTGCTTACCCCGCCCCGGCCAATCGCCGCACGCCGCCCTCCCGTCCCACCCAACCCCGGCCCGCTGCTTACCCCGCCCCGGCCAATCGCCGCACGCCGCCCTCCCGTCCCACCCAACCCCGGCCCGCTGCTTACCCCGCCCCGGCCAATCGCCGCACGCCGCCCTCCCGTCCCACCCAACCCCGGCCCGCTGCTTACCCCACCCCGGCCAATCGCCGCACGCCGCCCTGCGGTCCCACCCAACCCGGGCCCGCTGCTCAGCCCGGGCCCCGCCCCTTCCGCCGCAGGGCGGGCCGGCCCAGCCCCGCGCGGTGCCCCCCGGGAGTTGCGGTTCCCCTGGCCCTGCCCCGTCCGCGTCGCCCCCGGCAGCGCCGCTCGGCGGACTGCAGCTCCCAGCATGCCGCGGGGCGGCGGCACCCCGGCAGGGCCAGCATGGCAGCGGCGCGCGGCGGACTGCGCGGTAACGGCAGGCGGGCGCGGGGGCGGCCCGGGGCGGGGTGGGGGGTCCGGGAGCATCCCGCTGCCGTCCTGGCGGCACGGCAATGGCGGGCCCCGCACACGCACGCTCTCCCCGGGCCCGCGGGGCTCGACCGCTCTTAGCGGAGCGGAGGTCTCAGAGCCACGCCCCGGGCTCACGGCCGCGCCTCTTTACCGCAGCTCGCTCCCGGAGCCCACCCTCCGGCGCGCCCCGCCGCGCCCCTGGGCTCTGGCCGCGGCTCCGAGCGCCTCCTGCCGCAGGGGCAAAGCGCTCAGACGGCTTGGTCTGCAAGTCCGCTTGCTGCCTTCTGGCCTCCCCTCCTTGATGCCTCTCTCTCTCCGCAGGGCTGCTGGCGGCAGCAGGCCCGGGGGCTGGTCCTTGCAGGCCCTGGGGCTGGACGGCTGACCCGGGCTCACGGTTCTTCAGGCAGAGCTGCCACCGGCTGGCAGTGCCACGGTCTGGCCCGGAGCCGGGCAACAGGGGACTTCCCGAGGGGGTGGAGTACATCCCTACACGCAAGGCCAAGAACCCCATGAAGCCGGTGGGGGTGGCCTGGTGAGTGGCTGCAGCAGTGGGAGAGGCTCAGCACCGGAGGGCTTTGCTGCAAGGGGAGGTCCTGGGGGGCGGCCGCACCGAGAGGGGCGAGGCGTCTGTGCTGCTCTGGGGTGGCACGGGGCCCTTGCTCCCCACTGCCCCTCCATGTCCCGCCTGCCGACTCTT
Source organism: Pogoniulus pusillus (assembly GCF_015220805.1). Classification (NCBI taxonomy): domain Eukaryota; kingdom Metazoa; phylum Chordata; class Aves; order Piciformes; family Lybiidae; genus Pogoniulus; species Pogoniulus pusillus. The sequence goes on along the minus strand of NC_087265.1, from coordinate 49,015,357 downwards.
GCAGGGCCATCGGATTGCCTTCTGGCATTATCCTTTTCCTCCTGGTCAAGCGAGAAGTGGACAAAAACCGTCAGGAGCAGCTCAAAATCCGACGAAAGATGATGGAGGCCAACCGGGGCGAGTACGAGTCAGAGCGATACAAGAGTGTGGCCAGGGGGGCATAACAGCTGCCCCCACCCCCAGCCTGGCGCTGTGGCACCTTAAAAGGGCTGCTGAGGCAAGACCAGCCCCAAGGGATGCACAGCACTGGCGCCTGCTCTCTCTGTCCAGTCCATGAGGTGGCCGTGGGGCTGGGGAGGGACAAATAAACCTCATTCCTGCTGAGTGGAAGAATTTGATGCCACTGCAGTTGTTCCCTCAATAGTCAGCCCCAAGTTCTGCCTGCCCCCACAGCGGTGGGGGTCCAGCTGCTCTGCAGCCAGGGTTCTGCCCACAAGGGGTACAGAGTGGTACAGGCAAGGGAGGGAGGCCAGGCCTGGAGTTGTTCTGTCTTGGTTTTCCCACTCTAAAGCAGGGTTTGCACAGCCCTAGACCACAGACCCACTCCCCCTCAGGCTGCTGAGTGTTTCTGGGGGGAGTCACCACACTAACAGGACTAGAACTGTCTGGAAAATTAAAGTGTTTTATTTAGCAAGTGCAATTTTAACCACATCTTACAGAGGCTGCAGGGCCTCTGGAACGTAAGCTCTGCCACTAGTCCTGCCACAGGGCTCCCAGCTGCCCCTGCCCACGCTGGGCACTGCCACAGCTCCGGGAGGCAGACAAAGCCAGAGACATGTTTAAGGCACAAAGTGAATGATACCAAGTGGGCTCTGCCAGAGAAACTCCAGCATGATCCCAGTGGCCACTATAAGTTCCTGGTACCCAGGCAGGACTGTGTTGCTCCACCTCCAGTGCAGCACTGCTGTCATGGGCTAGGCAAGTGGTGGCCAGGCCAGGCACTGCCTAAACTCTGGCAGCCAGTTCCCCCACTGCTCTTGGAGGCTTTGGCAGGGGCGAGGTGATCAAGGGAAGCCCTTTTCTTAGCAGCCTCAGAAATGCTGAAGTGTTAGGAGTCACTTAAGGGGCCATATCCTGTACAGAGGCCGGAGGTGGGAGTGAGGGACAGTGGGAAGGGCACCGGAGGGGTCCCAGTGCTAATCCCTGCCCACGATCTGCAGGATGAAGGTGAAGATGTAGATGATATCGGTGTAGATGGTGAGGGCACCGTAGACATACTCCTCGGGGCTCAGTGTGTTCTTCCTGTTTCCCAGCACGAGCTGGGTGTCGTAGGCAAGGAACTGGAGGGACAGAGTGTGTCGGGCAGGGACAAAGGCAGGGATTCCCTGCGCTCCAGCCCCTGCCTGACACCGCAGTTCTCAACTCACCAGGGTGAAGGCGATCGCGCCGATGGCTGCATACAGCATGTGGAGCCAGGGGACCTGCGCACGGAGGGGGACACGTGCAGGGTGAGCCGGGTGCTGGCAAGCAGCAGGCAAAGCGTGGCAGATCTTGCCCGCACGCAGCTGCTGAGGAGATGCCGCTGACGCCATCGCCAACACACCCTCTCCCTGCAGGCAAGCTGCTTCTGCTGCGGCTGCCACCACACCCTGCTCCCCAGCGAAAAGGGGCCATCCAATCCCTCCTCTCCGTGCCAGCCCAGGGAACACCCAACCAGGGACATCTGTGGCACTTCACAGGCCCTTCCTCCCCACTACTCACATATTTGAAGGACAGGACAATGGCGGTGACAATCCCAGTCACCATGACGACGATGCCTAGCACACAGAAGAGCCCTGGACACGATGTAAAATCAACCTGCCAGGGGGAGGACACACATAGATCACAGGAGAGCCCAGGGTGTCCCCACCACATAGCTCCCCATGCCTGACCCCTCCCAGGGCAGAGCACATCCCCCTCCTTGCCTTGGTCTGGAAGCAGAAGATGGTGACAATAATAGCCACGATGGCAGTGATGAGCATGGCAATCAGGACAGCGTTGGTCCGGTACATGCTGCGGACGGAGGAGACAGCAGAGTCACTCCACACTCCCCACACTTCAGTGTTCCCCAGCCACGGGGCTGCTGGTGAACCCACATGGTCCCAGTTTCACACGGGAACTCCAGCACCCAGAAGCCCAAAGTGTTGCCCAGCTCCTGGCAGCCTCATTAGAAGCAGCCAGAGAGTAGGAGACAGCAGGGCCCCCAACTCCTGCCACAGCACAGTCCCCAGGGTGTACCTGGCAATTGTCCCTGTCATCAGCCCCATGGCCAGTGTCTGCAGGAAAAAAAACAGTGTGCTCAGTGACGGGAGCGGCACCAGAGCAGAAGCTTCTGGCTGCCACCTGCCAGCCCTCACATTCCCCCCAGTCCTCCCAGCTGAGGTGCCTTGTGGGTCCCACCACATTCCCCTGCCTGCCCCAGCTCACTCACAAAGATGCTCAGCAAGATGATGTTCCAGGGAAAGCGTCTCCTGGGGACAAAACAGGAGAGAAGTGAGCTGGTGACAGCAGCCATGTCATGTTCCCCTGGTGCCCACTCCCTAAGGGCAGCCCCAGGCAGGGCCCCCACTCCTGATGCCCTGGAGAACCCCTCCTCAATATCCACAACCCTCCACCCAAGTCACCAGCAACTCACCGGGGACCCTGGCAGCAGGCCAGCATCAGGTAGGTCACCAGGAATACAGCACTGCAAGAGAGAGACAGTGGCTGTCAGCCTCACAAAATCCCCACCAGGACCACCCCCAGGGCTGTGACTGTGGGGTGACAGCTGCCAAAGGGCACCCCGAGTCGGGCACGAGCTGGCAGATCCTCTACTCACTATGAGGCATAGTAGATGGCCACGTTCCTCTGGACGAAGGAGCGGACAGGGGAGCTGTGGGATGGGAAGGACAAGTGTGAGGGTGCAAGGACAGCAACTACTGTTCCCTTGGGACACTCCTTCCCAGGGGACATGGGGTCAGGCTCTCCCCATTTCTAAGGAAAGGCTAAGGAAAGACTCTCCACTCACACAAAGGTGAACACAGCAATGATCCCCACTGTCACCAGAAGTTGCAGTGAGATGATGGCATAGACCTGCAAGAGACCAAGGCATCAGCAGCTGCCACCCCCTACCCCAATAGGTGTCCCCCAACCCTGGAGAGGTTCTCCTGACCCCCTAGGACTCACCTTGCGGATGAAGGCGTGACGGACTTTCCTGTCATCCCAGTCGGCCGACTGGAAGGGGGAGCCACCCCCAATGCCATCATCACCTGCAGTGGAGGACACCTCTCAGCACCAGGAAGGACTGAGTAGCTGCCCACAGAACTCCTCTTTTCAACTGTCTTCCCACCACCCCCCAGAAAAATAAACCCAGACCCAAGGTGTCCCCACTTACCAAACCGAACTGGCATGGTGGGCATGGCTATTCCTGGCTGGGGGTACCCCCCCGCTGCTGGGTAGCCCCCTGGATGTGCATACCCCCCTGCTGCTGGGTAGCCCCCTGGTTGGGCATACCCTCCTGATGCAGGGTATCCCCCAGGCTGTGGGTACCCTCCAGCATATTGGGGGGGCTGGGGGTACCCCCCTGAGGGTGGGGGGTAAAGGGGGTTCCTGTCATCATAGAGTGGAGGTGCATTGGGCTGTGCCATGCCAGCTGCCTCTGTCTCCCACAGGCACCTGGAGAGAAGACGAGAGGTCAGAGGGTGTCAGCACAGATTCCCCTTCCTGGGCAGGACATGTCCCCAGTAAGCAGAGCTGCAGACACAGGGGCACGGGAGAGTGGAGCTGCAAAGCCTCCCCCTCCCACTTTAATAGCAGCTTGTAATGAATCGGCATGATCAGGCTTCCATGCCAGCAGGTCAGCGAGAGCCAAGGGACATCTCCACTGTCCCTTGGCTAGGGCCACCCACATTCCTGCGCCCTGAGTTGCCAGCACCTGCGGCAGAGGTCAACCACAGGCATATGCTGACTCAGGCCATGGCAGGGACATGACTTCTGTGGCAGGGGTGTAACCACCTCGGCCTCTGGAGCCCACCCTGCCACCGCTGGGGGGGGGGAGGCAGGCAGCGCCTCTTGCTACGCCTTAGCTGAGCTCCAGCTCCCGGCGGCACAGCTCTGGGGACAAAGTCCATGGCTCTGCCAGCTGCCTGCGATGGAAACACAGGGTCTGACCTTGATCAGACACATGCAGACCATACTGCTCCCACCCTGTTTGGGGAATGCCCCCCACCCAGCAGCCCAGGGGCTTCACAGCTCCTGAGTTCTCTCAGGGAGTTACATGAACAACACTGCCTGTGTCAGATCACGGGAAACTGGACGAGTCCCTGAGGAGTGGAGCCAGGACCATCCAGCGCCCAAGCTCCCCCCTCCAGCCAACACTGGGTCCCCTTGCAGAGCCCCCGGCAGCTGCAAGACGCCAGCCCAGGCTCAAGGCCAGCTGCTGGGCTTGGCCCCAAGAGGAGGAGGAGAAAGAGGAGAAGGAAGACATAATCTCCAAGGCCATAAAAACAATAGCGCTGCCAGGAGCCACTGCCAGCCCTTTACCCACCTGCCGCTCACTCAGCGCTGGCACTAGGGGACACCCAACCCAAGCCCCAGGCAGCTGCCAGGACCCTCCACGCTCCCACCCGCCTGTGGCAATGACACGACCCTGTTAGGGACCAGGATCCGACTCCAATTGGGTTGAGGCTGGGAGGAGACCAGGCGCTTCCTTCTGCATGACGCCAGCGCTTCCCGCAGCCAGGCTGGGCAAGCAGCAGCGCCGACGGCGGGGGGCACACCCCGGCCAGCGATGCCAGGCCAGAGAGAGCAGCTCAGTGTCTCTCTGTCCCTCCCACTGCCCATTCATCTGTCTCACCCTTCACCACCATGACGACAGCGGTGTTAAAAATAACCAGCGTGGCGGTGCCCATCCCACCAGGAAGTTTCTCTTCTGCTGCTCTATGGCTTCCCAGAGAGTGCCCAATACTCCCTGGCACTGCCTCATCTGCCGGACCAAGGAAGGGCTCAAAAGAGGAACCTAGCCCCAGCAAAACCTCTGTGCCTAGCACCCAGTTAAGGTGGACTAGAGTCCCAGGGAGGGAACCCAGGTGCCTGGAGAAAGAAGGGTGTATCTGGCTGGCACATGATCACTGCAGGGGGTGTCTCACCCTGTGCTCACGGCTGGCACCCAGCAGTAGGGGGTCTGCCAGCTGCTCCAGCCTCTCCTGTCCCCACCCCAACGGACTGGCCTCTAGGGCAGGGAAGGAACCAGCCTGACGGGTCCCTGCGGCCACCACACCCACAGAGGCAAGTAGAACCCCATACCCTCTCCAGGTCACGGCACGGCAGGGCTCCGAAGCCAAGGTGCCACGGAGCCACCCAGGGTCACCTCAGTGGCACTAGCACAGCACATCATGCCCAGAAACAGGGTGCTGCTCTGCACTGGCACCATGACTCAGCACAGATGAAGCACACGTGTTGGGGACCTGGGGCACAGGCAGACATCATCCCACAACATGGCACCGTGGGTAGCACCAGCCAGCATCCACACAGGCTACCCTGTCATCCCTCCAGGGCTCAGGCTCCTGTAATCAGCTCCACAGGGACCTTAGGGTGCCAACGGCCATCTTGGGAGGGGGCTAGGGTTTGAGGTGGGTGAAAGGCCTCCTCATTTCCCCACAGCTCCTCACGGTGAGGCTGCCTAGGAAAGCATCAGACTGCCTGAAAGAGCCTGGAGGCTCCCACCAGTATGGCATGGCTTGGTACAGCACGGCACAGCTGCGCACTGCATGGCACAGCCTGGCACAGCCACAGTACAGCCTGCTGTGGTACAGCACGAGTTCACATGACACAGTCCGAACCAGCAGAAAGCAACTTGGCCTGGCTCGGCCCAGCCCAGCTGACACCGCGGGGTCAGCAGCAGGGCCCAAACAGGCTGGGCTCCCCCGCTGCCCTGCGCCACTCACGAGTGGCAACACGAGTCTGGAAGACGGCGGCATCGCCACCGTCTCTCTGATCGTCCCCACCTCGAAGATCCTCCCAAGGAGCAGGGGCTGTGCCAGAGGTGCCCTTCTGCACATAAAGCTCTCTCCTAAGTGCTCGCACAGTGCCCAGAGTCGGTCCCCACGCACCCCTCGCGGTACCACCCCACAGCCTGCCGGGCACAGACCCCTTGCCCTGCTCGCCTCCCAAGACGACCACCAGGGTCCATGAGGACACTCTCCGCACCTTCGCCCTCAGACCATCCTACGCCACCCCCCGATTCCCTCATCCCACACGTGATCCCATGGGGTCTGTAAACCGGTCCCGGCACCACAACAAAGTTCCTCCCGTGGGGTGCTGTCCCCGAGCGTCCGCGCCCACAGGATTCCGCTTCACCCTCGCTCCCGACTCGAAGTGCTCAGGGCCCAGCCTCCCACCCTCCCACGCCGGGAACGCTCCGTCCAGTGCCGGGACACTGCTCCCACTGGCTGTGGCACCGGGGGACGAGAGTGAGAGGAACCGCACGGGAAGGGGCCGGGGGACCGCCGGGAGGGGTCTCCGTGCCTCACCCTTGTGAGCAGCCCCCGCGAGAATCGCAAGCTGCAGTTAAGTGCGGAGCGGGGTCGGGGCCGTCCTACCTGCTGCGCGTCGCTCTCCCGGCGGCAGTCGCGCAGAGCCGGGACGGGACGGGACGGGACGGGCGGGGCGGGGAAAGGCACCGCCTGCCTCCGCGCCCTCCTGCGGCGGCTTCGTGCCGCTGCGCCACTGGGGGTGCAGATAAGGAGGGAGACGGCCAGGGGGTGTGGGAGCCTCTCCTGTGGATCCACGGGACAGGATCCCCTGACCCTACCCCAGACCCCCCCACGGGAACTTCTCTGTTCTGACGTCACTTCGGGCCCCCGTTCTCCAGGCAGCTGGGGGGGAGCACCTTGTGCAACTACAGAGCCAGGGGGGAGAAACTCCCTCCCTTCTGCTGTGACGCACTCCCTGTGTGTGCTTCCCACACCCTTCCTCGATCCCTCGGCGAGCGTCACGGCGGCGGCCCCGGGCGGGCCGAGCCCGAGTGACGTGGGAGAAGGGGCCGGGCCGAGGGGGGCCGGGCCCGGGGCGGCATGGCCGCGGCGCGCTGGGGGCGGCGCGCAGGGGATGGCGGCTCCGCGCTGCGGGTGGCGGTGGCCGGCGTCCGCGGGCTGGGGGCCGCCTGCCTGCGCCGCTGCCTGCCCTTCTGCCGCTTCGCTCGCCAAGCCGCCGCTGCGCTCATGGCTCTCGCCGGTCCGCTGCTGTTCCGCGTCGGGTGAGTGTCGGTCGCGTCGGTACCCCAGCCGGGAGGGAGCCGCCGCCGCCCGCCTTTGTTCTGTCTCCAGGAGGAAAGGCCTGTCCTTTCCTTGGGTGCACTCCACCGGGGGCCAGGCACTGGGACCTGCCCGGTGTGCCCCGGCCCCGCTGGCACGGTGGAAGCCAGGCTGGAGCTGAGGGCAGATAGTTCTCTACCTGCGCTCGGTCCCCCGGCCGTGGGGCGGAGGGCATGCGGTGTCAGTCCAGGTACTGGAGGCTGCTCGCAGGCCCGGGAGTCGGCCATCGGCGGTCCCAGCGCGGTGACAGTCACCCTCGTATATGACTCCCTTCACAGGGTTCTTTCCCTCGGGATTAATCATTAACAGACGCCGCTGCCCGCTGCTAACCTGGCCGTGGCCCCGCTTCCCAGCGCCGGCAGGAGCCCCCGATCCCCGACTCCGCACTTGCACTTCTCCACAGATGCAGGGGACCCCCAGCTCCTGTCGGGATCCACTCTGATGCACCTGCCGGTGCCAGTGCAGAGGATGTCACCATCCAGGAGAATACCTTTGACCCTAGGATGGCCTTTGCAGCCCAGAGCTTTGCATGCCCTTCATGACATCGATCCCCAGCCCCAGTCCCGAGGTGTTTTTCCGAGTCCCCCAGCCTGCATCCGTTGGCCTCCTGTGTGGCACATGCCGCAGGGGCTTCTCTTTTCACTTTTCCACTGGCCCTTCTGCTTCCACTTCCCTCTTCCCAAGCCACTCTGGGTATGTCCTCTGAGAGGGGTCAGCCGTGGCCATGGCCCCCTTAGGGCACGGGATAGGGACAGTCAGAGAGGACTGGCAGGCAGAGCTCTGGGGTTCCAGCCCTTTCTTGTGAGCAGAGCCCTCCTGGACAGACAGATGGAGGGATGGATGGTCCCACAGCATTGTCCATCCTTGTCCTTGCTGCCCAAAGTAGCTAATGAGGATCTGCTTGGGGAAGAGGTTCTACCCTCGCTGCAGATTTGGGGGAGGGGGGACACATGCCAGCTGCAGCACTCATGTGTGGCATGTGACCGTGCCTTGGCAGCAGCCCCATTCTCAAGTAGGCTCCTTGGAGGGGATGTGGGTTCATGCTAGGGGTGTTTGCCCTCTCCAGGTACAGCCTGTATGCCCACACACGGCTGGGCTACCTCTTCTACCGGCGGCAGGTGAAGAAGGCCCGGGAGCGGTACCCGCAGGGCCATTCTGCATCCCAGCCCCACCACTTCCCCGGTGAGTTCTGGGCAGCCCCTCCACCTGTGGCCCTGTCGCCTCTCCCAACACCAGTACTTTGGGGTGGGGAAGGGTTGCCATTGCCAAATTGCCCAAAGCGTGTTTAACTGAGAGATGATCAAAGATGGAGGGAGTTTGGCATGGCCTCTCTGCTGCCCCTTTTCCTGGTGAGGGGGTTGCACTCTAATGTCTGTCTGTCCGCTCCCTGCCAGGGGTGAAAATCGTGCCCATTCCTGTGCTATCCAGCAACTACAGCTACCTGATCATTGACACTGCCTCTGGACGGGCTGCCGTCATCGACCCCTCTGACCCACTGGCTGTGCAGGTGAGAGCCTCGCAGCCTCCACCTAGGGTTGCTGGGTGAGTGGGTGGCATGTTTCAGGCTTTTGGGGGGCAAATTGCTCCTGATCTGCAACCCTTAGTGCTCAGGGTAAAGTTGGAGGGTGATGAGTTTCACGCAGTGTGTGGGGAGCTGGGGCAGGGGAAAGTTAGTGGCAGACTCATGCAGGGTCTGCATATCCCCAAATCTCTGTCAAGCCCTTTCCATTCCCAGGCTGCTATTGAAGAAGAGGAGGTGATACTGGAGGCTATATTCTGCACCCACAAACACTGGTAAGTGGCAAGACTGGCCCCTGGGTGGGTCAGTGGCTCTTGTGAATGGTGCCCCAGCTGAGGCAGCCCCCAGCCCTGCTCCATTTGGAGGAGGGATATAGAGAGGGACACTTACGGGATGCGCTTACTTCCCTGTTCACAGGGACCACAGTGGGGGGAATGCTGTGCTCTGCCAGCAGCACAACTCCTGCAAGGTGTATGGCAGCACCCTTGATGCCATCCCAGAGCTCACCAGGTAAGCCTTGTGCTCTACATCCCCCCAGCACCCCTGTAATTTTGGAGTGGGGGCTTTATTCCCAACCACCATTCTCTGCTCCACTCACCCACTGATCTGTTCCCCAAGTACCACACTGCCCCATTTATGGGCAGAGACCTGGCATGTTCATGATACTAGTGCTGGTACCAGGGAAGGGTTTCATGGGGACGTGGGTGTCTTGAGGTGCTGGGTGGGTGGGCACCCTGACAGTGCACCTCTGTGCCCGGTACAGCCCGCTCGTGGACGGGGAGAAGGTGAGCGTGGGCTGCCTGACCTTTGAGGCTCTCGCCACTCCTGGCCACACTGTGGGCCATATGGTGTATGTGCTGGACGGGGTGCCCTTTGGTGGCCCCCACTGCCTCTTCTCTGGGGACCTCCTCTTCCTTGCTGGCTGTGGTGAGTGCACCCCACCCCAGACCTGGGTGGCTTGGGGCTAAGTCCCACCCTGGGAAGGGCTTGAGGGGATCCCACAGTCCTCTGCTGTGACAGGCAGTTGTGTGGGTGTTCAGGCAGGCTGTTTGAAGGCTCCCCTGAGACTATGCTCGCTTCCCTGGACGTGGCTGTGGGCTTGGGCGACGATACGTTACTGTGGCCAGGTGAGTGCCTCTACCAGCAGAGCAGAACCTCCAGTATCTCTGCTAGTCCCTGCTGCTAACCTGAGGGACAAGTCAGGGCTGATGCTAAGGGGTCTGGGGATCCACAGGCCATGAATATGCACTGGAGTGCCTGACCTTTGCCAGCCTCCTGGAGCTGGACAACCCTGCACTGGAGCAGAAGCTGCAGTGGGTGACACAGCAGCGCCAGGAGAAGAGGAGTACGGTAAGGCTGAGGGGTGGTCCCCTGACTGCAGCGACCCCCCCCAACCCAGCCCTTAACAGGGTTCCCCATCCCTCAGTGAGGCTGCTGCACCCTGACACTCTCTTGCATGGTAGAGTAAGGGGTCTTGGGGGAAGAGGGAGTCCTGGCTCCCCAGCAGGGATTCTGCCTCTGGCAGGGGACTGAGCTTCTGTCTCTGCAGTGCCCCTCCACGCTGGGAGAGGAGCAGACCTACAACCCCTTTCTGCGGACTCACCGTCCAGAACTGCAGGCAGCGCTGGGACTGCACCAGGGTCCAGGGGAGCAGCACAATGCCTTCCGTGCCCGTGTCCTCAAGGAGGTGCGGAGGCGCAAGGATCTCTACAAAGCCACCTAGGACCCCACTCTCCAACCCTGTCCTCGCCGCGGGGATGGATGCTGCTCAGGTGTGGGAGGGCCAAGGCTGCGGTCTGTTTACCTGTGAATCTGCCTCCTGGGTTGTGGGGTTGAAGAGGGGAGAGTAGACACACTGTTTGCCTTTGTTACCCCAGACTTGGGGAGTCACCAGCTTGAAACGTCAAAGCACCTCGATCCTCTTTTGGGGGGTCCATATGCCCCACCCCACTGCTGGGTCTGTAAAGATGGCACCAAGGTCTTGTCCTAACACCCCCACTCATTCTTCTAGGAGCCCCAAATTTCCACCCCACAAGCACTCAGGGAGTCCCCCTTTCTCCTGGCAGCCCCCACTACTGTGCATTACCTTTGCTGGGGGCAGGGCTGGGATGGAGCCAGCAAGGAAGGGGGCAGTAAAGGAAGGGGCTCCTCTCCGGCAGCCGATGCTCGGTGCCACACTGCCAAGCGCCCGCCCCGCTGCGTTCCTGAGCACGCACACACCCACATGCACACACCCACACGCACACACCCACATGCACACACACACGCACACACACATGCACACGCACACACCCACATGCACACACACACGCACACACACATGCACACGCACACACCCACATGCACACACCCACACGCACACACCCACATGCACACACCCACACGCACACGCACACACCCACATGCACACGCACACGCACACACCCACATGCACACACCCACATGCACACACCCACATGCACACGCACACACCCACATGCACACACACACACACACACACGCACACGCACACACCCACATGCACACACCCACACGCACACGCACACACCCACATGCACACACACACGCACACGCACACACCCACATGCACACACGCACGCACACGCACACACCCACATGCACACACCCACGCACACGCACACACCCACATGCACACACCCACATGCACACGCACACACCCACATGCACACGCACACACCCACATGCACACCCACACACACACACACGCACACGCACACACCCACATGCACACACCCACATGCACACGCACACACACACATGCACACACACGCACACACACATGCACACGCACACACCCACATGCACACACGCACACACACGCACATGCACACGCACACACATGCACGCACATGCACACACCCACATGCACACGCACACACCCACATGCACACACGCACACACACGCACATGCACACGCACACACATGCACGCACATGCACACACCCACACATGCGCACACGCACACACCCACATGCACACACGCACACATGCACACATGCACATGCACACATGCACATGCACACATGCACACGCACATGCACACTCACACACATGCACACACGCACACACACACACGCACATGCACACACACGCACACGCACACACGCTGGGATGGGACCATGGGGCTTGCTGGTGGGGTGGGCGTGGGGTGCAGCTGTACTGTGAACTGGAGCCCCTCTCAAATAAAAGGCTGGATGGAACTTGTACCCGGTGGCCTCTCTCCGTCCACGGCCAGTGTGTCGGCCCCCCGCCCCGTCACTCGAAACCCCGCAGCGGGATCGCTGCTCCTTTATGAGGCGGGGCCAGGCCGTTGCTGTGGAGACCTCCGCGGCGTGCGGGGACACCGGAGCCCCACCCGGGCAGGTCCAGGGACCGGGAGGTGCACCGGGGGCTGGGGCGGACGTTGGAGGGTGCTGCTGAGGGGCGAGGGGTGGTGTTGGGAGGATCTGTGTGGGAGGATGGCGAGAGCCACAGGGGCTGGAGGGTTACAGAGGGCGGGGGCTATCACCGCCTCGCCGCAACCGATTACCCTTGTGGGTGCCGGGGGATGGTATCGCAGTTTGGGGCAGACGTGCTGCCCTCTCACCCGCGGGTCTGGCAGCAGGAACCTCCAGGAGAGGCATGGAGCCCCCCGCCGAGGGCCGGCAAGAGAACTCAGCTCTCACGGAGAAAGTCTCCGAGTTCCTGCGCCTGATCGGTAGGTACCACTCCGCTAGTCTCGCCCAAGTCCCCGCACCGTGCCCCGGGGGTCCACAGCGCAGGGATGTGGGGCACCGGGACCGGTAGAAGGCGGATGGGGCTTGGAAGATGAGCCTGGTAAATGGTAAGGGGCTCAGCTTATTCTGCAAAGGGAGTGGGGGGGAAACTGAGGCAGGGATGACCATCCTCCAGCCAGGGGTGCCTGTGCCTCTGGACAGGACCGGAGGAGTTAGAGCGCTGCTTGTTCGCCGAGACGCTGGAGGTGGTGGCGGCGGGGAGCCCGCCAGGGGAGCAGAGAGGGGCCCAGTGGTGGGTTGCAGCCCAGTGGGCACCCTATGAGCAGCCGGGCGAGCCTGTGAGCAGCTGCCTCCTGGTGCAGGCCCACGGCAGGCAAGACGGCGTGCCCGGCTCCAAGACCCTCAAAGGTTAGCCGCGGGTGGCTGGAGGTGCTCTCTCCACCTCCCCAGGGCTGGAGCATCTCCCTCCCACCGGCCCCTCCGGGCTACGGAGGGACTGCTGCAGTGCCAGCAGGGTAGGCTGAGTTGTGGCTCTGTTCTGTCAGCCTATGTGACCCCGCAGCTGGAGACCTTGGAGCAGGAGGAGCAGGAGCGCCTGGAGGTGATTAATGTGGTGGTGGTGACGTGTCCCCTTCCTATGTCCTGATCTCCTGCCTGGGGAGCACCCTGCAGCAATGTTCTCTTGGAGGCTGTGCCCCACGTGAGGTCTCTGTGGGCAGCCTTGTGTCCTTTCCTTGGTTTGGACACCAGCTCTGTCTCACCAGCCTCTGTGCCCCCTCTGGAGCAGGGAGCTTCCTAGAGTACATCCGACATCGTGCCTTGTTGAAAGGGCACGGGAATGTACCACCTCAGATAAAGGTGTGTCCTAGCTCTGCCCTCCCCACCCTGTGCCCCTTACCCCTTCCTGCAGCTAGAAGAACAGCCTGTAGAGAGGAGGACTCACATAATAAGCCACCATCATGGGATGACTGTCACAAAGATCCTCCAGAAGGGAGAGGTGAGACTGAGGGGGAAATATCTCTTCCTTCTGCCCCCCTGATGGGGCAGGAGAGGAGGTATGGCTGGTCTGTCCCATGGAGGGGTCCTTGGGAACAGTGGTGCCATAGTTATCCCATGAGCTGGATGGATCTCTCTGCAGGCAGAGCCACAGTGCTGGAGTTTCTCCTACAGCCAGGCCAAGCTGCAGGGGCTGCTGTTGGAGGGTGCCAGTCTGCTGCTGCTGCGGGTGCTGGCATGCCGGCAGATAGTGCCCCCCAGCCTCATCTTCCCAGCCATCGACACTGAAGGTCACCTCTGTACCTCCAGCTATGTGAGCTGCCAGCCAAGGGCACACATGGGATCAGGAATCTGGGTCAAGTTGGGAGTGCCAGGGTGGGATGCAGGAGGTGGAACTGAATAGTGTAGTTGACTGCATGAGGGCGCATGGGGATGGCACCCGGGGACAGGAATGAGTCCAGGACGGGTGACCTTTGGCCATGTTTCCCCAGCGTGCCCTAGGCATCCAGTGGCAGACAGTGGGCTCAGTGGAGATGGAAGTGTTTGTGATTGAGCGAACCCTGCACAGTGGCACAGGCATCTCCACTGTCTCGCACAGCAGCTTCCTCCCCAGTGGGTATGAGTGGATCCATCCAGGGGCACCCCCAAGCCTGTGCCAGCTTGGCAAGGAGTCAGGATGGGGGAGTCACCAGCTCTTCCTCTCACAGGCATCTGGCACGGCTAGTGCAGGTCGGCTGCCCAGTTGTAATGCTGCTGCAGGATGCATCAGTCCTCACTGAGACAGGTAGTCAGAGAAGGAAGCTTGTGCCCCCCAGCATGAGCAGTCCCTGCCTGCTCTCTGGCAGCCAAATGCCTTTCTGCTGCCAGGTGGGATCAAGCCCCGGCCCCACTTTGCCAAGCAGCCCCTGCAGTGGGAAGAGGACATCCAGCTCTACTCCTGGTTCCTGGACAGGAAGGTGAGATGATGGGATATGGGGACACGGGACTGTGCCACTCCCCAGCAGGGTCTCCCCTGGGGGGCACAGGGAATGACGTAGACTGGCCAGCATCCTCCACACCTCCTTAAGGGTGGGAAAGGACTCAGGGGGCATCCTGCCCCTTCCCCAGCATACTACCTAGTGGGAGTTATGTTGAGTGCCCTTGCCTGCTTTGCCCACCCCACCACAGGAGGAGCTGAGAGCGTCCTACACCAGCTATGTCCAGCAGCACCCGGAGCTCAAGGCACAGATGGCTGACTTCCTCCTGACCCTGCTCCTCCAGCGGCCCCACGACTCTGTCTCCTTTGCCACCCAATTCTTCACCTCCTTGGCTTGCCAGCAGCCCCCTGGGAGCCCCTTTGCCTCTGCTGAGGCTGCCAGACCCCTCCCCAGTCCCCCACCTCACCATTCTCCAGCTAACAGAGAATAAAGCTGCCAGCACTGCCTGTCCAGGCTTGTTTGCTTCGGAGAAACTGAGGTACAGGGAGGGCAGGGGATGCTGAATTCAGTACTAACACTCCCATACACCAGTCTAGGGGGGATCCTGTCCCACTCCCAGCTGTTCTGCCCCTTGCTTGGGGTGGAGGTGCTTGGCACATACCCTGGAGCAGAGCCAGGCTTGAGCCCGGGGCTGTGCTCACCACCATAACTCCCTGGGGACAGACCGCAATGCCCACCTCTTTCTGGGGCACAGCACAGCTGCCCTGGAGAGGCAGCTGATACTAGCCAGACACCCATGAGTGCATCTGAGGTGCTCCCCCTCACACCTCCACAGCCACAAGGGTCCTGGGGATGGCATGCCCTACTTTTGTGGACACAAGCCTGACCCTTAGGGTGAAGGTCCTCCCACCCGGGGTGCAGTGAGCACTCTGTGCTGCAGGAGCTTCCTGGCTAAGCACTTCCAGCCGCAGCTGAGGCTGCTTTTTGCTTGCTCATGCACTTGTGCAACACATGCCTGCTTCCTTCCCACTCCTCTGGCCTTTGCCCTCTTCCCAAGCAGCCATCCCTTTCTCCTCACACTGCAGGACACTGTCCTCTTCAACTGTCCAAGAAGGAGAGCCTTTGGCATGGGATGGAGGGTGGCATGCAGGCACGTTCCCACACTGCTGAGCACACTGGTGTGGGTGCCCTGTGTTTGCATGCAAACGTGCATGGCAAAGGGGTGGGTGGTGCTGGGTGCCCTGCTTCTGGCACAGGGTGGGGAAATTGAAGCCACACACATCCATAGCAACCACCCCACTCAAGCAGGGCCCCTTTCCCAGCCCAGGTCAGCAAGTGGGGAAGAACTTCTTTCTCCTCCTCCTCCTCGAGAGGAGGGGGGTGGGGAGGAGCAGCTTGGGGGGATCCTTTAAAAACCAAGTGACAGGCATTGCATCCAGTGTGCTCCTCAGCACCATGTCCGGATTGGGCCCCTCCACAGCACCACTGGAGCCAGGTGAGCCACATAACACTTGGGTGTTTCCTCCCTAGGCTCCCTTCCCTCTGCTCCAGATCCCCTGGGCTCTGCTTTCCTTCACTCCACTGGCCACCATCCCCTCTGGCCTGTTCTGGCTGCCCTGCAAGTCCTACCCGCTGTTTCCCCCAGCCCACCAATGATTCACCCACGCTCCCAGGGTGTGGGTGAGCTAGGGGTGGACTGGAAGCAGTACCAGCTTCTTGTCCCTGCTTGGTGCCCACCCAGCAACAGAACCCAGGTCAGAGTCCTCTCCTGTCCCTCCTGGCCAGACATGTACTTGGTTCCTGGACTGGTGAAGACTGGGCTGAGAGTGGAGGTTGTCAGGGACATTTGAGCTGGAGGTGGCATCCAACCTTTTGGGTAGCCACTAAGAGCCACCACACAGCCACCTTCATGGCCCCCCTGGAAAGGGCCTTGTCTGTCACGGGTATCACTGAAAACCAGCAAGTAGCACTGAGGGGGAGCTGGTACCAAGGCTATCAGTTCAGTAGTGCCCTTGATCCCCAGTGGGCTGCTATCTCTCCTCTTCCTCACCCACCCCAGGCCTCACCGGATCTCTGAACCAGAGCCAAGCTCAGACTTATGGCACTGGCAGCAGCCCCACGCCTCCGCTGCGCCCCAGCACTTTGGGTCAGACCTGCTTGGACGAACTCATCAGCATCCCCAAGGGCAATGGGGTAGGTGCTGCAAGGCTGGCACCTCTGTCTGAGGGTAGGCAGAGCTGGGGCAGGGGTACCACAAGAGCTTGTGGTAGAAGAGCAAAGGGCAACGACAGTGTGTGGCACATGTCCTGGGAACCACAACGTCCCTAGACCTGTCTCAGGCAAGTCACAGCCCTGGGCTTGGAGGTTTCCAGATGGGGAAACTGAGGCATGCGATGAGCTGCTACCCCGCCCTCAGGGATCACGCTGCTGCTCACACAGCTCCTGGGGCCCCCATTCTGGGCCACCCGTGACCAGTCCAGTGGAGCTTCCCGAGGCTGCCTGCTCCCCCATCAGCCTCCATCCCCATCCCATCCCAGGGGATAGAAGAGGGGAAAGAATTGGCGCTCTCCCGCCAGGAAGGGTGCTGAAAACGGGTTTCGGCAGTAGGGTGCTACGGAGGATCTGTTCCTGACAGCCTCAGGACCCCTCTGCAAATCGCTGTCCAACCCGTCCCTGGGCGGGATGGGAGGGGGGGTGTGGAATCTTGCTGCTCTTGGCGCTGCTGCTAACGGAGAAGGGCTGGGGAGCAGCAGTTCGCTCCTGAAAGCAAGAGGGAGAAACGTCCCCGGGGCACGAAACACACCCGTGCAGGGCTGGGGCCGCGAGTGCAGCGGGGAGATAAGATGCTGGGCTGGAATGGGAGCAGCTCTCTCTGACCTGCTGCCGCGCCCCAGCCCGGTTTCAGCTTTAGGAAACTGTGGGCTTTCACCGGCCCCGGGTTCCTCATGAGCATCGCCTACCTGGACCCGGGCAACGTGGAGTCGGACCTGCAGTGCGGGGCGGTGGCAGGATTCAAGGTGAGCCCTGGGCCCCCCCGGCCTCCAAGTCAGGAAGCTGGGGGGGTTTCGTAACCAATCCCGCACCAACGGCCACCCGGCCCTACGGCAAGCTGGCTTCCTCAGCCCGAAGGGCAGGAAGGGCATGGGGTGAGGGCGCTTCTGGCACTGAAAGAAGGCACCTAGGAGTGCAAGAGGGACTACCCCGACCCTGGGCTGGGGGCCACCTTTGGGCTTCTCTTCCCCATGTCCCCGGGGGCTGATTCATGAACTTGCTGGGAGCCCCAGGCAGTGTGATCCTGCCTGGTGCCCAGCTTCTGCTGCCTCCTTCCCTCCTCTCCCCGCCCCAGCTGCTGTGGGTGCTGCTGTGGGCTACCGTCCTGGGGCTGCTGTGCCAGCGCCTGGCCATCCGCCTGGGCGTGGTGACTGGGAAGGACTTGGCCGAGATTTGCTACCTCTACTACCCCAAGGTGAGAAGCCACTGGGAGCACCCCCAGAGGTCACAGCCTGCGAGGGCCCCACATTATTTTCTAAGTCATGAGCCTGGGAGGGACTCAGGGGACTAGAGAGGAGCAGAAGAGATACTGTGAGAGCTCTGAGTCTTTCTTACAGAGACTCCCCAGAGCCTCCCCAGCCCTGGTGCCCCCTATTTAGTGCTTGTACAGGGGGCTGGGCTGAGGTAGGAAGAAGCAGCTACTGTGTTGTCCTTGTCTGACCTGGGTGCATGTGAGGGTGCCCGCAGCAGGGTGAGCCTGGGCGTCAGGGCAGTGTCGCACAGCCAAGATGCAGGACAAGCCCAGGCACATCAGTACAAGGAGCTGGGGACGCCTGGGGAGAAGGTCACAAGGCAAAGCAGGAGTCACACCTAGACAGAAGGATCCTGGTGGGGGGAACAAGCAATGAGGTGTTGGCTAAATGCCAGGTGCCCAAAAGGAGGGCTGAGTACTCCCCTGCACCCCAGCACATCTCTGGAAGCATTGTAACAGGACAGCTAGGCCCCATCCTCAGCTCCATCTGAGGCAGGGATGAGGAGCAGGAACAGGCTGGCATTTAGGCTCCTTCTTGCACCCTGAGTCATGGGAGAGGCCGGGGGGCAGAGTCACCTGAGGTCCCCATGCTGCTCTGGGTGGCCTACCACAGGCTGCAGACAGGGACAGGAGCAGGGATTCCATGCTGGAGGCTGTGTCCCATTGCTGGCTTAGGCACCTCACAGTGTTCTGCCCTCTCTAGGTACCTCGTGTCTTGCTCTGGCTTATGATGGAGATCGCCATCATCACCTCTGACATGCAGGAGGTGATTGGGACAGCCATCGCCTTCAGCCTGCTCTCAGCTGGCCAGTGAGCTGCCCCACGGCAACCCCCAGGGCTCCCCCACAGCCCCGCTCCGACGAGGGGCGTGCATCTAATGCCATGTCCTTGCCATCCCGCAGCATCCCCCTCTGGGGTGGGGTCCTCATCACCATCATAGACACCCTCTTCTTCCTCTTCCTTGATAAGTATGGTAAGTGCCAGGGTGGGGGGACGGTGGGGATGCTCACCTGGGCAGTCCTGCCCAGTCCTGCTGGGCAGCTCCAGCATCCCCTGCTCTCTCCCACCCCATCTTCTGACCCCTCTAGGGCTGCGCAAACTGGAGGCTTTTTTTGGCTTACTCATTACCATCATGGCCCTGACCTTTGGCTACGAGGTGAAGGCAGGAGCTGGGGACACTCCTTTCCCTGCAGGGGGCTGGCAAGGGTGCCCAGTGGGGCATCCCCACTGGCACAAAGCCACAGCACAGGAGAGCAGCTCATAGTGCCCTTTCCTACTGGTCCCCAGTATGTGATGGTGAGGCCAGCGCAGGTGGAGGTGCTGAAGGGCATTTTCTTACCCTACTGCCCAGGCTGTGGGCGAAAGGAGCTGCTCCAGGCTGTGGGCATTGTTGGTGCCATCATTATGCCCCATAACATCTTCCTCCACTCCTCCTTGGTCAAGGTGAGACCAAGGCACTGCCAAGGGCACTGCCACCCCATTGTGTCTTAGGGGATACATGGCAGAGCCCTGGGTGTGGAAAAGGGTTGCCCACCTGACCCTGTGGCACCCACATCACCTGCTGTGCCCAGACACGAGTGATTGATCGGTCCAAGAAAGAGGTGGTGCAAGAGGCCAATATGTATTTCCTGACTGAGTCCTGCCTGGCCCTCTTCATCTCCTTCCTCATCAACCTCTTTGTCATGGCTGTCTTTGGTGAGGCTTTCTACCACCAGCGAAACCAGGATGTGGTAAGTATCACCTTATGCCTGCAAGGAGGTGGTGGCTGTGCCTGGCTGTAGAGACAGGCACGGAGAGCATCACTTGGAGAGTGGATGTCCTGTCCTCACTCTCCGAGGAGCGGCATGGAGGGGGTTCCCTCATCTCTGGGGTTACTGGGTGGCCATCACCCTTGCCTGCTAAATGCCTTCCAGCACAGCCAGTGTGTCAACAGCAGTGTCAGCCACTATGCTGGCATCTTCCCCAACAACAACGAGACGGTCTCTGTGGATATCTACCAGGGGGTGAGTGGCCCCGGGCTGTGCTCAGGAGGCATCCATACCGTTTGGGAGGACACAGCACTCCCCTCTCTTGGGATGGAAGTTGCCATGACCACCCTAGAGAGAAAGCTGGGAGCTGCGGGAGTGCTCTGGGGGATGCTTTCAGGTCCCCATGGCAGTGTCCCTCCACAGGGCGTCATCCTGGGTTGCTACTTCGGGGCAGCAGCACTGTACATCTGGGCCATCGGGATCTTGGCAGCAGGACAGAGCTCCACAATGACCGGGACCTATGCAGGGCAGTTTGTCATGGAGGTGAGGGACAAGGATTCCAGCATGATCGCCTTGCCCCCAGGAGGAACCTGGGGGGGGGGGGGGGGGGGGAGGTGGGCTTTTGGTAAGGTTTCTGTGCACAACACCCCATCACCCCCGGGTATTCGGCAGAGTTAATGGCCCCACATTCCTGCAAGGAGCTGGGCATGGGACATTGCCCACCTGGTGAGGGGCAGCTTGCTAGTCCAAGAGGTGGCATGTGGACAGAGCCCACTCACTGGCGTTGCATGGCCAGCCCCGACCCCTGTGACACCCGCTCCCAGAGGTACCCCGCGGGTAGCCCGCGCAGTGTTTGCCCAATGAGGTCGTTTGTTTAATGACCTGGAGCTGACATCTAGCGGGACTCAGCCGCCCTGCAAGCGCCCGCGCAAGGCACGCAGGAGCGGACAGTGCCTCCAGTGCTCCCCTAAACCAATGGTCTGGAGGGAGCCGTCCGAGCACGGTGCCCCACACATGGCAAGAGCCAAAGGTGCATGCTATCCCGCGTCCCCAGGGCTTCCTGCAACTCCACTGGTCCCGGTTCGCCCGGGTTCTCTTCACCCGTTCCTTTGCCATCCTGCCCACCGTTCTTGTGGCTGCCTTCAAGGATGTCAGTCACCTCACGGGGATGAACGACCTGCTCAATGTCCTGCAGAGCATCCTGGTAAATGGAGCGGGGACATCGCCTGCCTCCCAACACTCTAACCTGGGGGCCATGCCCTCCTCACCTCCATCTCCTTTCAGCTGCCCTTTGCTGTCCTTCCTGTCCTCACCTTCACCAGCCTGCGCCCACTCATGCAGGACTTCACCAACGGCCTGTGAGTGCCAGGGTGGGGGGAGGCACAGAGAGGGACACAGTGGGGGCTCTAGTTGCAGGCACCCTCTCTTTGTCCCACCCTGCCCCCCTCAGCTACTCTGTGGGGGCAGCTGTGGGGGGCATGTTCATTCCCACCTGCTCAGGGAAGCCAGAGTTGGGCAGAATGTAACACTACCCTTTCCATCCTCATCCCAATGCCACATTCAGTCCCTCTGGGCATCCCTGGGTGTTCAGCACCCTCCCTGGCACTGCCAGCCCTGCATTTGGAAAGCAGACAGAGTCTATGCCCCGTGATGGCGTGGGGGTGCTGTATGGCCATATGTTGTACCACCTTACTGCTGTCTCACACGCCTACAAACCCAGAGCCCCCCACAGCTTTGTGCCTGTTGGGACACGAGGTGGGAGCTCTGCCATGGTGCTGATGCCTGTTCACCTGCCCACAGCCCTGGGAAAGTGCTGATGACCCTCATCACAGGACTGGTTTGTGCCATCAACATCTACTTCGTGGTGGACTTTCTGCCCACACTGCAGGGACTGCAGTACTACATCCCCCTGGGCTTGCTGACGGCTGCCTATGTGGTCTTCGTTGCCTATTTGGTAGGGCTGACAATACAGGAAGGGGTAACCGGGTGGGGGCCGTGCCCCGCGAGAATGCCCATCGATGTGCCCTCTGTGTCACCCCCCTAGATCTGGACATGCAGCATCGCGCACGGAGCCTGGTTCCTGGCCCGGGGCCATCACAGGCAGTTCAGCTTCGGCGTCTCCCTCGACACGTCGGCTCTGGCAGGGTCCCGGTGACAGACCCAGTCCCCGCTTACTGTCGCGTGTCCTCCCTGCCCCCCCTCAGCCAGCACGGGTCCCCTACGCCGGGCACCGCTTTGATGCCGCACCGAGCCCGGGGATGATACCCTGGCCAGAGAGGCATCCAGCACCGAAGGAGCGCAGATCACCCCTCCGGCTTTTTAAAGTCCCCCAAGCTGCAAACGGGGCGGGGAGGGGGATCTCAGCGCAGAAACTTCAGTGAATGAGCCGCCCCAGAGACCTCCCCTCCTCCTTAGTGTCGGGAATTGCCGGCACCCGGGACCGCTAATCACCTCCCGGGACCGCTAATTACGGTTCGGGACTGCTAATCACTTCCCGAGACCGCTAACCATCTCTCACCGCCGGCGCCCAGGCACGGCGGGGCCAAGCCCTGAGGACCCGAAGCTGCCAACCTCGCTGCCCGGGACTGTCCCCAGCCCCGAGACCGGCCGGAGCCCCTCAGGGTGCTCTTCATCTCGAGAGCAGAGATGCTAACGATAGGGCCACTAAATAGCGCGTTTGTAACCTGGCCTCAGCCTCGCTGCTGTTTGGCGCCCCCGGGACCATAAGGGAACCTCCCCGGCCCCCTTATCCCTCGGGCCGGACCCTTTGCCTGGGGCAGGGAGTGACTTGGCAGCGGGTGTCACATCCACCACTGCGTGGCCGTTGGGGCGCGGGACGGGGGGGCTCAGTCCCAGCGCGTTACATTCCCGCGGGGAGAGGCAGGGCGAGGTCGGGGCCCATCCCGTGCCCTGCCCGCCCCGGATGCCCCCTTTCCCGCCTGCAGGTCTCGCCGGATGCGGGATCAGTTGAGCCTTCCCCGCGGGCAGCCGTTGCCCCCAGCCCCCGGCTGCACGCCCCGGTGGAAGCGCGGAGGCGGGGGGGGGCAATCGCCCTTCGCCCCCCGCCTCGGGCCGCACTTGCGAGACGCTCCCTGGCTGTTTCAAGGCTCCCCCCTGGCTCTAGCGCTCCCTCTACCCCCCAACATCTCCTCTCCCAAACCAGCCCGGTCAGGAGGCGGAAAGGGGGAGCTCGGGGGGCCGCAGAGCACCCACTCCGTACGCCCCCTCCAGAAAGCAGAGCCCCCCCAGCTCCCCGGGGCCGCGCTTGTTTATGTGAAGAATTTCCCCTCTCTTAAAAGGGCGATGCCGGCCGGGCTGGGGCGGTGCCTTCCCCCCCCCCCGCCTCCGCGTTGGCCCGGCCTCGGGCTGCTGGAGGAGGAGCGAGAGCTGCGGGCCCCACCGAAGGGCGGGGTCGCATGTGTCCCCCCACCCACCGCGGGGCGCAGCCCGCGCCAGCTTGCCGAGGCTGCCGCAGGTCGCGGGGAGAGAGGTAGGGAGCACTCTAGTGCCTGCAAGAGGCAGCCCCAGCCCAGAGCGCCCCTGCCCAGGGGTTCAGGGCTGCAGAGCCCCCGGGGGCTGAGTGCGGCCGCAGGGAAGAGTGTGTCCGAGCAACCGGGAGCGGTGCTGCGGGTTGTTGAGGTCTGTCGGGTACAGGGTCCAGCTCCACGGAGCAAGAGGTCCTTGTGTCTCTGCCTTGGGGATCACTCTTCTCCAGCCAGGGCCCCCACACCGGGGCACTCCCAGCCCGGGGCCACCTGCCCGCGCCTGGCTCTTAGCAGGAGGTGGCCGGTCCCAGCCGTGGGGCTGCACTCCGTAGGGCTGTGCTTGATGTGTCACAGCCCCCAGGGACACGATTAGCTAGGGCAAAAGGCACAGCGCTCCGGACCTCAGCATGCGGTCAGTGGAGTGGCACAGAGGAATGTCTTGGTGCCTTTTTGCCTTACATCTGCCACATGCATCCGCACATCCAGCGGGCTCTGCCTGCTCCCGCCTGGGCTGGGAGTGCAGAAAGAAGCTCCACAAGCTCCGTGTCCTCAGTTTGTTCCATAGTCCCAGGACGGGGGCAACATGCCCTAATCTCCCCCAGCTACCCGAACTGCCCCACAGCAGACAGCAGAGCTGGAAATGCCGTTCCGACTGTTGCTGCAAGTGCCTGTCCTGGAGATTTCCCTAATTGCATTAATTAGAGGACGGGCAGGGCCTGGCTGAACTGAGGCTGCTGCCTCCGTGTGGCTTACCTGGGAGAGGATTCGGCCAGAGTGACAGGGGTCGTGGAGGGGGCAGTGTGTGCCCTCCACAGCCATCCTCATGGTGAGCAGCTTCCAACATCACCTGCCAGGATCCAAGCCAAGGCCAGCCTGGCCAGACTGCTGGGGACGAGGCAGGCATCCTGCCCGGGTTCTATCTGGGCTAAAGGAGCAGCCAGGTCAGCCCAAAACAGAGGGGAGAAAGCCCAGCATCTTGCTCTTTAACTTGCTGGCAGGGGGGCCACCTGCCTCCTAGTCCAGCGCTGCAGAGGGGCAGGGAAATGAGCGCGGCCGCTGGGTGCTGTCGGGTCTGGCGGAGGAATGAGCCTGCTTTTGTTCTAGCAACGTTTCACCGCCTGCCTGGTCCTGCAGTATCCTAATTCCCCAGGGGGCATATCTCCCAGTGCTGAACTCCGTCTCCTAGAGGGGTCACCTGTGGGCACGTGTCTTCTTCCTTGTGCTCCAAGATGTCAAGGGGGTGAGGTAGCCTCCCACCCCAGTTTCCCAGAGATCGTGCTCCTGTATGAGGAAGGCATAGCCCCGGGGGGCTAGAGTGGCAGAGCGGTACACAGGCTGTGCCACTGCAGGCATTGGTGCCTTGACAGTGTCCCTAGTCACACCCCCCTGGGGTCAAAAAGGATGATCTTAGCCCCGGTAGTTCCCAAACCACAGCCGAGAGAGGTGGAAAGACCCTAAACAAGCTCAGACGGAGATTTTCCGGCCTGTTTCGACCGCCGAGGCAGCGCTGACAAAGGACGCAGCATCTCCTGCCACCAAGATAGCAAGGGCAGGTGCTGCCGGGGCGCACCGTGGTGCCAGGTTGCTCAGGCTTGCAGGGTGGGTGAAGGGTCTGAGAATGGAGGATGGCTGCACGTGGGGAGTTTGGTGGGCGGCACGAGTTTCTCCTGCAGGGCTTGTTGGAATTCTCAGGCTCCCAGTAAAACTTTTTTGGAGGAAACCAGGCAACACTCCTGCTTCCCTGCCCAAAACAAGAGAAGAGCAATTGCAGGGGTGTATGCTTATGTACGTCTTCCTCCCCCAAGTAATTAGTGAATTGTAGGAGAAAGAGGAAAAGAAATAACCCCCCCATGCGGTTATTGGTGCCGTCCCCCATCACCTGCTGCCCTGTGAACTGCTGGCAAAACGGCACCTGTTCTCAAGGGGGACAGAAACCCTCCCAGCCCGGTACTACAGGGTCTAAGGGGTCTCTGCTCTAGGAGACACTCAGCCTGGGGGAGGCTTCATATGCCGGGGGTGTCTGCAAGGGGACCCTGGAGCTGCCAGCTGGTTGGTGGCAGACAGGAAGGTGACAGCAGTTTTCATCCCCTGCTCCATTAACCCTGAGTGGAAGGATGTGCTGTGGGAACCCAGTGCGGTGGCGAACACCAAGGCACGACGTGGAAGGCTCCTTTGCAGCCAGCCCTGCGCGGTGGCGCGGCGGCTGGGCACCCGCGCTCCTCCCCTGCGGGGCGGGCCCGGCAAGGGGAGGTGGGAGGGGTATGAGAAGGAGGAGGAAGAGTGGGCCCCCATCTGTCGGTGCCCTTTTAAGGGGTTCCTTGAAACCGCGCCCGGGTTCCATGTTTGCAGCCCAGCCCGGGCGGAGGAAACTCCATGTTGTAACAAAGTTTCCTCCGCGGCGCCGCTCCCGCGCCCGCCGCCCCGCGCCGCCGCCGGCCCCCGCCCCGCCTCCCGCCCCCCAACCGGGGGCAGCTCCGGGGGGGGCGCCCCCTCCCCCCCCTATTGCCCCCTCCCCCCCTCCCCGGGGCGCCCATGGAGCACCAGTCCATCATCGCCCAGGTTAGCAGGGAGGAGGGGAGCGCTCCGCTGCAGGAGAAAGGTAATGACCCCCACCCCGACCCGGTGCAGGAGGAGTGTGTGTTGGGGGGTGTCTCCCCGAGGTCTTCGGTATTCGCGGGGGCCGAGGGCCTCTGTGTGGCCGCTCCTGGAAGGTGCGATGAGCTGCGGGCGGTCTCAGTCAGTCCCCCCTGACCTGTGCGACCCCGCTGCCCAAGAGCTGGGGCACGCAGAGGGGGGAGTGGGGTTGTCCGCGCTCGCCTGGGCGCTTCGTCCTCCTGAACTCCGCTGGGGACTTGGAGTGCTTGGGGAATTGCTCGGGCCCCGGCGCTCGGGCTCTCTGCGTGGTTTCCTCCGGAGTCGGGCGAGGGTAGTGCACGTAGCGCCAGGGGTAACACCGAGTTGGGGAGGGCAGCGGGGCGGGGGCCGGGTGCCAGGCTGCAGCCCGGGATCCTGCCCGCCCAGCGCAGGGGCTTTGGCGGAGAGCGCTGCCCGCCGCTCCCGGGAGCGGGCAGGGCCGGGGTGCAAAGCGTGGGAACGGGCCGCGTCCGCAGTAAGATTTTGCGGGCTCCCTGCCGTCGGGCGCCCCACGGGGCTGCTGGGGCTGCTGAGGGGCACAATCCGGGCAGCTGCGACTCCCGTCCCGGTCCAGGGGCAGGATCCGGCTCCTGAGCCCGGCGGGAAGAGTCTGGAGCTACCGCGTTACCCTCGGCGCCCGGGACGGGCGGGAGCTGCCTCTCTGCCTCAGTTTCTCCTGGCTCGGCCAATGAGCGCTGCGGGAGCGGCGCCCAGGGGCGGGCACTTGGCCCTGGTTGGCCTCTCGCCTCGAGTGGGACAATGAGAGGGAGGCTGGCTGGAGGCGGGGACAAGAAGCGCCCCGAGCCCCGCGCCCTCCGCGACACCCGCCCACAGCTGGCCCCCGCCCTGCGTGGGTCCGTGCCCCTCGCGGAGGCTCCGCGGGGTCGAGCCGGGGGTCCACTGACGGTGCCTCTCCCGAGGAGGGAGCCTCACACTGTTATTGTAAAGTCTCCAGCAGGGCGGAGGAGCCCACGGGGATCACGCGAGGGGACTGTGCGTCTCCAAACCTCCTCTGTGTCTGTGGTGCTGCCTCTACGCCGACAGTTGGTGGGGCAGGAAGGGCGTCCGGATGGGTGCGGTGGTCTGATAGGAGCCTAAATGGCTCGGGGGACTCCCTTGGCACTTCCTTTGTCCAGTGTCCACACCCTAAGCCCCAGCTCGCTTCACCAAGCCGGGGCTGCAGGTGCCCCCGTTCCTTCACTCTTCCTGCCGTCTTTTCCCCTTCAGGTACTCAGGCTCCAGCCAAGAAGCCTCGGAGCCGCAGCATTCTCCAGTCGCTGTTCTGCTGCCTGTGCCGCGATGAAGGGGAGCCCTGTGCCACCACCACCAGCGCCCCGCTGCTGGTGGAGGAGAACGGGGCCCTGCCTAAGGTACTCCCTACCTCAGGAACATCCCCTCCACTCCCAGCCTGGCACTGGGCAGGGCAGGCAGCACTGCCCATCTCCAGCTTTTCCCGTGTGCCAGGATGGAGGAGCTAAGTGGGCTCCCCTCCTGTGCTGTGCCCTTTCTTGGAGTGGGCAGGAAGAGAGGGGTGCCCTTCACCATCCCACTGAGCCCCTGGGTTTTTCTCTGTGTGCCTCCACCATAGGCTGCTGTCAAACACCTCCTGCCTGAGATCAAGCCACAGGATGCCAGCAAGCTGTGTGTGGTCATTGACCTGGATGAGACGTTGGTGCACAGCTCCTTCAAGGTGGGGAACACCCCAGCCTCTCCAGCTTTTCCCCCACCTCCTCCCTGCGAGTGATGCTTGGCACTCAGGCCTGCTCAGCAGGCCTGCTGAGTGGGATGGGGTGTCCTCGTGAGTGGGCATGGGGCTGGCAAGGTGTGTGTGGTGGGCGAAGGGGCATTTGGGCATGAGGTGTCCACTTGGTCCTGACCCTGCTGTGCCCTCCCCAGCCAGTGAACAACGCTGACTTCATCATTCCTGTGGAAATAGATGGCATCATGCATCAGGTAATGGGGTGTGGGGGCTGCACCTGGCGATTGGGGTTGGGGCACAGTCTCCTTTGTGCCCTCCTCAGGGACTGGGAGCAGATCCAGCACTCTGCACTGAGGGGCAGTCATGGGGGCAGGGATGGCACCTTGGGAGGCAGAGGTGGGTGGCTCGTCTTTCCAGCAGGATGGGGAATTAAGAGGGGTCCTGGCATGGTGCCTGACTGCAGCGGCTGGCCCTGGGTTCAAGTAATCCAGGATAGGCTGTGGTCTGGGCAGTCAGCCTGTTCTTGGTTACTTGGCTCCAGAGCTGGCCAGATGCTTCGCCCTGGAGGTGCCAGCAGGGTGGTGACAGCCCCAAGCCCAAGCAAAGGAGCCCATAGGGTGCAGGCAGCTCCGTGTTCCCCTTACCCAGCAGGGAGCCGTTGGCTGCTCTCAGGGACGTGGGTGTCCCTCCGGGTGGGCGCGAGGCTGTGGAATGAGGGCTGAGCTGCTGGTGCCCGCGGTGCACAGCCCTCTGCCCGCTGCCCACAGGTGTACGTGCTCAAGCGGCCGCATGTGGATGAGTTCCTGCAGCGCATGGGCGAGCTGTTCGAGTGTGTGCTCTTCACCGCCAGCCTGGCCAAGGTGGGTGCTCCCTCTGCCCACCGCCGCGGGCCTCCCGGGTCACCCTTTGCATGACAGCTCCCCTTGCCTGCACCTGTGGGCATTGCTGGCCTCTTGTCCCTTGCCTACCTTCAGGCAGTGTCAATGTCAGGCAGCACTGCCTGCTGCTCCAAGGCACTCGCCAGGACAATTGAGGCATGTGGTGAGCCGTGAAGAGCTGGGTGCCATCATCGCCGTGGGGCGGGCACGGCCTGCCCGAGTGACCCCCCTTTCCGTGCCCACAGTACGCAGACCCCGTGGCTGATCTGCTGGATAAGTGGGGGGCTTTCCGGACGCGGCTCTTCCGGGAATCCTGCGTCTTCCACCGGGGCAACTACGTGAAGGACCTGAGCCGCCTGGGCCGCGACCTGCGCCGCATCATCATTGTGGACAACTCGCCTGCATCCTACATCTTCCACCCCGATAATGCTGTACGTACCCCGGGGAGAGGGTGGCTTGGGCAACGGGGGATAGGGAGGGGAGGTGGTAGGTACCCCCCCTCAGCTGCTGCCAACCGCTCTGCCCACAGGTGCCGGTGGCCTCCTGGTTCGATAACATGGCAGACACAGAGCTGCTGGACCTGCTGCCCTTCTTCGAGAGGCTCAGCAAGGTGGAGGATGTGTACGCAGTGCTCAAGAAGCAACGGACTAACAGCTAGTGGGCCCCACCACCGCCACTAGGTGCTGCCTGCGGTGGGGCGGGGCACTGCTGTGGCAGCCAGGTGCCTTATTTTAGGAGCAGAAGGGGTCCCAATGTGCCCTCCCCCACCATCGTCCTTCTCAGCCCCGGTGGGCATAAATGCCTGCTGGTGGTGGGAGATGTAGGTGCCCTCACTGGGGAGCTGAGCATCCCCCTTTGTGGAGGAGGGGGTCTGTGGGTGACCCACTGCCTTGCTGTGCTGGGGAACTTGTTGAGGGGGAGGGGGTGTCTCATCCTCCCCTACTGTCTTATCCCCATTCCCCCTCCTCAAAACGGTTCTCAGGTCCTTTTCCCCTCCATGTGCCCCTAAGTGGGGAAGGGGAATCAGCAGCTGCTGCGTTCCACTGCCTTTGGGGGAGACCTGGGCTCCCCATCCAGCTCTGCCTGCCAGGGGCCTGCTGGCCCTCGGTCCCTATCTGCAAGGGAGCACAAGAAGGGTTAACCCCTCACAGCCCGACAAATGCAGGGGTCCTACTGGCCTTGGTGCATGGAGCCATCACCGCACCCTTAATTCTGACCTTGGTGCAGCTGTGGGGGGAGATCTGTCCCTACCCCCTCCTCGTGCCTTCTGCTGCCCCCCTGCCTAGGGGTTGTGTTGTAGTGGGCAGCCTGGTCTCAGACCCAAGTGTCTGGCCACAGATGCCACCCAGGTGCCTTGGGACACCACATCTCCAAACCCCACCTTCCTTTCGAAGGGTGTGCCTGTGGGGGCTCTTAACTCACCCTTCCCAACCTCAGTTTCTTGCCGGGGGGGTGTTCTGGTGGCCTCCCTCCCTCCCTTACGCTGTCAGTCGCAGCCACTCCAATCACCAAAGGCCCCAGTCCCTTATGGGGGGAGGGAGGGGAGAGGGGAGGGGGCTACACACTCCTTCCCCATCCTTCTGCACCTCCGCCAAAGGCTGCAGATCGTAAGGGGGGAGACCCCCGTGCCAGCCTCAGTGTGCTCCCACCCAAGCCTTACTCCAGCCAGGACGCAGGGCTGGGGGGCACTGTGGGTTCCCTCTCCCTGCAGCCTGGGGTTACACTGACCCCTGTGGGGTTGGGCTTGTGCCAGGGTGTTTCCCAGCCTTGAGGGGCTGGGGGCTCTCAGGGAGGGTTTGGGGGGAGGGAGGGCTGAGCTCAGACAGGCCTTTTTTAGCATCGTGATCTGGGCAACGCCTCGGATCTTTTTAGGGGGAAAAGCAACAGTTGCCCAGAAAGTCACAGACGCCTTTTATTGCCGTGCCGGGGAGCAGTATTTGGAGGTGGGGGACGGGGGAGGGGTGAGGGGTTTTAGCTCTTCGGTGCTGTCTGGCCACCTCCTACCGGCACTGCCTTTTTGCCAACACTGGGTGCTGGAGGGCAGGCCTGGGGCAACCCTTGCCTGCCCTCGCTGCAGCCTCCATGCCCTGCCTCATGGCAGGGGGATGGGATGGGGGGATACTGTGGCACCCCTGGCCTCCTGCCTGCCTGGGGCCTCATTCTGCCCCTCCAGGAGGGTTAACTCAGCACTTTATATTAGACAAGTCAAAATGGCACCAGCGAAGCCTGCTGCCTGGCAAGCATCCGTGGGTGCTGCAGTACCTGAGGGACACAGCCCCCACGCTGGGCAGCACTCTTCAGCGGTCTCGGGGGGGGGCAGAGGCGGTATTGGGTGGGGCGGGAAGGGCTGAGGGACCAGATCCAAGTGCCTTCATGTGATTAAAGCTGTCAAACCATCTTGGAAAGGGAAGTCTGTCTCTGTGTGTAGGCACGTGCCACCTGCATGTCAGTAGTGGGTGTGCACAGTGTTGGGGCAGAGAGCCCCCAGGATACCCTAAAATCCCCTTGGAGAGGGAGACACTGCAAGTCAGTGCTGAGGGAGCACCCTGGGGCTGAAGTCTTGGGGAAGGCACCCCCTGCTCATTGCCAGGGCAGTGCCATCATAGAATCAGTCAGGGTTGGAAGGCACCACAAGGATCAGCCAGTTCCAACCCCCCTGCCATGCCCAGGGACACCCTACCCTAGAGCAGGCCGCACACAGCCTCAGCCAGCCTGGCCTCAACCACCTCCCTGGGCAACCCATTCCAGCCTCTCACCACTCTCATGCTGAGCAACTTCCTCCTCACCTCCACTCCAGCTCTCCCCACCTCTGCTTTAGGGCAGACCCCCAGAGCTGCCCTGATAGCCCCAGCGAAACCCTCCCGCCTGGAAAAAGGAGCCTGATGCCGCGAGGGAGAGCATCCTGCCCCTTAACAAGAGGTGGGGGGTGGTGGTGTGTGGATTTACTGTGTGAGCTGTGCCCCCCCCCAAGCGCTGGAGCTTGGAGGGGAGTGTTCACTGTTCACTGTTCCTCAGCTTCCTCCAAGTAAGGTGGCAGAGCCACCCTGCACAGACCGGGCAGTCGCTGAAGGCAGGCTTCTGCCAACGTGCAGGCAGTGGGGTGCCTGGGGGGGAGGTGTCTCTCAGCTACCCCGCTCTGTGCCCTCATTGGCTCTGTGCCTCCTCTCATTAACGAAGTCTCTGTCTAACCTGACGGCTGCACTAATTACTGCCTTCATTAACGGCCCTTCGCGTCAGGCTGGGGGGCCCGGGGAGGGGATGAGCCCTCCGGTGGGCATGGCCCCCCCCACCGCTGCGCCGCACTGGCAGGCTCTGCCCGGGGACACGGGCAGTGAGCGGAAAGCAGCTACCCAGGTGACACGGCCAGCCCAAACCAGCCCCGCGCAGGGGCTCAGGGCTCAGGTAAGGGTCCCGCAGGGGACACGCGTGGGGTGCAGAGCTCGGGGGCTGGGTAACAGAATTTTAGGGCTAGGAGAGTAGAAGGCAGCAGCAGAGCCCACACTTGTAGCATCAGGGCACTCCTTCCTTTGTGGTTGGCACCCCCCTGCCTGGTTCAGCCCTGCTGGCATTTTGGGGATTCAGGAAGGGGGGCAAGGGAGGGTCTGGGGCTCCCTGCAGCCCAGGCCTGGCGCCAGGGCGACGACCGGCACGCAGGATGCTGCGGCACTCACGGCCAGGGCTGCTGGCTCAGCAGGGTGGCTGAGATAAGGCTGTGGCAATCCCGGGGACTAGATAAGGGCAGGACGAGGTGCCCGAGGGCCTGTCTGCTGATGTGAATTCTCTGCCCCCCCCGTCCCAGCTTTATACACCCCAAGGTGTCCCCCGAATTCACCTCCTGGGGGACTGGGAGCTGCTGGGCAGAGCTCGAGTCCCTTCACCTCCCTGCCAAAACTGAAGGCATTATCAGGTACCACCCCTTGGGGCGGCGGTTTGGGCTCAGCAGACAGGGCACGGGGCTCAGCTGTACCACTGCCCTGTGCCCTGCCTCGTGCCCCCAAACCCTAGCCCCATTCCTGCAACCCCTTCCCATACCCAGCTCTGGCGCTGCAGGGGCTCCTGGCACAGGAGGGCAAAGCCAAATCTGGCAGGAATACAGCCTTCCAGCTAGGAGATGGCACAGCTCGGGAGCAGGCCCGTGGGCAGTCAAGTGATGTGCCAGTACGTGAGGGCACGTGCAGTGGGCAGGAGGGAGAGGCCCTGGGAGGATGCTGTTGCACTGCTGGTGGCACCAAAAATCCCCATTGCCACAGGGGGCATCCTGCTGGGCAGTAAAGGAATAACCCATCCCTGTGGCATCAGGGCATCGTCACATAAGTGGCTGGCAGCCCTCTGCCCTGGTTCGGTGTTTGTCCTGCTGTCACTGGAGAGCCTTTCGGTGGAGGGCTGGCATCAGAAACCCCATCCCCACGGGCTCAGTGCCAGGGGCCCAGAGGGGAGCAGGCCTGGGAAGGCCACACCCCGGGCACAGCAAGCCTGTGAGCAGGTTGCCTGGCATTGCCCTTTGCTGCAACAGCACTTCTGGGGGGCAATCACCCCATGAGTAACGGGCCTCTGCATTGTCAGGAAGCTTTGGAGGGCTGTGGGGACCTTGACTCTGGGCTGTTCCTGCCCTTATATGGTGAATATAGGCTGGCACAGGATGGGACAAAGGTCTTCCGGGTGGTGGCACCTGAGCACTTTGCCTAGGCACGCTCACCTGTGCCCAGCTCTGCAGGGAAGGTAAGGGACTGGAATGGGGGGATGGAGGGTGGGCATGGGCAGGGCAGTACATCCCACATCCACCTCCGTTCCCGGCACCAGTGTGGCTTGAGGATGGGCGCTGGGGACCCACTTGTGTCCCACCTCAGGGCTGCCCTGGGGGGACATCATCACCTCCTGATCTGAAGGAGGAGAACCCAGGACGTGGGTGCTTTCAGGGCAGTGCAGTGGAACCATGTGGGCTTCATCTGGGAAGAAGGAGCAGAGACTGAGAGGTCTGAGGCTGAACCTTGGCACTCTCAGCACCAATGTGGGGCTGGGCTATGGCCGCCTTGGGGGGCTTGGATCCAGGCGTGGGGGTGGGGTTGGAGGTCTGGGGGGTCGTGTCTGTGAAGTGGGCAGAGTGTGCTGACAGGTGTGTGAGCGTCTGCACGTGTGTGTTTACAAGTCCACCAGCCGTGGCCATGCCATGCTGTGCCATGCCATGCCAGGCCAGGCCGTGCTGGCACCAGGCTTGAGCAAGGCCAGTTCCTGCTGGTGCTGGGGAGGAGCAGGCCACTGCGTGGTGGTGTCACCCACCTGTGGCTGCTGCTCCGGGGACGTCCTGTGCAGCCCTGCCCCGCGCCTGGGCACAGGGCAGGACGCTGAGGGCACCCTGCTTCTGCTTACTGTGAACCCTGGCACAAAGCCATGACAGTTCCCATTAGCTGTGGTACCAGCCAGGCTGAGGGGGATGGCAGCTCTGCTTATGTGCCCGCTGCCCTGGTACCAGGGTGCTGGGGGATTCCTTTACCCCGCACAGCTCTGGATGGGGGCTTTATGGCCCACATCTGGCTGCCGACGAGGGCAGGGCAGCAGATGGCATGGCAGGCTGGCTCTGTCCCAGAGCTTAATGACATTGCCTGCTATTAACGAGGGTGTTGCCAACGCCCTGGCAGGTGCCCTTGCCTGCAGCGCCATGGTGGAGCTCAGCACCAAAGTCAGCAGGACGCTCAACAAGACCACGCCGGGCATCCAGATATGGCGAATCGAGGTG
Source organism: Pogoniulus pusillus (assembly GCF_015220805.1). NCBI lineage: Eukaryota > Metazoa > Chordata > Aves > Piciformes > Lybiidae > Pogoniulus > Pogoniulus pusillus. The sequence goes on along the minus strand of NC_087265.1, from coordinate 48,981,216 downwards.
AGGAGGAGGGCGCAGCCTGAGCAGCCATTGCCAAGCTGCCTGGGTGTGCTGTGGGAGTGAGGAGCCTCTCCTTGCATCCTTAATGCCCGAGGTGTTGAGACTTGGTGCAGCACCTAGGGTTAAGCCCACCTGGGTTTTGGGTCCAGAGGCAGCGGGGTGCAGGGGAGCAGGGGGGGAGGGTGTGGCTGTGCCCCTGCCAGGGCTGATGTCTCCCTTCCTTTTGCAGAAAATGGAGATGGTGCCAGTGCCCACCAAAAACTATGGCAACTTCTATGAGGGGGATTGCTACGTCCTGCTGTCGGTAGGGCAGCCTGGAGGCCTGGGGCAGACTGGGCATGGGCTCTGCCCTGGCTGGGAGGCTGGGGGTGCCCGGAGACACGTCCCTGGCCAGAGTGGCCTGGGAACACGAGGGGTCTTCTAGTGGGGATTGGTGTTCTGCAGACACGCAAGACTGGAAATGGCTTCAGCTACGACATCCACTACTGGCTGGGCAAGGAGTCAAGCCAGGATGAGCAGGGGGCAGCAGCCATCTACACCACCCAGATGGATGACCACCTGGGCACCGTGGCTGTGCAGCACCGCGAGGCCCAGGGCCACGAGAGCGAGACCTTCCGTGCCTACTTCAAGCAGGGCATCATGTATGTTGCTCAGCCCCAGCGACCTGTTCCCACAGGGGGTGACGGTGGGTGGAGGTCCTCCGCGTGCCTCCCACGGAGGCGTCTCCAGCTGGGACTGGAACAGTCCTGCCCTAGCGGGGTGGGGGAGGAGGCAGGAGGAGTCTGAAGCTGGCCTCGCTCCATCTGTCACCCGCGTGGGTGGGGGTCTCCAAACGTCCCCCTGCGCGCACAGAGAAGTGTCTGCCCGCAGCGGCAGGGAAGCGGCTGCGGCTGACTCTGTCTGTCCCTCCCAGCTATAAGAAGGGTGGGGTGGCCTCGGGCATGACTCATGTGGAGACCAACACCTACAACGTCCAGCGCCTGCTGCATGTGAAGGGCAAGAAGAACGTGATTGCGGCGGAGGTGAGTGCTGCCACGCAGGGGGGCTCCGGCCACCGGCCCCTGCGCACAGGCGCGGGCTGGGGCCAGGGTAAGGCCAGGGCCCCCCAGACACAGCTACGCTCAAGCAGGGGCAGCGTGGGTGTTGGGCTGTGCAGCCAAGGGGACCCAGGCTTCCTCCCGCTTGACGCCCTCATGATCGCGTCCTGCCGCAGGTGGAGATGAGCTGGAATAGCTTCAACAAGGGAGATGTCTTCCTGCTGGACCTGGGCCAGCTCATTGTCCAGTGGAACGGCCCCGAGAGCAACCGAAACGAGAGGCTGAGGGTAAGGCTGGGGCGGCTCCAGAGTTGGGCGCTGGAGGAAGAGGCGATTTGGCCTTCTCCTCTCTGGTGCCTGCTGACTCCCCCTCTCCTGGGCTGCAGGCGATGACCCTGGCCAAGGACATCCGGGACCGGGAGCGTGGGGGCCGTGCCAAGGTGGGTGTAGTGGATGGTGAGGATGAGAATGCCTCGCCAGGGCTCATGCAGGTCCTCACGCACGTCCTGGGTGAGAAGAGGGACATCAAAGCAGCCATTCCTGATGACAAAGTGGACCAGAAGCTGAATTCTGCCCTCAAGCTCTACCAGTGAGTTGCCAGGTGTGGGCTGCCATGCCAGGGTGCCACAGGGACCCAGCACTCATCTCTGCTGTGTACTACAACTCCTGTCCCCGTCGACAGCTGCCAAGAGGAGTCAAGGTCACAACAGTGGTCGGAATGGGTCCTTTGGACACTGTTAGGGAAAAGGGAGTCCCTGGTGCCATCAGGGTTGCTATCTGCTTGTGAAAGCACAGCCGTGGGATATGGTGGCAGGGTCCCTGGGTGGCCCCCTCATACCTGACACCCCTTTGTCCCTCCTCATAGTTCACAACTTAGTCACATGGCAGGACAAGAGGGGCCCTGCCTTCCACCTCTGCCGTGATTGGGGTGGGGTAGGGGATGGGATACCCCCACTCAATCCTCCCCCCTGAAGGTGAGGATAGGGCTGGGGTTCCCAGCCCCGTTTCTAATCCCTTCTCTTCCCCTGCCAGTGTCTCCAATGCTAGTGGCAACCTGATTATACAGGAGGTGGCAATGCGACCCCTGACTCAAGACATGCTCCTGCATGAGGTGTGTCAGCCATGGGATGCTTGGGGGTGCCCAATTTCCTGGTCAGCTTTAAAGCTGCCCAAAGCCCTAATTTCTGCTGTTGTCTCTCCCTTCAAGGACTGCTACATCCTTGATCAAGCAGGTCTCAAGATCTTCGTGTGGAAGGGCAAGAATGCCAACAAGGAGGAGAAGCAACAGGCGATGAACAGGGCTCTGGTGAGTGCTGAGTTAGGGGTTGGTTATAGCACAGCCTGGCTGCTCCCTGGGGTGCCAGACACTTTATGCCACACACTCTGGCTCCAAATCTCTTCAGGGCTTCATCAAAGCCAAGAACTACCCAGAGAGCACCAGCGTGGAGACAGAGAACGACGGCTCCGAGTCAAGTGTCTTCAGGCAGCTCTTCCAGAAATGGACTGTCCCTAACCAGACCACTGGGTTAGGCAAGACCCACACTGTGGGCAAAGTGGGTGAGTGCCTCCACTCAACTCCATGGGACTGCCTGAACTGGGTTGAAGGGCTGTGAGGACCCCCATGGCCAGTGGCAGGTGGCTCAGCCCTCTACTCTTCCCCACAGCCAAGGTGGAGCAGGTGAAGTTTGATGCCACCACACTGCATGCGAAGCCCCAGATGGCTGCCCAGCAGAAGATGGTGGATGATGGCTCTGGAGAGGTGGAGGTAGGGTGGCCAGACTTGAACGTGAGACCCTCTTGGGGCACCCTCTGGGCTGTACCAGGAGATGCAGTGGGGTCTGGAGGCTGTAGGGTAGGGGCACGCTCCGGCCCTGGCAGCAGCACTTTCCTGTCCCACCAGGTGTGGCGAGTGGAGAGTGGGGAGCTGGTGCCTGTGGAGAAGAAGTGGCTGGGCCATTTCTACGGCGGGGACTGCTACCTGGTGCTCTACACCTATTCTGTGGGGCCCAAGGTGAACCGTATCATCTACATCTGGCAGGTGAGGCTCCCAGCTCACTGACCCCGGGGGTGGAGGGCAGGGTCACCTTCCCAGGCTAGAGCTGCTCTGCCCCTGCCTATGACTCCACGAGAACAGCATGAGGGCTCCCTCTTCCCAGGAGGGAAAAGGGCACCGTGGCGGGCACTGAGTGGGTGCTCTGCCCTGCCTAGGGCCGCCATGCCAGCACAGACGAGCTGGCTGCCTCTGCCTACCAAGCTGTCATCCTGGACCAGAAGTACAACAACGAGCCCGTGCAGGTCCGAGTCACGATGGGCAAGGAGCCAGCCCACCTGATGGCCATCTTCAAGGGCAAGATGGTGGTGTACGCGGTGAGTGCAGGGCTGCCAGGGGCAAAGGGCAGGCAGGTGTCACCAGCCTGCAGTGCTGGTGACGCCCTCCTGTTCCCGTTCCTGCAGGGAGGTACCTCACGGGCAGGCGGCGAGGAGCCCGTGGCCTCCACCCGCCTCTTCCACGTGCACGGCACCAACGAGTACAACACCAAGGCCTTTGAAGTGCCTGTTCGCGCCTCCTCCCTCAACTCCAACGACGTCTTCGTGCTCAAGACCCCCAGCTGCTGCTACCTGTGGTATGGCAAGGTGAGTGCCACTGGGCACCAAGGTGCGTGCTGCCACTCCCAAGAGAAACGTGCCAACCTCCTCCTCTTCAGCCAGGGCCAGTGACAGAGCAGCTGTGCTTCCCCGGCAGGGCTGCAGCGGGGATGAGCGCGAGATGGGCAAGATGGTGGCCGACATCATCTCCAAGATGGAGAAGCCAGTGGTTGCAGAAGGACAGGAGCCACCCGAGTTCTGGCTGGCCCTGGGGGGCAAGTCCCAATATGCCAACAGCAAGAGGTACCAGCCCTGTGCCCAGATGTCCCTTGTCCCTCCCTAGCCTTGTGGGTAAGGTGGGCCATCAGTGCCCAGAAAGGGTAAGCTCCATTCCCCATTCCAACACACTGCTCCCTGCCAGGCTTCAGGAGGAGAACTCCTCCGTGTCCCCTCGGCTCTTTGAGTGCTCGAACAAGACAGGTACCTTCTTGGCCACAGAGATTGTGGACTTCACCCAGGATGACATGGAGGAGGATGATGTTTACCTGCTGGACACCTGGGACCAGGTGAGCTTGGAGGGCATGGGACAGGTGCCCATCTTTGGGGTGCGTGAAGGACCTGCAGCAGCCAGAGGTGGTGGGAAAGGAGGCTGGAAGCTCCCATGTGTCTGGCCCCTTGCTCCAGGGATGGCCGTGATTGGAAACCTGGTGCTCTTCCCTGTAGGGAGATCCTACTGTGCCCCCAACCAAGGCTGAAGCGTGGCCCCAGAGCCCCCCATCTCAGCCCAGTGGTGAACACAGTGCCCTCGTTGCAGGTTTTCTTTTGGATTGGGAAAGGTGCCAACGAGTCGGAGAAGGAAGCAGCGGCGGTGATGGCGCAGGAGTACCTGCGCAGCCACCCCAGCGGGCGCGACCTTGACACCCCCATCATCGTGGTGAAGCAAGGCCACGAGCCCCCCACCTTCACTGGCTGGTTTCTGGCCTGGGACCCTCTCAAATGGGATGTGAGTTATGGAGTGGTCTGGAAAGATGCAGTTATGTTCCTCATCAGCAGCTCCAGGGTGTGGGCAGCAGCTTGCCAGGTGCTTGCCCACGCCCTGGAGCTGAGTGCTTTTGTCCCCTTCCCAGGACAAGAAATCCTATGAGGCACTGAAAGCTGAACTAGGGGATGAAAGCAGCCTTGGGCAGCTCACCTCAGTAAGTGGCACAGGAAGATAAGAGTGGCTGGGGTGGGAGGAGACCCAGAAAGCCCCTCTGTCCCCTTGTCCTGTGACGTAGCCTGCAGTGAGGAGACAGCTGGAGCTAGCCCGGTACCACCCTGTGTGGGGCAGCCCCTGATGTGACCCCATCCTCCTCCTCCATCCAGGCATTCACATCCACACAAGAAGTTTTCACTGCCACCACCACCATCCTCCCTGACAAACTGGAGACCTTCCCCCTGGAGGTGCTGGTGAACACCGCGGCAGAGGACCTGCCCCGGGGTGTGGATCCCAGCAGGAAGGAGGTGAGATGAGGCCTGGGGTGCTGCTGAGGGGGAACCAGAGGGAAGCCCCCAGATGTAGCTCAGCCTCCTCTTTCCTCCCGCAGTACCACCTCTCTGACCAGGACTTCCAGACTGCTTTCGGCATGAGCCGCTCTGCCTTCAGCAATCTGCCTCTGTGGAAACAACAGAAGCTCAAGAAGGACAAAGGACTCTTCTAGGGCAGGAGCCTGTGCCGAGGCCCCCTCTAGGCTGCTGTTTTTACTAAATAAAATGGATGTGGAGCTGGGGCTGTCTCTTCCCACCTGACCTACGGGCTCAGCCCAGCTGCAGTTTCTTTAACAGAGGGTATGCAGGGGAGCAGGGATCATGACTGGGCCCTGAGACAGGGAAGGACTCTCAGCTGCTTCTCCACAGCCTTCAGCCCCATGGTGCTCAGGGACAATGCACAAGCTGGCCAGCCCCGCGGCAGCCCCGGGGACCCAGGGCTTCCACATCCCACTCCAGCAGCAGCAGCTTCAGCCTGGGGCTAAAGGTCTGGTGCACACCTGGTACCACTCCCTCTGTTATCGTGTGAAGCTCAGTAAATAAGTGCAGTACCAAAGGTAAGAGTGACAAAGCCACAGGCTGAGAGGAGGGCATGCGTGCGGGGACGTCAGCTGCTGCAGACAGACACCAGCGAGCACTTGTCAGCGTCCTGGGAGGGCAGCTCCCTCCCCTCCTGCTGGCGTTCCTTGAGGACACAGAGAGGGGCAGGGGGTTCCCCCCAGGGGTGCTCCTGGGCAAGCTGTGGAGGGCTGGCACGTGCGGGGATGTCCCCTCAGGTGGTGACTCAGGAACTCAGATGATGTTCTCAGGCGACCGGGCAATGTCTCAGCGGCCGAGGCGGGGCGGAGGTGCAGCGCCCATCAGCTGCGGCATCCGAGCGGCAGTGAGACGGCACACACCGAGAGAGGCTCAATAAAGAGGTTTTAATTTCACAAAAATCTATCTACACATCATTTAAAAAGGGGGTGGGGGAGGGAACCCAAGAGCAAAAACTGTAAAGAATAGAGAGGAACAGGTCTGCTAGAACACAGAGAAAAGTGCTGCTCCACATCAACAGTGTAAAGAACTAGAAAGGTGGGGTGCAGGCAGAAACCAGCAGTGGCCACCCTGCGGCAGGCAGGGCTGGAGTCCAACCAGAGAGCTACAGACAGCAGCTGCCAGGGATCCCGTGGCCCTTTTTCTCTTTGGAGGACGATGACAGGGACAGCGAGCTCCAGTACAGAGGGAACAAAGCAGCTGAGTTACTCTGGGTGCCCTTGCGCCCACCGAAGCACATCGATCCCCATGTGCCCCATGCTGGCCCACAGCAGGAAGCGCTGGGCAGGCCATGACTCCTTCCTCAGGATGTGGGAGGAGAAAGAAGACACACGGGTGATGGCTATCTATGCTGCACCGAGCAGGGGCTGGAAGCCTCCAGCGTCTGAGAGCCCCACTCCTTGCATCAGTGTCAGGCTGCTGCCACAGCTGGGCAACTCATCCTCGCTTTGCAAAGGTTCTTTGTGGAACCTCACTTGTCCCAGGCTCCCCAGGCACCTGCACCCACAAGCTCCAGATCACCAACATGAATGGTTTTGCACCTCTTGGAGTAGGGGAGTAAAGCAAGACCAAATTATCACCATCAAACAATGAACGGGCAAGAGGAACAGCAAGATGGGAGTTCCTTGAGTTCTATGTGGAATCCTACTTGGACTAAGCTAGGCTGATTCAGGAGTGGGTACATGTTTAACTGTGACTCTACATCTGAGGAAGAGCTTGCACACATTCAGGGACCACGACCCAGCCTCTCCACCTACCTACACCCCAGGATGTGCATCCAACGACCTTACTGAACTTGCTGCTGCCACAGAGTGAACAGTGGGAACACTGCAGCTGGCGGGCAGCACAGCACCTGAGAAGTACACATTCATCTTCCTCCCCTCCCCACCGCTCTCAGACGGGGAGAAAGTTGGCTTCTGCAGGGAAAGGGCTCCTGCCAGAGTGGAAGTGCAACCCAGCTGCCATATGCTAATCAAGCTTAAATTAATTAACAGACGCCTGCAAATTGCTAGTAGCCAGAAGTTGTCATTAAACAAGGAAGGCTGGCATGGAGCATCAGCTTCTGCACCTTGATCCAAAAGAGAATCTGGTTTTAAACAAAAATGACTGCACCAAAAAGTCAAGGCAACATTTGCTCTAGCTCATAAATTAACTGGAGTGCAGCATCCTGCAAAAACAAATTTGCCACCCAAACCCAAGCAGAGCTGAGCTCTGATACTCCAGGAATACTGCCTATTTACATAGCACTGGCATGGGATGCACTTGGGGAAAGCAGGTTTGCCCTCTGGACAAAGCAGTCCCTTCATCACATTTGCAGGGGCAATCAGTTCCAAGGCCAAGTCCTGCGTCATTGCCTCCTCCCATCACCAAAATTAGCATCAACAATAGAAAAGTAAAATGCTTTGTAATAAATTAACAAACACAACCACTAGGGCTGCATCTTACAAGATAAAGGCTCTGTCACATTTACAACTGAATATTTGCTCCTAGCTGGGAAAGCAGAAGATGTCAGCCTGGCCAGGTCCACCTGGCTCACCTGACAGAGGAACCGGAAGGTCAGTCAAGTCTTTTCACCACAACGCTCAGCTCAGGGAGGGCCACTGCTGCCTGTCATTCACTGCTGTGCAGAAGTCAGAAGAGGGCAGCTGAGGCAGCACCCTACTGCCAGCCCACTACAATAGCCTCTAGTACAGAAGGAGGAGCCTGTCATTCTCCTAAACTGGTGGATTTGTCTGCTTTGCTCCAGCTGATTTATTCCTGAGAAACTCCTAAGGATAGTTTAAAAAACCCCAAACTTATCTGGACAGCAAAAAAAAAAAAAAAAAGACTTTTGTTAACTTTATTTTTTTTTCAATTAAAAAGAAGTCTTTTGCCTCTAAAACTTAAGCTGCAAAAATCAGAATAGAGGCCAAAACGAGAGCAGCTACTGTGCTTAACAGCAACAATTCTGAACTGAGTAAATGCCAGCAAAAGGAAACAGGTGCCCCTGCTAAGTCGGTGTGAAGGAGCTGAAAAAACAGAGCAACTGTGCTTCTACCTCTGCTGAGACACGCCATGTAAGGAGCATCATGCCTCTACATCCAGTAAGAAGCAACACTTCTTCCTAACTGTGTCCTGCTCATGCTCAACACGGGCTTTCAAAAAGCTTCCCACCTGGTTTGGTTTCACAGCTTCTCCTCAGGAAGGAGAACGAAGGCAAAGCTGCAGAGAACACTCAGGACACGAGAAGAGCAAGGCAAGACCATGGTTCAACCAAAGAGCAACTTGACTGCCAAGCACTACCCAACACACCCGTTGCCCACCATTCCCACTCTGTGATGACCCAGGCTGGAATGCTCTTTCCCTTCCAGAAGATGCAAAGTAGCTGTTGTTCACCACCTGTCACTCCTCTTGGTCTGCTCCAGGCACTCTCCTGCCCCCAGTGTCATATCAAAGCAGCCCTGAGCAACACAACTTCAATGTGAAATACTGCACAGCCCAAGAGGGACCTCTCCTCTCCTGACGGTACAGCCCAAGAGGGATCTCTCCTCTCCTGACAGTACAGCCCAGGAGGGACCTCTCCTCTCCTGACGGTACAGCCCAAGAGGGATCTCTCCTCTCCTGACAGTACAGCCCAGGAGGGACCTCTCCTCTCCTGACAGTACAGCCCAAGAGGGATCTCTCCTCTCCTGACAGTACAGTCCAAGACGGATCTCTCCTTTCCTGACAGTACAGCCCAAGAGGGACCTCTCCTTTCCTGACAGTACAGCCCAAGAGGGACCTCTCCTTTCCTGACAGTACAGCCCCAGAGGGACCTCCCTTCTCCTCTCCTCATGGTACTCACACGATCACCTCATGAAGAAAATGCAATCAAATAATAGAACCTGTAAAACAAAAGAACTCACAGATATCATCTCACGTCTAGAGAAGGATGACAGTGAATGGTTTAGCAAAACCAAGAGAGCTGCCACCAGGTATGCAATACATTCCACAGCACCCACAGTTTGTTTCCTGGGGCCACGTGGAAATAGCAGAGCGCTTACAAACCCAGGGACATCAAGCTTGAGTGATGCCAAAAGGCTTGCTAGCAAGTTGACCAGCAAGAGCATACTCAGTGATCTGGGTTTCCAGTGAATATTACTAACACAACACATGCCAGCATACAGAATCTATTGCTTAAATAGCTCTTGGAGGAAAAAGAAAAACCAACCCAACCCAACCCAAATGAAACCAACAAGCCAAGTGATATGTAAATCTTCGCCACTCACATCTCACACGTGAGTAGGCTTTTAAAGGTGAGTCTCTTTTTGCACTTTCTGTTTTTGTTTGAAACCAGTTTATGAGCAGCTGTAGTCTTGTGGCTTGATTCAACTCTTTTTAAGGCGCCATGCTGACAGAATTGTTTACTGAGGAACAATAAAACTTCACCACAGGAGGATGGCTCTGGGATGTCAAGCTTTAAACGTGTGGTTCAGGCCCAGGACTCGCATGGATGGTTCAAGAAACTGAGCATCCCACAGTTCTACCTTTTGTCTCTTGTTTTGGCCCTGAGCTGGTTGTTACTCCTGCGTGTCTGGCACGAGCTGTGAGTTCTCCTTGCTCCTCAGGAGGAACAAGGTGCTTCCCTCTTCACAGGGGCTGACGGACAGACCTTCCCACTTCCACGCTAAGCGGCTGGGCGCTTTTCTCTGTTTCTAGCAACTCATCGAAGATGTCCCTAGGATGGAGGGGAAAAACAAGAGTGAACCTCAGGTACACAACAAATGGCTACACCAGACAGCCCCGAGGGAAATCAGAAACTAGAAGGAATCTGCAAAGTGTCATGAATCCTGCCAGGGAAAGGTGTCTTATCTGGCACCTCTAAGCAAGGCTCCCTGAATCCCACAGCACTTCTGGGTTTTTCCCTTTATTACAATGAATGAGGTCAGTGGTAAGCCTCAGACAACACTAACAACAGTTACACTTAAGTCCTGGCTGGCAGAAGGATCAGGAGCAACACACGAGACAGCCTGTAGCTAAAAGAATAGCCTTTATTAGGGCAACCAGTAAAGATGGAAGAAAAGGACAAACTGAAGCACAAAACTCCTCCTTCAGTTATGTGTGCCTGAGAAGGTATCACTGCTGCCCACAAACTTCATCTTGCCTGCCAAGGCTGCAACAACACAACTGCAAGAAGTAGGCATAAGGGTAATTATGAGTACCACACTTCAGGGAAAAGCTCAAGCTCCACTGTGATTCCTGGTACAATAAATGAATGGCTGAGACACAGAGGCCCCTTCTCAAGGGATGGTTTAATTTAGCTTCTTAGACCCCGTTAGCAACACACAACTCAGTACCTCTGAATTCAGGGCACTTCAGGTTTGTCATTCCTGTATATAATTCTGACCAGTGTTTCCTCTGACAAATGCATGGAGACACTTTTCAACCCAGAGGACAGGGTTAGAGGAAGGAGAGAAGCTCACTTCCTTACAAAGAGCAAGTAGGCAGAAGCACCAAAACTCCCCAAGACACCTACTTGTGCATGTAGAAGAAGATATAACCACTTCGGTCTCTGTCACACTGAACGGTGGCCTCCAGGGTTCTAGACACTTCCAGGTCATTGTAGGTGAACCAGGACTGCTTCTTGATATCATAAACATCACTGATATAATGACCTTCAAAACAGAGAATGAGAGAAACAGTCAGGGTTGGAAAGCACCACAAGGATCATTTAGTTCCAAGCCCTCTGCCATGCCCAGGGACACCCTACCCTAGAGCAAGCTGCACACAGCCTCAGCCAGCCTGGCCTCAAACACCTCCAGCCATGGGGCCTCAACCACCTCCCTGGGCAACCCATTCCAGCCTCTCACCACTCTCCTGCTCAACAACTTCCTCCTCACCTCCAGGCTGAATCTCCCCACCTCCAGCTTTGCTCCATTACCCCCAGTCCTGTCACTCCCTGACAGCCTAAAAAGTCCTTCCCCAGCTTTTTTGTAGGCCCCCTTCAGATACTGGAAGGCCACAATAAGAATGTGCCTTTGTTTCCACACTGCAGTTCAACCAGTAAAGTGCTTAGCTAGATAGCCATGCCAGACTGGAATGCTATAAACCCCTAAGATCCTGATAACTCCATTCCTTCTGGTCAAGGAGCTAGCAACAAGCACAAACAGTTCCATGGAAGCCCTGGGCAGTACACTGTCCACAGGCCACAGAGACACTGTGGCATCTTCCACTTGCTCCTCCACCAGCAGGCCACAACAGAAGACTTGCTTTGCTGCCTGAATTCTTCACTGCAAAGCCTCTGGCTATGGCAATTCAGCACTGCAGAGCAGTGGGAGACGAAGTGGTTAGGAGGAAGCTATTGCCAGAGAGAGTGATTTGCATTGGAATGGGCTGCCCAGGGAGGTGCTGGAGTCGCTGTCCTTGGAGACGTTCAAGAAAAGCCTGGCTGGGGCACTCAGTGCCATGGTCTGGCTGATTGGACAGAGCTGGGTGCTAGGTTGGACTGGATGAGCTTGGAGGTCTCTTCCAACCTGCTTGATCCTACGATTCTATTCTATGAAGAACAAGAGAGAATATCTTTTACCTGAGGATGATGTGCTCCCGATGTGGCTGACAATGCTGATGAGGCGATAGGAGTGAGGGAGCTCTCCTGTCTGAAATGAACACAAAAGTCAGTTCAATTAAAGCTTTTAGGCATTCACTTTTGTCTCATGTAGCTCATGGACAAGGTGATTTACACCTGAGCTATCAGCTTTGGCTACCATATTCAGAGCTGCAACCCAATGTGGGACTACAGAAGCAGACACTCTGGTTCAAGGCCAAACAAGGAGTCCTTCCATCTTACTTCATCTTTCAGCAAGCCAATGAACATGCAAAGGAGCCACTCTGACCTCAGAGCAGATGCTGACACAAACGTTACACTGTGTAGTTTTCTAAACAACCATTTCCTGAGCAACTTCCTGACTGATGTCAGAGTTAATCCACCAAATAAACAGAGAAAAGCAAACTGGGAACGCGATGCTTACTTCTACAACATCAAAGCAGCAGCCTTGGTGATGGTACAGAGATCTAACAGCTAATACTGAATCTGTAGCCCAGATTCTTGTGCCCTGCACCTGTAATGCCAGCAGACAATCCCCTCTTTGCAGGCAGCAAACAGGCTCCAGCTATTCACTGCCAACAGAACTAAACAGTGGTAAGTGGCTTTTGACAAACACCTTTTAATTCCCTCTGACCAGGAGCCATGACTGATCCAACTCATCAACAATGCTCTGAAAATGCAATGTGTGGTGTTTAAAGGGAGAGGAAACTGGGGAAGCCTCTAAGTAAACATTTCTTTACAGGCATTGGAACCTTTCTGGTATGAAATTACTGTTTCCTTTTCATCCTTACCCACATCTCAGAGAAAGTCAGAAGGCCTCTGCAGCTTGTGGGGTTTTTTTTGCTTGTTGGTTTGTTTTCTACATTAAAATAACACAATAGAACAGAAAACCTTTAGCCATTGAATCACAGAATCAGGCAGGGTTGGAAGGGACCACAAGGATCAGCCAGTTCCAACCCCTCTGCCATGAGCAGGGACACCCTACCCTAGAGCAGGCTGCCCACAACCTCATCCAGCCTGGCCTTAAACACCTTCAGGGATGGAGGTGTTTAGCACATCTCTGTGCTATTAAGAGCCTGTGTTTTTGCTTTAGAACATAAAAGACCTTTCTAGACTTTACAGCTTCTCTGTAAAACTGCTCCCAACACTAAACTGATGGTAAATGAAAGGGTCCATTTCTCAGTTTGCTTTTGAGATCCTAGATCATACCTCAGCGTTTCTTTTCAGCTCTTCTGCTTCAGCTTCTGAATATTCCATGTCAAGAACATCCTCATTCCCAGAATCTTCATCAGAACCAATGCTGTCCAGGAGAGAGCTGTTAAACTCTAGACAGCATGGAAATGACAACACTGCATGAGAAGTCATGGCATGCACAGGTACTTACAACAGATTGAGATACATCTACCCACACAAGCAAGCACAGTAAAATGCTCACTTTCAAAGCTTCCTTTGCAAGGAAAACAAGTGGCATTGTAACTTCCAAATAAAACCTCTCTCTCCCTTCCCCAGCTTGTCTGTGGAGTTAATTTTAGCATCACCCCTCTCCTACTTTTACAAAAGGACACTGTGGCAATGACAGCTGTGTGATAAAAGAGCACTTTCTGCAGAGCATCAGTGGTCTGCAGCCAGAATCAACATGCAAAGAGGCACAGTCAGTCTGGTCACAGGATATTAGGGGTTGGAAGGGACCCAAAGAGATCGAGTCCAAGCCCCCTGCCAGAGCAGGACCACACAACCTGGCACAGGTCACAGAGAAACACATCCAGACAGGCCATGGAAGCCTCCACAGAAGGAGACTCCACAACTTCTCTGGAGAACCTGTTCCAGTGCTCTGTGACCCTTACAGTAAAGAAGTCTCCCCTTGTGTTGAGGTGGAACCTGTTTTGCTGCAACTTACACCCATTGCTCCTTGTCCTGTCACAGGGAGCAGTGAGCAGAGCTTGTCCCTCACCTCCTGACCCCCAGCCCTCAGATGCTTATAAACACTGATTAAATCCCCTCTCAGTCTTCTGCAGACTAAGCAGCCCCAGGTCCCTCAGCCTCTCCTCATAAGCCATGCCCTCCAGTCCCCCCATCATCCTCACAGCCCTCTGCTGGACCCTCTCCAGCAGATCCCTGTTCCTCTTCAACTGGGAAGCCCAAAACTGAACTGCAAGTTCCTGCAGTGAGAAGCTCCAAATTACAGCCTTAACTACAGGTTGCATTAACAAAGTGCATTTTAAAATGAAACCTGGCACCAGAATGCTACTGCTGGCAGCAGGCAGCTCTCCACTGTTTTCAGTGGCAAGAAGGCTGCTCACCACAGGAACTTCCAGTTTGCTTGGCTGAGCAAAATGCAGGCAGCTCTCTGCAAAGAGCCGGAAGGCACCACTGCTCCCTGCACACACTGTTCCACACTTCCTGGGATTTCTGCAGCTATCCAACAAGCTTCAGACTTTGCACAGTACTCATTAGCAGAAGTAACTGTGATTTCACTGTCTAAATTCAAGCTGTGTGGTTCTGGATGGATGAGAAGTGGAGATTCACAGGACACTGCTTAGGACATAGACATGTTCTCCTTTTTAAGAGATTATCATGACAGCTCTGATTGAGATGTTTTGCCAAAGAGATTCTCAGACTGCTTGCCCTGTGAAATCATCACAGAATGTCAGGGGCTGGAAGGGACCTTGAAAGCTCATCCAGTCCAACCCCCCTGCCAGAGCAGGATCACCTACACCACATCACCCAAGAACACCTCCAGGTGGGTACTGAGCATCTCCAGAGAGGGAGACTCAGATGCTGGATTAGAATAATCTTCTCAGGAAGTTTATAGGTGAATTCCTTTACCTGAGAATATTTTACTGCTGGTTTCCACACTTAGGCTGCTGTAAGCAAGGCTACAGCCAAGAGATGCAGTCACTTAGGTAGGTCTCAGCATGCAGCACTCGCTGTGGGTATTGCTAAATGCCACTTCCCCAGCGGTGCCTGGATGAGTACCTGGTGCCTGGTTCTGTGACTGCAGTACCACTGGGAACCTTCCCAAAGCAAATACTGCCAGCTAGAATATGCTGGTAGCATCTCCTTGAGGAACTTCTGGCTGATGCCTTACAAATGAGACAGTGCCAAGTTGAGAAGCACAAAACAACACTCGTGTTTAAGTCAAAGTGACTGCAAATCAGGAGGAGGAAGGATTTTTAGCCTTGAGTTCTTTCTGGACACAAATGAAGAAAGGTCTGAAAAAGACTGGGCACTGGGTCTGCCAGAGCACATCAAGGGACAGGACTCAGGCCGAGGAATGCTTAAGCAGCATTCAACTCAGTCCTCTCCAGAAGCAGACACAGCTTCATTCAGTAATAACCGAGGGCCTTTAAACGTGCCTGAGCAACTAGGAGCATCTTAACACGACACTTCATTACCCCTCCCTCCCTGGAGCAGGAATTTTCTCTGTTATGCTTGGTGCTGCCAGATTGTTAAGAACTCACTCACATGCCAGCCTCACATAAATGTCAAACGGTGCCTGAGGCTCCCCACAGTGTCTGGATTTAGAGAAGACAGGTAGTGTATTTTGTGGGGTTTCCTTCACCCCCAACAGCTATACCTTGCAGTGAGGTCTCTTTCCCTCCCAGTCTGTATCAGACATATGTAGCACCTGTTCACTCTCCTGGGCAAGGCCAGAGCACTCACTGATCAGCACTAAAATACCAATGCCAGTAGAAGTAACCTTTATGCTTCTTCCAGCCCATTAGCATGTTGCTAATGCAGATGCTCTTGCTTGAGAAACTGTAAAAATGCAAGGTCCATTTTGGTGTCTCCAGACTAACATCAAATACACATATTCAACACTATGCAGTACACACAGATACCTCCAATTCCTTAAAACATACATTAGTCTCTAGAATTTTTATTACCTTTTCCCTGGCATTTGCTTTCACAATCATGGGGAAAAGAGGGAAAAAAACTGACCTGAGCAAATCCAAGCATAAAGAATCAAGCACCAAAAGAACATGAAGTGCCAGCTGTCTTACAGACACTCTGGAGCTGTGCTCCTACCTACAGATCTATTTTCCCCTCAACAGCAACATCCTGGAAGAAGTTAAATAAGTTTCACCTTGTAGGCTTAACTCCGTGGCTCGTTTAAGGTCGTCATCCTCTTTCTGTTCTCGTGCCTCCTGATGGGAAGAGAACAAAGCTTCAGTTTACTGAGACACTTCACTGTTTGAAATTCTTCTGCTGCTCTTTTTCCACTGAAACCGTGCTGCTCTGGATTCTACAACAAACCTGACACTGTAAATTAAAGGTCCTGCGTGAAGGAATGTTTGCAGCCAGAGAGAGTCCAATGTTCCCAAGCAGCAGAACCTGAGACAAACTTCCATTAAGGCTCCTCAAAGCTCCTGAAGTTTGGCATGCAGCTGAGCCAGTCTCTAGTAACACCGAATGCTTTCTCTGGAGCACTCATTTGAAAGGCATCTGAATGAATTTGCAACCCTTTGCTAAGCAAAGCTGTCACTCACACAGAAACCTCCTCACACGTTGCTAAAATCTCATCTTCTGCTCAAAGCCAGCTGAGGACAGAGCTGTTAGATCCCGACAGATTTGGTTACTTTAAAGCCAGTCGACAGCCGAGCCAGTCTGATGTAACACATGACACTCACAAAGGCAGGATGCAAATAAAGACACCACTAAGCACACACAAGTATTAAAAACCTGAACCCAACAAAGCCTTCCAATATTTGTACAGTGTTGTGTCCCTGCTCCTCCCACCACTCTGGAAAGCTCAGAGCTACAGCAAGCCAGTCAATAACACTTAATGAGCTGGCTTCATTCAGGGTTTGACGTTTTCAGGGTTCTGTGTTCAGGTGCACTAAGTATTTCCTCCAAACCAAGATAACCAAGCCACTGCATTTCTGCACCTGAAACATTAGAATCATAGAATCAACCAGGTTGGAAGAGAGCTCCAAGCTCAGCCAGCCCAACCTAGCACCCAGCCCTGCCCAATCAACCAGACCATGGCACTAAGTGCCCCAGCCAGCCTTGGCTTCAACACCTCCAGGCACAGCCACTCCACCACCTCCCTGGGCAGCCCATTCCAATGCCAAGCACTCTCTCTGCCAACAACTTCCTCCTAACATCCAGCCCAGACCTCCCCTGCCACAACTTGAGGCTGTGTCCCCTTGTTCTGCTGCTGCTTGCCTGGCAGAAGAGACCTGCCAGATTTCTGCTTCAGAACTGCAGCAGGCTAGCACTCAAAGTGCAGCTTTACATTACTTGCATGAGGCTTTTTATCTCACTATTTCTAAAGCATCTGGGAATCTTTGTAAAGCTACTCAGTATTACTACATCTGGAAGCTACTCAGAATTACTGAATCCCATGCATCAGGCATGGAATGTACCAGCCAGAACCTCATAATCAGTAATGGGAGAGAAAAATCCAAGAGCCATGGAATCATTAGATCTCCTAAGGAAGGCCATGATGGCTTCAGTATTAGAGGGCAAAGACACCTGTTTAAATAAGTATCTGGCTAGGCACTTTTTTTGCTCTCAGTGGCTCAGTTAAACTTGTGGAAATGAGTTACAGGGCTTGAAATTCAAGTGGAATACAGATGGCTAGCACACAACCAAAGATCCCAATTCTTTCCAAGTCTAATTTAAAGGACTTGTTTTAGGCTGAATCATTTAGGTTCCTTTTCCCAGTTTACCAACAGAGAAGCATCACACAAATGCTCAGTCCCTACACTCTTCACTAAGCACCCTCTGCTTCCTAGTACCAGAAACAAGGCACTGGAATTAACACATTTTAACCTAACCCGACCTTGCCATTCTTGTCTCTGCTTTGAAACTTGTCTGTTTCACTTCCCTGCCAGGGAAGCTAAAAGTGGGCTTGGTTTTCAGTGACAGATTCTAAGAGTTTAGTACAGCTTATCCTCAGCTTTGAGAGCTCTGCAGGTCTGTGATGTGCTATGTGGTTTCCAAAGCACATCCAAAATACAGCTAGACGTATCCAGAGCTGCCATTCTACTGACACTGGAGCTAGAAGAAATCCAAACCTTTTTTCACCTGGCTCTCTCAAAAAAGCAGCAGAATCCCTTTGCAGTTACTGTCTGAACACCAGCTTTCCCTTCACCCATTAGATTTACAGTGTTGAGGAAGGTAACTTAAGGAAGCAAACTTAATTTCTTACTTGTTCTTGAAGGCTCTGAGCCAGTGCCTGCTGAAGTTCTTGTTCTTCCCTCTCTCTTTCCATATCGTACTGCTGCAGCCAATCAACCTCTCCCTGGGAGCCTTCTGGAGTTTTGTTTTCCTTATTCTCATCGAATTCTTTAGCCATCTTGGCAAAAGTGGGAGCACCTGAGAAATGAGAAAATACAGCCATACCTTCTCTGTCTTCTGCTTGTCACCAGCTAAACCCTCATTAAGTCACCACAATCCTTGCGGCACAGTGACATCTATTGACAGGAAGAGCTCTCCAGCCACAAGAAACCCACACAAGTGTCAAAGGGAAGGAAGCAGTGAAGTGCAGTTTTATTTTAACAGGTGTAAGATGAACCATGATTAATCCCTGGACCTCTTCTCTTCTTTGCCTTTTATGTTTACTCAGCAACAGCAACTCCAACCCAAGTAAGATGTCCCTCAGCGCTAGGTTCCCGCAGCCACGAAGCTGACACTTGAATTTCTCTTGAAGGGAGCATGGATGATGATAAAGATTTGCAGTGCATATCATACCTTGGAGTACAAGAATAAAATGCCTTATTCTCATCTGAATGCCAAACTGAATGCTTGGAGTAGTACTTGTGGGGTTTTGGTGACACACAGTCAAAACCAGAATGCTGACTGCTTAACTGCATTCTTAACCAGGAAAGACAGAAACTTGAATTATAAGTGTTTTCTTTCTTTTTTCCTTCTCTTAAATGGTCACAGAGCCTTCAAATGGCACTTAGGAAAATCTGGAGAGAGATACAACTACCTGCCTGCACTCCCAGAACTTCCACACAACCACAAGTGTGTACCAACCATAGTACATTTACAGGAGGGCACAAAGCAAGCTCTGTTTTCTTATGCACAACCTGAAAGCTATCAAGGGTGGTTCAATGAACTAAGTATT
Source organism: Pogoniulus pusillus (assembly GCF_015220805.1). Classification (NCBI taxonomy): domain Eukaryota; kingdom Metazoa; phylum Chordata; class Aves; order Piciformes; family Lybiidae; genus Pogoniulus; species Pogoniulus pusillus. The sequence continues at coordinate 48,962,394 of NC_087265.1, read as the reverse complement.
TTGGGTAACAGAGAGTGGGGAGGTTTATTGTTAACATTTGAACTCCTGGATCTTTGAGGAAGAGAGTATCCTGTCAGCCTATTTCTTCCAGACTAGTGGAAATAAACATCTAACTGAAAGCATGCAGTGCACAGCAAACAAATACTTCTATTTCCTTCAGTGAACCAACGACACTGAGATCCAGCTGGCTCCTGGTACTTAACTGTGTTTCTGGGTCAGAGGCTGTAATTCACATCCTGAGTCTTAAGCTCAAGAATCTACTCTCACATTAAAAAAAAAAACACGTTAGAAAGAAGTTACACAGAGAGCTAAATCCATTAGTAACTACTGACAAAACAACCACCTGCACAACAGCATTCTAGGCTGATGTAGCCCAGGCCTCCCTCTGGCACACCAACAACGTGACTGCTGCTACCACACTGCCACTGCCCAGGCTGCAAGAGCTCCACAAATTAAAATGCTTCCTGGTTAAGGAAGATTCAACTTCCAGACGGTGCCAAATCTTAGTAAATTGAATTGTCTGGTCCAGGAAGCAATGGAAGCACGAATGGGAATTAACTCTGGAGATGTCCCCACTTTTATCAGAAGTAACAGACAGGAGCAAAAAATAACTCACAGTTGAATGAATTAAATGCCTTACACGCAGAGAAAGCATGAGGGAACTCTGAGGAAGTCAAGCAGGCAGTTTCAGCAGTGTGCTTGCACCCAAACCTGCCACCACCCATCAATAACTTGCTGCTGTCAGCACTGTGCTTTAGCTTGCTGCAGTCCAAATGGGACAGTTGTTTTGGCTTACCTGAGTCTAACGCTGCTTTGGGCTTGTCCATCTCCACAGATTCCAGGTTTTCCGGCAACTCCTGAATCTCATCATCTCCAAAACCAGTGTCTGGGCTGCTTGTGGGCTTATCTTCATCATGGCTCAGAGACAGAGAAGCTTCCTTTTTGCTAATCTCCAAGACAGCTGCTAGCAGTTCATCTTCACTCATGCCATCAAAACCTGCATTACCCAGCTCAGGTTTATCGCTCTCCATTTTACTTCTTTTTGAACCCTGGAGATAGAATTATGATTAACTGCTTAAATAAACAAGTTAATGACATCAGCTTTACATCTCTCTGGAGATGATTTCTTTTTTTGCATTTTATTAACTCAGGGAGTGTCAGCTCAGCTCTATTGACATTGAACAGGTAGCTACGTGAGCCTCGGAGGAGAGAGCTTTGTAGCTGCACTCACTCCAAGGAACAACAAATTTAAATGGAAACTACAGCCTGCTTTCACAGGCCCTGTGGATTAACACAGACAAGGCAGCTCTTCCCTTCAACATGTTCCCCCTTTAGTTCTGATGAACCCTCAAGTCTCTGGCGAGTACAGCACTGAGGCACAAGTTCACAGAATCACAGAGTCTCTCAGACTGGCAAAGCCCTTCAAGCTGATTGGAGTCCAGTCATGAGCTTCACACTGACAAGTCCCTGACTAAACCAAATCCCTCAGCACAACATCTCAGCACTGTGAATTGCTATGGTTGGAAAGGACAACCAGGATCAGCCAGTCCAATCTTCATCCCAGCAGCCTTCATCACCAGACCATAGCCTCAAGCACCACATCCACTCTCCTCTTAAACACCTCCAGGGATGGCAACTCCACCACCTCCCTGGGCAGCCTGTGCCAGTGCCTGACACCTGCTCAGCAAAGAACATCCTCCCAACAGCCAACCTAAACCTCCCCTGATGCAACTTGAGGCCATTTCCTCTTGTCCTAGCATTATTAACTGGGGAGAAGAGACCAGCTCCAGCCTCACTACAACCTCCTTTTAGGTAGCTGTAGAGGGCAATAAGGTCCCCTCTCAGCCTCCTCTTCCCCATACTAAACACCCCCAGCTCCCTCAGCCGCTCCTCACAGGACATGTTTGCCAGCCCTCTCCCCAGCCTCGTCACTCTTCCCTGCCCCTGCTCCAGCACCTCAGGGTCCCTCCTATACAAAAATTGCAAAAAGTTGCAAAACTGCAAGTTTGTTAACAAAGCCTGAAGCAGCAGCATGGGAATAACTGAGCGCAGGGGTGGAAGAACAGAAACTGAAATCAAGCTGTACGAAGGGCAGTTATGATTAGATTTGGTGCTGCAGACTTGCCAGGTGAAACTTTGGAAGGGGGCAGGACTAACCAGGAAAAGGAGGGGGATTATCTTTCCTAAGGAAAGGAAAAACACTTGAGTCTTAAGGTAATTTTTTTCCTTTATTCAGTTATTTTCCTCAAACTGACATCAGCTCCTACAGCATACTGACCTGCAGCTAACGCAGCGAGCCCAACCTTTCTGCTATTAACTATTAATGAGATTAACCTCTGTGTACAAGTATTTACAATTACACTACTTATCACATCATAGGATCACAGGATATTAGGGGTTGGAAGAGCTCCAAGGAGATCAAGTCCAATCCCCCTGCCAGAGCAGGATCACACAATCTAGCACAGATCACAGAGGAACACATCCACACAGGCCTTGAAAGTCTCCAGAGGAGGAGACTCCACAACCTCTTTAGGTGCATCCCATCAGGACCCATGGACTTGTGAACGTTCAATGTGTGTAACTGATCCCTAACCCAGTCTGCACTGACCAGTGGGGAGCACTCCCTCCTGCAGGCTTCCCCTCCTTCATCCAGGGTCTGGAGTACATAGAGGGGTACAGCCTCAGGTGTAAAGACTGAAGTAAAGAAGGCATTCAGCAGCTCTGCCTTCTCCGCATCCTCAGTTATCAAGGCTGCCTCCTCATTCATAGAATCAACCAGGTTGGAAGAGACCTCCAAGATCACCCAGTCCAACCTATCCCCCTGCCCTATCCAGTCAACCAGACCATGGCACTAAATGCCTCATCCAGTCTTCTCTTGAAGACCTCCAGGGACAGTGCCTCCACCACCTCCCTGGGCAGCCCATTCCAATGCCAATCACTCTCTGTGAAGAGCTTCCTCCTAACATCCAGCCTATACTTTCCACACACACATGATGTTGTAAAAATGGAGATAAGCAGATTCTACCAGAAGTACTTACCCAGGTCACCTTTGTGTACAAGTATTTACAGTTACACTACTTAGCATATGCTTAGATTTACACACACACATTATGTTTTAAAACCTGAGATAAGTAGATTCTACCAGAAGGTGTTTATTCAGGTCCTATTCCAAACTGCACTGGGATGGATCTCAGAACTTTGTTAAAATGAACAAACTCCCACTTTTACAGCTGCTTTTTACTTAAATCTAGCAAGGTTTTGATAAGTAACTCTGGTTAGATATAGCAAGCATTCTGTGTTAAAATAGACCTATCGAGCAAGATTAAACAAAGTAGCCAATTGGATTGCCTGTTCTAGACATCATGCTCTCCAAGCATTAGGGGTGGCAAATGTAAGCTCTTCTCCTTGTTCTAGACATCATGCTCTCCAAGCATTAGGGGTGACAAAGGTAAGCTCCTCTCCTTGTTCTAGACATCATGCTCTCCAAGCATTAGGGGTGGCAAATGTAAGCTCCTCTCCTTGTTCTAGACATCATGCTCTCCAAGCATTAGGGGTGGCAAATGTAAGCTCCTCTCCTTGTTCTAGACATCATGCTCTCCAAGCATTAGGGGTGGCAAATGTAAGCTCCTCTCCTTGTTCTAGACATCATGCTCTCCAAGCATTAGGGGTGGCAGAGGTAAGCTTCTCTCCTTGTTCTAGACATCATGCTCTCCAAGCATTAGGGGTGGCAAATGTAAGCTCCTCTCCTTGTTCTAGACATCATGCTCTCCAAGCATTAGGGGTGGCAGAGGTAAGCTCCTCTCCTTGTTCTAGACATCATGCTCTCCAAGCATTAGGAGTGGCAAATGTAAGCTTCTCTCCTTGTTCTAGACATCATGCTCTCCAAGCATTAGGGGTGGGAAAGGTAAGTTTCTCTCCATGTTCTAGACATCATGCTCTCCAAGCATTAGGGGTGGGAAAGGTAAGTTTCTCTCCATGTTCTAGACATCATGCTCTCCAAGCATTAGGGGTGGGAAAGGTAAGTTTCTCTCCATGTTCTAGACATCATGCTCTCCAAGCATTAGGGGTGGCAAAGCTAAGTTTCTCTCCTTGTTTTAGACATCATGCTCTCCAAGCATTAGGAGTGGCAAAGGTGAGCTTCTCTCCTTGTTCTAGACATCATGCTCTCCAAGCATTAGGAGTGGCAAATGTAAACTTCTCTCCTCACATCTATTTGTGCAGTGAATAAGCAAAGCAGAGTATCTGCTTTATAAGCTGTCTGATTCCTTGCTCTGCATCTTGTAGGCTACTACCACGAAAACTGGTTTAGCTCTTTGGCAAACTCTGGTTCCAGGCTCTTGGCCAACAACTACCACTAACTCACTGGCTGGACTTTAAAGACTTGGCAGCATCTGTGCCTCATTTGCATACAATCTTTCCATTAGAAACTATTTGCATAGATTTTAAGTAGCTTAGGCTCTAAGACAGGCTGCTTTAAATACATCTTTTCAGAAGTACTCCATCTGCAGCAGCAGAGATCACAGGAACTGCATCTCTGCCCCTTTATCTGGGTAACTGTTCGCTGCCCTTAGAACCCAATGTCATCAGTACAGCAGCATTCCAGCTGTTCTCCCACATAGCAGGACTGGTTTGCAGGCTGTGCCCTGCAGGGGATATGCTGGCAGTACTGGCTGTGCAAAGTGACTGCCAAGCCCCTGAATGCAACCTCATCCACAGCTGCTCTGAGGAGCTTAGCGAGGGAAATGGCCCAGCAGCAGTAATGCCTCTTTCCAAGTCCAGGACCAAGTGCCCCCAGGACACCAGTGAGAAGGAGAGAGGATCTGGTTAATGGTGACAGATGGCTGGTCAGGCCTGTGGTTGAGGAGTGGCCAATGTGAATAGCCACAAAGAATAAAGTCACTTATGTGGAGTCATCATCAGCACCCATCTCTTTCCCACAACAAGCTGGAAAGCCAATAATTAGTTTGCTATTCTAATTAATGGGCTTTTATTCTCACAATTTCTACACTCCAGGGCTCGTGCAAGAGAGACTACCTGAGACCTCTGCACAAACAAAACTCAAGGAAGAATAACTTAGGACAATCTTATATATAAGATGGATTTCAGACAAACCAGTTTACCTCCCCTGGCCCCCATCTCCCCACAGTCACCTAAACAATCATAGAATCAACCAGGTTGGAAGAGAGCTCCAAGCTCAGCCAGCGCAACCTAGCACCCAGCCCTGCCCAATCAACCAGACCATGGCACTAAGTGCCCCAGCCAGGCTTGGCTTCAACACCTCCAGGGATGGTGACTCCACCACCTCCCTGGGCAGCCCATTCCAATGCCAATCACTCTCTCTGCCAACAACTTCCTCCTAACATCCAGCCTAGACCTCCCCTGGCACAACTTCAGACTGTGTCCCCTTGTTCTGCTGCTGCTTGCCTGGCAGCAGAGCCCAACCCCACCTGGCTACAGCCTCCCTGCAGGGAGCTGCAAACAGCAATGAGCTCTGCCCTGAGCCTCCTCTGCTGCAGGCTGCACACCCCCAGCTCCCTGAGTCTCTCCTCACAGGGCTGTGCTCCAGGCCCCTCCCCAGCCTTGCTGCCCTTCTCTGAACACCTTCCAGCATCTCAACATCTCTCTTGAATTCAGGAGCCCAGAACTGGACACAGCAGTCCAGGTGTGACCTGAGCAGTGCTGAGCACAGGGGCAGAAGAACCTCCCTTGTCCTGCTGCCCACACTGCTCCTCAGCCAGCCCAGGATGCCATTGGCTCTGCTGCCCACCTGGGCACTGCTGCCCCAGCTTCAGCTCCTCTCTCCCAGCACCCCTAGGTCCCTCTCTGCCTGGCTGCTCTCAGCCACTCTGGCCCCAGCCTGTAGTGCTGCTTGGGGTTGTTGTGGCCAAAGTGTAGAACCCTGCACTTGGCCTTGTTCAATCTCATCCCAGATATGCCATGCAGGACAGCGGTTGCCTGAGTGCCCTGTTCCTGAGACTTTCAGCACAGGGTTTCTACTTTCTCCCAAAGAAATCCATTCCACCCCTACACAACCTCAGTATTAGGAATTTTTCACTCATATTTAACCTAAAAATTACAGCCTGCACTTTAGTTTGTTGTTTCTTGTTCTATCCACTACAGGTAGAGAAAAAAAGGATGAAATGTTCCTATGCATTTCTCTCCCTTCCTTGAAGACACAAGGCCTGCTAAAGTGTCTCTGTAAGTTAAAGGCCCAAGTTCACTTGCCTGCTCTTTCCCTCAAAATCTTCCTTCCTAGATCTTCAACAATTCATGCTCCTCTCCCCTGGCCCCTCTCCAATTAACCAACAGCTTTCTCCAGTCAGGAGCCCAAAGCTAAACTCCAGCTAATGCCGAGGAAAGCCCTTGCAGGCTAAGCCTCTGTCTGCACATTTCTGTTTTCAACCAGTGTGACCCTGTGACAGGCTGTCACCTTTCACACCCTTTCTGAAGGCCTGCTGCATTCCCAGCTGTTCCTATCCCAGGCTTACAACAGATCAGTCGGCTAAGATTAGCACCTCTGGCCCGGTCCTGCCGAACAGCCTCTCCCATTGTTATGCAATTTCGCAGATTTGTCAAGATCCTTAACTGCAGTCCTGAGCTTCACCACGCGGGCAGCCCTCCCCAGCTCGGGGTCTTCTGAAAGTTCAATACTATGTATTTCATCACTCAGTGGATCAGGATCGTCCCTTGATCTTCTCATCAGATCAGAAGCTGTAGATCACAGAATCAAACAGGTTGGAAGAGAGCTCCAAGCTCATCCAGTCCAACCTAGCACTCAGCCCTAGACAACCAACCAGACCATGGCACTAAGTGCCCCCAGCCAGGCTTGGCTTCAACACCTCCAGGCACAGCGACTCCACCACCTCCCTGGGCAGCCCATTCCAATGCCAATCACTCTCTCTGACAACAACTTCCTCCTAACATCCAGCCCAGTCCTCCCTTGGCACAACTTGAGGCTGTGTCCCCTTGTTTTGTTGCTGCTTGCCTGATAGAAGAGACCAACCCCACCTGGCTACAGCCTCCCTTCAGGTAGCTGTAGACAGCAATGAGGGCTGCACACCCCCAGCTCCCTCAGCCTCTCCTCATTGGGCTGTGCTCCAGGGCACGTTCCAGTATCTCAACATCTTTCTTGAATTGAAGAGCCCAGAACTGGACACAGCACTCAAGGTGTGGCCTGACCAATGTTGAGTACAAGGGCAGAATAACCTCCCTTGTGCTACTGACCACACTGTTCCTGATGCAGGCCAGGATGCCACTGGCACATAGGTATCTTCTTCTAGCTACCCTCTGCTATTCAACCAGCTTTAAGTCTCCCTCTTTACTGCCATAATCAAGACTACAAATCTCTCTGACTAAAATAACCTCATGAGCATTGCCGAAAACTTCTGAGATGCAGGACACTTATCCTAAGCACTAGGACACTTTTAATAGAAGAAAGTAGTACTGCAAGATAATCCTCTTAGCTTCTTGTTTTCCCATCTGGGTCATCATTCCTCCCCACACAACTCATTTACCTGCTAATCCATTGCCCTGATAAAGGCAGAAAAATACCTTGGCAGCATTAATACTAATCCTAACTAACAGCTCAAATGCAGTTTGAAGTCTGCTGTGCCTTTACACCAATTAACTTGATCTCTCCATGCTTCTACGTGTCCACCTCCAGAGGCTGACAGTCTCTTTCTAAAAGCTTGAAAGGGGACACAGATTTGACATGTCTATTTTGCTCAGTCCATGCCTGTCCTGATCAAATTTAATCAAAGGGTTTACTGTGTAATTTTACTATTGACAGCCTACTGTATTTCAGCCTGGGAACACTGGGAGTGAAAGTTACCCAAAGGACTACAAAATTGCTAAGCAGCTGGCATACATAACCTGAAAAGTCAAATGGCATTGCAACACTATTGCCTCTGTTCCCAGTGGGAACCCAAGACAACTGCACAGAGAGGTCAAGAAGCAAAACATTCCCTTCCAGCAGTGCTAATTAGGAGAGAGAAAATTTACCTTGCATCAATTGTACTCACAGTCTACACTGAGAAAGGCAGAAGCCAGACACCAGCATGTGCAGGATCTATGCATAGAGAGGTCTGTGTTTTCTTCCCTTACCTTTTCTGATTCCTCTTGCAGCTGTGGCTGCTCTCTGCTCTGTATGGTACACAGCCTTTGGCTATGGGCGACAGAACGTTTCAGCGGCTCATCATCACTGTCAGAATCCACACAGAGTGCTGTGGAGCTCTTGGACTTGAAAGTGTATTTCCTGTAGATTAAAAACAAGGCCATGAAGCTTCATGGGATTGCACAAATCTCTTTTTGAAGTAACTGCTAAAGAAGTCTTGTGTTCAGTTTTCTCACTGAGGGGCAGTACCATTTGGGGAACAGCCAGCAACAACTGACAGCAACAACTTTACCAGCGTAGCATGCAGGGGTGTCAGAAAAGGACAGAAACTAGGTTAACTCACTGGGCTGGTTTGAAGCTAGCTAGAATGTTTTGGTGAGAAGAACTAGATTACAGGCTGTGGAAGGAAAACAAGGGTGATGGCTGCTTCACTCAAAGGCTTACTGAGAGATACAAGAAGAAGAATCAAAGCATAGATAAAGGCACTTCTCCTGCAGGGGCGCTCCGAGCTGCATCTCTCTCTCGCCTCTTTGACTAATCCACTTTGCTTCCTAACCCCCTGGCCGAGCCTCCATTCTGCCTTGGGACTGGGGTAAGGTTGAGAGGGGTAGGGGGAAGGTGCAGGGGCGGTTGGGGGCCCCTCCTAGGGACTCGGGTTTCTGGGAGGGGAGTTGTGTTTCTGTGTTACCTTTTCCCTTGTCTATTTCTGTTTATAACTGTATCTACTGTAACTATCTGCTTGTCTATTGTGCTAAGCTGTAAATAATAAACTTCAATTTCCAGAGCCGGCTGAGTCTACTCTGGGTGATTTCTAAAGTGTGGGGGGGCAGGGAACACCCAACCCATCACACTCACATACATACCTCAAGCCTGCAATAGCATCTTACAACACTAAAATCGATGGTGTGGCTCTCGCTGCTATGGCCAAAGACTCTGCGCTTTATTACCTGACAACCTCAGATGCTCATTTGAGTTGAGTCCACAGTAACACACAGAACTCAGCACAAACCATTCAACTTCCCCCCAAGCAGCACTACAGGCTGGGGACAGAGTGGCTGGAGAGCAGCCAGGCACAAAGAGACCTGGGGGTGCTGGTAGAGAGTAGCTGAACATGAGCCCAGCAGTGTGCCCAGGTGGGCAGCAGAGCCAATGGCATCCTGGGCTGGCTCAGGAGCAGTGTGGGCAGCAGGATGAGGGAGGTCACACAAACAGAAGCCAGATATTAAAGGCAGCAGGGGAAATAATTTATAATACAAACCAAAAAAAGAAGGAAAGAAAACAGAAAAAGTGGAAAGAACAAAGTAGAACATTTTGAAATGCCTTAAAAAAGCCTCAGACCGTGGACATCTCAGAGCTGTAACTCACCTACAGGGCGTGGAAGTGCTTACAGTACAGGAATTCACCATCTGGGAGGCCTTCAATGGACGGGAACTATTGAAAAAAGCAAAGTATTTATTGCAGCAGTCACAACCCTTACAAAAAGAGAACATTTACTTGTCTGCTGTGCATGCAAATCTCCTTGACTGAAGAGCCAAGCAGGATACCATTATGTACTTGCTAATTGCTTAGATTTAGAGTAATAATTCCAGCATGCTATAAATATACAACAGCTATTCAAAATCATACCTAATCCTCTAAACTTGATTCACTTCTGAGTGATGCAGCCTTAGGCACCAGCTCACAAATTAAAGGCTTTGGGCTCCCATGTCAAGACAACTCATCTCTTTATTTTTTATTCCCACCAACACTGGAATTCCTGTTCCCAAACCACAGTCTCCTGCTGCTGGCCGGATCAGCCAGTTTGCTGGCAAGTCCCAGGTCTCCATTTCTCCTCCTTTACCTAGATTCTTCTCAACAGACTTCCTGCTCCATTTAACCCTTTCAGCCTCCTCAAAGCCTATCACTATCACTGCCCATCTACCTACCAGATGGCCAACAACAAGGAAACAGCCCTGAATTGAGGGGGAAGATTAGAAGATGTTTCTCTCCATCCTAGTTACCCTTCCACTCTCTGATCAGTGAGAATGGTTTCAGTGAAGAAACAAAGTAACTGGGAAGATACAGCAAACATACTTTCAATAGTTTTTGCTCTGGTTACCCTCAGGTCTTTGTGTTCAGAATTTTGATTGTTACAGCAAACTTTTGGGAAACGTCCAGGTAAATCTCAACCACCACTACACATTCAGCAGTAGGGCACAAGACACACTGCTGAGCACGTACACCAGGTGTATGCTAAGGAGGCCCACACTATGGCTATTGTGGTTAGATCAGGAATCTGGATCAGGACAAGGGAGGTTCTTCTGCCCCTGGACTCAGAACTGCTCAGGACACACCTGGAGTACTTTGTCCATTTATGGGTTCCTCAATTCAAGAGAGATGTTGAGGTGCTGGAACGTGTTCAGAGAAGGGCAGCAAGGCTGGGGAGGGGCCTGGAGCAGAGCCCTGTGAGGAGAGGCTGAGGGAGCTGGGGGTGAGCAGCCTGCAGAAGAGGAGGCTCAGGGCAGAGCTCATTGCTGTTTGCAGCTCCCTGCAGGGAGGCTGCAGCCAGGTGGGGTTGGGCTCTTCAGCCAGGCAAGCAGCAACAGAAGAAGGGGACACAGTCTGAAGTTGTGCCAGGGGAGGTCTGAGCTGGCTGTTGTTAGGAAGTTGTCGTCAGAGAGAGTGATTGGCATTGGAATGGGCTGGCCAGGGAGGTGGTGGAGTCTCTGTGGATGAAGGTGTTGAAGCCAAGTCTGGCTGGGGGCACTTAGTGCCATGGTCTGGTTGATTGACCAGGGCTGGGTGCTAGGTTGGACTCGATGAGCTTGGAGGTCACTTCTAACCTGGTTGATTCTAATAGTTCATAGAATAATAGAATTCTATGTTCCAATAGTCCTAATCACTAAGCAAAGATCCCAAGAGGCCTGAGGGCTTCTTGTTCCTTTTTCTGCCACAGAGTTCCTATGTGACAACTGGCACATTTAATCTGTGTCCCAAGACAAGCAGCTTTATAGACATAACTGTCATAGGAAAAAGGAGAGAGTGTTTTCAGCATGTGGAATGCTCAGATACTGCAGTGGCACAAGAAAGGCAATGAAAAATTAATCATTAGCACAGGAGGTGCAAATGGAAGTCAGCATAAAGAGGTATGATGTTCACATCCCCTAAGTCAAGTCTGCTGCACAGGGGAAAGGTAATCTAGAGGATTTTGGACTGGGAAGCAAAAGTTTCAGCAATTGCTAAATGGAACTCTTTTAAAAGGATAGAAAGTTACATATGAGGCCACTGGAAAATATTATCAAATACTCCTGTGCTAGTTTGAGACAAATTGGAATATTTTAGTGAGAGAAATTAGATGCTAGGCTGTGAAAAGGAAACAGTGCTGATGTCTGCTGCACTCATAGGCTTGCTGAGATGGATAAAACAAGAACATAAAACATAGATAAGACAGAGAGGGAGAGTCTGTGTGTGCCTGTCTGTCTGGGCTGCTTCTGTGTAACTAATCCTTTTGCCTTCTAATCCCCCTTGCCGACTCCCCAGGCTCACCTTGCACATAAGGCAAACTCTGGGATAAGGTAGAGGGGTGGAAAGAAGGTTGAAAGGTGGTTGGGAGCTCCTCCTGGGGACTCTGGTTTAGGGAGGGCTGCTGTGTTTCTGTATTACCTTTACCTCCTATATTTCTTTACATAGCTGTATATAGTTGTAATCTATTGTCAATATCTGCTTGTATATTGTGCTAAGCTGTAAATATAAAGCTTCATTCCTCAACTTCCTGCTGGCTTAGTTTGGTCTGTGTGATTTTATAAGAGTTGGGGGGCAGGTAACACCCAAACTGTCACAATTCTCTAGATAATGCCCCCCACCAACTCTTCTTGCTGCTTTTATTGCGCTTCCTCTTTCCATACACGTTCTCACGATGCTATTATTACAATCTAGCAGTGCATCTTTGAAGCTGTGTAATCCTAACGTTTCCTGGCCCAAACATCTTCTGGAGGAGATCTGACAACTGCCTGCCCTATGGCATACGTGCTCAGCCTGGCAGGGATCAGTCACAAGCTGTGCACTCACATGGCCGAATGGACACTCCAGCCCAGCGTCAGCGGCAGCCTCGTGCTCTCCGTGCAGTGCGAGAGCAGGGTCAAGTATCTTGGAATAACCACCTGCTGCCCGACTTTGTGGTTGAGAGACAATGCTACATTGAAGCTGTATCGTTTCAGATGAAGAATCAGGACCCTGAGAGATAGGAGAAAAGGACAGATGTTAAGACAGGGACAGAAGTCAGTGAACACATGCTCAAAATCCAAGTAACTCCATTTCCAAACCACGCTCACCCGGCTCTAAACCAGAGTATTCCTCCAGAGCCGTAGGGAAAGTCTATCTGCAAAGCCACAGGCAATTACCCTCCTGCCCACCACAACTTGGTGCAAGGTACACAGTGCAGGCTGTTGAATCAAGAAGCTTCATGCTTTGATCTGCATCACCCTGCTCTGCAGTTAAACAGCAGCAAGCAGCTCTTACCAACCCCATTATTTTGTACAAATCAGTGAGAGGCAGAACAACACCAAAATATTATCGTCAGAGAACAGACTCTTAGTGTGTTACTCCCAGATACTCAAGACACTCATGGAGGACTCCCATTGCTGCCTAAAACTGAGCAGGAACTGTGCCCAGTGCAGGATGGGTACTAGGTGTGTCTGTTACACCTTCTATTTGAAAGAGCTTTAGGTTGCAGCAGGATAAAGAACCTGCAGAGGCCTCCTCAGACTGCATTTTCTCCTCTATGTTGCATGTCGTCCTGTCTAGATCATGCAGCTGTATTGTTGCTCAAAAGCTCTGACAAGGGTTTGGCAGCATCACATAAACACACTGAGCAAAACAAAAGCTAACTACCAAGATACTGGGTTCAGCAGGAGTGTATTCAGGACAAGACCACAGCCATCTAGCACACTTAGCTTTACAACCCATGAGAAAATGAGCTCTGCCTCTAAGCACTTTCACTCTCAATAATGAGCTAAACCCAACCAAAAGGTCAGAAGCTATTGAGCATGCCATTAGCCCTCAAAAATGCCTGCTCTCCTCCTCAAAGTGCCACACTTACAGAGAAAGAAAACAGTTATCAGCAGGGGAAGAACCAATTGATCAAAGCAAAATCCTCTATATACACCTTCTGGCACTAATGCTTTCAACTCAGTCCTGCCCATCAGGGCAGCTGAGCACAAAATACTAAACTTCCAGAATTTATTCACTCTTAGTGCTTCCCTTGAAAGAGAAGTGGGTGGGGAAAACTCAGCCCTCCTTGCTTAGCAATCAGGAGGTAGAAAGAAGTGTTGCAGCAGGTGCCCAAGAGAGCTTCTTTAGAGGTGAACTGAAGAGCAGCATCAAGACTGCTGTCTGAACACACACATTTGTCACCTGCTGTCCAATCCATTCTCCCAACTTTACTCTGTGGGACTTTTGTTTGTAGAGTTGATTCCAAGCAAGAGAAGTAGAGATGTCAGCATTTACCTGGGAAGCCTGTTGAACTTGTGTGTGACAACAGCAGACTTTCCATTGCACTTCTCACAGGAATACTCAATCTCCTCTGCCTGTTCAAGAGAACAGAAAAACGACTGGTGGAACAAAAGACAGATTAAACAGCTCCACAGGAAGCACATTGCTTCTGGCTGTCAGGGAAGCTCCTCAAATCAGCAGCTACATTTAACAATTCTAATTGCCTTCAACATGACCTAACCAAGAGGGCATTTGCTAAGAGGACAGCTAACAATTTGATCACATATTCACTAATACAGGTGGAATCTTTATTGCAAGTGTCTTGCAGACCAGGGAACTGAGTCCAACCAGCTTCCAGAGAAGAGGGAGAACCTTGCAAGTTCCCAGGTCTCTCCTGCACACACAGGTTATTTTTTGTTTCCAATAACTTCTGGTGAAGGGCGATTTTCCAGGAAGCTTTCTCTCCTGCTTTCAAAATCTCAACTTTCTTCCTGAAGACTTATCCTCATCTAAACTTTGTCAAGGATGTGTTACAGTAGAACAGAGAGGTTTGAACAAATTGCAAAAGGGGAAGCATCACTGTGCTGAAGTCACACAATTTAGAGCAAATATTTCTACAGCCCTTTTCTTCAAGTGAGGCCAAATGACACAACTATAATCTAAGACTTTTAAATAATCCTGAGATCTGCAGCTTTTAGAAGAATAAGCACATCAATTATCCTGTTGAAAACACTATCTGTAAATGGAGAAAAACCACAGGCCTGTCTCAAGATGTGACCAAACACAACCCTAATTTCACAGATCTAAGACTAATTTTTAGCTTTTAGAAACCTCACCTTGAAGCTCTGCTTACAAGATGAGCATTCACATATCATAAATTATTACACCTGCATGACCTTCTTCCTTCTGCTAATTTAGGCCAGTATGGAAGATGTTGAGTCACAGAATCAACCAGGCTGGAAGAGACATCCAAGATCATCCAGTCCAACCTATCTCCCAGCCCTATCCAATCAACTAGACCAGGGCACCAAGTGCCTCACCCAGGCTTTTCTGGTGCAACGAAGCACCACAGCCAAAGAGAGGAAACTACAATTCCTGAGTGTTTCTCTCAGTCTGACAGCCTCCCTTCTCTCCTTTGTATTTGTTTGTGCCTCAACTCTTCTACCACAGAAGGGGGAGTTTTACCTGTTTCCCAGCAGTGTTGTAAGTATCACTTCAATTATGCACTACATTTTACAATAAAAACTGCATAGTGTTACATACAAAAATGTGCCAAGTTAACTGCTTCATAGCATAGAACCAACCAGGTTGGAAGAGAGCTCCAAACTCAGCCAGCCCAACCTAACACCCAGCCCTGCCCAATCAACCAGAACACGGCACTAAGTGCCCCAGCCAGCCTTGGCTTCAACACCTCCAGGCACAGCCACTCCACCACCTCCCTGGCCAGCCCATTCCAATGCCAATCACTCTCTCTGACAACAACTTCCTCCTAACATCCAGCCTAGACCTCCCCTGGCACAGCTTGAGGCTGTGTCCCCTTGTTCTGTTGCTGCTTGCCTGGCAGAAGAGCCCAACCCCACCTGGCTACAGCCTCCCTTCAGGCAGCTGCAGACAGCAACGAGCTCTGCCCTGAGCCTCCTCTCCTGCAGGCTGCACACCCCCAGCTCCCTCAGCCTCTCCTCACAGAGTTTGTGTTTTAGGCCCCTCCCCAGCCTTGCTGCCCTTCTCTGGGCACCTTCCAGCACCTCAACATCTCTCTTGAATTGAGGAGCCCAGAACTGGACACAGCACTCAAGGTGTGGCCCAAGCAGCACTGAGTCCAGGGGCAGAATAACCTCTTGCCCTGCCGGCCACACTGCTCCTGAGCCAGGCCAGGATGCCCTTGGCTCTCCTTAGGCCATGCTGCTGGCTCCTGTTCAGCCACTCTCTACCAGCACCCCAAATATATATACATTTAAAAAAAAATCCACCTATAAATACACATCTAATATATACCTGCAGCTACTGTCATACAAATTAATAGTCAGCTACACAACTGAAACTTCCACGTGGTACATAAGCTCCACACAGTCTGCAAGGGGTAAACAAAACGAATTGAAGCCCAGAGTTACCCGGAAGAAGAGGTCGAGGGAATCCTGGATGGATCGGGAAGGAAGCAATTTCTTCCTCCGAGGAAGGTCAATGGAGAGGTCATTAAACTGTTCACGCTTGGTGACTGTTTCACCACACCTACAGAAGAAACACAGAAGTCTGACCAAAAATGTGCTTTAAATTACTGACAGCTTACATGTGTTATAAGCTGCTTCCCAGCAATCACATGACTCCTGATCAATCCATTTTTACCCATCAAAATGAAACTGTTTGATGCTGATGACAGAGCTGCATATTGGAATTTCACTTGGATGCTTTAAAAGAAACACTTGTCTAAGGGTGAGAACAAAAGAAGGGTGTTCCTGAGCCAGCCCAGGATGCCATTGGCTCTGCTGCCCACCTGGGCACTGCTGCCTCATCTTCAGCTCCTCTCTCCCAGCACTCCCAGGTCCCTCTCTGCCTGGCTGCTCTCAGCCACTCTGTCCCCAGCCTGCAGTGCTGCTTGGGGTTGTTGTGGCTGAAGTGTAGAACCCTGCACTTGGCCTTGTTCAATCTCAAGGTTGCTTAAAGAATGCCTGTAGCCACAGGCAGTGTGGTGCAAGGTTTACAGTCTTTCCAGACCATATTTTCTAAACACAGCTTTGGAAACAAAATATTTCTTAGTTCAAGTTCTAGGTCCAGCCTGCAGAAGATGTCACATCAGATGGAAACATTTTCTCATCTTTTAAGTTGAGTATGAGAAAAGCTCCCTGACATACTTACATTTTGCAAATGATAGAATGCTGAACCTCAAACTCTAAGTTGCTTATAACTGGACATGTATAGACTTTGGTGGCTGAGAGGTCATCAGAAGCACGTCCAGGTGAGCTATCCTCATTAGGGGTTGGCTCACTCTTCCAAGTTTTGTTTAACTTTTCCATGTCTTCCTTCAGCTGATCCAGACACTGGCTTAAGAACTCATGGGCATCCTAGAAACAGGGTACACTCAAAGCAATTTGTGTACAACTTCATTCAGTATCTTTCTCTCAAACACAAACAACAGGGAAAATTACCTTTTAGTTCACTATATTCAGCAATATTAAGGTAGCTCTGCTCTAACAAAAGGCAGGCAATCACTGCCTTTCAATCAAAAAAGCTCCAGTCACTATCAAATTGATAGGAGTTCAATGCAGTCAAAACACTCAACAAATGACACATAATTATTTCTAGGCAATATGGTACTTACATTCTGCATGTACCCAGAAAACCTCTCTGCAGTGGCTGAAATGGCACTTTTCACCTTCTTGAGTAGCTCTTTTTTAACCTCAGGGCTGCAGACATCCTTTTTAGCAAGCAGATGGGCAAAACGTCTGCAGAAGGCAATGCAATGAAACACTGATTGCCTTTCCAGGACTTTAGAGAAAGAAAATAAAACTCAAGATACCTCACTTTGAGAGTTTCTAAAAGCTTTTCTGCTCTGCTAAGTGGCTTAGTGTTTCCCTATGAAACTATTTCATAGGTAATTAACCTTTTCCATTTCAAGCGTTTTGAAGTCTCATTTGAGGCCATCACTAGAACAGGATCAAAATGAACTAAAAACAAGCCTGGAATCTTTTAAGGAGGAGAGAAGAGCCTTACCAAGTTCTAAAACAGCCCTTGTATTTGCTGTTGTCTTTTACAACAAGAAGGTAAACCAGCCCAGCATCATGCCTTTTGAACACCTTTGTGCTGATAAGGGATATGAAATCACACAACACAGAATCGTTGAATTCTGCTTCCACTGTCAGACTGATTTCTATTTTATTTTCAATTTCCCATCAGTTTCAAGAATCATTCTTTTGACAGCAAAACATGACAACAGAGGAGGAAAAAACCCAAAGCTGTAACAAGAAGAGCCATGAGGGGTTTGCCTTGCTTCAAGTTACCTAGAGTGTTACTGGTTACTTGTTTAGAAAACCCTCAACTGTTGAAATTACTTTACCTGCCTTTTTTCTGTGTGATTTAGTTATCTTTTACAACTGCTTTACAGTTCCACAGGAAACACACTCCCCACAGATTCCCAAGCACAACAGTTTCACCTTACCCTACAGCAGGCTGCACACAGCCTCAGCCAGCCTGGCCTCAAACACTCCCAGGCAAGGGGCCTCAACCACCTCCCTGGGCAACCCATTCCAGCCTCTCACCACTCTCATGCTCAACAACTTCCTCCTCACCTTCAGGCTGACTCTCCCCACCTCCAGCTCTGCTCCATTCTCCCCACTCCTGGCACTCCCTGAGAGCCTATTAAGTCCTTCCCCAGCTTTTTTGTAGGCCCCCTTCAGATACTGAAAGGCCACCAGAAGGTCACCTGGAAGCCTCCTCTTCTCCAGACTGAACAGCCCCAACTCTTTCAGTCTGTCCTTATAGCAGAGGTGCTGCAGCCCTCTGATCAGAAAGGAAATCCTTCCCAGAAAGTGAATTTTACCTGATCAGTGCATTGAGTGGGATTTTTTTCCACGGGATACCCTGCTTGAGCAAATCATTAGCAAAAGACTGAATTGAAAACAAGGACTGTAGAATGGCATTCATATAGCAGGTGTTTCCCAGGTTTGAAAATCTGGAAAAGAGAAGATTTAACAGGGTGTGTCAATGTGTAAACATGCCAGCGTTGAGCATGGCACTGCTAACATGCAGGACATTCACCCCACCTGCTCCCCAGAGTTTTGCCACTGGAGCTGTGCTCCTGCCCTTCAGACTAAGTAAAAACTCCCGAGAGGGGGCATTAATCAGGAAAGCATCCATGAGTTTCTACAATCAGAATTTAAACAAAGTGTGTATATAAGCAAGGCAGAGGAATCATGCAAGTGCCCAGAAGGAGCACAAATTCCCTGCAATTATCACACCTCTGAAATTGGCAGGAAGTGATTTTAAGGATACATATTTTCCAAATGAGGAAAAAAGTACTCCCTGTCCCAGTGCTGATCAGTTTCAGGATTAACCTTTACTCATTGACCAATTATAACACCAAGGAGCATGTTCTGATGACCAAAATGTGTCTGCTAGATAAAGAAAATGATATTTACCCTTGTAACTGCTGTTGAGGATGAGTGGAAAGGGGCACTCGAGGTTTGTTCCACCCTGTGTAATCCTGATTAGATCTCATTTTTTTAACAGAAAGAGGGGCAGGTTGGGAAAGAAATCCCAGGCTTCTTTTGGCTGAAGGGGTCTGGCTGGATACACTGGACCTAAAAACATAGAAGAGTAAGAAGCACAAAATTTCAAGGCCCTTCCTTTAAATATTTATAGTCTATGACACTGTGTAAGACAAGGACTGGCAAGGCCATACAAGATAACTGGCACATATTCTAATGCAAAAGAGGTGTCAGAGAGAAAACTTTCCAGAGCACAGGTATGCAGGCAGTGTAACCAAGGCTGTTGTCTAAGACATTTAACAGCTCCTAGCACTGTATGATGAGAGGAAGAATAACTGTGTAGCATGAGACTGCCACGCCTAAGATATGCTTAAAACTCCCACTTGGGCCAGAGTCTTCCTTTTCAAATTCTTCTTGTAACCTTATCACTCTGGACCTCTGCCCCTCACTTGTAAAGCATGGACAATGCTCCTTTGCTGGTATCTCATCTATCTAGCACAGAGACCAACATTACAATCGCATAGCGTCTAACACAGAATCGCAGCCTCAGCAGAATTCAGGACTAAAATCCTGCTCCCAATTTCAGTAGGACTAAAATCCTGCTCCTAAAATACAGTGTCTCATACTAAAATGGAGTTTCATGCTACAGTTAGACATCATCTGGATCATTCAATTCCTAATGACTGTAAGATACTTGAGTGTTGGGAGCAGTAACTGGAGTTTGTAACTAGAGCAATTGTAGCCACACTCAATACCTAGATTGTGCTCCTGAAGGAAAAGAAAGTAGCAGCAGACATACAGAAATTTCAGGCAGATAAGCTATACACCACATTATAAACACAGAGGAAAGTGAAGATTCTAACTCCTGGGAAAGAACTGTCATTTACAGTTCATGGTAGTGAATCAGCTGTACCTGTCCAGGGTGGAATTGCCAGTGGAGTACTCTTTTGATGAGGATCGACTAGCATAAAAGGATGATGACTGCAGTGGTAAAATACCTTGAAAAACAGAAAGGCAGGTCATTTTGTTCCAGCTAACTCAGCTATTTATACAATAACTCATTACAAAACTTTTGAAAAGTCCTCAAATACTCTTTTCCAGAGTTGCTTGGGAAAGTCCTAACACACATACTCAGAACCACTAATGGGAACATTAATCATATGTAAGTAAAGACAGGCTGGAGCTTTAATGAATGTAACACCACTGTCTCCATCCAATTCAAACTGCAATGTGGAAACATTACAAAGTCACTGAATGGTCTTAAATATTTGAAAGATAATAAATAACCACCTCTTGTTTGAATGTACAACATGCACATAGCACAACTCACCAATGATTTCCAGGGCAGTGCTCTCAAATTCAAAGTAAAGAATCACAGCATCATGAAAACAGTCAGGGCTGGAAGGGATCACAAGGATCAGCCAGTTCCAACCTCCCTGGCCAGGGACACCCTACCCTAGAGGGGTAGGGCCTCATCCAGCCTGGCCTTAAGCACCTCCAGGCATGGGGCCTCAACCACCTCCCTGGGCAACCCATTCCAGCCTCTCACCACTCTCCTGCTCAACAACTTCCTCCTCACCTCCAGGATGACTCTCCTCACCTCCAGCTTTGCTCCATTCTCCCCGCTCCTGGCACTCCCTGACCACCTCAAAAGTCCCTCCCCAGCCTTTTTGTAGGCCTCTTTCAGATCCTGGAAGGCCATAAGGTGATCTGGGAGCCTCCTCTTCTCCAGACTGAACTGCCCCAACTCTTTCCATCTGTCCTCACAGGAATGCTGCTCCAGCCCTCTGATCATCCTCGTGGCCCTTCTCTGGACATGCTCCAGCATCTCCACATCCCCCTTATAAAAGGGACTCCAGAACTGGATGCAGTAAGAAGCAGAAGTGAAAACAGCTTCTCTTACCACATCAAATTCCACAGTAAACTACTATAAGCTTGGGGCAAAATATGATTGTTTAGGTCTGATAACACTGAATCAGATCCTCAGACTCTAATGCCTCAGATGGTGTCACACTAACAAAAAAGTTCTCATGAGTGAAAAAACCACCACCTATTATGCTGTGTAATTCAGTTTGGATAATTGGATAATGAATCAACATTTCCTTCTATCCTGGCTGGAAGTGGTTTGAGCCATGCAACTTTGAAAAATAGACATATGTAGAAGGTTGCAATACTCTTACCTGACCTTACAGGTAATATGCTCAGAGTCTAATTTTGATTCTGAAGAGCAAATAAGATTTTCATTCAGAGATAAACATTCACCTTACTGGCTCCTCCAGCAACCTGTATGTACCATTAGAGCTACACTAAAAAGAAGGCATCCAGTAATACTCCCCTTAAAAACAAGGCCTTGAATACATTTCCCTGTATGGGGAAAAGAGGCTTGGTATTCATTAGGCAAATGAACAGTGGTGCTGCTTCCTACCTTATGCACACACTGTCAACATTATTACTTTGTGTAGAAAACCTTGTCACACACCAGCAGCCAACAGAACTTGGGTACAAATAGAACAAAAGTCATGGCTCTAAAGAGTTCCCCTTCTAAGTTCTGGGGAAGAGATAGGGAGGTAAGAGCAAACAGAACCCATTTTCAGAACAATAATCAGTCAGGTGGGCATTAACAGCAATGGAGGGCTTCAAAAATAACAAGAAAGTAAGCAAAAAGGAAATCCTTAAGTGTTTGCAGGAATCCCCTCCCAAGGGGAAGGGCAGCTTGGAGCAACATTTGAAGCTGCCTGTTGAATTTCCCAACAAGCCAGCACATGGGCTGGCATCAGCCCCCAAGTATAAAGGTCAGAGTCAACTAGAACATGGCAGACTTGGAAGAGAAGTTTGCATCTCATATGTGGCTCTGTAGGAAGCAAGAGAGTTAGTGGCACAGGGAAAGTAGATTAAGAGAAGCACCTCTGCAGCAGCTTTCTGAACTTACACCAAAAGGGTAAAAAGTCAGGTATCACTTGGCTTGACTGTTATTTTCTTTACCTGATGTCCGATTTTCTTCTGCCTGCTTCAGATTCAACTGTTTCTCTCTGCTACTGTTCAAGTACTTCCATGCTGGATCACTCAAGGCTTTATTATTCCTACAGACAGACAAGAGTTGATGTCAGTGCAGTATAGCAGATACAGCATATCCTGCTTGGGATTCACAACTTGTTTCAAATATTTTTTTCTTATCACCTTTAATACTTGACTATGAGTCATAGAATCAAGCAGGTTGGAAGAGACCTCCAAGATCATCCAGTCCAACCTATCCCCCAGCCCTATCCAGTGCCTAGACCATGGCACGAAGTGCCTCAGCCAGGCTCTTCTTGAACACCTCCTGGGATGGTGACTCCACCACCTCCCTGGGCAGCCCATTCCAATGGAACAGTTGAAACCTGCAGTGAAGTTCAACCAATGCATTTAAACAAGCCTTCTTACCTGCAATTAAATGTGATTTCAAACACAACTAAATGTGATTTAAAAGAGGGGAGGGGGTTATTCTTCAAATAGCAATTCCCCTTTCAAAGCAAGTTCAATACTGCTATACACATATAGCACTTAGGACAATGCTGACTGATGTCAGAAAGATGATGCGAAATTTGCATGTGCCTGTTCCTGCAAAGCAGCTGCTAAAGCAGGTCGTATTTCCCTTGTTAAACCTGGATGCAAACCCCATTTCAGGGGGTACAGTACATTCAGAAGCTGTCTAATGGCTCAGCTGCACCACGTTGCTGAGATGGGAAACATCCAATTTCCCTTCACAGATGAGCAAAGAGTTTAAAACCAGAAACAACAGTTACTTACGTTGAAGAATCGTTCTCTTTGGGATAATCGTCACTCATTTCTGAACCAGGTGCTTGTGTTCTTTTCCTCTTTTCACTGGTGACAGAAAGTTTTTGAAGTGGTCATTCCTTCAGAAAGGCTGATAAATTATCCTCTTACAACTGACCAGAACCCCTCAATGCTTTCAGTGCATTTTGCACCTAGCTTCTGCAAATCTCCACTTTTATAACATAGCACACAGAAAAGACTTTGGTCTGTCCAACTCTTACTAAACTGTTCATAAAGCTCTAGTGCCAGTCCCAGCCACAGGCTAGAAAAGCACATATTAACATCCTATTAAAAGTGACAGCAAAACCAGAGGAGGAAACATATTCCCTTCTTACTTATAGGTTACACCTGAAGCTCTATAAAGAGCTAAATGTTCACAATATCATAAGCAGCAAATAATGCTCCTACCGATTCTCCAACAAGCCTGTTCTGTGAGGGACTGATGAGGCAGGAGATGCTGAAACATTCACCCTGTTGCTGGGTGTTCCAGTTCCAGCAGAATTCTTCACAGATGCTCTTGCTGGGGTAGTCAGGACCTTGCGAAATACATTTTCCTCCTTACTTTCCATGGTCACTCTTTTGGTAGGAGTCTGCAAAGCCCAGGTGGAGGGGGGACAAGAAGACAACAGAAACAGTGACAATGGTGACCATCTTTAGCCTAATCCAGCATCTACACCACCTGCTTTTCCTGCTACAGTATAGCACCCAAAAGCAGAAATAAAAGTTACTCATAACAGATTAAGGGAGTTTAACACCAAATAGATGGTGGTAAAATTTTGCTGTATAGATGTGAGTCATAAGCATGCAACTACAGCAGTAACCTATTTCCCTTCCCATCTTCCAATGCTGCCAGCTGAATTCCATAGAATAGAACCAACCAGGTTGGAAGGGACCTCCAAGCTCATCCAGCCCAACCTAGTAACCAGACCATGGCACTAAGTGCCCCAGACAGGCTTGGCTTCAACACCTCCAGGCACAGCCACTCCACCACCTCCCTGGGCAGCCCATTCCAATGCCAATCACTCTCTCTGACAGGAACTTCCTCTTAACATCCAGACCAGATGGCAGCTTCAGACTGTGCCCCCTTCTTCTGTTGCTGCTTGCCTGGCAGAAGAGCCCAACACCACCTGGCTACAGCCTCCCTGCAGGGAGCTATGGACAGCAATGAGCTCTGCCCTGAGCCTCCTCTGCTGCAGGCTGCACACCCCCAGCTCCCTCAGCCTCTCCTCACAGGGCTGTGCTCCAGGCCCCTCCCCAGCCTTGCTGCCCTTCTCTCAACACCTTCCAGCACCTCAACATCTCTCTTGAATTCAGGAGCCCAGTTTTCAGTTTTTAAAATCTCCTTTACATGCTCTAACATAAAAAAAGCCCAAGGCACCATTCCTAACTATACCCAAATCAGTCCTGGGTGGTATTAAAAGAAACCTTGTGCAGCATTAAACCCTACAAAACCAGAATGGTACCCTGACAGCCTTGGCCAGGCAATTGCCATACAGAGTGCAATGGAAGGAGCTAGCAGTTGGGCGACTAAGGAACTTCAGTCAATTTTGACTTTGAAAATTAAACATATCTAATCTTAACCACTGCACACAAAAAGCCTCAAGAGTTTTTACTGTGAGACTGCCTTTAAGCAACATGTAAAATTCGGTTTGGAACAATGTCAAAAATATTCTCCTTCAGGGCAACAGTACAAAGTATATTCACAGATATAAAGTATATTAAACCTGGCAGATGCACCATGAAATTTGTGCAGTGCAGGGAGAGAAAAGGAAGAACAAAAATATTTCCAAGGTTAACCCCATTTTCAGGGAAGTCTGCAAAATTTACACAGGAAACCAAAACTGAGCAGAATGTCACAAATTAAGTTACTGTATCCTGAATACAAAACTGGGTCAGCAGCTTTTCAATACACACACTTGGCTGAATCTTGCTCAAGTCAGAGACTTATGCTGACTGCAACATGTTCAGCTGCTACCTAAGGTGCTCAGCATAAACAAAGAGATATCCAGAACAGTAAGAGAAGTGAGTCTTAATTGTGCACTTCCCCTCTATGCTGCTTCTCCGTCTGCCTGATAACTTAGTGTGAAGAACATATTCTGTCTTCCACAGCCAGATGCTGACCGTTCTCTTCATGCAGAATGTCTCCCTGTGAGCAAGACACACTACCTACCAACCACTCCCTGTGTGCCTACTCCAAACCCTCGCGATTCCAAATATTTTGGATGCAAACTAAGCATTTGTGCTACTATCAGCGCTACTACAACATGCAGTAGAAGGAGGAGAGGAGGAAATGAATGAAACTGAAGGAAAAGAAAAACTGGAACAATGAAACAAACCTGGTTCTCTATGTAAGAGAATTGCCTGTTAGCTTCCTTCTGTGTGGTTCTGCTGCCCAGGACGCCGCCAAAGCTGCCAGATCCCTGAGAGGGTTTCCCAGCTGACAGGAAAAGCACAGAACGTTTGATTTGGTTGTCATTTGTCTTACAAGTAAGAATGCCAGTCAGTTATTTTTCAGCTGGAGTAGATATTGGAGGCAACACACTAGATCTCTTGCCAACAAACAGTACAATATTCTGAGTGCACAGACAAACCATATTTACAGACATCCCCTAGCCTGGTCATTTACACAGTCGGCAGTAAAGGTCCCACCCTTTAAAAGAAAGGCAAAACAAAAAGGAAAGAGAGCATGCATGCATGATAGACAGGAGTCTTTCAAATACTTTCAAATACAAAGAGTAACCTACTTACAACAGAAACAATTCCTACATACTTAAACTCTCACTGTCCAGCACAACAGAGGTACAGGATGGGAAAGGTACATAACTAAAAGTGAGGTATGGGGAGAGAAATAAGTACTTAGACAACCACAAAGAAAGTCAGCAACACAAGGAGAACAAAATGGCTTAAAGATGAAAAAAGAAACAACCCACAAGCTACAACCATAGCACTGATGCCTCTCTCCAAACTGCTGTGACCATGATTTACAACAACTGCACTTACCAGTGTGAACCCTGTCTTGATGGACTGCATCCAAATACATCCGCATTTCATTGGCATCTTTGAGTGGCACCTTATCAATGGTCAGGAAGCTGGTGTCCTTCAGTGTTAGCATCAGGCAACACAGTTTTCTACCATTTGGTCGTAAGGTCACAGTTTTAATGTTATGGCTTAGCTGAAAAGAAGAAAGTGACTATAAATTTAAAATGGTGCAAAGCATTTCAGCCCCTTAAAACACGCAAAGAGAACACTCAGAAAGGGTAAGAGGCACTCACACCACAATAGTCCTTATTCCATTTCACGCTCACATCATTAACACCATTGGTGATCTCGGAAGCTGACTGAACCAAAAGGATGGTAAAATTATAGCTCAACAGTCCCTACGTTCCTGGACAAGCTCTTTTGAAGCTTGCTTTGCTATGGAGTGTGTTGTTTTTAAATTTCAAGGAATAAGAGCTTCATACAGTCCCATTCAGCTGTCTGAAACTTCCACATCAAGTCTCAAATGCAATTTAAGATGGGGAGGAAGTTCTTCAGCATGAGAGTGGTGAGAGCCTGGAATGGGCTGCCCAGGGAGGTGGTTGAGGCTCCATTCATGGAGGTGTTTAAGGCCAGGCTGCATGAAGCTATGGGCAGCCTGCTCAAGGGTAGGGTGTCCCTGCCCATGACAGGGGGTTTGGAATTAAATGATCCTTGCAGTCCCTTCCAACCCTGACTGATTCCCTGCCCATGACAGGGGGTTTGGAATTAAATGATCCTTGCAGTCCCTTCCAACCCTGACTGATTCTGTGATTAAGTGGTAAATACAAACTTCTACTCACTTTAAAATTTGCTCTCAGGAAAGACAGATTTGACATAGCTTAAAAAAAAATGGCTGCAGAGGGAAATAATTTAGTAAGAAACATGCTTAGCCTGTATGCAACATTACCACAATGAAGTGGTGTCAAAACTTTCAGGGTTACAGTCAAGAATGAGAACGACTTTAATCAGAACCTGTGCTCCCAGCCACTGCTACTTTATTATGGCATTAGTTCTGTTACTTCATGCTACATCTCTTGTAACAGTTGGCTGTTCAGTAAAGGCTCTACTACCCACACAGGCTAAGGCTAACTCCTAAAGCAGAGGAAGCAAAAGAATCCCTCACATCTGCACACTGTATGAAGATCTGACAACAGATACCTAACCATACTCTCACTTTCAATTCCCTTGTCCTTTTTACTCAGTTCTTCATTCTGCTGCTGCTTTGCTTGCCTTAGTTCAGACCCTAGCTACACAATCATCTCCACACCAGCCTACTGGTATACTCATTGCTTCATAAAAGATTAGAAGCCACAGTCATGGTCATTAGGCACTACACACATCAGAGTAAACACTGCCAATCAGAGCAGAGTCTTCTCTTAATGTGGCATGATATCCCTACTGCCACACTACCCATCCAAAGTAGCAAGTGCTCTAACACCTGACTTGCCTCCTTCAAATTCTTTACAAGTTTAGAGAGAAATTATTTGTGATTGTTATTTAGATTTGTTCAGGTATGTAACACTGAGATGATGAGAGGTGCTCCATATCCATCACAGAGTCTTCTCTTTTCCCCATGCAGATCTCCAGCTTTCGGGATGCCACTCTAGGCACATCAGCCATTTATATGAGAGACTGGAAAACCACCTCAATCAGAAACCAAGGGTTTCATCTGCTGTGAAAACTGCACTTCTGAAATACCTCCCTGTTTGCTTATTTTTGTGGGCCACTTGTGGGTTTAAAAGGAAAAAGAAAAGCTAAAACTGTCTTCAAAGATCAAAAAATTGAAAAGGGATCTCCAAATTTTTCATCCTCTTAAAACACTGAGCCTACTGGAAAGGGATCACAGTCACCTCACCATCTCAGTGCAAAACTACCTATTCCAACTCAAAATGCTTTCGTAAGAGGGCTCCACCCATATTCTCCATGCACCTGTTATGACCCAAGCAGCATCACAATGTTACAGGAGGTGGGAGTATCATAGAATGGTTTAGGTTGGAAGGGACTTCAAGGATCATCCAGTTCCAATCTTCTGTCATAGGCAGGAACATCTCCCACTAGAGCAGGTGGCTCAAGGCCTCATCCAGCCTGGCCTTGAGCACCTGCAGGGAGGGAGCAGCCACAACCTCCCTAGGCAACTTGTTCCAGTGTTTCACCACCCTCACTGTAAAGAGCTTCTTCCTAATATCTAGTATAAATCTCCCCTCTTCAAGCTTAAACCCATTATTCCTTGTCCTGTCATTATGAGACCTTGTCAATAGTCCCTCCCCAGCCTTCCTGTAGGTCCCCTTCAAATACTTGAAGGCCACTAAAAGGTCTCCTCAAAGCCTTCTCTTCTCCAGACTGAAGAGCCCCAACTCTTGTAGCTTGTCCTCATAGCAGAGCTGCTGCAGCCCTCTGAGCATCTTTGTGGCCCTCCTCTGGACTCACTCTAACAGTTCCATGTCCTTTTTGTGCTGGGGGCTTCAGAACTGCACACAGGACTCCAGCTGGGGTCTGAAGAGATCAGAGTAAAGGGGCAGAATCCCATCTCTTGCCCTGCTGGCCACACTGCTCTTGCTGCAGCCCAGCACAGGGTTGCTGTCTGGGCTGCACTCACACTGCAGGCTCATGTTGAGCTTTTCATCACCCCAGTAAATGACATATTTGCCTCAATAGGTATCTGGCATCTAGGACAACCTAGTTGAAGCTCTGAAACATCAGTAAAACATCACCTGAGATAGGAAATTTGATGACACAGCAGTCACTGTGAAAAGAAATAAAAGCCTGAATCCACCCAAGTGTTCTGTCACAGAAAAAAATAAAAATGGAAAACTCATCCACAGTTCTTCCAGAGCACCTTGTCAAAAAACAAACAGTGCTGCTTCTGAAGCAAAGATATCAGGAATTGGTTATGCCTGAAGTGTCAGCAAGCGTCACTGTGATAGACTGGGGCTGGCTCACACAAGCTGCACTTGAGCACAAGGGGCAGGCAGCTCTCCCAGACTGCTGCTTTCACCCACCAGCATTCTGCTGGGGTCTGACTTGCTTCAGAATGAACAGAATCAGACAGCAGATCTCCCTGAAAAACGACCATCACCCCAAAATAACAGGTCTTCTATGATGGGGCATTTTCTCCTCCTTTGGTATGGTCCAGGCAGCCTGGTGCCATATCACCACCTCCACCAGATCTTGCATACAGCCCCTTCCCCAAATTAAATCATGTGAAAACCCTCCACTGAGCTCATAGCCACCGAGATCTGACAAGTGCCAGAGACAGCAGATGCAAAAGGCTGGTAGCAAAACCTGTCCCTTTAGGCCACGGTTAGCTGCTCTATGGGCTAACACTCCCCGTGAAACCACCTTCAGTGTCACTGTCACACCATGTTAGCCCTTGTCCAGACAGAAAGGAATGCATGAGAACAAGAACTCAGGGAAGGTAGGAAGGGAAGAAGAGACTACTCTTTCTCCAAAGCAACACGCTCCAGTGCTGGTTCAAATCAAGCACACAGTCACAGCATGGAGCACGAGAAGGGAGATGATGCTTTTCAAGTCTGCAGGGATGGAGGTAGAAACCATAGATGATAATTTTCTCATGCCTGAATTTCAAGGCCTGCTAGATTGTTTGTGGAGACTTCTCAGCACACTAAGGCAGCCAGACATCATCCTTCAAAAATATAGTGAAGTTTTTCACCAAGTCCACACACAGAAGTAAATGGCTCAGAGAAAGACCTGCTGAACACTATAGATGAAAAACATCTGTGGCAGAAGGCAGCTTTTAAATCAGTTGAGAGTGTTACAAGCACACTTAATAAGACAGCATTGTTTCTTTTTCTCCCAGCTGCTCTTATACCCTCTACTTTTAAATCAGGTAGAATTTTCTTACAGAAATACACTCACAGAATCACAGAATTAAGCAGATTGAAAAAGACCTTTGAGATCATCGAGTCCAACCTCTCACCCAACACCTAATTAACTAAGCCATGGCACCAAATGCCTCATGCAGCCTCCTTATAAACACAACTCTGAGCTCTGCCCTATCTCAGTGAGAAAAGTACAGAGGCAAATGCTTTGCTCCTGCCCCAGCTGTTGACTCCTCCAAACACCACACTGGGGTTCACATCGCTGACTGAAGCAGCACCCAGAAGGTGTCCTCCTCTTCGGGAAGCACAACACTATCCCAGGGCAGTGTCAGCAAAAGGGTGTGCCTGACTTTGGCCAGGTTCACCCTTAGGCACAGGGACCCAAAAGGCAGCACTTACAGACCCAGAGTCCTGCTCTCCTCTGGGCAGAGTGAGGCCAGCTGAGCTCTGTGGGTCAACACAGCCACGGGGCTGGCTGCAGAAGAGATTTGTCACTCAGGGCTAGCTTTATTCCTGTGTGAAGCTGCACAGCTCTCTCCTCTACACCACCCCGGCTCCTGCACTTGCACACAAACCAGACAGCAAACACAAGCCCCAGACTCTGCCTGAGCACTCTCAGCGCAGCCAGAGGAGCAGCTCTACTAAGCATGGGGGGCTGCAGGCCACCAAAGGCACATCAGGGAGCTGCAGGCAGAGCCAGCACAGAGAAGCCTGTGCTCTTTCATATTCTTTGGAATTGAGGCTTTTGGTACAAAACATCAGGAAGGCTGAGCTGAAAAGGAGTATAGAAAGAAAGGGGAAAAAAATAGGCCAGTTTAGGCTGAACATTTCAAGAAGCTTTTTTTTTTTTTTCACAGTGATTTGTATCTGCCTCCCAGAGAGGCAACCAAACTGCCTGGGTGCATGTAAAACCTAGAGCTGTTAACAGCTGTGCAGCAGAGCCCTTTAAACATAAGCAAAAGGCTACAAATGTATTAAGATCTCAGCTGGGAAAAGTGCTAGTAGCAGGAGTTCAGGATCTTCTCTTCTAGAGCCTTCAGAGGCACCGGTAACACAAAGGTCACACATCCCAAAAACGTGAGCACGTGAGGCTATATGCTCTGCTAACTTCTCTCTGCCTTTTGGTTCTTCCCATTCCGTGGTATCTCGATGCCGACCTTGGCAGATCCTTTCACAACACACGTGAATAATTTACGGGAGAGCCTACACAAAAGGATTAGCGTTCAGGAAACGAGGAACAAGAAACAGTGACAGAGGGAAGTTTGTGTGACACTTAATAGCCTTGAAGAGGACAGCTGTTCACAAAGGCACACAACCCACGCACTGCTCAAACAAAAGCCTTAATAGTTGGTGTACCTGAAATGTCTTTGGAATTCCTCCAACTTTGTAGTGTACCACTAGACTCACTTTGTTGTCCTTCTCCACAATTTCAAAGCTTCCTTCTTTCCACTTTGTAATCCCGGTCTGCATGCTGTGCATCCGGACAGGTCCGTGCACCTTGAGCGGGGCCATGGCTGCCCACTGAAACACGCCGGCCAGGGCAAGCACACTCCACCTCAGAAACCTGTTAGAAGAAGGCATTCGTAACCAGGCAGGCCAAGAGGTCTCTACAGAAAGATTTAAGCGTGGCTTAAGGTTCCTGCGAAGGTTTGGTAGGGCTGTTTGCTGGCGTTTTCCAACAGAGCGAAGGGAAGCCAGACGCAAGTAAGGGAAACCCGAATGAATCTCGCAGTCTGGGCAGCAACGCAATTTCTCGCCCTGAAAAGAGAGCGGACCCGAGACAGGCACAGAAACACTGGAAATTCCAACAGGTTGAGGGAAATAAGTCGACAGGAGATAAAATCCGAAGTTTCTGAGGAAACCTAGGAGGGAAAACGACTTCGCTCCTGACGGGCCGTGAGCCGCGGACAGCCGGAGGGGCCCGCCCAAGGGTGCCCGGGCTAGCCAGCTGCACCGCGGTACTCCATTCGGAAAAGCCATCGATCCGGTGGGATGAAAAGCATCGCCTGTGGCGCGGCGGGCTCCGGCCTGCGCGGCCGGCTACGTGTTAAATAAAGACTACTAGAAATGAATGAAGCGACCCTTGCGCGCTGCCCGAGGCACCACCGTGTCCCCCGCACAGCAGCCTGCCTGCCCAGTCCGGCTCGGCGGCCGGCCCCGCTCCCCTCTCCTTACTGCTCCTGAGGAGGGCCCCACCGCCAGCCCGGGCCGGGAGCGCCTCCCTCGCCGCTGCTCCACGGCCGCCCCGGGCCGCGGTGCGGGGTGGTGCCACGCCGCGCGAGGGTAGGCGGCCGGACACGGCCGTGAGGAGCGGGTAGGAACGAGAGAAAACGAACCTCGGTACCTGCGTCCCGCCGCGCCCACGGAGCCGCTGGGCAGACTGCGAGCCGGGAAGGAGCGGGAGCGGAGCGGGAGGGGAAGGGAGAGGAGGGGGGCGGCGGCGGCGGCGGATGGCGGGAACCGGCCAGCAGCGCCAGACGCCGCGCGACGCACGCACGCCCGCGCGCCCGCTCACGTCAGCGCCGCGGCGCCCTTCCCGGCGCCCCGCGCGCCCGCCCGCGCGCAGCCCCGGCCCCGCCCCGCCGCGCCGCTCCCGGCGTCCCCCGCGGCAGGGTGAGGGGTCGGAGGGCCTGCGTCGATGGCGGCGGCCGCCTGAGCCCGGCCTGCGGCAGCTCCGCTCCGCGCTCACCATGCACAGCCTGGCCACGGCCGCGGTGAGCAACGGCGCTGCAACGGGGCTGGCCCTGGGGCGGGGCCCGCTGCGTGGGCCGCGCGGGGGAGGAGGGCCGCCCTACTTGGGAGGGGGCTCTGGGCGGGTGGCGAGCAGCCTCCGTCCGGCGTGCCGGTGGGCGGCCGGGCAGCGGCGTCCCCTCGGGAACGAGGAGGCTCAGCGAGCGTTTTCTCGCTCCAACTGCTGCCACAGCGGTTCCTCCTCGCCCCCCCTGCGGCGGCCTGGCGCTGCTCCGCTGCTCGCTGGGATGGAGTGGCGCTGGCAGGGGCTGGAGAGGCTTCCCTGGCTGCGCTTCTTTCCCGACGTGGGTATCGCCTAGAGTTTGCCTTCCTCTTGCCTCCTGCCCTCCTCCTCTCTGCCTGGATGCCTCTTCTATACCCATCCGTCTTCTCTGGAGCTCTTCTACTTCTGGCTTTGACTGCAGAGGGAAAGAGGAGACAGTGGAAGGTTCGCCAGGACAGCAGTCAAGCTGGTGGCAAAGCCGGCACTGCCTGGTTCTTTTCCACCAGCGCTTTGCGCTGTTGTCCGTAGTTGGTGCTTGCCCTCTTCCCCTTCAGGAGGCTGCAGGGGTGGGGTGGGGTGGAACGGTCCCTTGGCCTGGTTTGGCTCAAACAGTGGCAACTGAGTTTGAATGATGCAGTTACTGCATCTTATCTCGCATCAGGGCAGGTTTGTGTTGTGGTTTTCACTTCTCCAAATGCATGTTCATCACATGTGTAAGACCTCCTGGAGCTGATCGAATCTCTGGTATGTATTTGGTTGGGGTCATGTTGCAAGAGTGGCAGTTAAGGCTTTTTGTCATAGCATCAGACAGGGTTGGAAGGGACCACAAGGAGCAGCCAGTGCCAACCCCCCTGCCATGCCCAGGGACACCCTACCCTAGAGCAGGCTGCACACAGCCTCAGCCAGCCTGGCCTTAAACACCTCCAGCCATGGGGCCTCAACCACCTCCCTGGGCAGCCCATTCCAGCCTCTCACCACTCTCCTGCTCAACAACTTCCTCCTCACCTCCACTCTGACTCTCCCCACCTCCAGCTTTGCTCCATTCCCCCCACTCTTGGCACTCCCTGAGAGCCTCAAAAGTCCCTCCTCAGCTTTTTTGCTGGCCTCTTTCAGATCCTAGAAGGCCACCAGAAGGTCCCCTGGGAGCTTCCTCTTCTCTAGACTGCACAGCCCCAACTCTTTCAGTTTGTGCTCACAGCAGAGCTGCTGCAGCCCTTTGAGGATCTTCATGGCCTTCTCTGGACACTCTCCAGCATCTCCTCATCCCTCTTGTAATAGGGGCTCCAGAACTGGATGCAGGTTGATTCTATGAATGCATCCATGATAAAGCTGTAGTAAGTCAGAGAACTGCTCTGTATGGAGCAATACTGGTGTCAGAGCTGCCACTTCAGTTTTGGAGCTGAAGACAACATAATGTGCTAAAGGCTGGAACAAATGAATGTTGCTGTAACTAGCAGTGAAGTATTGAAAGCCCAATCCAAACCAGGTAATTTGCTGCCAGTGAAGTTGAAAGTTAATTGCTCAATTAGGAAGATAGAGCCACCTGCATGAATCTAGTTTGTTATATGGTTGTTGGAAATGTAATCAGGTGTGGGATGTTTAAGGTAACATCATTTCTCTTGAGAAAGGTGTTACCACATCTTTCATGATGCAGAGGTGGTTAGCATGTGCTGTGTTGAGGTGCCCTAGGTAATTTCTGCTCCCCTTGTGTGCAGGAGGAAGTCTGCCTGGCAGGATTGGTGTGTAGCCCTCAGCTCACCAGGATTTTAGGTTTAAAGGGAGGAGTTGCAACAGTGAAGTAGGAAAATAAGAAAAAACCCAGATCTTTCATTTTAAACTGAGAGTAGCAACTTCAGAGCCTGTCAAAAGCAGTTGGTTCTGACTAAGAGACATATTGGACATCATAAACTTAATTGTGTGGAAAATGTACTTAATGTCCTCCAGGGATCACAGTCGCATGATTGTGCTTTTAAAGGGTCAATGTATTTAAGCTTACAGGAACTAATACTTCAGTTAGTCTAGAAAAATAGATGTCAGCTTTAGATAACCCAATTATAACAACATGATTGCTACAATGCTGATCACTCTAATATCCCAAATAAAAAACACATGAGCTCTGCTCATTCTCTCTCTCTCTGAGCTCCAGTGTAGGAGTTAGCATTGGAATTGCACTCCCAGCTGTGCCAGACTGTAGCAGATTTGCAGGATTACTAATTTAGCCTGAGATTCTGCAAGACAAACAAAAAAGGAAGGTGACAAAAGAAAAAAGAAGATATGAGGAAAGATGAAATACTGCAGAGATGTTTGTGCCCTTGAGTAGAGGGACTGCAAGCAGTGCATTAGCTTATATGTTAGTATCTAAATGAAATAATAAGATGGATATGGCTGAAGGAGGGAGAGATCCCACAGCTGGGGAAGAATCTCTTTGGATGTGACTGTGAATGTAATGTGTGGATTAATGGAGGGGGGAAACCTTTTCAGTAATAGAGACAGAGAGCCCTGGAGGTGTCTGCCAAAGGCTGAGAAGTCTCCCTTCATCCCTCCTGCAGCTCTGGGAGCCTGCCTCTGACATATGGCTTAAGGTTTGGTTCTGGCCACTTGATTTCTGAACTCATTTGTGTTCTCTTCAGTGATGAGCTGCTTGGTAGTAGTGCTGGCTTCAGTGTAGTACATGCAGTGCTCACATCTGTTGTTGTACATGCATGGAGAGGTTCAGTCTGAATTGAAAACAGAAACAACCCATTCTCTGCTCCCAGTGCAGCTGCTGCACAGGTGAAGGTGTTGAGGTGGTTGCTTGCGGACAGGCTTAGGCTCAGGAGCAGCAGTGTACAACCAGGGCTGTGTTTTACTGGAGTAGTAAATACTACAGCAGAATGTTTGGATAGATTCTGACCTGGCTTTTGGAAGTGTTCATGGAAGAGGTTTTAATGCCATGCTTGGTTTGGTCAGAATTTGGTACCTGAACTTAGGAAGCCTGCTGAGTGTTTGCACGTTGAGTGCTTGTGCCAGCAGAGACACTTTAATTCACAGAATCAACCAGGTTGGAAGGGAGCTCCAAGATCATCCAGTCCAACCTATCCCCCAGCCCTAGCCAGTCAACCAGATCATGGCACTAAGTGCCCCAGCCAGGCTTGGCTTCAACACCTCCAGGCACGGCCACTCCACCACCTCCCTGGGCAGCCCATTCCAATGCCAATCACTCTCTCTGTGAAGAACTTCCTCCTAACATCCAGCCTATACTTCCCCTGGCACAGCTTGAGACTCTGTCCCCTTGTTCTGTTTCTGGTTGTCTGGCAGAAGAGCCCAACCCCACCTGGCTACAGCCTCCCTTCAGGTAGTTGTGAACAGCAATGAGGTCCCCCTGAAATTAAGATATCATTGGAGGGTTGTGCCTTGCCCTCTCCACAGAAACTATGCTACGAACTGTCCTTGTTTCTCTTCTTTTCTTTCCCAGCCTTCCCTCATTATGTTGGTCTGAAAGCTTGTTGGGTCTGATGGTGTTCTTTTCCTGATGTTCCACAAAAGGCAGGAGAGAAAACCTGAATTTCTCCTGAGCACTGTGAAATGTGCCTTGACTGAATACTGCTCTGCTCTACTCTGGGTTTATTTTAGGCAGCATTTTTTGCACAAATTCAGCCTGGAAAAAAGTCCCTTTTAGCTTTGTACGTGTAAGCAAGATAGAGGAGCTGGCTGAGAGAGCAGGTTGTGGACAGTGTTGTGCTGTTGTTGGACTAGTGAGAATTCTTCTGTAATTGATAAGAGTGTTTTTCTTGTGTCCATTATGTGACTCCCATTGGCAGGTTCCAAAGTTGTGGACATCCTCAGAGAGTAAAAGGCAGCAGCTGCCTTAATTTGAATTTGTGTAAGCTTGCACTTGAACCCTGAAATGAGTGTTAAGTGCAGGTGGAGCAAATGATGTAGTATGGGTGCCCTCTTTGGGTGCCCTGCTGGCGCAGACTGTCCTGTGTTGCAAACCAAAGTTACAAGGTATTTCTTGGCAGCTGGATTAAGTGAGGTCAGAAAGTAAACCTCTTGCATTTCAAATATGTGACATAATAAGACTAATGTAAGGAAGGGATCTATATCCAGAGCATCTCAGTGCAGCTTTAGTTCTTCCCTCTCCCATTCAGGAGTTTCTTGAGCACTTTTTTGCTTATCTGCCAGGTTGTGGGAAGGGTTTGGGTGAGACTTGGGTAAAATGTTTGCACTGAAGTTTTCTTGTCTCCCTGGCAGCCTGTGCCAACAGCACTGGCTCAGGTCGACCGTGAAAAGATCTACCAGTGGATCAATGAGCTGTCCAGCCCTGAAACCCGGGAGAATGCGCTGCTGGAGCTGAGCAAGAAGCGCGAGTCTGTGCCTGACCTTGCCCCCATGCTATGGCACTCGTTTGGCACCATCGCTGCGCTCCTTCAGGTGGGTAGGACTGGCAGTGTCTTTGTTCTGCAGTGCAGCACCAGCACATTGCAGAGCTTAGGCACCAGCAGGGCAGATCTGGGGACGTATTGAGCGAGGTCCTTTGTAGAATCAGATGGGTTTGATTGGAAAAGAAGCCTAAGATCACTGAATCCAGCAGTTATCTAGCTCTACCCAGTCTGTTGCTGGACTGTGCCCCTTAGCACCACACCTGTGCATCTTTTAAACACTTCTAGGCATGGAGCTTATTCCAGAGTTTGATAACCCTTTTGGTGAAGAATTGTTTTCTAAAATCCAATCTAAACCTCCCCTGGTGCCACTTGAGGTCGTTTTGTCTTGTCCTATCACTTCTTACTAGGAGGAGATACTGACACCCACCTTGCTACAACCTCCATTCAGGTAGTTGTGCACTTCCCTTCAGAGTGAGAAGGTCTCCCCTGAGCTTCCTTTTCTCCAGACTAAACAACCCCAGTTCCCTCAGCTGCTCCTCATAAGACCTTGTCCCGTTATTGCCGTTGCTGAGAGTATGCTGTATGTTGGATCAGGTGGTAAGAGGATCAAATGTGGGAAGCCTGTTTGCTCTTCATCACTCACAAGGCAGCACATGTTAGGCTGTAAGATTTCTAATTAGATTATAATTAGATGGCTTACCTAGTTGGAAGGGCTACAGGCAAGTTCTTGAGTGTGTGAGCTCCTTGCAGATCCCATTCTTCTTATTTTCATACAATGTCATAGCAAAGCCATGAGAGTTTTGGTCTCTGTTTTGATTTGTTTTATATGAGTTTGGGCACTTCCTGATCAGATTGCTCCTCGCTGCCCAGAGATCTTTGTGAGGGAATGTGCCTGCACTCATGTGAAACTGAGTGACTCAACTTACCTCTGGGCAAACTGCCCTCCAGCTGAGGACTGGCATCTTTCAGTGCTGAATCTACTCATTTTGGTCAAAGGAGAGAAAAGAGTGCAGGACTGGCAATGGCAAACTCTTCTTGGAGTGACTCTGAAACAAGTGAAGGAAATAAGGAGGGATCTGTAGTGGGAAGCAGGCAGGTTTCTGAACTACATTTCTTGCTCTGAGCTGCTTCTCCACCCTAGGAGCTGCAGTATGAACAGAGTGGGTGTGCTCCTGCAATGCTCCTGTTCAGTCTGGAAGTTCACTAGTCAGGGAGTCAGAAGAACCCTGTTTTACTGAAATTAAGGTTGTTAGTCCTTGTCTGACTGACACAGCTCTGCCCTTGTCTGGGCAGGATCATGGCTGCCGTGTGACTTCAAAGTGATATTTGGTGAAAGCAGATGCTTGTCTCCTGTCACCAGAGTTCTTTGTTGGGCAAATGCTTTGGTGCAGCTTTCTGATGGTTTTTCTCCTTTAACTTTTCTTCATCTATTAATTTTGTAGGAAATTGTAAATATTTACCCATCAATCAACCCTCCAACACTGACAGCTCACCAGTCCAACAGAGTCTGCAATGCTTTAGCTCTACTACAGTGTGTTGCATCACATCCTGAAACAAGGTAAGCACTTCCAAGCAAGGTGTTGATGCTGATGGTTGAGCCTGTCTGACTCCAGAAACATGTAAGCCATTTTCTTCTTCTTCACCAAGAGAAGTGGAACAGACAGAACTGGAACACAGGCAGCTGCCTCCTGCTTTCATTCATTTACAGGAAGTCATCTTTATGATGGTCCTAAATGCATTGCATTCCCTGGCTTGTCCAAGACACTGCAAATTCCCCAGACATCAAATCACAGCTGTTCATGGGAGATCAGCCACAGATGTGTGTGCTTGGGTGCTGAGTGCTCTCTGCAGCATCCTTATTTTAATGACCTATGTAGACCAGCAGCTTACAGTTATTTAGACCAGCTGTCCAAAGGACCATCATCCTCAGAGACCCCTGTGTCAAAGGAGCCATGCCTGGAGTCCTCAGGCAGTGCCTGACTTCAGGTTTCCTCAGTCTGTGTCTGGCCCCTGTCAAGTAGGGGGGAAAAGAATTTATTTCCTACCTTTCCACCAGAGAACTAACTGTTAACCTCTTTTGAGGAGCAGCAGCAGTGGTGTCTGTCAGAAATAGTCATAGAATCATAGAATGGTTTGGTTGGAAGGGACCTTCAAAGGTAATCTAGTCCAGCCCCCTGAGGTGAGCAGGGACATACTCCATTAGATCAGGTTGCTCTGAGCCCTGTCGAGCCTGGCCCTGAATATCTCCAAGGATGACTCTTCAACTTTCTCCCTGGGTAACTTGTTCTAGTGTTCCTTTACCCTCATGGTAAAGAACTTCCTCCTAACATCCATCCTAATGTTTGAAACCATTGCCTCTTGTCCTGTCGCTACAGGCCTTTTAACAGTCTGTTTCCAAGCCTTCCTGTAGGTCGAGGCAGTGCTGGATTGTGTGGCCACTTTGTTTTCCTTGTCTCTTATGTTGGGTGTTCTCCCTTTATTGCAGGTCAGCTTTTCTGGCAGCTCACATCCCACTCTTCCTGTACCCTTTCTTGCACACTGTTAGCAAGACACGTCCGTTTGAGTATCTGCGGCTCACGAGCCTCGGAGTGATTGGTAAGCAGCCAGACTGCTGCTAGGGCATGAGCTTCTTACTGAGTTGGATGCACTTCATGCTGTGTGAATGGAGACCTGCTCAGCAAAAATCACAGCTCTCCTCTTAACTGGGATCTTCTGAGTCCTGTAGTATTACCAGGAGAAGCCCTGCCTTTTCCATCACTTGTGAAGGCAGGCTCCTCTTGGTGTGTAGGAACTGGGGGTTTTCACTTGTCAGAAAAGTCTGGGTGTATTGGCAAAATGTATTACCTGTGAGTGCAAGCACCTGCAGGCCTACTGTGCCCTAGCCCTCAGCCCAGCCAGCTAGAAACTGGGATGGATGGGTGCAAACAGAGCTTTCTTTGGTTCCTTGTCAATGACTGTCTTGGGTGTATTTGCCCTGCCTTCTCCTTATCCTGTTTATTTCTTCCTTCTATCCAAAACAGTTTTCGCTCAATGCCTAAAGTAAGATAGTTTTAAAGTGCATTTCTCCTTCCCAGAGGTTGCTGTGGGTGGCATGATCCTCTTGTGTTTGTGTTGTCCCTGGGGGAGAGCCAAGGATGCATCCCCTTTCTGAAAAAACACCAACTCCCAGTCCCAGTTTGCTTTTATGCTGCTGAAGAGATTTCTTCTCCAGCCATGTGCTGCCACATGTTCAAAGTGACAGTTGCTCTGCCTGCTTAATGATTCTTGAGGAGGACACAGCACAGCCCCTCTTTGAAATGTGAGGTTTGTTTTTTTAAAACTATTGTTTATTGATTTTGGGGTTTCTGTTTTTTTTAAGGAGCCTTGGTGAAAACTGATGAGCAAGAAGTGATAAATTTCTTACTGACAACAGAAATTATCCCTTTGTGCTTACGCATTATGGAGTCTGGCAGTGAACTCTCCAAAACGGTACCTACTCTCTTTCTCTTAATTAAGGCTTCCTGTTGTTTAGATCTGACCAATCAGCCAGTCACCTGCAGAGCTGGCTTGTATCCTGCTACAAATGCTGTGGTGACTCTGGGTGGTGTTTTTACCTCAAAAAAAAAAAAAACACAAACAAACCAAAGCTGACAAACTAAGTTGGAGTTCCTAAGCTTGGTAATCTTACTGGGAAAGGTCTTGCTGCTTTCAACAGCCATTCCTTCCTCTGCAACCCTGCAGAGTAACTTTCAGGACTGAGATGCATCAACTGTCCTTGGCCTGAGAGAACAAATGCTCTAGCTATGTGTTGCAGAAGTGGGTCGGCAGCTGTTAGTGGTGATTATAGGGACGTTCATCACCCTGCACCAGTTTGTTGTCTCCCCTCATCAGGGGCTCCTTTTCCCTGAGCTCACATCTATAGCCAGACTGTTTGAGTGACCCAGACAGGCTGGTTGCAGGTTTCAATCTGTTTGTGCTTCTCTGGTAAAGCCTGCATGAGGTTCTTCAGGAAAGTCATGTCTCATGAATTGGGAGCGCTCAAGATGAAAAATCAGTTTGCTGTTTAAATGCCAGGGTCAAGGAACAGATCCTTTTCCTGCCTCTTGCTCTGTGACAGAGTTATGTGACCATAATCCTGAGGCTGTCTGAGCAGCCCAGCAGCAGTTGCTGTCTTATGCAACCTGCATCCAGTTGTCTGGACACACTTGTTTTGTGTCCTCTTCCCTATAGCAAAGTGTTATGAGGTGTCCTGCCTTTTCTTTTGCCTTTAATCTTCTACCAAGTAAAGCATTTGCTACCTGCTGGAAGGTCTTTCAGCTCTGGGACTGCCTTGAAAAGAACACAGCACAAAGGCTGTCTCTCTCTTTTCAGGATAGGGAAGTTGTTCATGTGCCATTTTTGTGCTTTCTCCCCTCTCCAGGTTGCCACGTTTATTCTGCAGAAAATCCTGCTGGATGACACGGGGCTGGCATACATCTGCCAGACTTACGAGCGCTTTTCCCATGTTGCCATGATACTGGTAAGATCATTTACTTCCTCTCTCATAACAAGGGAGAATTGTGCTCTGGCAGCCTAGTTCTTCAGTAGCTGCTTCATTGCTCCCTGGCTGAAGCACAAGTCTGAAGGAGGCAAACGGTTCTTGGGGCTTACTGCTTCTGTGACACGGTAGCTCTCTGCTTCCACATGTTTCCTTTGTATATCTCTGATTTCCTTGCCAAGAGAATCCATTAGTTGTAAACATCTCCAGAGAAGAAAAAAAGAGTTTTCAGGGTTGTTGACTGGTCATGAACTGATTTAATTTTAGGTAGGAATGATCACACAGCTCAGACCATGGATCTGTTGTTTTTGCATCTCTGTCTCCCAGAAGACAATGAGAGAGCAGCAGGTTGAGCAAAGGAGTAGGAGTGGGGCAAGTGTCTGTGAGCATTGCCCTCATAACAGTCTCACAGCTGCCAGCTGTTTTCAGCTTTTGGTTTCTTGGGGTAGTGACCCCCCCTACATTTGTCCTATCCTCCCCTTGAACCTGTGGAAACCTTTTGCATTCAGTATCTTTTGCCACAGGCTTTCACAAGTTTCCCTTTCACTGCTTGGAAGGTCAATGACCTTTTTTACTCCTTGAACCTGGCTCCTATGAAACACTGCTTATGACTCCAATTCTTGTATTGTAACATGGAAAGAGCAAACAATTATCTATTCCCTGTGAAGGAGAAGCTGGGTACTTACTTTTCATCCCAGGAGTAGTAGCCCAAATTTGAGCTTTATTTAATCTTTGAACCCATTGAGGGGAATATACCTGCCCTGGAACAGCCATTGTCCTGCTTTTGTGTTTAGCTGCTTGCTTGCTTTCCAAAGAGCAGTCTCAGGAGAAATAAATACAGCATTAATCAGGTGCTTTGCAGTGCTGCTTCTGTGTCCAAATGTTGATGCTTTCACTGGGAATATTTATTTGTCTGTTTTTCCACATGTAGAGAAAATGTTGCCTCTTAATTCATCCCTAAGCAGCAAAATAAGCACAACAGCGAGTTGCTACCCACAGTGTCTGAGATGACTTCTTTTTTTATTCAGGAAGAGGATTGGCTTTGATGAGATTACATCTAGCTTGAGGGCAAAGTGAAAGAAGCAGTTATAAGCCCTGGGGTATGGAGGGAGGGAAGGAAGCCAAGGGAAAACTGTGACAGCTGGGAAGGATACAAGCAGAGAAGGATGTGAACAACTAAAACTGTGTTAGGATGGAAGAAATCCTAGCTGGGATGTAGTGAAGCACTGACACGATTAATGTTCTGCAGTGCTATGGAGAAAGATAAAAGCATTCATAAACTCCTTTGTTTCAAATATTTGGAGTGTGACCCTGTCTCATGAAGGTGATTATATTTCCTTCTTTGTCTGCTGATAACTAAGATGTTAATGTAACCTTCAGATGCTTTTAAAAGGGCATGTTAGTATTTCCCATCCAAGAGTGGTCTGAGATGTCTCTGACTTGCTCTTTATTTTGAAGAAGGATTGATGTCCTGGGGAATTGCTGGGAATGGGAAGCTTGCAAAAGGGCAGGTGAAGCTAACTGCTGACTGACTGTCTAGGTAAGAGGTGAATTTGGGCTGGAGCACCTCTCTTATGAGGACAAGCTCAGAAGAGTTGGGGTTGTTCTGTTTGGAAAAGAGAAGGCTCCAAGGAGACTCTGTTGTGGCCTTCCAATACCTGAAGGGAGTCTATAAGAAAGCTGATGAGGGATTTCTTAGGGTGTCAGATAGTGATAGAGCTAGGGGAGATGGATCCAAGCTAGAGGAGGGGAGATTTAGGTTAGACATTGGGAAGAGGTTCTTCACCATAAGGGTGGCGAGACACTGGAACAGATTGTCCAGGGAGGTGGTGGAAGCCTCATCCCTGGATGTTTTTAAGGCAAAGATGGATGTGGCTCTGGGCAACCTGGTCTAGTGAAGGGTGTCCCTGCCCATGGCAGGGGGGTTCAAACTGGATGATCCTTGGGGTTCCTTCCAACTCTGACAAGTCTGTGATTCTCTATAATGAGGGAAATTGTTAGTGCTAGCTAATGTTTTACTGGAAAAAGAAAACTTGCTGGGCAGTTCTGATTGACTCCTAAATATGAGGAAGAAGACTGCTGAACTTCAGAGCAGGCATGTTGCAGATACACTGCTCACTAGGCTGGGTGCCTTCAAAGGTGCAACCATGCACAAAATCCTACACAGTGGGAGAAATAGAGGCTGGACCAGGGAGGTCTGTCCTGCTCGTACTTCCTAGTAATGGTTTAATGAGAGGTGTAGCAGAAAGACAAAATACAACTCCTGGGTGCTTGATAAGACCAGGAGAGAATGAAGCCAGTCCTTCATGAGATATGTGGTGTGGGTGAGGCCAGTCCTTCAGCAAGACTTCCCAGGCTGCCCTGAATGTTTTAAACAGCAGCATGGATGAGAACAGGGAGTGTTGCAGAGCTTGGGAACACACCTCACAAGGTGACTCAGCCTGAGTTTATCAGAGCATGTGGGATATGACTGCCTGCCTTCACGAGTGGTTCTCTTTAATCTAGCAGAGATGTGGACCCCTAAGCAGTCTTGGGAAGATAAGAACCAAATAGAGGTAGAACAGTCAAGTCCAAAGGCATCTTGGCAAGTAGAACACTGGGTTCTGTGCAGGGGCGTCTAGATGGAAGGTAGTGGGCAGTGATGCATGGGAAGCCAGCATGAGCAATTTAATGGTGCTTCCCAGTTCAGCTGATTGTGAGGTTGTTGTGACAAAGACTTTGGTGACACTGGCCTCTGTCAAACAGGGTAAAATGGTCCTGCAGCTCTCCAAGGAGCCGTCGGCACGACTGCTGAAACATGTCGTCCGCTGCTACC
Source organism: Pogoniulus pusillus (assembly GCF_015220805.1). Lineage (NCBI taxonomy): Eukaryota > Metazoa > Chordata > Aves > Piciformes > Lybiidae > Pogoniulus > Pogoniulus pusillus. The sequence goes on along the minus strand of NC_087265.1, from coordinate 48,918,512 downwards.
TTCGCCTCTCCGACAATCCCAGGTAAGCATTTTAGGAGTTTGGTCAGGGCATTCTTCTAGTCCTTTGGAAGTTCAGTTCTTCTCCACAGCATCTACCTGGGGAGAGTCTGTCCTTAGATCAGCTTTAGCTCAGTGTGGTTTGGGTGGGTTGGTTGGTTTGGGGTTTTTTTCCACTACTAGTCCCAGGAGGTTTTATGGCACATGAGAGAAACGGTGACTGTTTGGGGCTTGTGCAAATTCAAGCTGTGCAGATCACCTGAGCTCAAAGGGAGCTTGAATTATGTGCAAGGGAGGGGCTGATGTGGAAGGTGCACTATGCTCAACCTCATGTTGAGCATAGTGCACAGCATCATGTGGGCTGTTAGCAATAGAAGCCAACAGAGGAGATTCAGTTAAAGGAGTACATGCTGCCTTCATGCTCATCAAAAGCTCTGCCCAAAGCTGTTGGGTATGTATTTTTTATCTCTGCCTCTCCTGGCATAGTGTTGCTCTTGACTGGCAAGTGTCAGGACACAGGTTCTTTCCTCAGTGGGGTACATTGTGAGGGCTGGAAGCTGGCTGAGCACCATGTGCTGCAGTGCCGCTGCTTGTGCTTTCCTTTGCTGGCACTGCCAAGGAGACTGCCAGGCAAAAGAGTGTTGTGTCCTGAGTGGGGTTTGCTTCCCCTCTTGCCCCTGTGAGTTTATTTGTTGGGCCCTGTTTCTTGTCTCTTGATGTAGGGCACGTGAAGCTCTCAGGCAGTGCCTTCCTGACCAGCTGAAGGACACCACCTTTGCCCAAGTCCTGAAGGATGACACCACCACAAAGCGCTGGCTGGCTCAGCTCGTCAAGAACCTGCAAGAGGGTCAAGTCACTGACCCACGGGGCATCCCCCTTCCTCCACAATGACTGCTAGGGGAAGTGGGGGACCGGGGAAGAAACAGCTCAGGTTTGCAAAGAACTAGGAACAGATGACCTCTTCTGCAACAAACTGGGCACACCAGCTGGCTGCCAGCCTGTCGGACCACCCCACCCAGCCAAAGGGCTGCTCTGTAGCAATGCAGCAGGCCTCCGGGGATCACAACACCAGCAAGTGCTGATACCACAGCTTAAAGAGGGGCAAGAAAAGAAGATCAATGCACCCGAACTGTACCCTGTCACCTCAGGAGGCATGGCTGGCATCTTCCCCACTGCCAGGGAGGGAGAGCGTGGGCGTCCGCTCTTCCAGGTGGTTGAGCCTCTGCCCGGGCGGTGTGTGACATGGGGCGTGCACGCCACGTCCCTCCAGTTTCCTGTCACTTCTTGTTTACATGTCTGTAGATGAGTGAGCTGAATAAAAGCCAACCCAGTTTTATCCCCTCAAGACTGCTACTGCAGGTAGCCCAGGGTCAGCTTTCTTTCCTACCAGCACATCTTTGCTTCTGGCTCTGCACCCAGCTGGCGCAGCAAGCTTCTCTCTTCCTTTCCTCTGGCATGGAAGCAGTGGCCAGAGTTGGGCCACCATAATGCTTGCTCCAGATGAGGGGTGGATTACTTGTGATGAACCCACCTGTCATAAGCTTGCTTTCCAGGGCTCTAGGGGAGAAGAAAACAAGGAGTGTGGCTCTTGTGCTGTCAACAGTGCGCTCCTGCAGCTGAATAGGGCTTGATGTGCGCTGGCCTCACCCCTAGCTCAGCCTTGGAAACCTGCCTTGTGGGGGTGGACAGGCCACTGACTGGTGATCCTCTGCCGCAGGACAGCTGGGAGTGACATCTTTTGCAGGCTCCAGGTATGCCAGCTACTGCTTTCCCTCATCTCTGCCAGCCGAGTGTATCCATTTCAGCTTTCAAACCTGCCTTGGCGTCTGCCCCAGCTGCGCTGCTATTCAGCAGGACCAGCAGCCACTTACCTGCATTCCTTGTGCTGAGGGCTGAGCTCAGCCACTGCAGGCTCTCGGAGGCAGCCAAGTTGCTCCCAGGCTCTGCTTCAGCAAAGCCTGCTCTACCTGCTCTTGGCTGCAAGCAAGCCTGGGCAGCTTTCTCCCCCCTCCTTGACTAGCCCATTTTGCTGATCATCTGCAGTGTCGTGCCAATAGTGTCTTAAATCCCATGTCTGAAATCCCTTCCCTCCTCCCCTCGCAGCCTTGTGTAACAGGGGCAGAGGCCTCTTCTGTGCCCTCGGGGTCCCCTTTTATAACATAGTCTTCTCCCTCCCCCCTGCCCTGACCTTGGCAGGGTGTAAAAATGCTTCTGTTCAGTGGGTTGTTTGGGGGGGGGGGGGGGGGGGGGGGGGGGGGGGGGGGGGGGGGGGAGGGCGGGGAGAGGAGGATGTTGTTTGGAGGTTTTTTTGTTGATTGGTGGGGTGTGTTTGGGTTTGGGATTGGTTTTATTGGGTGCTTTGTTGCTTTGGCTTTTTTTTGTAAATTTGGATTAATAAATAATAAAACCCCACCCGACACAGTTCGCTCCTGCTCTGGTCTCCTGGGAAGGGCAAGAGGCGAGGGGGGGGGTCAAATGTACTGCAGGGAGGAGGAAAAGGACGGGGGGAGGGGAGTGTGGCGGCTTGGACCTCTGGTGCGGGGAGAGCGCATGGCCTGCAGCACCCCATCTCCCCTGGAGCAGGTAAGGCGGACGGGGATCGGGGAGCAGTTGTCGCTGCGTCCCGCTTTGCTGGGAGGCAGCCAAGGCTGCCTCGGGCGGGCTCCGGGAAGGGACTAGGCTGGCTGCCTTCCTGCGGCACGTTCCTAAGTGCTGCCACGCTCACCCAGCGCCCCGGGGTGCCCCAGCTTGGATTCCCCGTTGGGGTTTTTAACCTCGGGATGCGCAAACCGTGCCCTGCTCTGCGGGTCCTGGCCCTGGGAGCGCCTGCGAACCACCGTTTCTTGAGAAGGGAACAGGTACACGCTGAGGACGAGCTGCGGGTGGGGGAGGGCCGGGATGTGGTGTCCAGGGAGAGCCAGGCCTTGCCGGAGGGTGGGACTGAGGGCTCAGCCCCAGGTGGAGAGCACTGTAGGGTGCTCGTACCCTCGCCAGCTGCGCCATCGCCTTCCCCATCGTCCTCCTGAGCGGCGTGACCTTAATCCGAGGCGACCTTGAGAGCCGACGGCCGTGGGGAGTGTGGGGGCTGGGGGGCGTCCCGCGGGCGTGGGGGGGCCGGGGGCGGGCTCGCTGCTCTACTGCTGCCGGGGGGCGGGCAGCCCGGGCAGCCCTAGCCCTGTGCTGCTGCAGGCGGCGGAGCACCGGCGAAGAGGAGCGGCGGCGGCGCACCGGAGAGCGGGTACGGGACAGGGTGCCGGATCCCCCGTGGGACAATGGGGCGGGCTGGGACCCCCGAGCTCAGACGGCACCGTCCCAAAGGCGGCTGCATGGATATGTGTGTGTGTGTGTGAAGTGCGGAGGGTTTTGCTTTCTCTGCTTTAAAGTGTCACTTGCTTCCCGAGTCCCTCGGCTTGCGCTGCCCCTACCCAAAGCCCCTTCCTTGTCTGACGGCGTTAGCTGCCAGCTGGTATCCCGGGCGCTGAGGGGTGTCCTGGAGCGAGTGGGAAGGCTGCGAGAGGCGGCGGAGCTGAGCAGTGCCCCGGGACATGGGCAGTCCGTGCCTGCTCGCTGGGGCGGCAGGAGGCTGAGGGGTATCCTGTGGGCGGCATTCCTCCCTGCTAGGGCACAGACGCTCCCACGGTGGCATTTCGCTCTGCCGGGGACTCTGCGCGGCAGAGGCTGAGGAGCGCTCCCACCCGCCGACCCCTCTGCCGCCGCTTGCGGACCTCCGCGCAGGAACCGCAGCGTGCGTTGGGGGAAGCTGGGGCTGTCCCTGGCAGGAGGCCCTGAGGGAAACCCTTGAGTTGAGTTTCGTTGTCCCCTAGCTCATGTCCCACCCCTCTCGACAGCCCAGCTCAAATGAGGGTGAGGGGAAGTGCTGGGAATGGGCTGCACTGGGCTCGGGACATCGCCCCTGTGCCGGGGCAAGGGAAACAGCCGTGTCCTTGTGCCCACACTCCAGGGTTCTTCCCTGTGCCGGAGGCGATCATCCCCTTCTTGCTGCACGGGCGGCCGAGGCGGGACTGGATGCATTGGGGCTGTGCTGAGAACCTGGCAGGGCTGGTGCTGGGGGAAGATTAGAGTGACTAAAATCTCAGCGTGGTTACAGGCGTGGGGCTACAAGCAGCTCCCTTGCACACTGCCATCTTTCACATATGTGTGGCAGGGTGCAGAGAGGACAAACCCTTTGGTGGCACCGAGCCCATCCCTGTCCCCTCTGTCTTCTTCCACTGCTCCAGCCTTGCTGCCTCCACCCTGACTTCCCTAGAACATCTCCATCTCTGTCTTCTCGCCTGCTGCAGTTTAGGGGCCAGTGACCCTACAAAGGGACCATGCCAGGCTGGATGTCGCCAGGAGGCAGGAGGGTGCAGGCAGATGGGTGACTGGGGTTGCACTTTTTTGTTTCCCTGCAGGCTGTGGGGTGCAGGAGGCTGGGAGCATGATGGGGAGTACGGAGCATTCCTGAGGCTGTACAAGTCAGCGGGCATCAGGGCACCCACTGCAGCATGCAAAGCAAGCATGGTGCCACTCCCCCGTTTGTGGGTGTGGGTGCCCCTGGCATGTTGGATGTGAGAGGATGCAGGTGCTACAGCAAGTTCTTGCAATCTGAGCCTCTGATGATGGGCTGGTGCTGGGAAGGTGCAGCCCTGTCACTGCACTGCTGAAAGGCTTCTGCCATGCTAAGCTGGCCTCTGTCTCCAGCAGAACATGAGGTCCCCAAGAGCACGGACAGGTAGCTTCTACTTGCCCTGAAGGCAGATGAACATCCAGTAGTGTGTCCCCTAGGAGTGGGGCCCATGGCCCCAGATAGTGCTGTGCTGGGAATTGTCCCTGCCATCCCCACACCAAGCAGGGGATGGTTGCCGTCTGTCCTTGGAGCCTGCGAGGATCTGGCAGCGAGGCTTGGCAGCTGCCTGCACACTGACGGCACTGGCTATTCCCAGCCCTGCACCTCTGGTGCTTCTGCTGAGTCAGGGGCCTGGGGCATGGCTGCCACCCCTTTAGCCCAGTGCAGATCCCTTCTGCCACAGAGACCCCTTGGGTCACTTGGCTGAACCCAAATTCCAGCGCTTCTGCCTGTGGGCTGAGCTCCAGCACATGGCTGATAGGCACATCCGGCGCTTTGCTGGTCCAATCAAAACCTTAACAGCCTAATCAGAGCCTTATTGTCGGTTCGGTTGTATTTATAGTCCCACTCCTCTCAGTGCACTCCCTGTACTGCTGCTGCTGCAGTTGCAGCCCCGAGTTGCTGCTGCTCCCTGGAGAGAAGGGGCAGGGAGAGCTGAGGGGCCTGCTGTGTGCCTCATTCCTTGCTCTTACAGCAGGTAAGGCTCTCCCTTACTTCCAACTTTGCCGATGTGAAGCCATTTCTCCGGCAGCGGGGGCTTGTTCTTGGCTCTCTTGAGCACCCCCAGAGCAGTTTTCCTTGGTTCCTGGGGCAGCCTCTCTCCCGGGAGCAGTGACCTCTCTCCCGGGAGCAGCCAGGCTGCGGGGTGGCCATGCTCACAAGTGTTTTTGTCTCCCTCCGCTGGCTTTCAAGCCCAGGCTTCCCGGTAACGCACATTAATGTTGCATGAGCAGGGCAGGCTGAACTCGACACTCAAGGAGAGCAGCGACCTAGCAGCCACAGGCGCAGGTCTGCTCGCACACCGGCAGGAGCCCGCACACCTTGCACATGCGTGGGCACGGCTGGAGCCCACTCAGTGGGACCTGGGCACAGTGGGGGGTGGGGTGATCTGGCCCCGCTCCCCCAAGCCACCCTTTGTCTTCCCTCCCCAGCAGCTGCCAGTGTGAAGGAGGCAGAACCATGGCATCGCTGCTGTGCAACGCCCGTGAGTGCCTTGGCTGGGGGGGTGCGAGGCGCAGGGCAGGGTGCTGGGCCATCAAGATTTATGTCAGGGCAAATCTGGCCCTTTGGTTGAGCTCACCTTGCTGTCAGGAGCATCCCTACCTTACTGTGGCCACTGGGATATGGGCTTGGCCTCATAGAGTGTGGCTGGGAAGGGTTGATGAGGAATTAACTTCTGCCCTTCTTGTGGCAAAGAGAGTTTGTTTGGGGTCCACCCGTCCTGCATTCCTTGCTGAGGGGCCATGTGGAGTCCCAGAGGTGCAAGCAAGCAAGCAAGGTACTAGAGCATAGTGCCTGGGTACCTCTGCCATCGGTGATGCAATCCGTGCTGCCCCCAGGCATCCAGCTTACAGACACGCTGGAGCAGATGCAGCAGGGGACGCTGATGCGCAAAGTCAAGTCCAAGAGCTGGAAGAAGCAGCGTTACTTCAAGCTGCAGGATGACTGCATGACCATCTGGTACCAGTCCAAGAGGACAGGCAAAACTGAGTCTGCCTGTGAGTGCTAACTGCTCTGTGTTGGCCATGAGGCCTATCAGTAAGGGTTAGAGTCAGTAGGGATGTAAAACACTACCTGAAGGGAGGCTGTAGCCAGGTGGGGTTGGGCTCTTCTATCAGGCAAGCAGCAACAGAAGAAGGGGACACAGTCTCAAGTTGTGGCAGGGCAGGTCTAGGCTGGAAGTGAGGAGGAAGTTCTTCACAGAGAGTGATTGGCATTGGAATGGGCTGCCCAGGGAGGTGGTGGAGTGGCTGTGCCTGAAGGAGTTGAAGCAAAGCCTGGCTGGGGCACTTAGTGCCATGGTCTGGTTGATTGGCCAGGGCTGGGTGCTAGGTTGGACTGGCTGAGCTTGGAGCTCTCTTCCAACCTGCTTGATTCTATGCTTCTATGAAATGTATGGAGATTCCTGAAGCCACACTTGCCAAGAGAGCTGGGGCGTTCAAGAGAGGCTCTGTGTGCATGTTTGGGCTCTTCTCATCCCCGCTTCTCCGTGAAGGATCTTGCCACCACTAGGACCCACACTTCACAAGGGCTGAGTAGAATTTGCAGCCATTGCAAGTAAAAGCTCTGGCAAGCCAGTGGAGGATTAGGAAGACAAACCAAGGTGCAGGCTGATGAGCAGCTCAGTGGGTGCATGGATGGATGGATGAGCAAAGAAGGGATGTCTGGAAGGACAGATAGGGGCAGGCAGTGCCCTCTGTCCTGCAGTCCTTGTTCCCCACAGACAGACCTTCCCTTCCTCTGCCCCAGTCTCCATCAGTGACGTGGAGACGGTGCGGGAGGGACACCAGTCGGAGGTGCTGCAAAGTCTGGCCGAGGAGTTCCCCCCTGAGCGCTGCTTCACCATTGTCTTCTACGGCCGCCGCGGCAACCTGGACCTCATTGCTGGCTCAGCCGAGGAGGCGCAGTGCTGGGTCCAGGGCCTGCGCCAGCTCATTGAGGTGGCCACCAGCATGGACCAAAGGGAGAAGATAGATCAATATCCTTCCTGTAGAGAGCACTCTGCCCTCCACACCCAACCCTTTCCTCACCTCTTTCCATCCCCTTGGCCCTGCATCTCCAGCCTTGTCCCAGCACGTGCTTAGCTCTTCTGGGCCTCACTGTCTGCATCAGAGACGGGAGGCTTGCTGATGCTCCCCATCTCCACCTCTCTTAGCCAAGATCCTTAACACCTGCTCTGGCCTCTTTCACGTGGATTCGTGACTGGTTCCAGAAGGCTGACAAGAACAAGGACGGGCGCATGAACTTCAAGGAGGTGCAGCGTCTCCTCAAGATGATGAATGTGGATATGAACGAGGACCATGCCCTGCGGCTCTTCCAGGTAAGCACTGCACCTGGGAGCCCTGGAGAAGGACTGAAAGGGATGGAAGAAGCTGCCCAACACCTCCCTCCGGAAGGGTGTGGCCAGTTGCTTCTCTCCATCCATTCTGCTTGAGAGAGTCCAGCACAGAGCCACAAAGATGATGAAGGGAATGGAGCATCTCTCTTATGAGGAGAGCCTGAGGGAGCTGGGGCTCTCTAGCTTGGAGAAGAGGAGACTGAGAGGTGACCTCATTAATGTTTATAGATATGTGAAGAATGAGTGCCAAGAGCATGGAGCCAGGCTCTCCTGGGTGATGCCCAGTGACAGGACAAGGGGCAATGGGTGGAAGTTGAGGCATAGGAAGTTTCATGTAAACATGAGGAGGAATTTTTTCCCTGTGAGGGTGACAGAGCACTGGAACAGGCTGCCCAGGGGGGCTGTGGAGTTTCTCCCTCTCTGGAGATATTAGTGCCACGGTCTGGTTCATTGGTCAAGGCTGGGTGCTAGGCTGGGCTGGATGAGCTTGGAGGTGTTTTCCAACCTGGCTGATTCTATGAAAACCTGCCTGGATGTGTTCCTGTATGATCTGGTCTAGGTGATCCTGCTTTGCAGGGGGGGTTGGACTGGATGAGCCTTGGAGCTCCCTTCCAGCCCCTGACATTCTGTGGTTCAACCACTCACCCACCCATCCACTTACCTGCTTACTCAACTACCTGTTTACCCAAATACCCATTTGTTTGTATGCCACCCCAAGCAGCCAAGACAGCTATTCCTTCTTCACATTCATTTGTCCATCCAGCTGCATATCAGCCAGCCCAGCTAACCATCCACCTGCTTGCTTATGCATCAGCCCAGCTAGCCAGCTGCCCGTCCACTCCTCCGACCAGACATCCTCCATCCAGAGAATCAACAGAAGCAGCCAGGCTGGAAGAGACCTCCAAGCTCATCCAGCCCAACCTAGCACCCAGCCCTGCCTAATCAGCCAGACCATGGCTCTAAGTGCCTCATCCAGGCTTTTCTTGAGCCCTTCCATCCATGGATGCACCCAGTTGTCAGTCCACCCAAACAGACCTCCACCTGCCAATCCATCTGTCTGTCTGTCCAACCAGCACTGATCTATGCCTACCACTGCCATCAGTGTGGAGTCTCTGTGTTGTGTGCTGAGGGTGGGTGGATCTCCCCACAGCCCCATGGGGTGGCAGGAAACCTGTTTTTCATAGAATCAGTCAGGGTTGGAAGGGACCACAAGGATCTGCCAATTCCAGCCCCTCTGCCATGCCCAGGGACACCCTACCCTAGAGCAGGCTGCACACAGCCTCAGCCAGCCTGGCCTCAAACACCTCCAGCCATGGGGCCTCAACCACCTCCCTGGGCAACCCATTCCAGCCTCTCACCACTCTCATGCTCAACAACTTCCTCCTCACCTCCAGGCTGAATCTCCCCACCTCCAGCTTTGCTCCATTCTCCCCAGTCCTGTCACTCCCTGACAGCCTCAAAAGTCCCTCCCCAGCTTTTTTGTAGCCCACTTCAGATGCTGGAAGGCCACCAGAAGGTCCCCTGGGAGCCTCCTCTGCTCCAGCCTGCACAGCCCCAACTCTTTCCCTGTCTGGGCGCTAAGTGAGCTGCCTTGCAGGATGCTGACAAGTCAGAGTCGGGGACGCTGGAAGGGGAGGAGTTTGTGCTCTTCTACAAGGCTCTCACACAACGCGAGGAGGTGCTGAGCCTCTTCCAGGACTTTTCCGAGGATGGGAAGAAGCTGACCCTGCTGGAGCTGGTGGATTTCTTGCGGCAGGAGCAGCTGGAGGATGAGGGCACAGAGGAGTTGGCCATGGAGCTCATTGACAAGTATGAACCATCTGAGACAGGTGAGAGCCAGCCCAGACTGACTGCTCTACAGGGGCCGGGGTGGGGAAGGAGGATCCAAGACACACAGCCCCATGGCAGGGGCATCTCCAGCCCCATCCTGCTGCAGATGGGAGGAGAGGGAAAGCTCATCATGATAGCATCTAAGTGAAGTTCCCCCTTTTTTGTCCATCCCTGGACTGTTTGGGTGCAGAAAGTTGACCTGCCATGAGGTGCTTTGGAGTCCATTGCCCACCTCCCCACGGCTGCTGCCCTAGAGCATCTCTCCTTGTGCCCTAGCCTCTGGTAACAGCTGTGCCCACCACGTAGGGTATATCAGGAGCCACCAGCAGCCTTGCTTGTCCTTATCCTGTGCCCTCTGGATCCCTGGCTGTTGCTCGAGCTTCCCCCTCTGCCTGCAGCCCGGGCTCGCCATGTGCTGAGTGCCGATGGGTTCCTCATGTACCTCTGCTCCCCGGAGGGCTCCATCTTCAATCCCCAGCACCGGGCACTGTGGCAGGACATGAGCCAGCCCCTCTGCCATTACTTCATCTCCTCCTCCCACAACACTTACCTGATAGAGGACCAGATCCGGGGCCACAGCAGCATCGAGGGCTACATCAGGTAAAGGGACTGCCCACTCCCAGCTGCCCTCCAGCACTTTCCTGCCCCCATGCTGTGGTGCATGGAGCTCCACGGAGCAAACCCACCCAGAGGAGAATCTCCTTTACCCCTTCCTTTTCCAGCAGCCCTATGATTGTGCCATATGGTGCCCAGCAAGGGGGTTCATTTTGGGCATGCTGAGCCCACCTCTTCCTGCCCTGCATGCAGCCACATCTCCTGCCTCGCCTGCTGTCCCCTGGTCCCTGCAGGAGTGACACCCACAGCCAAAGGGGTGGGCGAGGGGCTGGTTCCCTGGCCAGGTGTGGAGTCCCAGGGGTGACTGCCTGTTGCAGGGCTCTGAAACGGGGCTGCCGGTGCCTGGAGGTGGATTGCTGGGACGGGCCGAATGGGGAGCCTGTGGTGTACCACGGCCACACCTTCACCTCCAAGATCCCCTTCCGGGAGGTGGTGAGCACCCTGGGCAAGTATGCCTTCAAGGTAGGGAGCCCTTCCCTGGGCTCTGGGTGTCATGGGTGGCCCGCAGCAGGTGGGGGCGATGTAGCTGCAGTTTGGGGTAGTGATGGGTCTCCAGTGGGGGAGCAGTGCTGGGGCTCACATGCCCGGGACTGCAGCAGGTCTGGCCCCACCACGGGTTTGAGGAGAGGGACTGTGTCCTTTCCTGGGGGGCAGTGCTGTTGAGTCTGACCCACAGTCCTGTACTGTCCTATACCAGGGGCCAGGGGCCCATGAAGACATGGGGAGGTGCACAGGTGACGTGAGGGCTGGGGTGATGCAGGGGTGAGATGGGATATGGAGGATGCTGGAGGATTGGAGGGGTATGAAGGTCTCAGGAGGATACAAAGGATTCCATTCTGGAACTGATGCACTTCAGCCCCACTGAGGCTGATCTGCTGCTGTGCCTGCTGCTCCCCAGACCTCAGATTACCCAGTGATCCTCTCCCTGGAGAACCACTGCAGCATGGAGCAGCAGGAAGTCCTGGCCCAGCAGCTCAAGACAATCCTGGGTGAACAGCTCCTCACCACCACCATCGATGGGCGAGTTCCTGCCCAGCTCCCATCCCCAGAGGTAGGGAACAGAGCATGACCACGCTGGGCATTGCTGTCCTGCCTGGGAGCAGGGTGGGGAGATGGCTCTGCTGTCCAGAGGAAAGACCAAGTCTGTCACAGCGTCATTCTGCTCTAGGGGAGCACTTAGGGACCTTGGGGACACTGTGTTGTTATGTTCCCAGTGGTCCCAGAGGGTTGTCCCACCACATGAGTGCCCTCTGCAGACCCAGACTGCTGTGTAGAGCCCTCCTACCACATTCCCTCCGGGGTACTGCAGGGAGCTGGTGATGCTGGCCAACAGGAGTGCAGAGTCCCAGGTTCCACACAGGAGGTAGGCACCCCAGGGTGCTTACCTCTCCATCCACAATCCTGCAGGACCTGAAGCACAAGATCTTGCTGAAGGGGAAGAAGATTGGGCGGCTGGAGGACGTGCTGGATGGGCCAGAGGATGAGGCACACGATGTGTCCGATGATGACAACGGGGCAGAAGCAGAGGAGGAGAAGCGGAGGATGAAGGTGGGTGGCTCAGGCCGGGGAACTGCTGGGAGCATCCAGCCCCCAAACACAGCACCGAGGACAGAGGCAAAGACTGCAGGGACATCGCCAGGGAGGTCTAAGAGCCATTTCTGCCCCTGGCCATGCCAGCCCCCTCTTTGCACAGGGTGGCACTGTGGTGGAGGTCCCCTGCCTGCTCCATGTCTGGCAGGAAGGTTGCCTGTGGTGGTGGTGCTGCCACCCGCAGACCTCCTCCAGCTGCTGCTACCCCAGGCTCTGCAGCCCCTATCCTGGGTGAGTGCTGGGGCCCAGTGCTCCTCTCATGGGGCCCTCACATGGCTCTGCCCTGCAGAAGGACAAGGAGACCCTGGCGCAGGTACTGTCTGACTGCGTTGTCTACTGCAAGAATGTGTCCTTCCGGGGCTTCCAGGAGGCCCGCGGCCGCTCACGGCCCTCTGAGATCTCCTCACTCTCCGAGGCCAAGGCTAGGAAGCTCATCCGGGATGCAGGTGAGGCAGAGGGGACAGCAGCATGCAGGGGGCTGGGCCAGGGGGAAGGAGGAAGGTGGCTTTCTCGGGCAAAAGGTAGAGCCTTAAGACATTAGGGTTACCTCCCTGCCTGGGAGAAAGGGGGTCCAGTGGGGCTGTACCCTGGGGTTTGGCTTTGGTGGGTGATGGGGCAGGTATCAGCTCAGGAGCAAGGCAGAGGACTTTGGTTTCTGGGAGGGATGAGAGAGATGAGAAGTTGTGGGTGGATGGGTGGATGGATGGGGTGGATGGATGGGTAGGTGGGTGGATGGATGGACAGACAGACAGTCAGTCAGGCAGCACATTTTGGGTGGCTGTGCAGGCCTGCAAGTGGCCCTCACACTCCGTTCGCAGGGAATGAGTTTGTGCGCCATAACAGCTGGCAGCTGACGCGCATCTACCCCAGCGGGATGCGGACTGACTCCTCCAACTACAGCCCCCAGGAGATGTGGAACGTGGGGTGCCAGATTGGTATGGCTGGAGGGTTTTAGGGCTGGGAATTTGCCTTGGGTCCCATGCCAAATGGCACCATCAACACCCGTGTTGACACCAGTGACCCCAGCTAGAGACAGGTCTGGCTGCAGGCAATTTGTCTGCGCAGGGGAGCCTGGGGGTACCCAAGCAGCAGTGCCATGTCCTCCCGTGCAGCCCCACATATTTCCCCATGAGGACAGGTTTGGTTCTCAGCTCCCAGCAGGGCATGGTGTCTCTGAACTGTCCTGAAACCTTTCCCTGCCACATACCCAGTGGCCCTGAACTTTCAGACAGCTGGCATGGAGATGGACCTGTGTGATGGGCTCTTCAGCCAGAATGGCTGCTGTGGCTATGTGCTCAAACCACCTTTCATGAGAGATGAGGAGACTCTCTTCAACCCCAGTGACCCTGGCAGCCGGGAGGGCCCTGGCCCCATCACTCTGACAATCCAGGTACGGGCCTGAGGAGAGACTTTAGGGAGCTGTGGGTGTCCCGGGGCTCACTGGTCTCAGATGGGTGCTGACACTGTTGGGCAAGGAGCTGCCCATGAAATCTCTGCCCCTTCCTACAGGTCATCAGTGGGCAGCAGCTGCCCAAAGTGTCCAACAGCAAGGAGGGAGCCATCATCGACCCACTAGTGCGTGTGGAGATCCATGGGGTCCCTGCTGACCAGGCACACCAAGAGACCAAGTACATTGAAAACAATGGTGAGCCCTTTGGTGGTACCAGGGACACAGCTGCACCCAGGTGCCCATCCCTACCTTCCCTCACCCTCCCAGTATCCACTTTCCCTTCCCAGGGTTTAACCCCCGCTGGGATGAGACGCTCCAGTTCCAGCTCCATGTTCCCGAGCTGGCCCTAGTGCGCTTTGTGGTGGAGGACTACGACAAGACATCCAGGAACGACTTTGTGGGCCAGTTCACCCTGGCCTTCAGCAACATTAAACCTGGTGAGTGGCTGCTGCCCAGTGGTGGTGGTGTCCCAGGGTAGGCCTGCAAGGGCATCTGGGGCTCAGTTAGAGAGCAGGATAGGATAGGGGGTAGCAGTCAGCCAGAGCTTTACTCTCCCCCCTGCAGGCTACCGCCACATCCATCTCCTCTCCAAGGATGGCACCCACATTCCACCCTCTTCACTCTTTGTCCACGTTCGCATCAGCAAGCCACCTGACCCTGAGCAGGACAGCTCATGAGGTGAGCAGTACTTGGACAGAAGCCATAGACCTGGCCCTGAGTGGCTGGGGCCACAGAGCCAACTACACCAACCTCCTGTTGAACCGTTTGTGTCATCCTTGTGTCATCGTTGCTGCTGTGTCCCTCTTAGCAGTAGCCCTAAGGCCTGGAAAAAGGCACTGATCACCTTCCCAGGTTTGGGACGCTGCCTCCCCTGCATGAATGCAGGGCTTGTGCTGGTGCAGCCCTTCTCTGCTCACAGGCACAGCTTGGTTGTGAGGAGGAGAGATGGTGCACGGTCCTGCCCTGGCTCTGCTGCAGGGGCTGGTCCCCCTTGGCCAGGGAGACAAGGCTGAAGATGGGCAAACCCCAGGGCTGAGCAGAGCTCATAGAGGAGTCAATCCTCACTGTGCCCTGACTGTGCAGAGCCTCATCAGAGCCCCCCTGCCCCTCCTCACCCCTGAAATGTCCTTTCTCTGTAAGCGACCTAATAAATGGTTTGGTGACAGTCAGGCTCAGTCTGGGCACAGTGGTGCTGGGGAGGGGGGGGTGTGTGCATTCTTTCCCTGGGGGCTCCAAAGGGCCCCAAGAAAGAGCATTAAAAGGAGGTGAGAGATTCCTTTTATACAGCCACATATTTTACACTCCATATACACACATCTGTACACACACATACGGCCCTGTACCAGGCCTGCACCACTGGGGCCTCAAAGCTGCCAGGATTTGGCCTCACTGCAAAGCCCCATCCTTCTCTGCAGGGAACCCTTGCTCCTGCTCTGGCCCGGGGGGCCCCTCAGCCTGGCTCTCCCTCTGCACATTGTGGAGGTGGACACTGGGCATACTGGGGTCCTTTCCCACCCCTTGGCTGGGGTCACCAGCTCCACACTCAGGGTGATGGCGCTGGATGTGTTTGATGACCTGGAACTTCTGCTTGGCTCTGTAGGGGCAGTGGCGGCAGAAGAAGGGGTGCTCGTTGGTGTGGGTCAGGTAGTGGTGGCGCAGGCCGGCGGCCCAGCGGAAGGCCCGCCCGCAGGCGTTGCAGACGTAGGGCTTCTCCTCGCTGTGCTTCTTCAGGTGGGTCTTGAGGAGGAAGCGGGTCTTGAAGGCCTTGCCGCACTGCTCGCAGATGAAGGAGCGAGCCTCCCGGTGCCGCGTCTCCTTGTGCACCCGCAGCGCGTCGGCCCGGTTCGTGCGGTACTCGCACTCGTCGCAGCGGTAGGGCTTCAGGCCTGTGGCGACACAGAAGAGGATGGCACCGGCTCAGTAAGAATGGTGCTCTCCACCCCACAGGTGGTATCATGCCTGTAACAAAACATTGGCCCCCAAGGACTAGCCTGTACGTGCCACTGTATCAGCAGGTACCTCAAGACTTCCCCTTTCCAAGGCACCATGCAGCTCCTGGGGTCTATACCACCCCACCCATGCCACAGCACTGTCCCCAGCCCACCAGCATATGAGAATGTGCTGATTCCCAGCTGCTGGGGGTAGTCTCCTGCCACCAGCTGGGCCACTGGTAGCAAAGGAAGCACAGAACTGGAGTCTATGCAGCCCCAGCAGTCTCTCCAGGGCCCCACGGCCTGTCTCCAGTGGGCAGCACTCACCTGTGTGCTTCGTCATATGGTACTTGAGCTGGTTTACCCACTTGCACTTGTAGCCACAGTCTGGGCAGAGGTACTTCCGCTCCTCTTTGTGGATCCGCATGTGGTACTGGGAACAGAGCAAGAGGGCAGAGTGAGGAGAAGGCCATGTCTCCTGTCCTGGGAATGTGCAGGGCTTGAGTGCCAGTGGATAGCTCTGACATCTCAAACGGTGTGGGCCAAAGAGTGCTGTCTGCTTGCCTGGCACATTATGGGCAGAGGGGATGCACAGCAGGGTCGGGATGAGACCCTTATCCTGCTGAGCCTCTTCTGTCCCAGTGGCACAGGGACAGCACAGGGTTTTTTAACCCAGTTTGCTATTTAGGGCAAAGTCTGAGTAAAAAGCAGCCCAGCAGAGCTTGTGCTGAGCTGAGCACCTCGTGCAGCCTCATCTAGGAGAGCTCACAGGGCTCCAGCTCAGCCTGGCCATTACAGTTTCTTTTAGCAAAACCAGGCCATTTCCCCCTCCATTACCATGTCCTTTCACCATCCACGAGGATGCTCATCACCTGCAGAAATGAGAGCAGGGTCTGGCTTTGCATGGCAGCTGAGCTTTCCCTGCACCCTGTCCGGCTGGTGCCACAGAGCATGCTGCAAGCCAGCAGGCAGCCAGATTTGGCTTTGAGTGGTGAAAGCTGCACCCAAAGGACACCAGAGATACCAGTGAGAAGTGAACTCAAAACAGCTGCTGTGCCTTACCCTCTTCTCCCCTTAACCTGCAAAAGCAGAGAGCAGAAAATGAACACCGTACCCAAGGAAGTTTTAGCCAATGGTCTCCCATTCCTGTGTGAGCTAAAGACAAAGCCTCCTCTTGGGAATTTCTTCCATGTCTGCTTCCACCCCAAACCATGTAGATGCAGCAGGGTGCATCCCCCAGGAGGGCTCTCACCTTGAGACGCGAGGGGTCGGCGCAGGCGTATTTACAGAGGTGGCACTTGTAGGGCTTCTCGCCGGTGTGGATGCGGATGTGCCATGTGATCTTCTGCCTGTTCTTGGTGGTATATTTGCAGTCCAAGCACTTGTACACGCGGGTGCCCCCATGCCCCTTCATGTGCTGGTCAAAGACAAGCTGGTGGCAGCAGGAAAAGTCACAGAAGGGGCACTGCAGAGGTTTGTCCTGCGGGGCAGCCGGCTCGTGGCTCTCCATGTAATGCCACACCAGCTGCTGCCGCTCCTTGGCTGCGAAGCTGCACAGCTCACAGCGGTGGCTGAAATGCTGCGTCTTGTGCTCCTCCAGAGCCTCCCGGGTGGTAAAGGTCTCCTTGCAGGTGCTGCACTCCAGGTGTGGGTGCTGCTTCTGCAGGTGGCACTTGAGTGTGGCCTCGCTGTGACACACAAAGCCACAGCGTGGGCAGCCGTAGGACACCTTCTCCTCGTGGCGCCGCAGGACGTGCTGCTTGAGGGCCGTCTCAGAGCTGAAGCGAGCCTCGCAGCGAGAGCAGCCGAAATTGAGCTCACCGCGATGGCAGCTGTTGACGTGGCGAGTGATGTCATTCTGTAGGTAGCTGCTGTAGTCGCAGAGCGGGCAGAAGTGGGTGGGAGTCTTCTCATGCACCCGGAGGCGGTGGATGCGCAGCTTAGAGTTGGTGCCAAAGGTCTGGCTGCAGATGCCACAGGCGATGCGCCCGACGCCGGTGTGCAGGGACTGGTGAGCTTCCAGGCGGTAGCGCCGTGTGGTGCTGAACTCGCAGTAGGGGCACTTGTGGGGTTTCACTCCGTCGTGCTTGATGCGGACGTGCTGCCGCAGGCAGCGGGCCTGCTTGCAGGTGAACTCACACTGGTGGCACTGAAGCTGCGGCCGCTTGCTGTAGTGCTTGCGGTGCAGCTTGCGGTGCAGCCTCAGGGCTTTGGCTGCCTTGGAGGTGAAAGGGCAGGAGGAGCAGCGAAACTCCCCCAGCGTCACACAGCCTCTCTTCTTATGTGTCTTCAAGGCCCGTTCCTGGTGGCAGGTAAAGGGGCATGTGGGGCAGGAGAAACGCCTCCTCTTGGGCAAGGTGGCTTTTTGGGGGGGTACATCCAGTGGAAGCTCGCTGGGCTGGCCTATCTCAAGGCTGGCCAAGTCCCACTTGAGGAGCTTCGTGCTTTGGGGTCCATTCTCTTCAGGACACAGGACATGCTTCTCAGCACAGTGGCTCTTAAGGGCCCTCCGGGAGCGGAAGGCCTCAGGGCACAGAGAGCACCAAAACTGTTCCAGGCTTCGGCATCCCTCCTCCACGTGGGAGGTGATGGTGGAGACACGAGAACACACAAAGGAGCAGGCATTGCAGTGCAGCTTCCCTCCCTCCAGCCTGTACTTCTCTGAAGGTTTCACAAGCTGGAGGGGAGGAGTGGCTCCACCTGGTTCAGCCCCATGCCCTTTCTGGTGAGGCTCCTCTGCCACCTCTGTGATGTCACCTGGTGGGGATTTCTCAGGAGCTGAACAGCCCAGTGCCTGCTCCCCGGCCAAAGGGCTGCCTCCAGCCTGGGTTTTGTCAGGCAGCAGTTCATTATTCCAGGGCCTATCAGCACACCCGGATTCCTCCGAGCTTTGCTTCTTGCTCTCTACTGTTTCTGTGCCATTATCACCAGGCTGGCCAGGAGGTTGGCACAACCCAGAGGGCTCCTGACCAGCTGGTTTGAAGACCTTGTTCTTCCTCAGGAGGATTGGGCACTTCTTGAGGAGGTGGGTGTTGAGCCCCCTTTGCTGCTTGAAGCTGGCACCACACTCTCGGCACAAGAGCGGGGCACGGCGGCTCTGGCAGCTGGCTCTAGAATGCAGGGACATGGACTTCTCCTTCCGTGTGATGTACGAGCACTTCTCACACTTAAAGATCTGGCTCTCTGACTGCACCACCAGCATCTGCACCCTGCCCTCTAGCACCAGAGTCTCAGCCTGCTCTTTATCCTGCTTCCGCAGAGCCTTCAGCGCCAACTCTGAGCCACCCCTGGCATCACCATCAGAGGTGGCCACACCTTTTGTGACAGGTGGATGGCTCTGTTCAGCTGTCTTTAGCACGCTGAGCCAAGCCTCTGGCAGCTCAGCTTGGCTGGGCTCTCTCACCTCGGTGTCTGGCACCAAATTACAGTGCTCTGAACATGACCCCTTGATCTGCCCTAGATTGTCTTTTCCCTGTCTGTCTTCTGCTGCTACACTGCCTTCCATCCTCATCATCTCATCCTCCTGTACATCTGCCTCCTCCTCTTCAAACTCTGGGATGTCTTCAAGTGTATTGTCATTGTCCTCCAAGCCAAGGTCATCACGGGAGCCCAGCACCTCATAGGCTGCAGGAGCCTCCTTGCAGGACAACACTTCCACACTCTCTGGCTGTGCCACACAGGCTTCTCCACTCAAATGCTCCAGGAGGGGGTCATTCACTGCCTCCAAGTGCAAGGTACAGGTCTCTGCCACATCCTCAGAAGCAGTGAGTTCAGTCGAGATTGTCACAGTATCTCCTTGCATGCAGTCATCTGCCAGGACATCTGCAGCAGTAGGATGGCTCTGCTCACTCTTGCCCACACCTCTCTCTGCCTCACTGCCATCCTCTGGTGGAGCAGCATCCTGCCCAAGGAGAGGCACTACAAACACTTGCTGGTAGCCTTCTTCCCCCTGGGATTCCAGCTGGGATGTCTTTGCCTTTGCCCACTGCTCCTTGCCAGCAAGAGGAGAGTTGGTGTCCATGCGCAGGGCTGCTCCGAGATCATAGCTGAAGAGTGTCTCAGGTGAGCTGATCTCCAGCTCCTTGCTGGCATAGTTTTCCAGCCAGTCCTTGTCACCAGGGACGTAGCCGTGGATCTTGCGCTTGTGGAAGAAGAGGCTGGTGTTGCTGAAGGTGCAGTAGGAGCAGAGGGCACAGCGAAACTCCTTCTGCTTGGTGTGCTTGCAATTCTCGTGGTTCAGCAGCGCCTGCTTGTATTTGGTCTGGTAGGAGCAGTACTGGCACTGGAAGACAGGCACCTGGTAGTTCTGCGAGTGCTTCACCTGCATGTGTTTCTGCAGCTCATACTTGCGCTTGCAGGCGAAGCCGCACACCTCACAGATCAGGCTTTTGCCCTGGTGGCGCAGCTTGTGGCTGCTCAGCTGGTCGGCACGGTGGCACCGGTAGGAGCACTGATTGCATTGGTACCTGTGAGCAAAGCAGAATCGGACAGGCAGGATGAGGATCTGGGACAGGCTCAGTTCTGCTTCCCTGTCCTGGACTCCCCTGAAGGTGTACTGCTGGATCTCACCTTTGCCATCCAGGCAGCTCTTGCCATAGGCAGTTCCTCTCTGCTGTAGCCTTTGGCACAGCTGGTGCTTTACGCCCCCAGCCTGGGAACAGTAGATAGATGCCCTGGGAATTCCACAGTGACCACATCACCCCCACACGCCACATCAGAGGCACTCCCAGCAGCCCTGAAGGCAGACTCGACCCAAAGGAGGTGATAATACAAAGGTGAGAAACATACTCTGACAGAGTCCAGCGTGTGCCAACAAACCCAGCTACACCTTACTGGTGACACGGAGACACCAAGAGTAGCTTTTCCTCAGCACCACGCTAGCCACAACCTGCAAACTCAAAGACAGCATTTCTTAGGTGCAGGACAGAGTAGGCTGTAGCCATCCACCCCACGGGTGGGAGAGTCTTGCACACAAGGCAGCCTAAAGCAACTAAGCCTTGTAGCAGAATGTGAGAAGCCCTGATCACACTGCCAGGCCAGTGGAGCCAGGAGTCTTACCGGAGATCTCCAGTGTGTTTGCGCATGTGGACATTCAGGTAGTGCTTCCACTTGGTGATGTAGCCACACTCGGTGCACATGAAGTTCTTGTCGTTGGAGTGGGTCAGCATGTGCTTGGACAGGTAGCTCACGTCCCGGCAAGTGAAGTCACACAGCTCACACTTGTGAGGTTTCTCTCCTGCATGCAACACAGCAATACCCTTAGCACCACAGCTAGACAAAGCAATATGGTTTGCCCCGCCCCCTACAGGGAAATCATCTCAGCAGGAGCTGGGATAACAGAAGGGATAGAGGCATGCCACAGCTTCAGCCAACTACCACTAGGGTGACAGAGCTGGTGGTGGGACGCAGGAGCCCCAACACAGCCATCCTGGAGCAAGAACAGGACCCCTCCATCCCAGCCTGGCTCTCGGCGCCCCACAGAGGACACCCACCAGTGTGCAGCAGCATGTGCCGGATGAGCACCCTCTTATGTGCAGTGGCAAAGGCACACTCGGTGCACTTGTGGATCTTCTCATTGGCATGCATCTTGCCCACGTGGTCATGAAACTCGACAGGGTTGAAAGTGGCATAGGGGCAGAAGCTGCATTGGAGCTGCTCACTGCCTGGGTGCCCCTGCTTCTTGTGCTTGCGGAAAACGTGCTTGTTGGAGCAGATGAAGTCACACTGCTGACAGTGGAAGGCATAGTGAGTTTTTCGGTGAGCCTCCATGGCCTCAGCTGTGCCAAAGAGCAGGGAGCAGGCATAGTACTTGCACTCCACTGCCTTGATGCCATGAGCATCCTTGAGGTGCCGGACAAACTCCTTCCGCTCCTCAGTGCAGTAGTCACAACCGCCCTGGAAGCAGTTCAACTTCTTGGGCTCAGCTTTGTGAGACTTCAAGTGTTCTTTGAGGGCCTGGCTGAGCTGAAATTTCTCCTCACAGACAGGGCAGGAGTAAACATCAGAGTAGAAGTTGGAGATGTCCTCATGCATGCTGGCCATGTGGCGGTTGAGGGCATTCTTCTCCACCGAGCTGTAGTGGCAGAGCGGGCAGCGATGAGCCTTCTCGCCATTTTCCCGCATCATGTGGATCTTCAGCTTGCTTTTGCTGGTAAAGTACTTGTGGCAGTTGGGGCACTGCAGGCTGGGGTCAGGGAAGTGCAGGTGGAGGTGCTCCACCAGGTGTGTCCGCTTCTTGAAGCACCGCTTGCATTCAGGGCACATGTGGGTTTTGTAGAGGTACTCGGAGCCTTCTATGACATCTCCTGTGAGGGCAGAAAAGAGAGAGCAATCAGAAGGGAAGGGATGGAGAACAGAGGCAGATATGTTCTCTACCCAGTCCAGCTGTGCCAGGGTGAGGGCTTAACACAGTCACACAGTAGCCATCTACCCGGAAGGACCATTCCCACCCCAAGTCACCAGCACGGTTCAAGTGAGCTCTTTCCAACTCAACACTGGCAAAGTGTAGCCTCAGTCAGGGCTGCCTGTGTGTACCTGATCTCTAGATCCAGGCAGACACTTCCTGCTTTTGCCTGAGCCTCGTAGTGGTCATGGAGGACAGGCAAAAGAAGAGACCCCTTTGCTCGAGCAGAGGGCACGAGTGTGCTGGTACATGCAAGTGTCAGGATGCTGGACAGCAGGCAACTCACAGGCCCCACCAGCCTGGCCCACATTTCCCCACCAGTCTCAAGGCTGTGCTGCTTGCTCTCAACACAGAGCTCGAGCAGCTCCTGGTAAGGCCCCACAAGCCTACCTCTGAAGTGCCTTGTCTGTGGCACTCCTGCTTTCTCAGGAGCTGCCTTTCCATCCTCTTTGGCCTCGCCTTCACAGGGGCTCTCACCATCCTCCTCTGGTGACTCATCCCCACCACTGCCAGAGTCCTGTTCTCCAGCTGATGCTTTCCTCCCCTCTAAGGAACTTTCCCTGGTGCCTGTGGGTTTTGCTGGTCTGTCTTTTGTTGAGGCGGCATCCCAGCCAGAGTGGCAAATCCCTGCCTCCTCCTGTCCTTCTGCTGTTGCTGCTTCAGTGGGGAAAGACAGAGACCATCAGGTTGCAGGCAAGAGGGAGCCCCTCTCCCCCAGCTCCCCCACCTCCCAACATATGCAAACTTCCTCCTGGCCAAGATAGGAGCACAAACTGTGCCAACAGGGACGAAGGAATACAGGGTTCCCTGCCCTTGAGCAGCACAGCCTCACCCCACACTCTTCCCATTCATAACTGGGACATACAGACACAAGCAGCCTCTGCAGCAACCACAGGTCCCAACCCCCACACAGCTGTACCAGACGGCAGGACACAGCACTGCTCAAGGACATGGAGGAATCACCTGCTATGGGTGTCTCAGTGGGTGTCTCGGCAGGGGGCTCCATGGTGTGGCCCTTCCTGTGCTGCCAGAAGAGCTTGGCATTGGCTGTGACGAAGTCGCAGTGGCTGCAGTGGAAGGGGAAGTGGGTGCGGTGGTGCTGCTCCATGGCCAGGGGGCTGGGGAAGAGCAGCGGGCAGGCACGGTAGGCACAGGACACGGGAGAGGCCCCATGCAGGTGGCGGAGGTGGCCACGCAGTTGCTTGCGATCCTCTGTGGCAAAGCAGCATCCCTCCTCAGGGCAGGGCAGGGCTCCCGCGGGGGCACGGTGGGTCTTGAAGTGCTCCTTGAGCTCACTGGGCTGTGTGAACGCCTGCTGGCAGATGGGACACAACAGGCGCTCGGGAACAGAGCCCTCCTGCGGGCCAGCTCTGGGCAGGTCCAAGCTCCCTGGCTTG
This sequence comes from Pogoniulus pusillus, assembly GCF_015220805.1. Classification (NCBI taxonomy): domain Eukaryota; kingdom Metazoa; phylum Chordata; class Aves; order Piciformes; family Lybiidae; genus Pogoniulus; species Pogoniulus pusillus. The sequence continues at coordinate 48,895,614 of NC_087265.1, read as the reverse complement.
CTCTGGCCCGCTCTAGCAGACCCCAACAGTGCTCCAGGGAGCTCCAGGTGCTCTGTGTGGGGCAGCAGCAGGCACTGGTGCTGGGATAGCAGGGACGCCTCCGGGAAGCTCTGGCTGCACCTCTGACAGAAATACAGCTCCACTACTTTGACCAGTACCTCTACAAAGAGCAAGAGGTGAGAGTTAGAGAAAGCTTTCTCCAGACTCAGAGCTTGGGACTGGCAGCTCAGTTCCAACTCCAGACAAGGGGATAAATATCTGTTACTATAAACTACAGTTTGCAGAACCACATCTCTCCCCTGCCCAGGCTACCCCAGAATACCTTTCATAAGACAGAAGACACCACCATCCAGGCAATTACAGTGACCAGGTCTGCCCTTATCACCTTTGAGGCACACAGAGATGCAAGGCCAGCTTGGCCCTGTTCCTAGTAGGATGTGGCCATGCCAGACCCAGGTAAGATGCACGCTGGTGCCACAGTCCAGGGACACCTAGCATGTGACTCCCACAGTCACCCCTCCCCATCCACACACCCAGCTAGTGTCCAGTCTGTGCTGAACGGTGGCACCAGATGTGCCAGGGTCAGAGATGTGAGGGTATTGTGGTGTTCACAGGATACCACCCAGAGAGGACAAAGGTCCTGGCCAGATCACTCTCCCTTCACTAAGTGCCATAGGGCCCATGCTGGCCTCCCTGCAACACATACCTGTGGCGCTGGCTGCGTTGCTCAGAGTCCCACTGCCAGCCACTGCCTCGATGAATATTTCCACATCGCTTCCCTCGGGGTGAGCCCCTTCCCCAAGCATCGATGCCTCTGCCAGCAGCAAGTCCTGGCTGGCAGGCAGCGGAGGTGTTCCAGCCAGATCAGCGCTGGCCACGCTAGGGCTCCCCAAGACTCCTGCCTCTCCTGGCGTGGGCAGGAGCAGCTCTGAGCACACGGCCTCCATATCCCTGCTGGCACCCTCAGGCACAGCCACTTCTGTACTCATTGCCTCTGGGCACTGGCTTGGCGCTGGCCAAGAGGGCCTCTCACTCTGAAAGGGAAGAAAGCGCTTTAGAAGAGGGAGAGCGCAGAGGCTCAGGGGCCCTATCAGAGCTCGGGGGAAGGCAGCAGTGCCAGGCCCCAGGCTGAGATACGAACTGAAGGTACAACGATGCCACCTCCCTTCTGCCGTGCCCCGAGTGGGCTGCTGGCAAAGCCCACTGCCACCGGGACCAGAGGGCACAAGGACACCTGTACCCTCCCGACAGACACCTGTGGGCCTCCACCTCAGCCCAACAGCAAGGGCGTACTCCCGGGGCCCAGAACCAGGCCTAACCCCAAATCTGGGCCCAGGTGGCCCCAAGCCCAACCCCAGACTTGCGCCCAGCCTCCGGCGAGGAGGTGCCCCCCGCGACGCCCGCCCCAGCCCCCGCGCACCGCAGCCGCGGCCTGTCACCGTCGCCCAGAGCGGAGACTCAGCCTGGGCCCGGATGCCTGCAGCCCGGGCACATCCCGGCGGTGCGCACGGCGGGCAGGGAGCGCCACCCTTCGTGCGGCTCCGGCGGCCGCCCCGGCCCGCTCCGCCACCGGCCCCGCGCCACCGGGAGAGCCCGCGGCCGGCGGAAGCGGCGCCGGCGGAAGTGAGGGGCGGGACGGCAGAGAGCGGCGGCGGCGGTGCTGGGGGTGCCGGTAGGGAGGGGGATTCGCCACGGTGGTGAGGGAGGCGGCGGCTCCGCCGTGGAGCGGAGCGAAGCCGAGCCGGGCCTCTGCCGTGGGGGAGAGCGATGTGGGGCCGGGTCTGCTGCGGGGGAGGGAGGGCTCCCGCCGCGGAGCTGGGGATGGGCTGCCGTAGGGAAGGCCCCATGCGGGACGCGGATCCTGCTGTGGGCCCGAGGCCCTCCTGTGGGCTAGGAGGAGCCTTGCTGCGGGGTCAGAGCCTCTTCTGAGGGAGCTGGGAACGGCCCAAGGGAACAGAACATGTCTGCTTGCGGGGACCTCCCCTCACCGCTGCTGTCTGACCTTTGCGGGGGGAGCCGAGCGCGAAGTGTGTCTGCCAGGGGACGCTCCCTCTCGTTCTCGATGTCTGACAGACCCCTGGTCAGGGAGCTGGAGAAGCTTCAGGCTCCGTAAGCATGCAGCCGGTGTCCTTTGTGCCATTTATACGGAGATGCTGCTTCCACCGCAGCCGTGTGCTCGCTGCCAGCAGCAAAGAACCGGTTCTTGGCTCAGCCTGGGGATGTGCCTCAGCGTCTTCAAACAGCAAACCTTAAGCAGTTGCAGTGCTCAGTGATTTGTATCTCAGCAAAGAACAAAACCTGGTAAAAGTCTGGGCTGCTTGCTATGGCTGAAGAAGTGACAGGTGCTCTTTTGCTGGCCTGAGTCTCCAGCTCCTGGACCCCTCCTGCCTGTCTCAGTCAGGAGGTTGGAGAGAGGGAGGAGACTTGTGCGGCCAGTGGCTGAGCCCAGGGTAATAAGAGAAGCATGAGTGTGGGGGATCCAAATGTGCCAGGCAGCCTTTTCCCTTGAGAACAGGTCAGGACAGGGGCCGGGGAACTTGGGCTGATCTGATCTGATCTGATCTGTGGTTTCTCCTGCTGCTATTTCAGTCGTTTTCTTTTTCTGCAGGTTTTTTCCTGGCGTGTAGAGACGATGCTGTGGGAAGGAGCTGCTTAACCACCCGCAATGCCCTTTTCTGACTTCATCTTAGGACTGAAGGACAATCAGTACTTTGGGGCTGGGTTTGGCCTAGTTGGGGTGGGCACAGCCCTAGCCTTAGCCCGGAAAGGGGCCCAGTTTGGGCTGGTGGCTTTCAGGCGCCATTATATGATCACCTTGGAGGTGCCCAGCAAGGATAAGAGCTACAGCTGGTTGCTAAACTGGATCTCCCACCATGCCAAGCACACGCAGCACCTCAGTGTCGAGACGTCGTACTTGCAGCATGAAAGTGGACGTGTCAGCACCAAGTTTGACTTCATCCCCAGCCCTGGGAACCATTTCATCTGGTAAGGGAGGGTAGGGGAAAGCAGTCTGGGGATTAACTTGCATTTTAGCAAGGAGTTCCAAGCCGGGGTGCCTGTGGAGGCAGCAGAGGGATCCTGCTTCCTCCTTCAGTCTGAGTTAGGGCAGCAGATTTGGCGTAGTGAGAAGAGTCTGTATTCACTGAGGTGAGGTAATTTCTTTATGTCAGATGTGTGTTCCCTTTGATCACAGAATCAGTCAGGGTTGGAAGGGACTGCAAGGATCATCTAGTTCCAAGCCCCTTGTCATGGGCAGGGACACCCTAGCCTAGATCAGGCTGGCCAGAGCCTTACCCAGCCTGGCCTTAAACACCTCCAGGGATGGGGCCTCAATCACTTCCCTGGGCAACCCATTCCAGGGTGCACTTACTGGGCTGGATGCAGCATCCCCCAACCCCTCCTTTCCACCCCAGGTATCGCAGGAAGTGGATTCGCATCGAGCGCAACCGGGAGCAGATGATTGACCTGCACACAGGGACCCCTTGGGAGTCTGTCACCTTCACTGCACTGGGCACTGACCGGGAGATCTTCTTCAATATCCTGCAGGAAGGTCTGTAAGGGGCTACCTGGGATCCTGCTGGGAACAGCTTGCTCCCTGGCTATGCCCAGGGCTTCACAGGAGGTCCTTTTCCTGGCTGGCAGTGCCCTCTGACTCTCTCCGCAGCCCGGGAGCTGGCGCTGCAGCAGCAGGAGGGAGGGACGGTCATGTACACGGCCATGGGAGCCGAGTGGCGCAAGTTTGGCCACCCTCGCCGCCGCCGGCCTCTCAGCTCTGTGGTGCTGGATGAAGGTGTGTCAGAGAGGCTCGTCCAGGACGTGAAGGAGTTCATCGACAACCCCAAGTGGTACAGTGAAAGAGGCAAGGCTCTGCTGTGGTGTTCTCTGTACTGTGCCTAGCGTGGCCCCTTACCTGTTGCCCTGCAGCCACAGCTGTGGGGCACCACCTTGGGCGCATCCCATAAAAAAGTGAGCCCAGGTGCTGAGGTCAGGCCTGGGTCTGCAGAGGGACAAACTCCCCTCAGTTCAATCCAGCCCTGGAAACCACTGTAAGCCCCAGAGTTTGTTACTCCTGCAGTGCTGCTGTGGGGCTGGATACTGGGGATCCTCTCTGGAGATGGCTGAAGAGGGATTTTTCCCAGCTGCTTGCCTTCCCTCGTGTATCTTCTGTGTGCTCAGCACAGCCCCAGGGCTCTGGTGGGGAGAGCTCAGAGCAAACCAGATGGTTCCTGAAAGGACCCTGTCTCCCTAGGGATCCCTTACCGGAGAGGCTACCTGCTGTATGGTCCTCCTGGCTGTGGGAAAAGCAGCTTCATGTGAGTATTGCCTGCTGTGGTGCATGGCAGCCTTTGTGGGGAGGGTGTAGGTGAGTGGGTTTGGAATGCCAGAGCGTGCTGTGCCCTAGTGTACAGTGACTGGTGTCAAAGTTTGCATTGCCAGCACAGGGATGGGTCAGAGTGACAAGTCCTTCACAGCCTTGCTTTGCACAGTGCTGTGTGGCACCAGTGGGCTGTGCCCCATATCCTGGCCAGGGGAGAGTGCCTTTGTCCCCTCCCCTGCTGCCGTTCAGGGAGATTTGGTTCTTCTTCTGCTCTGGGCTTTCTTGCTGTGATTCACTGCTGTGGTTTCTGTCTTTCCCAGTACAGCCCTGGCTGGGGACCTGCAGTATGGTATCTGCCTGCTGAGCCTCAGTGACCGCAGCCTCTCCGATGACAGGCTCAACCACCTCCTGAGCGTGGCGCCGCAGCAGAGCATCATCCTGCTGGAGGATGTGGATGCTGCCTTCATCAGCCGGGACCTTGCTGCTGAGAGTGAGTGTTCCTTGGCTAGCAGCAGGAGGGAGGCTTTCCAACTGTGCTGGGGAGGGGTTTGGACTCTGCTGCACCAGCAGAGCCCAGGGCTGGGCAGCTCTCTGGGGCCTCAGGGCCCAAGTTGGACCTCACCAAGTTTAGGCTAGGCCATATAAAGTTCTTGTGTCCGGTATGCAGGCAGGAGGTAGTTTTCCTCCCTCATTCTGTTTTTGGGTTCCCAGGGCAGTAGGTGGACAGAGGACATATACATGCTGCCATTCAGAGAGAGGCAGAGGGTGAGCCTTGGGACAAGGGGAGAGTGGGGAGCTTGGCATAAGCCTTGGGTAACAGGGAGTTGACCTGTAAAACTGCAGAGTTAGTGGCCAGTGGATATGATCTCAGACTTCTTTGTCCCCAGACCCAGCTGTGTACCAAGGCATGGGGTGTCTGACCTTCAGTGGCCTCCTCAATGCACTGGATGGTGTGGCTTCCTCAGAGGCCAGGATTATCTTCATGACCACCAACTACGTGGACAGGTCAGAGCTACCCTCTGGGAGGGAACAGGGAAAACCTTGCTCCCTTTTGATGGGCTTTATGGAGGGCTATTTGCATCCTTCACAGTGAGAAACTGAGAGTTCAGGTTTCCCAAACCCTCGCTTGGGATGCAAATCTCTTGACTGATAATCAGGATCTCTTTTGATGGAGCCTCAGCTGCTTCCTTGCTGTTCAGATCATTGTTGTGGCCTTCAGGAACAGTACCAGCCTCCTGCCCTTGGGGGTTCTGGGAGCCGTGCTGCAAGTGAAGTGCAGGTCCTGTGTACAGTTATGGGGTTGGCAGGATGCAGCCTGGGCTCTCAGTGCCTAGCCAGATGCTGCCTGGTGCCAGGCTTGGCTCACTCCAGACCAAGCCGGCCTAGAGGGCTGTTCACTGGTCGCTCATGGGGCAGAGATGGCCAGAGCTGTTTCCCAGGCTGTATTTGTCATCCTGCAGAGTTGAGCCCTTCACTTGCTTCTTTTGGGTTGGCTTCCCACCTCAAATCCCCAGGGACAAAGCTCTTCCCCACTTTTACCATCTCACAGTGCAGAGCACTTTGCAGGCGGGACGCTGGCTGTGCTAGTGCGTGTGTCGGGGTGTTCCTGCAAGACTTGCCCTGCAGAGACACTCTGATCATCTTTTCAAGGCATCCCTGTGTCTCTTGGCAGGCTGGACCCAGCCCTGGTGCGCCCTGGCCGTGTGGATCTCAAGCAGTACGTGGGGCACTGCTCCCGCTGGCAGCTGGCCTCCATGTTCCAGCGCTTCTACCCCCAGCAGCCCCCAGCTGCGGCCCAGCGGTTCGCGGAGCAGGCGCTGCAGGTCTCCAAGCAGATCAGTGCTGCCCAGGTGCAGGGCCACTTCATGCTCTACAAGACAGATCCTGAAGGAGCCATTGCAAACGTTTGCTCCATCCTGCTGTGACCAGGAGCCAGCTGTCCCCGGTCAGGCTAAGAGATCTGGGACAAGGACACAAGCACTGCAGGAGTGCCATGGAGCTGCCCAGGTGTGCAGGCCAAGTCTCTGTTCACCTCTGCCCAAGGGCCTTGGCTTTTTATTAAAACACATGGAGAGTCAGAGCTGCCAGCCTTCAGCAGGGAGAGGGAATTGGCTCTTCTTGCTCCCCAGATTTGGGTGCTACTGCTCATCGGCATGTGCCTTGTGCCAGCACTGCCGTAAGCTGCTGCAGCTCCGGGATGTGAATCCTTTTCCTTGCAGGAAGCTTGGGGGCAGGAGGGCATTTTCCTGTGGCAGGATGTTGGGGTGCTGCACTTCTAAAATGCTGCTGGTCTTTGAAAGGAGAAGGAAGGTGAAAGGCTGTGAATATCCTCTGTGAAGTGCCCAACACAGTTCTTGGCTGTAATTTCTTCACCTGTTAGTTGCCCCACTATATGACTGCTGGTCCAGAGCAGTCCTGGCCAGGATCTGGCACAGCCACTACTGCACACCCAGGGTGCTTCAGAATAGAGCTCCCAAGAGACAGCCTGTGTTCCCTCGGGCTACCAGCTGGTGCCACAGCTCCTGCCCTGCTGGGCTGCAGTGCCAAGTCCAAGTTGTAGATCTGCTTGGACATTTTCCCTTCTGCCAGAGACGGAGATACTGCAGGCCTGTCTTTGGGGGTGGGTGAGAAGCTATGGGTGGTTGCAGAGTATCTTCTCAAGAACTTGATTTAGGAAGACACTCTCTGAATTCCCCCAGCATGAATTTCTGCAGCCAGCCCAGCCCAGTGCAAGGTGCAGAAATCCACACTGGAGGTGCAGGAGGGGCCCAGAGCGGATGAAGGAGGGATGTGGCCCACTACTGGCAGTCTTGCATCCTTTCCTGTGATTTGACTTCCTTCTAGCCAGGACCAAAAGTCCTGGATGTCCTGGTAGAGCCTGAATTGCCTGAAATGCAATTGAGAAGTGGGCAGGTTCCGTGCCTTCTTCCTGATGCCATGGGGCAAGCAGTCAGAAGATGCCTGCTGACCTACTGAACAAGCCAGCCAGAGCCTCTCCTCTCCCCAGCCTCTGTTTCTGAGTCCCCAGATTGGCTTCCCCAGGGACAGCCCCAAGCCTGTGTCTTCACTCTGAGGGCTGTGCCACCTTGGTGGGGGTAGGGGCAAACTGGCTTCAGGCCAAACCCAAACTGTTAGGCCACTGCTCAGCCCTCTTGGCTCTGTCCTGCGGAGCCAAAGGCAAAGCTGAGTATGTGGAGATACGATGCCACCCAGCTGCATTGTAGCAGAAGCAGGTTCTGCTGTGATGTGACCCCAGACTTCCACTCCTGTTTCTGCAAGTGAAAGGCTGATCCTCTGGTCCTGGGGGTGTGTGTGCCTCCAGTGATTTGGGGTAGCTTCCAGAGCAAGGTGCTACTGTTGGCATCTCAAAGCCTGTGCTCAGCTGTCCTGATGAGGACAGTGGCTGGAATCCATCTGCTTACCTCAAAGGTGAGGGTCAAAATCGGCCAAAGCAACTGGCAAATACCTTAGCCATCGAGAAGGGGGGGTGGGGGAGTGGTGAGGGAAAAGAGAAAGGGGCTCTAACCCCAGTGCTACCACACGAGACCACAACCAACATCTGCTTGCTTTTAATAGTGTTAATGCTACAGGTGCCACTGGAGCCCTGCCCTGCTGGAGTGCTTCTGCCAGTAAAGCCTCACAACAGCCCTGTGAGGTAGGTGAGACAGGCAGACACCAAGGAAGGAGGGGCAGGCCAGGGTGCAGGCTCCATTCCTCCCCTCTGACCTGGAGGTCTGTTTTGTTTAGCCAAAATTCACTCCCAGGTACTGTTGCAAAATGTCCTCTGCCCCAGGCTGACAGCAGTTTAATCAGAAAGGTAAAGGCCCTTCCTACAGCCTTACTCCCAGGAAAAAAAACCCTCTTAACACCTCTGGCATTTTATTGAAGTTACTCAGATTGTCACTCTGATTTCCATGCTCCAAACATGAGGCAGAGCAGCTTTCCTGCCGAGAGTAAGGCTGCTTTGCTGAAGGAAGCCAGTTGGGGCAGAGATCTTTGCCTTTCTTTCCAGACATGATGGGATGCCTTTCTTGAAGCACAGCAATTTCACAAGGCAGGAGGCAGCAGAACAAGCACCAGTGCCAAAGTTTATACCTTTTTACCCAAAGCTCTTCACCCAGAAACCAGCCAGAACAAGGGCAGGGCAAGCCCTGGAGAAAAATGAGCACTCTCTTCAGGGAACAAGTGCTCAGCTGTCATCCCTAGCAGGACACTGTCTGCCTCCAAGATCCCCAGCCTAGGACAGGTAGTGTATTCTCAGACCAAGAAAGGGGGAAAATGCTTTTAGAGCATTAATGTTGAAAATAGGCCTATGTTAGAAATTGAAGCACAAGAGCTTCTAAACAGCAGCTTAAACCAAGCCATCCTGGACAAAGCCAGGCACAGAAAGAGCAGGGCAGCAGGTGAGGGCGACTCAGGAGAGAGCTGTGCACGCTTTGTGTGTCGAAGGATCAGCTAAAGCAGATGCAGTGCAAATGCCCTCCCAGCCAGCACACAGCCCTTGGTCTCTTGGGGATCTCACCCAAAGCTCTGGCAAGTCCATGGTGGCACAGCCATTTTTGCACCCAACACAAGGACTGTAACAACCCAAATGTGGCCAAAAGAGAGGTGGGGCACAAGGCACAAACAACTGTGAAGGAACTGGTACTGTCTGGGTGAGGCAGCTTCCATCAAGCCAGGCAAAGCAAGGATGGGGATGACTCCTGCCACCCAGGAGTGGCAGGGGAAGGTCTCTGGCCTGGTCTCAAGTGCAGGAAGCAGGGGAGCAAGCAATACCAGGGATCAACATCTTTGCTCCAAACAGCAAAGAACACAAGCAAGAGGCAGAGAAAACAAAGGGTACAGGCTCTGGAGAAGACCCAACAAAGAGCAGTGTCCTGCTTCAGGGGCTTGGGAGTGCCTGTCACAGCTCTGGAGTGGGACACTGTAAATCTGTGAAGCAGAAGGAACTGCACCAAGTCTGTTTCAAAAGCAAATCCTTATTTCCTTGAGGCAAGATCAGCTTGAAGATGAAAGGAAGGCAAGAGTATTCGAAATATTGGGGCATGTCATCACTGCAGGCTGTCTGGCCTTAGGAGGGGGATTCCAACAGATAGAGGTTGCAAAGCAGAATGCTCTTCCCAGGCTGGCCCCCATAAGCTTCTATCTGCACAAAAGCAGCTGAAGGACAGGAGTTACAGCTAAATTCAGGCTTCCTTTGAGGACCAGGAGCCAACCCAAAGCCTCAGCCACCAGACAGCCCTGACCTGCCAATGCACTGATGTAAGCTTTATTTAGCTCTCTCAGCTAGGACTGGGAAGTGCCAAGTACTTGTGTGGCTGAGCCCATCAGCTGAAGAGCAGCCAGGGCTGCAGGAGAAGGTTGTCTCCAAGAGGCAGGGAGTGCAGCTGAGGAGGTGCTCTGAGAGGAAATGAGGACAGAGCAAGCCTGGCTTCAGGCTGCTCTCCTGGCACAGCCTCGCCATTTGGCAGCACCACAGCTACACTGTGACACTTCACCAGGGTAGGTTCTGCCATGATGCTGTCTCTGCCGTGGTAGCATGTTTGACTCAGTCAGTTTGCTGCGTAGCTATGCCTGTTTCTTGTCAGCTCACACACAGGGATGATGGCTGCTCTGTCCCCTTGTCCTTTGGGACTAAAGCTGACATGGTTTGTCAGGAGTCGGCAGGTGACAGTTTGTCATGCCAGGATGTTTCAATTTGCATGTACCCTGTTCCAAGCTGTGCTATGTGTCAACTGCCTCCTCCTCTCTCCCAAGGGATAGTGTCTGCTTGCTCCTGTTCCATCAAAGCTCTCACTGTTCTTCCCAGAACCAGACCCTCCCTTCCCCAGCCCAGCCTCTCACCTCTCCTGCTAGGAGCCACTCTCCTTCTCAAGATGAGGTTCTCGACGTCCACCAGGCCTGAACATCCCTCGCCCTCTTGGTGCTCTGGGGTAGGAACCACGCCCCTGGGCCCTGGACCTCTCCCACCTCCCGCAATCCCAGGGCCTGTGGTGGCCCTGCCAGCTGGGAGCTGATCTGTGATCACTGCGGTTGAATGTCAGATTCTCCTTCTCCCTGCCTGTGGCCTCAGCCCCTTCCTGGGTCCATTTCTCCATATCATGCTGCTCCCCTTTCAGGTCCACCGTATCTGTTACTGGCAAGGGGCCTTCAGAGTCCAACTCCTTTCTTTCAGCCAAGGCAGTAGCCCTGCTTCTGCCGCGAGGCTTTGGAAATTCCTGGCTGTGCCTCCCACCAGGTCTCCACTCCGGTCTGTGGCTGCAGCCCCTGGGACCCCTGGAGCTATGCAGTGGATGATGGGCTTCATCTGACAGTTCCTGCAAGCTGCTGCAGGTCTGCTGGCCCTGGCCTCTGGGGCCTGGCCTCTCCCCTCGGTGCCTCTCCCTCTTGCTCTGCTGCTCTCTGGGCACTGCAGGCCTCTCAGGTTCTGCCCTGGCCTCCAATGCCTCGGCTGGCTCCAGAGCCGAGGCCTGGCTGGGTGCTTGTGGAACATTCACAGCACTTGCACTCACCGGCAGCTCAGAGGCAGAGGCTGCTTGGTCTGGATCAGCAGCAGCTGGAGGCTGGAAGAAAAAAGCCACCAGTGAAGACAGGGAGAGGGGAGTCCCACGGCAGCCCACAGAGCTCAGTGCTGCAGGCCAGAGCCCCCCTCTCTGCCGGAGTTGCCGCTGCTGCCATACCGCCTGGAGGCTGATGAAGTATCGGTTCCGCTCTGCCTCGGGGTCGATGATGCCACCTTTCTCCTGCTGCCTCTTGAAGATCAAGCGCAGCTCCTCCTGGTGCTGCAGTGTCTTGGCGTCCGGCCTGTACGGCTCCTGAGTGGCAGAGAGCAGGGCACCCTGAAGGCTCTTTCACACTAGGAGAGGTAGCCACTACTCAAACCCTCCTTTGATCACACAGCACTCAAGCAACTTGTTTCCCCGTGCCACATTTGACCAGTTCTATAGACAGGTGACAAGGCTAAGTCAGAGGCAGTGTGTTACTGCTGTGACTTCCCTGGGACGTCCTGCAAGACTCAGAGTGGCTGACAATCGACCCTGATTATAGCCCAGCCAGTACAGGGTCATGTCCTGTGGCAGAATCACCTCTCTCCCAGCACATCTGCTCAAGACTCAAGGCTATAACTAAACCTGCTCTTTTTGGACACATTACAGAGTCAGGAGACATCCTGCAGGTTCTGTGAATCCTAGGTGGGCCAGCTGGAAGGACCTGGCAGTTTGCACTCATTCATCCATTACAATGCCCAGTTGTTGAGTGCAGCTGGACAAGTGAGCCCTCATCTCTTACCAGTGGGTGCTGCGGGGGTGGTGCTGCCTTCAGAGCACAGAGGTCGTAGACCAGGGTCTCCCGGCACACAGGGCACTGCACACCAACCTCCTGCAGGGAAGCAAGAGCTGACACAAACCCCAGCCTTGACACAGCTCACACACTGTCAGCTAAGCCAAGCCTGGCAGCAGAAGAGGGTGGCTTTCTGCCACAGCAGGGAAGCCCGGGGGGGTTCTAGCAGCACAAAAGCAGCCTGAAGACAGCTCAGTGTCTCAGCAACTGCTCCAGAATGCATCTCCACCATGAGGCACACTGGGGTTCACGCTGGACAAACCACCTGTCAGCACATATGGCTTCAGTCCTCCTTAAGATAGGATCTCTGCTTTTCCACTCCAAAGTGGCACATGTCACCTGAGCAGAACATCTTTGAAAGGGTTTTGCAGTAAGAAGCCTCTGATTGCTTCCTGCTTAGCTTCAGTTTGCTGTGTGGCTGACAATTGCCCTGACACTTGCTCAGGGAGCTTTTATCACCACGGAATGCAGGTGATCACATTTATCCAAACTCCTGCAGCTCCAGGACTAGGGAAGGAGCATTCTTTTCTAATTTCTGTGATTCCAGAAGTCCAAACCACCACAGGCACTGATTCCAGAGAGCAAATAAGCCCAACTGCTAAAATACTGAATACTCAGAAAGCAATTTTGGTTGGAAAATTCCTTTGGAGATCACTTGGTCTAATCCCTGCTCTGACTCCCAGTGCAGGCATGACACCGACTGTACTGCTAGGTCAGGTAAGCCCTTGCACTATGTCCCAAAGGGACTGAGAGACATGTTATGAGGGCCTGGGCAGGGGGGCAGGGGTGGGAACCCAGGGCCTAGTACCTGTCTGGTGGATGGTGCCAGGTGTTGCTCTCTCTTCTCCTGCTGCATGAAGATCTCCTCCTCCATGTGCTGGGCATAGCGGGCTAGGCAGTGAGAGTGGAAGTAGTGGTAGCACTGGGTCTTTGTGAAGGCTTCCCTCTCCTGTAGAGGAGAAAGCACAGCTTTAAAGGCCTTCTCAGCACCTCCTCAACTCATTTGGAGACTGGATGAGGCACTCGGTGCCATGGTCTAATTGACTGGATAGGGCTGGGTGCTAGGTTGGACTGGGTGATCTTGGAGGTCTCTTCCAACTTGGCTGATTCTATGAAACACTGCAGGGCCAAGAGACCTACCTGAAACCCGTAAAGGCAGATCACACACTGGCCATGAGGAATGTTATTGTCAGTAAGGATCTCCTTCCCCTTCTGTGGAAACATTAAAGCAAACGTTTCACTCAATGGCCTGCCCGTGGGCTCAGCGGCTGACCTGCTCCTTGGGCAGGCAGGGACCACTGCCTGGCTGGTTGCCCTCAATGGCCCTGAGTTCTCACCTCAATCAGTTCGTAGAGCACTTCTGTCCCCAGCCTGGCTTCAGCAATACTTCTGAGAGTCTGAGAGATCCTACAGAAAAGCAGCAGCAATGTTTACACAAATGTAGCCACATATATTCACCATCCCACCTAACTGACAGCCCACCCTGAAGGCAGGAAGAGCAAACAGAGCAGTGGCCTTCAGGCTTTGCCTGCAGCACGGGACAGGCACACACATGTTCACATGCTCTGCCAGGTCCCCACAAACAGGTGTGCAGGAAGCCTTCGTCCTCAGAGGACTTGGAAGAACTGTTCTGCTGACTGCCTCAGCCTGAGCTCACCCAGCACCCTTCAGCTTTGCTGAGCCTCAGGCTCTATCTGATGGCAGGACTAGTGGCAGCTGCCAGCAGGGCTCTGCACACACACTGCTGCACCAAGGACCTGTGTCAGTCCTATCTCTGCCAAAGCAGCACCAACAGCTTCAAGGGCCCAGGGGATTTAGGTTACCCTTCAGGGAGACCACAGCGGAACGAACACGCAGTGGACCCCTCAGTGTCAAACTCAGCACCAGTGGCTCCCATGAGATCTCAGACAAGGGAATTCAGGGACTTGTGTCCAGCTGGGAACCCGGACACAGAGCACCACGTTAATTTGCCCAGGGAGGTGGTGGAGTCACCGTGCCTGGAGGTGTTGCAGCCAAGCCTGGCTGGGGCACTTAGTGCCATGGTCTGGTTGACTGGACAGGGCTGGGTGCTAGGTTGGGCTGGCTGAGCTTGGAGGTCTCCTCCAACCTGCTTGATTCTACGATTCTATGATTTGAGAGGCTTTTGCCCTTACCCTGCCCTCCTGACACTCACTTTTGAATCTGTTCATCCGACAGCCCCCGGGGGTTCCTGACGGCGATCTTCGGAGCTTTGTTAGGATACTAAGAGAGGGGAAAAGAAAAATCAAAGAGAAACAGCCAAAGCACATCAAGGAAGGAGGAGAGGCCCCGGGCAGGGCGGAACGGGGCCCTGCAGCCTACCTGGGCAGGCACGGAGAGCACCAGGGTGAAACGGACATACTGCGAGTCCCGGTCCTGCGCCGTGGCGGGGTGCAGGGTGATGCTGATCTCCCAGGGCTCCCACCTGCGGGGCAGGCAGCGGTGAGGGGTGGCGGCGCGGGGCCGGGCCCGGGGAGTTGGGGTCGGGGGGGGTCGGGGAATGTGGGCCCCGGTACGCACCTGCCGCGGCCCCGCACCACCCGCAGCTCCTCCAGATAGATGGACTCCAGCACCTCCACCTCCAGCGGCAGCGCCCTGGAGAGACCGCGCAGGGTCAGGTGCGGTGCCGCCGCCGGCCTCGCCGGGCTGGGGCGCGGGCACCGGGGCGCGGGAAGGGAGGGGGCAGTGTTACCAGTCCGCCGCCTCCGCCGCCTCGCCGCCCGCCGCCATCGTCCCGCGCTCCGGAAGCGGAAGCCGGCGGCGGGCGCACGCGCGGGGGGGTTGCTAGGCGACGCCGCGGCGGCGGCAGGCCCGGGGGGAGCGGGGAGCGGGGAGCGGGGAGCGGGGAGCGGGTTCAGCCCAGCCGGGGCTGCCGGGGGCTTCGCTAGGCGGCGGCAGGCCCGGGGGGAGCGGGGAGCGGGTCGGGTTCAGCCCAGCCGGGGCTGCGGGGGGGTTGCTAGGCGACGCCGCGGCGGCGGCAGGCCCGGGGGGAGCGGGGCCCGTTCAGCGCAGCCGGGGACTGCCGGGCACTGCGGGGGGGCCTCGCCCGGGGCCCGGGGCTCGTCCTGCCGGGGCGCAGCAGAGGTGGAGTCGGCGGGCAGGGACACAGCCTGGCGGGGGGCCCCGGGCGTCGGGATTTGGACTCGCGGAGGGTACGGCGCTGGCTCCGCAGCAGCCAGGCTTGGAAACTGACAGCGGCGGGGGCGAGAGAGGGGCTGAGAGCGAGAAGTGCTGCTCCTCGGCGGCCGCTTTGCCTCGCAGCTCGCCCGCCCCAGCAGCCGCCATGGAGAACTACCACGTCCTGGAGGCGATCGGCGAAGGCTCCTTCGGGCGTGTGTACAAGGGGCGCCGCAAGCACAGCGCCCAGGTGAGGGGAGAAGCGGCAGGGGAGGGCCAGGGCTCCGCCGCCTGGCGCCGGGGACTCCTTTCCGATGACTTTTGGGTTCTGGGCTCTGCCTTTCTTCATTTCTCCGCTGCCATTCCGGGCCAGCGCCTGCTAGCTCAGAGCCTTTCAGGTCTGGGGGACCTCAGGTGATGCCCTGTGCATCTCCTGCTCAAGGCAGAACCAGCACTAAATTAGATGCTCTGAAACCTCAAGAACAAACACCCCTCAGACGGTGCCTTACTGTACTTGGAGCTGTGATGGTTTGGGTGTTCCCTGCCCCCCTACTCTGTGAAATCACCCAGACTAGACCCAGCCAGCTGGAAATTGAGGAATGAAGCTTTCTGCCTACAGCTTAGCACAAGATACAGGCAGAGAGTTACAACAGATACAGCTAGAGACAGACATAGACAAGTTAAAAAGAAACACAACAGCCTTCCCAGAAACCAGAGTGCCCAGGAGGGGCTCCCA
This sequence comes from Pogoniulus pusillus, assembly GCF_015220805.1. Lineage (NCBI taxonomy): Eukaryota > Metazoa > Chordata > Aves > Piciformes > Lybiidae > Pogoniulus > Pogoniulus pusillus. The sequence goes on along the minus strand of NC_087265.1, from coordinate 48,880,087 downwards.
ACCACCCTAACACCTCCCTCCCACCCCTCTGCCTTATTCCAGCCTCTGCCTTACGTTCAAGGTGAGTTTGGAGAATCAGCCAGGGGGGTTAGAAAGCAGAAGGATTAGACAGCAGGCTAGGGAGAGAAGTGCAGGCAGGCAGAGCCAGAGAGCAACTCCGTTATCCATGTTTGTGTTCTTGTTTTATCCATCTCAGCAAGCCTCTGAGTGCAGCAGACATCACCACTGCTTCCTTCTCATGGCCCGTCAATCTAATTCTTCTCACCAAAGTACTCCAGCTAGCTTCAAACTAGCACAGGAGTGAATGAGTTTTCCTTGGATCAAGGAAAGTTCTTCTGTTTGAGTTTGTAATCCCTCAATTTGTAGTCATCCACATGCCTCAGCCACCTCACAACACCCCACTGGCCTCTGCTATACTCAGCCAGGCCTATCAGTGTCTTTTCAGCCACACTGCCAGCATGATCTAAGAAGTTCCAAATAAAGGGTAAGAACCACCTCCCTCTAACTCCTGCCTGTTGATAGAGCCTAGGGTGCTGCTAGAGCTCCCCAGCGCCAGGACATGCTGCTGGCTTGTGTTAGGCTTGCTCTCCACTGGCACCTGTAGGCACTGTCCTGTGTTTCTGGCAGTCTTAGTTTTGTCTGGGGTCACTGATTCCTTTGCTTCAAATGCCAGCATGCAAAGTACCTCAAACACTTGTACTGATCTACAGCCTGGAGGTGAGGAGGAAGTTGTTGAGCATGAGAGTGGTGAGAGGCTGGAATGGGTTGCCCAGGGAGGTGGTTGAGGCCCCATGGCTGGAGGTGTTTAAGGCCAGGCTGGCTGAGGCTGTGTGCAGCCTGCTCTAGGGTAGGGTGTCCCTGGGCATGGCAGGGGGTTGGAACTGGCTGCTCCTTGTGCTCCCTTCCAGCCCTCACTGATTCTATGAAAGGCCTGTGGGGAACCACACCTCCAAGGTATCCAGTGACCAAATGTGTCATTTGCAGTGCTCATCCATAACATGCTGAGTCCTGTTTGGGCTAAATGCAGCATCTGTCAGGGCAAACAATAGCCTGCTCTGATCCCACTACTGCCTGTTTTGAAAGGTGGTGGCCTTGAAGTTCATCCCCAAGGTGGGGAGGTCTCAGAAGGAGCTGAAGAACCTGCAGCAGGAAATTGATATTATGAGAGGCCTCCATCACCCCAACATCATCCAGATGCTTGACAGCTTTGAGACCAAAAAGGAGGTGAAGTAGACTGCTTTGGGCAGAGGCTTTTGCTTGACTGTGGTAGTGGATGAAGGGATGGTCCCTGCTGTCAGAGGGACCTTTTTCTGAGGACAGTGGTGACACCATCCCAGTTTCAGAGTCCTCCAACATGTGCTGTGTGTGGAGCCAACACCTGTCTGTGAGGGGTGGAGAGATGAAAGAGCTGGGTGTGGAGTGTGTGGGATGACAGGAGGATGGTGACTCTTCAGAGACTGATTTTTCACTGGTTTAAACTTATGGGGGGAGGATGATAAAAAAGGAGTGAAGACTGCTATGGGTCATGGGGGCATGAAATAAAGTCATTGTGCAGCAGACTCAGTACAAGTTCAAGGGAGTGGTTCTACCTACTGGATTTGGAAGGACTATTCCTGGCTTGTCCTGTCCTTTGCTCTTCCCTGGGTTTTGCTGTCTGTCTGAAATAAGGACAGCCACAAGGCCTCTGCTAAGTGCTAAGCCCTTGCTGCAGTGCAGCCTTGTGGGCCCTCTCTCATCTCAGGTCCCAGCCCACGTTGATGAGCTGTGTGTGGTGACACCCCAATACTTCCCTCAGACTTCCTACCCTGCTCTGTCCTGGTCCCTAGGGCAAGGTGGTGACATGTTTGGGTGAGTGGCTGATCTCACCATGCTGTTCTTCCCTCCAGGTGGTGGTGGTGACAGACTATGCAGAGGGGGAACTCTTCCAGATCCTGGAGGATGATGGCAGCTTGCCTGAGAAGCAGGTGTCTCTCATGGCAGTAACCACACAGCATTTCCTGCGGGATAAAGAAAGCAAGAGTTGTCTTCCTGCAGGCAGGGGGTCTCTGATGTGGGCCAGGAGGCATAAGGAGGATAAGGATGCCTTTGAGCTTTACCTGGCAGAACTTCTGAAGGGAATAAAGAGGGGACAGTTGCACTGGGGGACAGTGCAGTCCCGCAGAACTTCAGTTTCCCTGTTCCCTCTTCAACAGCCACAGCACCAGGCTGCAGCCTCAGCCACTTGCCTCTTCTAAGGAGCAGGCAAAGGACCTTCCATGGCTGGGCTTGGTCCCTGCCTCATATGGGCTGCCCAGGGAGGTGGTGGAGTCACTGTCCTTGGAGGTGTTCAAGAAAAGACAGGATGAGGCCCTTAGTGCCATGGTCTGGTTGGTTGGCCAGGGCTGGGTGCTAGGTTGGGCTGGCTGAGCTTGAAGGTCTCTTCCAACCTGCTTGGTTCTATGATTCTAAGGCAGGAGGAAGGGTACTAGGGCAGCCAGACCATAAGGGACTCCATGTTTGTGCCAGCTGGTGGTGCCATGGGACACAAAGTGAGGGTCTCCTGTCTCTGCAGGTCCAGACTATTGCTGCCCAGCTGGTCTCTGCTCTCTATTACCTGCACTCCCACCGCATCCTGCACCGCGACATGAAACCCCAGAACATCCTTCTGGACAAGGACGGTGCTGTCAAGCTCTGCGACTTTGGGTGAGTGCTGGAGACTGGCCTGTAGGGACACAGATGGTCTTGGCACAGACAAGGGTGCTCTGGCTGCTGTAGCAGAGAAGGAGGGAGTGTGAAGGGGACTTGGATTCTGTGTTTTTAGGAGTTGAGCAGGGATGGGAGGGATTTTGGACTCCAGAGGGGAGAGGTGTTGGTGAACTTGTTGGGATATCCCTGGAAGCCACAACGGATGTTCTGGCCTAAACTGACCATCTGGGGTTTGTTCTGAGCAGGTTTGCCCGTGCCATGAGCATCCACACCATGGTGCTGACCTCCATCAAGGGCACCCCACTGTACATGCCCCCTGAGCTGGTGGAGGAGCAGCCGTACGACCACACAGCGGATCTGTGGGCGGTGGGCTGCATTCTGTATGAGCTGTTCGTGGGCACTCCTCCCTTCTACACCAGCAGCATCTTCCAGCTCTTCAGGCTCATTGTCAATGACCCCATCAAATGGCCCGAGGCCATGAGCCCAGTCTTCAAGGTAAGGTGAAGGCTCTGTCTGTGGGGTGAGACCTGTTAATGCAGTAGCAGCATTGGCCTTGCCTGGTGAGTCCCCTGTAGGGGCTATGTCCCCTAACAGGGATTTCAGAACCCAAAGGGTGATTAGAGTGTGACCTCTTGGGAGAGGAACTTTTTTATCACTGCTGTCCATGGAATGGGCAAGTGAGGCTGACAGCAGAGGAGGGATTTACTGGGCTGGGCTGGGAAGCATCTTCCCGTCTGCCCTAAGTGCTAGAGTCACTCCTCCACTCCTTTTCCAGAGCTAGGCAGGGAATGCAGGCCTCCTAGGTGCCCTTGCAGAGGAAGACTGATGGGGGCACTGTGCTTACTGGTGGGTGCCAAGCACGTGTCAGTGACAGTGGTTCTGTGCTGTGCTGCAGAGCTTCCTGCAGGGACTGCTGATGAAGGACCCCTGCCAGCGCCTGTCATGGCCGGAGCTGCTCTCTCACCCTTTCATTGATGGATGGGTTACTGGTGAGTATCAGCTCTTTTTCCAGTGCTGTCCATTTCCTTCTCCTTCTGCTGGGAAGCTGGGAGGACCACCCTGCTCTGCTATTTTTACTACCCTGGTCTTTGCCTTGCTCCTTTCTGCTGTCTCTAAGCACTGACTCCAAGCTCCTATCCATAGGCTTCCTCTGGGATCCCAGAGCTGATTGCTCTCACTGTGTCCCAAGAGGGAGCTGCTGCTGAAGTTCTTCCCTCACCTCCCCAGTGATTGATGATACAGAAGAACTTGGGATCTCAAACCCTTTCACCATCAAACTGTCTCCAGAGCTGCAGACCCTAAAGGAGCAGCAAGCCCGTTCCATGGCCCCCTGGAGTGGCCAGTCCAGGATCCTGAGGAAGGCCCAGCAGAAGATGGTTAAGAAGGCACAGAAAAAGGTGGAGGAAAAGTGTGGGATACAGCCAGGGCAATCCTGCAGTCAGGGCAAAGGAGTGGCACAGGAATGGGACCTGAGGGGAAAGGCAGAAGACAAATGGGCTAGGCTGGAGTCAGCCCCTAAGAAGCAGGTGCTGGGGTGCAGGGGACTCCTCTCTGGCTGAGTGACCCTGCCCTGACCAAATCTCTTTGCCATCACCCAGGGCCGACTGAAGGCAGATGATGCACCTCTGGGGGATTCTGGCAAAGGATGCCTGGGGCATAGACCCAGAGAAGCTACAGGGAAGGCAGCCCTTGGGCAGGGGGAGCCACCAGCGGCCTCCAAGGAGAACCCTTGTGTCCTGCCAGGGAAGAGCAGCATGGCACAGCGGGGCCTGGAGGAGCCTTCTCCCAGCACATGGTGAGGGAGGACCGAGGCTGTGGCAGGATGAGGAGGGGAAGGCAGGGCCACCCCCTGACTGCTGTTTGCTTGGGCAGGGAGCACAGCATCACTGGGCACTCCACACGGGCGTGTGCCACTTCGCAGCCTGCTGCTGGCAAGGCAGAGTCCCAGTCCGGGCACAGCATCAAGGGTGTGGACCTGGAGAGTGAGGTAATATGGTGCCTTCTGGTGAGGACAGCAGGACCCAGTCCCCAGGGCCTGATGCAGAGACTATGAGGCAGGCATGGTCTGTGGCACCAATCTGCTCTGCTAGGAGCTGGAGAGTGATGAGCAGTGGCAGCAACTGGTTGAAGCTACTGAGCCCTCGGCCATGCAGCTGAGCACACTGCTGAGCCTCCTGACTGATCCAGCCTTCCATCACCGTGTCCAGGCCTGGCTGGCAGAGTCAGCTCAGCAGGTGGGTGATGTCTGACTCAAGCAACTGTGACTGGGGACATTGATGCCACCTTTCCCAGGATTAGGTTGGAAGCATTGGGAGAGTCCTCATTTCAGCCAGCAAAAAGATCCATTGCTTTTCCAGGAGCTGGGGCTGCCTCATGCACTTAGCTTTCCATCTGCTCCCCTGCCTGAGGGGGTTGAAAGGCTGCCCCATGGCTGATGGAGAGGCCATGAACACTGATCATGAGTTCTTCTGGCTTCTCTGTGTCCAGGTGCTAGAAGGGATGCTGGAGGGAGCCTCCAGTCTCCGTCTTATACTCCGTTTCATGGGCAACCTCCTGACCTCCCAGTGTGACTCTGAGCTGCTGGACCACTTCTGCCAAGAGCTGAATGTGCCTCTGTCTCTGCTGTCTTTAGCCAAGCAGATCCTGGAGAGTGGTAGCACCAAGGAGGTGGGTGTAGAACCCTGGAGAAATCTCTGCTCCTTCCAGCCCTGCGGAGTGCAGGTGCTGAGGAGGTCCTGGTGTTCTGGAGCTTGCTCACAGGACCAGTGCCTCTTCCAGACCCCCTAGGCAAGGAGGGAAGAATCCCTCCACGGTGGTTTTGGGATGGCTGGCAGACAATCCCCACTCATTCTCTTTCTCTGGATCCTGCAGCAGCCCTGGTGTGTCACAGTGCTGACAGATCTCCTCGTGGTGACCACAGCTTATTTCAGCAATGAACACAGCCTGGAAGAGAGTGGGCAAAAGGACAGGTAGGGACAGGCTCCTGTACTCTGAAGACACTGTGCTGTGGCCACTTTGAAGGCCTGGCAGTAGGCAGGAGGGTGGTGTTCTTACTCTGTGGCAAGAGCTGTCTCCATGAGGAGACATGCAGGAACCTCTTTATGCCATGTTGTGCTCACAGAGGAGACTTTCTGTGAGTGGGTCTAATGGAAAGGAAGGCACAGCTAAGCAGTCAGTGTTGCCTGCTGGAAGCAGCTCAGTGCTGGTGTGTGCTGCCTGTGCTATTAGCCGTGGCCATAGGGCCTGGCCAGGTCCTGTCCTTACAGCCAGGGCCCATGTTTCTTGGCTTTGATCTGCCCCTGCTGCCTCCTCCAGCCTTCAGGCCTTCCTCGAGAGTGTCAGCTGCTTCCTAGCCCTGCTGCCCGAGCTGCTGGCTCAGCCAGCTGACAGTGAGATGAGACTCTGCCAGCAAAGCCTCCTGGTAAGGGTGTCCTGGTTCCTTTTCTCCCCTCTCCCTGCCCAGAAGCTGTGAGGCTGGGGGTCTGTCAGTAGCAGCACATGCTGAGGACCCTGCTCCCAGCTGTGGAGCCTGACACATTCTTGTCAGGGCTGTCTGTCTTATCCACTGGGGTGGGCAGTGCAGAAAAGAGGTTTCTGAGCTTCACTCTTCCCTGGCTTCACTCCTTCAGCCAGCATGCAGCCACATGTGGCTCTCATACAATAACCTGGTTGGAGAGGATACTTGGAGGTCCCTGAAGCTCCAATACATGAGTCCTCCTCCTATCTCTGCTGTCCCTCCCACTAGCCTCCCCTGCTGTCATTCTGCTCCCTTCTCTTACCCTCAGCCTGCAATCCCTGTGTCTCCCCCAGTGCTTCACCCTCCTCTGTGAGAGCTTGGAAGCAACACACCCCTCCATCTCAGCCCCCTTTTATGCCAGCCTGAGAGAGAAGCATCAGCCCCTGCTGAACAGACTCCTTCAGGGATCCATCTCAGAGCAGCCTGCTCTGCGAGGTAGCAGTGGTAGCAGCTCACCTTCTCCTGGACTTTCCTCTCTCCCTCCTGCCCTAGGGCTCCTTCAGGGCACTGACTGCCATGGCAGTGCTGTTGGCTGGAGGAGGTGGCTGAGCCCTATCTGCCCAACCCCTGCTAACCAGACTTCTTCTTGTCCTAAATCCCAGATCTCACTCTTCCCTCCTAATCCTGACTTCCTCTCTTGTCCTCCAACTTGACCCCGCTGCCCCTCAATGTCTCTCACCCTTAGCACATGGCTTCCAAACGCTGTCCCTGTACAGGTCCAGTGACAGAGGCCAAGTCAGCCCAAGACGAGAGCCCACGTGTGGGAGACTCCTTCGTGGCTGCACTGGCTGCTGCCTGCAGCATCCCTCAGGAGAGCGGCTGTCGGGAAGCCAAGCTGCAGGTCAGGCTGCTTCTCTTTGCAGTTCCCACAGAGGGCAGCAACCCTTTCCAGGAGGATCTCTTTTTCAGCGGCAGAGTGGAAGGCTGGGCTCAGTTAAGAGACTCATCACACTTAGGATCTGAACTGTGGGATGGGCTATGTAAAGAACTAGAGAATGAAAAGAAAACAGGGAGAGTCCTTGCATGGCAGCGATGTGAACTGTAGGGAATCTGAAACTGAATGGAAAACAAAGCTATGGATTTGCATTTGATGCTTTAACTGAACCTGGAGGCAGCATGGTCTAGGCTGGATGTTAGGAGGAAGTTGTTGGCAGAGAGAGTGATTGGCATTGGAATGGGCTGCCCAGGGAGGTGGTGGAGTGGCCGTGCCTGGAGGTGTTGAAGCGAAGCCTGGCTGGGGCACTTAGTGCCATGGTCTGGTTGGTTGGGCAGGGTTGGGTGCTAGGTTGGGCTGGCTGAGCTTGGAGGTCTCTTCCAACCTGCCTGATTCTACCATTCTATGGTGGGAAGTAGAGTAAGAATCTCGCCTTGCTCATCCTGGCTCTGGGGCTGTGCATCAAAGCCACGCTGGGTCCATGGCAGGTGGACTCACCTTTGTGAAAGCAGGCAAGATGTAGGAAGCAAGTACCTGGGTTTGTGTATTTGTTGCTAGCATTAAACTCCTCAGCTCTGTGCAGTTCTTCAGGTGCCTAGGTTGCAACCCAGGCTGATTTCTGCAGGTCGCTCAGGAGGTAGCTTCCAAGCTTATGGAGAGAGAGCAGCTTGGGAAACTGCTGGAGTGGCTCGAGGACCCAAGTTCCTCCTTCAATGTCTTGAAGGTGATGACCCTGCCCATTTATCTGGCTGTGCCCAGAGGTGCTTGGGCCTTTGCTCTGGGGATAGGAGTGTGGGGAGGGGGGATTTGAGGGCTCAGCCATCTCCCTGTTAGCAGTTGTTGAATAAATGAGCCCATAGTAGCCATGGAATGTAGTGGGATGGGTCTGGTCACTGTGTCCCTGTCCCCAGTGGCTGTTGTGCATCTCTGCCCTATACATTCCAGATCCTCTATGCTGGCTGCCATGCCAGCCTGAGCCTGTGCCAGCACCTGGGAAGGGGACAACAACTGTGGAATTCCCTCATGCAGCTCCTGAAAGGCAAGGTAGGACTGACTGCAGACCTGGCAGGAGTGTGGGTAAGCAGAGGACATTCCTCTGAGCACAGCTCAGACCAGGCTGAGGAATGTGTGAAGAGTTTTGGGGGAGCTTAATCTTGAGAGTGCAGTTCTCTTCCCAGACAAGCCCTTTCCTCCCATCCAAGCCTTGCTACCACCTGTGACTCTTGTTCCCTTGGCAGGTCCCTGTGGTGGAGGTGGCCCAGGGGGCAGCCTGTGAGGCCTCTCTGTACCTGCTGGCCCTGCTCACCCTGCAGCTCCAGGCCTCCCCTCCCAGGTAAACACCTGCTTTCACTCATGGGTGGGAGAGGAACATGACCTGCTTTGAACAGCCCTCTGTCTCACACCCTGCTCAGAGCTGGAATTCTGCTCCCACTGGTGCCTCCAATCCAGACACATCAGCAGAGTGCTAGGCAGTGTGGGTGGGTGCTGGGGATGCAGTGAGGACCCAGTGTGAACAAGGAGGTGCTGTGAACCAAGGCTCACTCCTCTTGCAAAGAGGCTGGGAGTGTTTGGATGCTGCTGTGCTGTGCAGTGTGAAACTGTGAGAACTCTTTTGTGGTCCCTGTGTTTCAGGCTCGAGGAGCTGGTTACCCTGGCTGTGGATCTCCTCACCCAGTCTCCCATTGCCTCCCTTGTGGTAGGTCTGCCCACCCTGTTAGTGCCCCCACGGGGAGCCCTGCAGAGCCCTCTGTCCCATCTGCCTCACTCAGATGGGGGCAGGCACAGCCTAGCTGTCCCTGCACTGGGCCAAAGGATGAGGAATCATCACTGAGTGGGCAGATGGGAACATCCTAAAGGTGCTGAGCTCTTCCTGCCCCACAGGGTGCTGCAACATTTCTCCTAACACAGCTCAGTCAGCATGGGGTGGCCTTGGAGCTAGGGGGAGAAGAGATCCTACCGGTGGTGACAAATGTGCTGACAGCATCTGCTGAGGTATGGGACAGGGACAAAGGAAACCATGCTGTCACCCCACTGTGAGCTGTGCAGACAGGCTCACAAGGCTGCAAGTGTGGTGCTGCTATCCTCAGACCCAGCATCTAGCTTCAGCCTGTCCCTTTCTCTCTTACAGCTGCAGCTCCCCCCACCAATGGGTGCTGGGCTCTATGATGGTTTCTTTTTCCTCCTGCTCAAACTCCTTGCCCAGGTACTAGCCTGCCCATCTCCCTTTGCCTGGTCCCTGCCAAAAGGTGTGGGGGCAAAAAGGCCTGAATGTGGATTGGTAATGAAGGCTGAGGAAACCTGGGCACCAGGCATCTTTGGCTGAGCTGTGCAACCCTGTGTCAGTCACCTAATATCTTTGGGTTGTCTGTGGAACTCTGGAGGGCTGACAGGAGGAGTGACTCATGGGCACACTGGAGTGAGAGAGGGCAGAGATGCCCTAGAACTGGCACTGCCAGCAGGTGTAGCAGGGCTGCCAGCTGCCTGGCCCCATCTGCCCCTGGACCATATCCATCCAGCCCTGATGTCCTCAGGACCATAGGGTGGGTAGGGATGTGGATCAGAACCTTGGGGTGCCATGGGGGATGACCAAGACCTGTCTCCCCACCTTTAGGAGGACATGGCCATGGAGCAGAGCTTTGCTGCTTCAGAGCTGTGGAGTGTGCTGTGGCACCGAGTTGCTTCAGTGCTTTGTGTGGGCAGCACCAGAGCAGCACTGGAGGGAGATGCCCCAGGGGCAGGTCACCCTGTGGCAGAGCCAGACTGGAACCTTCTCTCCCCTCAAGGTAGGAGCTGCAGGACAGCAGGGCATCTGCACTGGACCCTTCTCCATGTCTGGCCCTCCAACTTGCCCATACCTGTCTCTGTCGCCATCTGGTCCCTCAGGCCAGAGCACACTGGAGGCTTTTCCCGAGATTTGCTGCTGTCCTCTGGAGAGAGTGAGCTGGGCTGGCCTGGTCCCTGCTCTGCCCTCTCAGCAGTGGCTCAGTTAGCTGGGTGTGGAGGAACAAGAGGACGTCCATGCTGCAGGGTGTGCTCACTCGGGTGTGACCGGTGTGTGTGGAGATTGGTCTGGCGTAAGGCAGAGCAGCACTGAAGCAGCTCTGGAGCAGCCTGCAGGCAGTAGGAGCAGACAGACGTGGGAGAGCTTTCAGCCTTCCCTGGCTTTGCCCCTGCACTGCACTTTTCCCTCGGCAGGCACCCTGCTCTTCCTGAGCCTGGCCCTGCTCGTCTTCACTCGTGAGTCCCACTGCTGCCTGCCTCAGCTCGCCCAGGCCCACGGAGTCCTCATGCTGACACTGAAGAGGCTGCTGTCTCCTGGCTTCCTGGCATGCCTGGCACAGACGTGAGTTGTGGAGAGGCCTAAAGTGGGTAGAGCTCAACCACTGAACATGAGCATGCAGAGGGTTTAGAAGTTCCTGGCCTGGCACTTGCAGGGCACAGCTTACAGGCAAAGCCTTTCCTCAGTATGGGGAATGCTCCCTGCCTCTTGCTGTGATGTTTTCCTGATCACCTCTGTACTAAAAGTTGTCCTATCTCAAACTCAGGCAAGCAGGAGAGGATGGGGACCCTGAGCTTGTCCCAGCTGTGGTGGTGCAGGCTTGCCAGCTCCTGTGTTTCCCTTTTGCCCTGGATGTGGATGGAGACACATTAGCATTGGTCATGGAGGCTGTAAGAGATGCCCAGATCCCTGCCCAGCTGCTGCAGGTACCTGCTTGGCCCTACATTTTTCTTTCCCCTCATATAGAAGCCCCTGATATGTGATACCACTTCACACCGTGCTGGTGGTTTTTGTCTGCACAATGATGTCACTTGTGTGCTCTGCAGCCCTCACAGTGGCTTGGCCAACAGCTGAGCTCTGCAAGGACCTACTGGTAGCCTTCAGCCGCTGCTTGGCTTGTCCCATGCATAAGTGCAGTGCACTCAGCCCTGCTGTCTCTTCTTTCTCCTTAGGTCTGCTCTTGCCATCTGCCCCTCTTGCACAGTGAGCTCCCCATGAGCCTCCTGTGCCACCTCATTGTGTCTGACAAGTGGGTCATAGACCAAATGGTGAGGGAAACTGCTGCCTCGGAGCACATCATTGCCTTCTTGATGTCTGCCTTATTTTCAGGCAGCTTGAAGCTGACAGTTGACCTCCTGTCTCTCTTGACTCATGTGGCTCGGGCCCACCCGGAGCAGCTGCCCTTTCTCCAGAGCATCCTGAGGGGCTCCGATGGGGCAGAGCAGCCGCTGACCTGCCTGCTCGGCCACAGGCAACACCTGATACGGGCCAAAACATGCAACCTGCTGGGCAACCTGCTCCAGCATGGGCACGGCTTTCCCTGGGTGCTGCAGAGCCAGCATGGTTTGCTGGAGAGCCTGGTGGAGTGCCTGCTGGACCCGGAGGAGAGCGTGCGCAAGGCAGCAAGCTTTGCCGTGGGCAATGCCACCTACCATGCGTCCTGCCCCGCCGGGCCCCTGGCCAGGGCTGTGCCTCTGCTGGCGCGGCTGCTGGGCGATGCACAGGCCAAGACACGCTGCAACGCGGCCTCAGCCCTGGGCAACCTGGGCTGGCGCTGGGCTGAGCTGGCAGATCTGCTGATGCAGAGCAGGGTCCCTCACACCCTGCTGGAGGTGGCCTGCCAGGACCCGCGGGAGAGTGTGCGGGAGGAAGCCCTCACCGCACTGTGGGCCCTCAGCCAGCACTCCGAGATGCAGCAGGTACCGCACGGAGACCCTGGCTCCACGGTGGGACCCAGTGGGGCTGCTGGGACAAGAGGCCAGGCTGGCAGGTGTCTCCTGTCCCTCTTTTTGCTCCGCAGGTCCTGCACTCTCTCAGAGCCACCGAGAAGCTGTCCGCGCTGGCGGGCAGTGATGCTCAGTCCGCTGATGCTGGCAGTCCCCGGCAGTCATCCGCTCGGCGCTGCGAGAAGCTTCTCCGCCTCCTGGCCCCGCTGCGTGGCACGGGCGGCAGCGGCGCTGGAAGCAGCTCCGCCTGAGGCCTGTCACCGGGGCTCGTCCTGGCGCTGCCGCCAGCAGGGCGGGACAAACTCGCCCTTCGTCCTCCTCAGGCTCCAGCCTGGCTTTGGCGGGACCCACTTTGTCGGCTCGAGAGCTTGTCGGGGACCCCCCGCCGTGGGAAGCCGTTCCTGGACAAGCGCCTGTAGACCTAAGAAACCTCTGCTTCCTAAGTGACCATCCGGCCCGGCCCGGCCCGCCTACCGAGTGCCGGGCTGCTGCGCAGGGCGTCCCGCTGCTCCCCTGCTCTGTCCGGTGCCCAGGCTAGGTGCCCGCCGGGCCGCTAGGGGGCGCGGTGCGGCTGGCGCGGGGGCTGCCGGGCGGTGCAGTCCCGTGCGGCGCCGCTCCGGATCCCTATGGTAACGGCGGGCGGTGCGGCGGCCGTGCGGGAGCGGCGGGGCCTGGAGCTCTGGGCAGGCGGTGAGTACGGGAGCGGGGGGCCGAGAGTGCTTTCCCGCTAAGGAGCGGGGCCCTTCCCCCCTCATAGCGAGTACGTGACCCCCGTCCCCTGCTGTCACCCCCCGGATCCTCCCAGGGGCCCACGGCCCTTTGCCTCCCGCGCCCCTGCATTCCGCCTCTCCGAACCCCTGGCCCGTCGTGCCCCAGCGCCGTACCCTGGCACCCAGCTGGCTTGTGCCCGGGCCCCGAGGAGACACCCTGCTCACCCTCAGGCCACCCATGGCCTGACTCTGTCCCCTTGGGGTGCGCCAGGCCGCGACCCGTGCGGCTGAGCAGGCGGCACTGGGATGCTCTGCTCTCTGAGGCGGAGACGTGCGGAGATCGCCGTCTCAGCCATGGGCTCCGGGGCAGGACAGCGATCTCAAAAGACTTTTCCCTGGAAAAAAATGAGAACCAGCGTCTGTTCCCTAAGCGAGTGTCAGGGAGAAAGAGCTGGATCCCCTGCGAGCCTCTCCAGGGGCAGTGGGGGCAGTACTGGGGATGGAGCTGTGCTCTGCTGGACCCAAGCAGGGTGCTGAGGCAGCCAGGCCGTTAGTGCTTCCACCTGCATCCTGGCTGCGCTGCTGTTGCTGGGTGAGTCAATGGGCCTGGATAGCAGAGCTGCAGAACAGCTGAGACAGGCTGGCAGTGCTTCCTGAGTGCCTTCAGGGCCCTAGCTGGGAATGAGTGGCACAGGAGTGGCGGAGCTCGCAGCTCTGCACAGCCTATTGTCTACCCGGCTGGGCTGCACAGATCTCATGGGTGTCGGAGTCCAGCCCCACAGCTCCATGTCGAGGCCTTCCCTACCTGACTCTGATTTGGCTTCTCTTAGTTATTGTTGTGTTTTCCTCACTGAACAGACTTGTAACACCTAGCAGCTCCTGGGCAGTTTGTGGTAGTGAACAGTACACTGCTGGTCTGGTTACAGGGTTTTATCTGGTGTTTTTTACTCTCAGTGGGTTTACCCAGCAGGTAGTGGTATTTGTCTGACCTTACCTTGCTGTCTTGCTGCAGGCTTTAAGTTTTGTAGTAGGCAAACTCCGTTGATGACAAATCAGAGTCTCCTGCTCTTTGGTCCTGTCTGGGGCCCTTCTCAGCATAGCAGAGATTGCATTGCAAAGAGGACACTTACAGGGCCAAATGCCACTGGCCTCAGATAATGATGCCTGCATGAAGATGTCATGTCACCAATGCAGGTCAGGGGCTTTGGCTGCCCTACTGGCTGGGCTGTTTGTCATTCCTTGGCATTTCCCAGTTTGATCCCATGTTGCAGGTCTGGCAGTATTTGGTGGCTTATTCCCAACTCGAATTTCTGTTTCTTCTCCAGTCCCAAGCTCTGAGGGACTGCTTTATGGGGTGAGCCAATTACAGTGCCTCCCTAAGAATCTCTCCCACTCTAGTCAAGACACAGAAGCATCCTGATCACATACTGAGGGGCACACCTGGGAGCTTTTCCTTCCAGTTCCAGATATGGTTCAGAACAAAGTATTAAGACAAGACATAAAGAATTGATTGTTTTGAGCTAACTGGGCAGTTCCTGTCTCCTTGTTGTATGTTGTTATTTTATACTTGTTCCACTCAGCCCAAGTCTTCCACCTTTGTTTAGTTTCTCTGCCAAGGACTGAGAGTGTGGTCAGACTCACTAAAACTAGCAGTGCTGAAACCGAGCTGTGCTGACTGCCTGCCAATTTCTGCACTGGTGGCTGAGCTCTCCCAGGTCTCACTGCACAGTTCTGTGCTTTTTGTCCCATTGTGAAGCTCAGTTGGGAGTGCTCTGCCTGGATCTGCAGGAAGGTGCTTTAGACCCCCTCAGTGAAAGGCTACAGGACACCCTATGCCTTAGCTGCTTGCTTTTAACTGAGACTTGTTTTCCTGCACTTTCACTACACTGTGATCCAACAGTTCCTGTAGCCCACATGATGGGAAAATGGGAACTGGGAATGGAAGCGAGGGCAGAGACTTCCCTGCTTCTCTGACAGGGAAACACAGAGCTGTGTGGTCCCCTGTGGTCCACTTGCTGTGCAGCAAGGTTCCCTTTGGTGGCCTGAGAACTCTGTCAGGGCAGAGAAGTCGATGTCTTGTGATCTGATCATTTGCCCTTTGATGTGGCTCCCACACTCTTAGGTCACAGCTAGATCAGCCTGCCTGGGGCCAGCACTAAGCCAGCCCTTTACTTTAGATATCTCCTGTGTGCTCTTTCCACAGCAAAGCTGCAACCCCCATTTTCTGCCTGGCTATGCTGGAGTCCCTCACCTCATCTGATGCTGTACTCTGATGCCCTGAGAGTGGTGAGGGAGTCTTCTGTGAAATCAAATGTGTGAGCCTTGTCCCCAACTCAGCCCATGTGTATATATGCAGGGAGCACTTTGCCACAGCACAGAGCGAGGCAGTGGCTGGATTCCAGTTCTGGAGCTTGGTCTGGTGTCCTGCTGCCCGTGTTTGCCTTCCTCCCTCCCTGCCAGCTCAGGAATGGGAGCATGCATCTGAGCTGTGCTGCTCTTCTTGCAAGGCAGTGCTCTGCTTAGTTAAGAGAGCATTTTGGGCAGTGGTGCCCTTCTCACACCTCCTCCGTTCAGTGTGGAGTTCAGCAGTGCAGCCGTTGAATCAAATGCTGGGCACAAGGATAATCCTGGGATGCAGGTGGAATTTGCCGACTCATCCCCTTGCCAAGTGGTTTCTCACTGGTATTGCTTTTTGGACTCAAGTGGCCAAGCAAAAACTTGAGTGTCTTGGTTAGGAGAGGAATTGATCATCATCCTGTGCCTCTGGTTTTGCGGGATGATACCAGAGCTGAGCAAGCAGCGATGCTAAACTGCTTGGCATAGCAACACACCAGGCTGTTGGTCTGTGTGCTACTGCTGTTAACACCAACTTTAAGCACTCCTCATCAGCTGTTTTCAGATCAGTGTGCTCGAGCTTGTTGAAAGCTTTGTATTTTTGTTGAAAGGGTATAAACCCTTGGTTTGAAATGTATGTTGGCTTTAAAAACTCTTCATTTTGCATTGCTGTTAACTTGCTTGTTCAAATTAAAAGGTCCCAGAGCTGCAAGTGAGAGCTTGGTGTGAACTCAGGTGTTACTTAGAAAAAGATGTTACCCATTCTAATTGTGAAGTGAAATTTCACCCTGCAGTGGCATAGAAAACCACAAGTCACAGTTGTCTGACTCTGACCTGGGGCTGCAGGAGGCTGACAGCATGTTAATTAGGTCAGCTTGCAGCCCATACATTCGCAAGCTCTTGTTATTTTAAGAGTGTCACCACAGGGCCTGGAGCAGAGCCCTGTGAAGAGGGAGCTGGGGGTGTGCAACCTGGAGAAGAGGAGGCTCAGGGCAGACCTCACACAGCTACCTGAAGGGAAGTCATAGCCCGGTGGGGTTGGGCTCTTCTGCCAGGCAAGCAGCAATAGAACAAGGGGACACAGCCTCAAGTTGTGCCAGGGGAGGTTCAGGCTGGATCACGCAGATTGGAAGAGACCTCCAAGCTCAGCCAGTCCAACCTAGCACCCAGCCCTGGCCAATCAACCAGACCATGGCACTAAGTGCCCCAGCCAGGCTTCGCTTCAACACCTCCAGGCACGGTGACTCCACCACCTCCCTGGGCAGCCCATTCCAATGCCAATCACTCTCTCTGACAACAACTTCCTCCTAACATCCAGCCTAGACCTGCCCTGGCACAGCTTGAGGCTGTGTCCCTGTTCTGTTGCTGCTTGCCTGGCTGAAGAGCCCAACCCCACCTGGCTACAGCCTCCCTTCAGGTAGCTGTGGACAGCAATGAGCTCTGCCCTGAGCCTCCTCTTCTTTGCCTTTGTGGCAAAACTGCTCCAAAGATGGGCAAGCAAAGCATGTTCTCCTTTTTCCACTGCAGGGTCAGGGTCCAGCCCTGGCTGAGCTGGTTGTGGCAGCTAAGGCTGTGCCATGCTCAGAGCTCCACCCTGGCAGACACAGCAGCCAGTAGTACCTTCCTGCCTGTGCCGGTCACATCTGTGCCGCTGTTGTGATTTGCTGCAGCGTGGGGTCACGCAGGGCTTCTGCTGGCATGCTCCTGGCCTGTGTCTAAGCTGAGTGTAAGGTTCATGACCCCTGTTACAACTCCATTAGGCCAGAGCACTTTTTATAGCAGGACAGTGCAGGGGCAGCTGTAACGCCGGGTGGGGCAGGGGCACAGGTGGCTTTGGGTGCAGGCTGGGTTCGCAAGGTCGGTAACAGCTAGGGAAGAGCACAGGCACTGACCGAGCTGGCATTGCCCCTGGCATTGCTGCAGCGGCCCTGGGGAGAGGTTCGTTTACCTCCTTGTGTTTTTGTGTTGGTTTTGTTTCACGGCTTCACTGGCTGGTGTGTGTGATGTTTTGGGTGTTCCCTGCCCCCCTGCTCTTATGAAATCACCCAGATTAGACTGAGGCAGCTGGAAATCAAGGGATGGAGCTTTCTATTTGCAGCTTAGCACAAGATACAGGCAGATAGTTACAGTAGATACACAAATCAGAGAATCAGGGTTGGAAGGGACCACAAGGATCATTTAGCTCCCACCCCCCTGCCATGGGCAGGGACACCCTACCCTAGAGCAGGCTGCACACAGCCTCAGCCAGCCTGGCCTTAAACACCTCCAGCCATGGGGCCTCAACCACCTCCCTGGGCAACCCATTCCAGCCTCTCACCACTCTCGAGCTGAACAACTTCCTCCTCAGGCTGAATCTCCTCACCTCCAGCTTTGCTCCATTCCCCCCCTCCTCCTCCTCTCACTCCCTAACAGCCTAAAAAGTCCCTCCCCAGCTTTTTTGTAGCCCCCTTCAGACACTGGAAAGCCACCAGAAGGTCACCTGGGAGCCTCCTCTGCTCCAGCCTGCACAGCCCCAACTCTTTCAGTCTGTGCTCACAGCAGAGCTGCTGCAGCCTCTGAGCATCCTCTTGGCCCTAAATAAAAGGGAAAGGTAATACAGAAACACAAGAGCCCTCCTGGAAACCAGAGTCTCCAAGAGAGGCTCCCAACCACCCTTCCACCTCCTTTCCACCCCTCTGCCTTATCCCAGACTTTGTCTTATGTGCAAGGTGAGTTTGGAGGATCAGCCAGGGGAGTTAGGAAGCAGAAGGATTAGTTACACAGAAGCAGGCCAGGGAGAACAGCACAGGCACCAGCTGCGACAGAGAACCACTGCAACTGTGTTATCTGTGTTATGTGTTCTTGTTTTTATCCATCTCAGCAAGCCTCTGAGTGCAGCAGACATCAGCACTGTTTCCTTTTCATGGCCTAAAATCAAAGTCTTCTCACCAAAATATTCCAGCTAGTCTCAAACTAGCACAGTGTGCCAGGGACACTTTGTGGTTCAAGCATGCTTGTGACCTGGGTATATGCAGGGGAGTGGCATGTCGAAGGCAAGCTTCGCTTGCTTGTTTACTGGGGGGGAGGCCTGAGCTGGGCAGGTGGTGGTCGCTGAGCCGCAGGCTTTTTGCCGTGTGCTAATCGTCGTGAATGTCACAAGGCGGCTGGGTGTACTGCAGGGCACGGATCGGGTGGCACTCGGCGGGTGTGCTACAGCTCAGTTCTGTACTGCCTGTGGGATTCCCTTCCCTGGAGCTCAGCTCCTCTGTGCTGCAGCTCACAGGGGGATGCTACTGCTCCTCTCTCCTCCTTGCAACTGTACAAGCGCTAACGAGCAGTGCAGATGTGAGTATGGAGCAAACCTGACCCTTTCCATACTCCCTTGCAGAGCTTGGCAGGTCAGCAGCTCTCTTTGGGATTGTATAGCTCCTGGGGGTGAGAGGCATTCCCACCTCTGACTGGGATGCTGCTGACCTGCTGTGCAGTGGAGACAGGGGCCTGATTCTCAGCTTGAGCTCTATCAGGTGCAGGTCTTTGCAGTGTGCAGGTCTGTCTCCCCAAGCCCTGCGGGGGGTGTGGTGCTGCAAACAAATCCTGTGATCTCCTACCTCTGCTTTAACTGATGGCCCAAGGCTTAATTTTCGGGTGAGAAAGGAGCAGGTATTGCAAGAAAACTCAGTGATGGTTGATGTTCTGCTTCCCTTTTTGCTTGTGAGAGCTGGAAGGTGGCAGAGCAAGCCAGCCAGCCTGCTCGGGATACGAATTCCTATCGTGGTTGTACCCAGGACCCCTCCAGGCATGTGTTAAAGCAAGACAAGCACTTGGCGCATGGTTTGTTTTCTCTTTCTCTTATCTAGGGCTGCTGTGCTGGGGCTGGTGCCCCCTAGCCCTGGCCGACAGCCAGGCCCTCCTGCACGTTTGCAGCATGCAAGCTTTCCTGCAGGTGGCACTTTTCCTAGCACCCTCTCTGAGCTGTCCTTGGCATTCTTTGGTTTCGTGTGAGATGCCAGCTCTTCCTTTGCCTTGGTCCCAGGAGGCTCCTGGAGCGTGTCCAGAGCAGGGCCAGGAGGATGCTCAGAGGGCTGCGGCAGCTCTGCTGTGAGCACAGACTGAAAGAGTTGGGGCTGTGCAGGCTGGAGCAGAGGAGGCTCCCAGGTGACCTTCTGGTGGCCTTCCAATGTCTGAAGTGGGCTACAAAAAAGCTGGGGAGGGACTTTTTAGGCTGCTGGGGAGTGAGAGGAGTGGGGGGAATGGAGCAAAGCTGGAGGTGAGGAGATTCAGCCTGAGGGTGAGGAGGAAGTTGTTCAGCTTGAGAGGGATAAGAGTCTGGAATGGGTTGCCCAGGGAAGTGGTTGAGGCCCCATGGCTGGACGTGTTTAGGGCCAGGCTGGCTGAGGCTGTGTGCAGCCTGCTCTAGGGTAGGGTGTCCCTGGGCATGGCAGGGGGGTTGGAACTGGCTGCTCCTTGTGGTCTCTTCCAACCCTGACTGGTTCTCTGATTTATCATTCATGCTGTCATCTTGTTTCAGGCCAACAAAAATGCTGCTGTCCATGACTGACCTGCTCATGCCTCCTGTGCTATGACTCCACATGGCTTCTTCAGGAGCAGAACATGCTAACCTGGGCCCCAAACAGGAGACTACCATCAGGCTCGAGCCAGGCACCCTTCCAGCAGGGAGAGCTCGGCTGCAGCAGGCCTGGCACCTTGCTCAGCAGCAGGCAAAACCTATCTGGAATTTGCAGAGGAAGTATGTGAGTGCTTTCCAGCATCACAGCCTGCTGCCCTCAGGGATCTCTCTGCAGCAATCCTGCTCCTTGTGCCCACTGTCACTGTGCCACACACACCCTGGTAAAGATGCCCTCCTGAGCTTGCCCTTGGTACAGCCCTGTCTGGACCTGGGCAGGAATGCTCTACTCTACCAACACTTCTGCCTCAGACCCAAGCCCTCCAGGTTTCCTTTCCCAAGCCCTCCAGACGCTGGCTTTGCCACAGGAAGGCTGATGTCTTCCTTGCTGATGGAGCCCTGCCTGCTGCCTCCACTAGTGGAAGAACACTCTGGGCCTGGGGTCAAAGGCTCTGCCCTCAGCTCAGATCAGCAGGCTTCCAGCCCCTACAAGTCAGTGCTCAGTACAAGCCCCTTCCAATGGCCCAGCAGTGCTATAGTGCCTTTGCTGCAGTCGCTGGAGGTAAAGAAGGTGAGGAACACCCACAGCTTCCCTGCTGCCTTGTGGCCTCGCTGCAGGGAAAATGGAGACGGCTCCCCTGGCAGCCTGGTCAGCGGAGCAGTGAAAAGCAGCAACCTGTGGTCGGAGCAAATTGCAGCCCCCCCTCCTACCCTCACGCCCAGCAGCACGATCCTCAGGAAGGACCAGTGCTCTCAGGGGGTGGCCGGGAGGACAATGCACAGCCTGAAAGAAAAGGAGGCAGAGCTCAGCCTCGCAGGGGCCGCGGAGCAGCCAGCTGGACAGGCTGCCACACGCACCAGCTTTGGACACGAGGTTGGAAGCTCTGGCCTCAGGAACGTGGGCAGCCTGTGCAAAGCAAACAGCAGATGGGGGCAGCACATCGTCGCACAGCTCACCCCGAGAGAAACCACTGCTCCTCTGGACTCGGAGCCGGGCAGCCCTCGCCTTAACGCTAACCCGAGCCTTCCGGGCACCGGCGGCGCCGCTGTCTGCACCGAGCCGCCGGGCGCCCGTCCCCCGGCCTCGTGTGGCAGCTCCCCCGGGCACAGTGCCCACCGCCCGCTGCTGGGTGCCCTGAGCCTGCACGCTGGGCACCGGCTGGCACGAGCAGAGCCTCCACACCTCGCTGCCCTCTCTGAAGTGGCAGCACAGATGTCCACCATCCAGCTGGAGAAAGAGGAGAAGCAGGCCCAGGCTGTGCTCCCGAGAAAGCTCAGGTGAGTGGAGCTGGGAGGAGCAGGGAAGGATGTGGAGGCTGCACTGGGCTGGCCTCTGTATCTGTGTGTGATGAGAGGGGATGTGCTGTAGGCAGCGTGGGGGTGGCTGTAAGTATAATCAGAGGCTGCATCCCTTATCAAAGCCCATCTGTGGCACACTGGTCTGGTCTACCACCCCCAGCTTGACAGAGCAACTTCAGGTGGCTCTGAGCCCTTCTGCTTACTCCTTCAACCTCAGCATGGACTTGCTGTGTGGCATTTCTGGCTTGCACCCCACGCAGTCGCGGGGCCCTGCCTGCTGTGGCAGGCCCTGCACATGTGTTGGGTGAAGCCTGCTGTTGGGTCAGGTTTATTAAGGCTTTCCTGGGCAGAGACATGGGTTCCTAAAGGAATGCACAGCTGATGCAGCAGAGGGAGGGTGCGTGGATGTGGAGCTCCTGCTGCCCTTGTGCCTCTTGCTTTCTGCTGCTCTGGAAACCTTTCCTTCCCAGGGTGCCCTGGGGCCTCTCCGTGGCGCTAGCTTAGGATAAGTGCCTGTACATCAGCACTGGGGAGGCAGTGCTGTCACTCCCCCACCCACGTTATCTAATGCTGTCCCAGTGGTCTTCTGGGTCTTATGGCCCTGGCAAGCTTTTGTCCCTCTTTCTACTGTAATTTTGTCCTAGTGTCACTGCTGAGCAGTCACTGCCGGAGCCAAGCCTTCCCCAGCATGAAGCAGAGGAAGAACTTCCCGATGGTCTGGATGAGGGCTGCAGCCAGGAGGAGGATGAGGACAGTGAGTGCTGGTTCCATGGGGTGGATTGTGCTCCATGCCTCGAGGTGGAGCGTATGTGGGCTGTGTGGGAGCTGGAGCTGAGCTCAGCTGCCCTCTTACCTTCCATTCATGTTGTCATTTTAAGATGGCTGAGAGCTCATGCTGAACCCCAAAGCAGTGTAGCTGCAAAGCAGAGCTGCATAGGGAACAGCCTGGGGTTCACCACTCTCCTGCTCCAAAACTTGACCCATCTCTTTAATCTGTGCAGGGCTGTCAGCTCTGCTCCCTGCCCTGCCTTTTATGCCACCAACTGGTGGGCAAAACCCAGGATCCAAAGATTTGGGGCAGTTGGGAAGGATCTGTCTTCTGCACTGTTTTTTGTTTTGCCTTCCCTTTCTAACTCTGTAGGCATTCACTCCCTGCAGAGGCAAAGCTTGAATTTGTCCCCTCCTGCAGGTGACTCAGATGCTTCCTCTCTCACTGGTGCATCATCCTGTGGCTCTGCGGCTCTCATATCCAGGTTAGTAGCTGTAAATAGTGCATTGAAATTGGCATCTTTGTCTAAACTTGTCTGTCTTTGCCCTCCCTGGTCACAGAGGAGAGCTGTAGTATGGAGGGGAGTGAAGTGGAGGCAGCAGCAGGCTTTCCAGCTCGAGCGAGCTTCTTTGCCACCCTGCGCACCAAAGGTACTGACAGCAGCCTGCAAGGTGCTGAGGGTGCCTCCACCACTGCAACATAGGGGTCTTAATTTTGCTGCCAGTTACTGGCTTGAGTTGACTGCATTAAACTGTGATCTTCCAGTGTCACTGCCTTGCAGATGAAGCAGAGTGGAGCTCTCCTGGACCAGAGAGAGCAAAAGATCAGTGATGTCTTGTGCCTCAGTGTTGCCTCTAGAAACAAGCCCTGAGCCCTGGGGTTTTCTTTAGCTTTTGGAAGGGAGGCTTCTCAGTGGAGGATTGGCCAGCCTGTGGTCATCTGAGCTCTGCTTCTGTGACTTCTGGCAGACCTTTGTGAGACCTGTTCTTAGCTGTGCTGCCCCTTGCACTGGGGCTGTCCTGGGCTTTGCTGTCTGCCCTACAGTTTGCTGCTTTCCATCATGACACCCGGGAGGTGAGGAAGGCTTCCTGTGCACAACTGTTGAACCTCAGGTTTTTGCAGGGCTCTGGGTGTGAAAGTCCTGCAGAGGTGACATAAACTGGACCAGCAGCTGTTTATGGCAGGAAGTGGCTGGTTGTCCTCTGGAGGCAGGTGGGGGGAAAGCAGTGCTTGAGCCAAATGCCTGCTGTGATTGCAAGGGAGGGATGTTGGCCACTTCTCTCCGTGGGCTGTGCACTTGGCTGGCCTTGAAGCTTTTGCAGCTGTCTCCTGCCTTCAGTCTCTGGGCAAAACCAGTTTTATGCCAAGGAACATTAATCAATATAATTTATTGTCAAGCAACAAACTTTAAATTACCAAATCTAGTGTAGGAGGGGGAAAAGCATATACAGGGACTTGGGAAAACACCTCTTGTAGCATCGTAGAATCAGTCAGGGTTGGAAGGGACCACAAGGATCATTTAGCTCTCACCCCCCTGCCATGGCCAGGGACACCCACAGCCTCATCCAGCCTGGCCCTAAACACCTCCAGCCATGGGGCCTCAACCACCTCCCTGGGCAACCCATTCCAGCCTCTCACCACTCTCAAGCTGAACAGCTTCCTCCTCACATCCAGCCTGACTCTCCCCACCTCCAGCTTTGCTCCATTCCCCCCACTCCTGTCGCTCCCTAAGAGCCTAAAAAGTCCCTCCCCAGTTTTTTTGAAGGCCCCCTTCAGATCCTGGAAGGCCACCAGAAGGTCACCTGGGAGCCTCCTCTTCTCCAGCCTGCACAGCCCCAACTCTTTCAGTCTGTCCTCACAGCAGAGCTGCTGCAGGCCTCTCATTCACTTGTCCTCATCTCCATCCCCTTTGCTGTAAGCTATACTCAGTCCCTTCATCAAGGCAAGGGAGTTTGGGATCAGTGTGTTACATTTCTTTTTCTTTTCCTGCTCTTTGTTGCTTAGTAGTTTGCTCTGCTCTGGTTTCTTCCACTGCCTGCAGTGGCTGCTATTTCATTCTAGACAGCATCATCAGAACCTTAGCAGATAGATTACAGATTCTGCCCTTCAACCCCGAGCTCAGGGATTGCTGCATTAAAAGGTTGCAGCACACTAAACCCAAGAGGATTGCAGTGGCTAAATCACACATGCATGAGAGTCTCCACTCCTTGTTCCCGTGGGCTTGTCACGTAACAAGCTTTGCCCTGGCAAAGCAGAGCCCCCCCAGCAGCTGGAGCACTTGGCATGGGCCTGCAGTGTGAGCTCAGCCCCTCACTGCTGCAGCCTGGGTCACTGACCTTAGCACCCAGAGCTCGCACCACACTGCAGTCATGCACGTTGCTGACACCTGATATTCTGGCTTCCTTCTCTGTCCCTGGGCTGCTGCTCACTCTTAGCCAACTGCCTGCTCCTTCATCTCCTAGGAACTGTATCAAGTGCCTGGCCCAGCCCACCGAGGATCAGGAGAAAGTGCTCAAACCAGCTCTTGTCTACAGTTTATTCCCTAATGTGCCTCCAACCATCTACTTCAGTACGTGGGATGAGAGAGGTGAGCCAGAGTCTGTTGCCATGGCAGGATCAGAGTGCCCAGCCTGTTGTTAGCAAGCAGAGGTGCCAGCACACATGTGGGAGCTGGTTGGTGGGGCTTTCTCTGCACCTCTCTCATGATGAGACCTGCTGCTGCTCTGAGGTCCAAAGGTCTTGGGATAAAGTGAGGTCTACTCCCACAGGCTGCAGCATGAGTCAGGCTGCCACCAACTGTTCCAGCATCCTGCATCTCCCCTAGCCATAGAGTCTTCTGCAAAGGGGCCTCCTTGACAGGCCTGGTGCCCATGCAGTAAACCACAACAATTCCCCTGGGTGCTGCTGTACAAAACGTGGGCATTCTGTTTGATTTCCTTCTGCCCTTTTGCCTTCCTAGTGGAAAAGTTGCCTTGGGAGCAGAGGAAGCTGCTGCGGTGGAAGATGTGCACAGTCACACCAAACATAGTGAAGCAGACCGTCGGCAGGTCCCACTTCAGAGCCAGCAAAAGTAAGTTGTGGGAAGCTGGCACTACTGGACACATTGTGTCCTCCCTTGCCTCTAGCCCATGGCCATGAGGAGACTGACTGCCAGCCAACAGCAGAGCAGGAGCAACACAGGCTTGTGACAGTAGGATGCTGGATTGATGCTTCTGTCTGTGTGAACTACAATATCCCAGCTCTGTGAGTCCTGGCAGGGCCTGGTTTCCCTCTTATCTTGGCCCTGACGTGGACCACAGGGATTTATTCCTGGGCTCTTAGGAGCTGAGGCAGTGTGTTTGGTAGAACTCTGACCTGGCTTGTTTGAGCTGTACCTCTAGATGGTGCTGCCACTCTTATGGAGGCTGACACTCATCTGGTGGCAACTCCAGCAATGCTGTCCCCTGTGCCCATGGGCTGAGAAAGAATCCATCCATAGTGAGAGAGTTCATAGAATCACAGAATCAAGCAGGTTGGAAGAGAGCTCCAAGCTCATCCAGCCCAACTTAGCACCCAGCCCTGCCCAACCAACCAGACCATGGCACTAAGTGCCCCAGCCAGCCTTGGCTTCAACACCTCCAGGCACAGCCACTCCACCACCTCCCTGGGCAGCCCATTCCAATGCCAATCACTCTCTGGCAACAACTTCCTCCTAACATCCAGTCTAGACCTCTCCTGGCACAGCTTGAGACTCTGTCCCCTTGTTCTATTGCTGGCTGCCTGGCAGCAGAGCCCAACCCCACCTGGCTACAGCCTCCCTTCAGGGAGTTGCAGACAGCAATGAGCTCTGCCCTGAGCCTCCTCTTCTGCAGGCTGCACACCCCCAGCTCCCTCAGCCTCTCCTCACAGGGCTCTGCTCCAGGACCCTCCCCAGCCTTACTGCCCTTCTCTGGACACCTTCCATCACCTCAACATCTCTCTGCAATGGAGGAGACCAGAATTGGACACAGCACTGAAGGGGTGGCCTGAGCAGTGCTGAACACAGGGGCAGAAGAACCTCCCTTGTCCTGCTGGTCACACTGATCCTGAGGCAGCCCAGGATGCCATTGGCTCTGCTGCCCACCTGGGCACTGCTGCCTCCTCTTCAGCTACTCTCTACCAGCACTCCCAGGTCCCTTTCTTCCTGGCTGCTCTCAGCCACTCTGTCCCCAGCCTGTAGTGTTGCTTGGGGTTGTTGTGGCCAAAGTGCAGAACCCTGCACTTGGCCTTGTTCAGTCTCATCCCGTTGGCCTCTGCCCACCCATCCAGCCTGGCCAGGTCCCTCTGCAGGGCTCCACAGCTGCTCCTAGCTTGGTGTCATCTGCAAACCTACTGATGCTGGACTCAGTCCCCTGGTCCAGATCATCAATAACGATCATCAATAAAGTCCTCAGGGTTGGGATATTGTTGATGAAGAGCTGTGTAGGAGAGGGCTGGGTAAGCCCTGAGCATTGCAGCTGGGACCTGTACTCTTGAGTGTGGTCTCCCAGCAGTACTTAGAGGGCTTCTGTGCATATCAAGAGACCTCTGTGCAGACCATTTTGAGAGTAGAACAGAACATGCTGGCCAGAGCAACACCTAGGAAGTCTTGCAATCCTGCATGTCTATTTGCAGCCCCTCTGCTGGTCAGGTACCTGCTTCATTCCTCTGCTGTAAAGCATGGAAGTCAGGGTGCTGGGGTATTAAAGCAATTCCTTTGACCCTGTGTTTGCACAGACCCCTCCAACAGTCATGTTTGTAAGGATATGATCCATATGGTTAACTGCATCCTGCTCACAGCCCTTCTCTGGCAGCTTCACAGTAGACTGTATGAGTGCTTGTCGTGCTTCTGCTGCACAGTGTTGCTGGCACACTTCTGCTAGCTGCAGCAGATGGGGTGCTGATGGGCTGAGAGGGCATTGCAGGTGACAGGGTACTTGGTCATGGACTTTTCTGGTCTTCCTGCAGAAAGCAATGACTGGCTGGGTTGCTGGGGCCACCACATGAAATCTCCTAGCTTCAGAGCCATCAGGGAGCACCAGAAGGTAGGGGATGTTTTGGGCTGACCTGCTTCATGTGCATGGAGAGCATGTTGGGAGCGATTCAGGTGCCACTCTCTTCAGGGCCAGCTGTTTGCTATGCAGGCTGTCCCTGCTGCGTCCCTTCCAGAGCGTGGCAGCTGGCATGCCTGTGCTGGGAGATGAGCCCAGGAGACAGGCACAGCTGGGGGAGCATCCCCACTGTAAGGGTGGTTTTATACAGGCTGAGGCCATAGCTAAGCTGTGTTCACTTGTGAACTTCTCCAAATTCAGTCGTTGTTGCTGTGCTAGTTTGAGACTGTCAGGAATATGTTGGTGAGAAGAATTAGATTCTAGGCTGTGCAAAGGAAACAGTGCTGATGTCTGCTGCACTCAGAGGCTTGCTGAGATGGATAAAAACAAGAACACATAACACAGATAACACAGTTGCAGTGGTTCTCTGTCGCAGCTGGTGCCTGTACTGTTCTCCCTGACCTGCTTTCTGTGTAACTAATCCTTCTGCTTCCTAACCCCCCTGGCTGATCCTCCAAACTTGCCTTGAACGTAAGGCAAAGTCTGGGATAAGGTAGAGGGGTGGAAAGGAGGTGTTAGGGTGGTTGGGAGCCCCTCCTGGGGACTCTGGTTTTTGGGAGGGCTGCTGTGTTTCTGTATCACTTTTATCATGTCCATTTCTGTCTCTATCCATATAGATTGTGACTATCTGCTTGTACATTGTGCTAAGCTGTAAATAGAAAGCTCCATTCCTTAATTTCCAGCTGGCTGAGTCTAGTCTGGGTGATTTCATAAAGGAGGGGGGTGCAGGTAACTCCCACGTTGTTACAGTTGCTTGAAGCAAATCTTCTCCTGGCAGAATTGAGTAGTAGGGCCAGTGTCCTCTCTGCCAGCACAGCCAGAGGACATGTACCTAGCTCAGCTCATGGAAGGATCAGGAGTATCCCATGGCTTGGGGAACATGTGAGGGACCAGAGCTCTGGTATCTATTACACTGAAATTTGTGCTGGAGAGCTGTGATGCTTCAAACTGGTTGGTCTTGAAGCAGCATCCATATTCAGAAGCTAGCAGCCTCCAGCCCTCTTCCTGTCCTGCTGCAGGGTCTTTCTGTCCCCAGAGCATGTAGTGCCTGGGCAGGATACTGGCATACAGTTCAGAAGTAAGTGAGAAACCACTGGGGTGGAGAATACTGCTAGAAGAGTCTCAGAGACTGAGGCTTAGTGCCCTGCAGCCTCTCAGACATCAGAAGAGATGAGGTGGCAGCTGCTGGCTTTGCAGCCACTGTAGGTCACTTGTGCAGGCGTTTGTCCATGCAGAGCTGCAGGAGCAGGTCGATCTTGTCTTGGTGCAACCTGGAAGGGGAGCAAAGAGCATCACCCTGCACTGTGTTGAGAAAGGCTGTATCCTCTGGCCAGGCAGCAGCAGGAGTTGGGTGGGCAGGTGGGAAGCTAGGAGATCTCACAGTGTCTGGGCTCCTTTGCAGCTGAACCACTTTCCTGGTTCGTTTCAAATCGGGAGGAAGGACCGCCTGTGGCGCAACCTCTTGAAGATGCAAGCTCGCTGTGGGAAGAAGGAGTTTAACTTCTTTCCTCAGTCCTTCATCCTGCCCCAGGACATCAAACTACTCAGGAAAGTGTGGGAGGAAGGGGCCAGCCGCCAGAAATGGATTGTAAAGCCGGTGAGTGCAAAGTGCAGCTCAGTCCTCTGCTGCTGCAGCTGCAGGGAGAAGATCTGATACCTTCTCGTTTGTGTTTTGCAGCCAGCGTCAGCAAGAGGCATTGGCATTCAGGTTATCCACAAGTGGAGCCAGCTCCCCAAAAGGAGGCCGCTGCTGGTGCAGAGGTGAGTGAAGGAAAGCAAGGCTGACACACAGCCTGGGGCTCTTGGCCAGCTCTGGGGCGCTGCCACTGTGTGGCAGAGCAGAACTACTTGATTTGCCTCTGGAAACTTCTCAACTAGCTGGACATAATCTTAGAATCATAGAATCAACCAGGATGGAAGAGAGCTCCAAGCTCATCCAGCCCAACCTAGCACCCAGCCCTGGAAATGCTGTACAAAAGGTGTTCTGCATTCTTCTCCTCCAAATGGGGGCCAGCGACAAGCAGATTCTCTCAGGGATCAGTCCTGGTACCAGTCTTGTTCAGCATCTTTGTGGGTGCCATGGACAGAGGCATTGAGTGCAGCCTCAGCAAGTTTGCTGACCACACCAAGCTGTGTGGTGCAGCAGCCAGGTTGGAGGGCAGGGATCCATCCAGAGGGACCTGGGCAGGCTGCAGAGGTGGGCACAAGCCAAGCTCAGGAAGTTCCACAAGACCAAGTGCAAGGTCCTGCAGCTGGGTCGAGGCGATGCCAAGCACAACTGCAGGCTGGGCAGTGAGTGGCTGGAGAGCAGCCCTGAGGAGAGGGACTTGGGGGTGCTGCTGGAGGAGAAGCTCAGCATGAGCCAGCAGTGTGCACTTGCAGCCCAGAAAGCCAAGCAGAGCCTGGGCTGCAGCAGCAGAAGTGTGGCCAGCAGGGCCAGGGAGGGGATTCTCCCCCTCTGCTCTGCTCTGCTGAGACCCCACCTGGAGTCCTGCATCCAGCTCTGGAGCCCCTGGGACAAGAGGGCTGTGGAGATGCTGGAGAGTGTCCAGAGCAGGGCCAGGAGGATGCTCAGAGGCTGCAGCAGCTCTGCTGTGAGCACAGACTGAAAGAGTTGGGGCTGTGCAGACTGCAGAAGAGGAGGCTCCCAGGTGACCTTCTGGTGGCCTTCCAATGTCTGAAGTGGGCTACAAAAAAGCTGGGGAGGGACTTTTTAGGCTGCTGGGGAGTGAGAGGAGGCGGGGGAATGGAGCAAAGCTGGAGGTGGGGAGATTCAGCCTGAGGGTGAGGAGGAAGTTGTTCAGCTTGAGAGGGATAAGAGTCTGGAATGGGTTGCCCAGGGAGGTGGCTGCGGCCCCATGGCTGGAGGTGTTTGAGGCCAGGCTGGCTGAGGCTGTGTGCAGCCTGCTCTAGGGTAGGGTGTCCCTGGCCATGGCAGGGGGGTTGGAACTGGCTGCTCCTTGTGCTCCCTTCCAGCCCTGCCTGATTCTCTGATTCTCTGATTCTACCTTTCCTAAGCCTTCTGCTTTGTTCCTGCACGTGGAACTCACAACCCTCTCCTGGTGCTCACTTCCCTCTGCAGATACCTGCACAAACCCTACCTCATTGGTGGGAAGAAGTTCGACCTGAGGATCTATGTTTATGTCACCTGCTACGACCCCCTTAGGGTCTACCTGTTCAAGGACGGATTGGTTCGCTTTGCTAGCTGCAAGTAGGTTGTGGAGAGAGTGGTGCTGGGGGCTGGGGCAGGTGTGGCTGTGGGGACTCAAGGACAGATTGGTTCACTTTGCTAGCTGCAAGTAGGCTGTGGGGAGAGCGGTGCTGGGGGTCTGGGGCAGATGTGGCTGTGGTCCCCACCTTGGCTGTGGCAAGATGCAGGTATGCCTTAGGCAGTGATGGTTGAAGCTGAAGAAAAGGCCATTTGGAAAGGCATGGGATCACTGCAGGTGATGGTGTTGAAAGGGGATTTAAGGAGATGTGTTGTTCATCTTCCTTTCCCAAGGCAAGATCAGCTCAGTGTAAAACAGGTCTTGAAATATGCTGGCTGCTTCGTACTGCCCCAGCTGGCATACCAGAAACTCAGATGCTTCTTCCAGGTTTGCCTATTTTGCCTTGGGCTGCTGCAGCTTTGTCAGTGCCTTTGTTCACTTATACTCCAGTCTTGTCTTAAGGACTTGCAGGGAGGGTGGAATTGCATCCCACTGCCCCGAGGCAGGATGGGGGAGTGGGAACAGAGAGCTCCAGGCAGGTTGGGAAGGGAGGCAGCAAGGCTGGTGGGTAGCCAAAAGTACTCTGAGGCGGGACAGAATTTCTGCCTTGCCCCAGCAGCCTGGGGACAGACAGTTCAAGCTCAGTCTGCTTGTGGTCCTGTTGACTCTTCAGGTACTCCTCCTCGATGAAGAGCCTCAGCAACAAGTTTGTGCACTTGACCAACTACAGTGTGAACAAGAAGAACACAGAGTACAAGTCCAACTCGGATGAGACTGCTTGTCAGGGACATAAATGGTACTTACTGCTTTTGGGGCACAGGGAGGGCAACTTTTTCTGTTCCTGTTAAGTCAGCCTGGTTTCAGTATTGCTAACCAAAAGTTGAGTGTGCTTCCTGTACAGTCTGCTCCTGCTTGGGAAAACGGGCAGGGCAGGAGGGTTTTAGCACGGGTTAGTGTCAGTGGAATTTGGATGGTCTCCCTGGCTGTGGCTCATCCTGTCTACTGCTTCTTTGGCTGTGGTTGCTGTTCCTTGCTTCCAAAGCTGCTCTCATCTATGCTCATTCACCCCCTTGCCCAGTTGTGGGGGTGATGTGATGCGGTTAAAACAGAATCTGCTTTTTTGCTGGTAGTACTGGAATGGGTAATTGGGATGCTTAAGTCGGCTAGATGGGGGCTCCTGCACACCTCATTCTTGGCTACCTGTGGAGGCAGAGAAAGGGACAGTCGTGGTGCAAGGCTGATGATCTGTGTCCTGCTTGGGTGAGCAGGAGCAGCAGTGGCATTTCTAGGTGCTTGGGAGGAGGGCTGCAGGCTTGCTGAGCTGCTGCTGCCTGCTGTCGCAGGGATGGCCTGAGCAAGGGCCCAGGCTCTTGTCTCTGGCCCCTCAGTGCTGCTGGAACTTTTGTAAAAATAGTGCAGGATAGAGTTCCCAAACCCATGGGCCTGGGCAGGCTTAGTTCACTCCAAAGGCTGCTGCAGAAGGTGGCTTGCTGTGGTAGGATTTACTTTCTCAGACCTGGACCTGCCGTGCGGTGGTCGGTTCCTCTGCTGGGACTTCGAATGGGATCTGCTGTCCCCCAGCAGTTTAAATCCCGTGGGGGTGGGATTGGGTGGGATTTTGGTACTGCCATGCAAGCCAAAGCTGGCTGCTTTCACGTTAAAGATGAGGCTGGCTGTAATCCACTCCATCTTGTATGCAGGAAGCATGACCTTTGAATTCCTGGCTATTAGCCACAGGGTCTCACTTGAGCAATATCTGAGCATCCTTGGCTCAATGTCAGGGTAGCTTGCAGTGCTTGGTATGGTGTAAGAAACTCCTATAAAAGCAGAAATGCTTCCCCTACTATCTTGTTTTCTGCTTCTGTTAAAAAATTTCTCCCCCCTCAAAGCCTCAGTGAAATGGCTCAGGCTGAAAGATTCATGGGGGTCTTGTTGGATTCTTGCTGAGCTGCTTTGCAGTGCTGCGGGGGAAGGCCTGTGGGAAGAGGAGGTTTGCTGAGGACATGGAGGGGGAGGGAGAAGAAGATCTGGGCCTGATTTACTTTGCTCATGTGCTAATTTGGGACCTAATACTCCAATGCTGGGACAAGTCTGTGACAGATTTATGTTTCTGGGAGTTTGGGCCTACAAGACCAGAGAGGCCAGGCTGGGGAGGGCAGCAATTAGGGGGTGAGGGGTTTGAGGATGGCAGAAGGATGACTGTGCCACGGAGGAGTTTTGTCAAGACTCCCTTCTGCTGCTTTCGCTTTGCTAGCCGGGCTGGGCAGTGAGGAGCTATAGAGCTACCTCCTTTGCTTTCTTTCCCAGGGCACTCAAAGCTCTCTGGAGTTACCTGACCCAGAAGGGAATTAATAGTGAGGCCATCTGGGAGAAGATTAAGGACATTGTTATCAAAACCATCATCGCGTAAGTCCGGACACCCCTCACGCTGTGCGTGGCTGTGGGGTGCCTCCTGACCCCTCTGGCTCTCCAGTCCCCTCTAAGCACACTCCTTTTGCTCGTAATCTAAATGCTGCCACCACTGCTGGCTTTGTTATTTCTCTTTGGAGCCTTCCTTTTATCCTCTAACTTATGCTGCGGTGGGTAAACAGACCTTACATCTTCTGTGTCTGCCTGCTGTGCCAGGGCCGGGGGGGTCCGTGGGGGTGCCATGTATTCAACACTCTGCCCAGCTTGCTGCCTAGCAAATTGGCAAGAAAGGGCCCCCGGTGCAGAATCTGTCCTGCCTGACAGAGCAGGGATGCTCAGGATGCAGTGCCAGATGCAGACGCAGTGCAGCAGCAGCTCGTGGGCCTGCGTCGGTCTCAGCCCACCTGCTCCCACAGCACGTGGCTGTGGGCACTGGGAGCAGCCCCAGCTCTGCTGGCTGGCTGTGGGAAGCAAGCTCTCTTCTCTTCCCTTGCCTTGCCCTGCAGATCTGAGCCCTACGTGAACAGCCTGGTGAAGATGTACGTGCGGCGGCCCTATTGTTGCCATGAGCTGTTTGGGTTTGATGTCATGCTAGATGAAAACCTCAAGCCCTGGATCTTAGAGGTCAACATTTCCCCAAGGTAAGGCAGACTCTGAGCCACAGCAGTGTGGATAATGACCTTTCTTAGACCACAAAGTGAATTTGGCTTGTGATGGCCCCTCTACCTTGTGCTGAAAGAGTGTGGGCTTTGAAGCCTCCCTCTCCAGATTGCCAGAATCAAAGTGGTCCCTGTCTGCGAAAGCAGCCTCGATCTGCAGCTCAGGAAGCCTTGCTGAGCATGCTCCACCTAGAGCCAGGGAAGAGCGTGTTAAAAAAGGAAGGCTAAGGAGAGATGCGTCACGTAGGGAACGGGTGATGGCACAGAGTTCTTCTCTGTGTGGGCAGCAGTGATCAGCAGCTCCCTTGCCTCATGTGCTGCTGCTTGCTTGCTGACGGCACCCGGCCCTGTGGTGTCAGCTGCTCAGGCAGAGCTGGGAGCTGCAGCAGACCTGCGCACGGCCTCCTGCCTGCCGGAGTGGATGGGTGTAGGCTGGGCACAGGACTGTGGTCTCACACAGGTCTCTGGGGATAGGTTTGCTGGTTTGCAGCAAGAAATGAAGCGTGTCTGGTAGGGAGCCTCCTTCAAAGAGCTGTTAGGATTTTTCTCTCAGTGTCTCATGACTGACTGTGATGAGATAAGGGACAGGTTGCAATTTGTATCCCTGTCAGTATTCACCCAGGGAGTGATCTCAGGGGTGTGGTGCTCAGCACCTCTGTTCTAGCACTCAAACTGTTGTGATGTTTTCTCCCCACAGCCTCCACTCCAACTCCCCATTGGATGTGAGCATCAAGGGCCAGATGATCCGAGACCTGCTCAACCTCGCTGGCTTTGTCCTGCCCAGCACAGACAGTGTGACCTCGAGGCCACAAGTCACAAGTGACTCTACCTGCAGGTCAGCTTCCTTCTCTGTCAGAGAGGCATTTTTTTTTTCCTTGGAGGATTTAATCTGGGGGCTGTTTACTGGTCCTTCAGCTATAGGTCTGAGGGAGGTGCATCATGGCTGGGTATCTAGTTCCTGCACTTT
The DNA here is from genome assembly GCF_015220805.1 of Pogoniulus pusillus. Taxonomy (NCBI): domain Eukaryota; kingdom Metazoa; phylum Chordata; class Aves; order Piciformes; family Lybiidae; genus Pogoniulus; species Pogoniulus pusillus. Next base: position 48,846,159 of record NC_087265.1, on the reverse strand, counting down.
GTTCAAGGTAGAAGTTGTGCTCTCTCCTTCTTACACCTGTCAGAACTAACATGATGCTGGACCATGCTGCCTTTCTGCTTACTTTGAGGGATAGCTCACTTTGTTTGGGCTGGATCCACTTACCCTCTACCCCAGGGTGGACATGCTGCTGCCTTGAGCAAGAGGAACAGCTGTTACTTTGCAAAGGCTGGAGCCATCTGTTCCTTAGCAGGACTACAGGTGTCGACGGCTGTAGACCTATGGGTAGGGCTATGCACAGCCTTACCTTGCAGCCGATGTGACTGTTTCTTGCATAAGGCTAATTTCTGGATGTGTGTCCATCCAGGCCCCTGCTCCATCTGTGTTTCACCACAGCTTGGGCATATGCTATTTTCAAACCTGATGATAAGCAGGGTAAAGCAGCCCTGTTCCCTGCAGCAGGGCAACTGTTGGCTGTGTGTCACTGAAGAAGCAGCTTAGCCGCGTTCAGCACCAGCATGCCGTGATGTATGGGCTCGCCAAAAGATAGGGCTCCTGCCCTCTGCCTGCCCTGTGCCTCTTGCAGGGGGAGAGGCCTGGAGCGTGGGCCTGTTCCAGCGGGGGAGCAGTCGCCAGCTCGTCTGCGGCGCTTTGATCACAGGCTCGTTTGCAGCTTGCGACAGAGGTGCTGAAGGGCAGGTGTCCGCAGAGGGACACACGGCAGGGGATTAAGCTGATCTCTTTCAGATAGTGCGTTACCAGAGTTCCTATATCCAGGGGCAAGCTTGCTTACTCAATCATATGTCCTGCCCTGAGAAGGCTATGAAGGGTTATTTTGCGTGTAAGTATAATTCCAGTAGATCTGTATGTTCCCCCAGCACCTTGCAGAAGAGCCTTGAGCCTCTGCTCTCCCTCTTTGGATCCACACACAACTGTTTGTTTTTGCAGGATGAATTAGCTGTGCTCTAGGTGGAGCATGCCACGCTCTGGCATCCCCAGATGGTTCAGAGGGATGCTTAGAATGGTTCAGATGGTTGCTGGTCAGACTGTACAAAAGGCCAGGGTTTCCCATGGCATGTGAAGCTGGAGCTGAATTTGAGTCCTGAGAGCTCTTGGAGGAAGTTTTTGATCTAAGAGTTCTCTCTTTCCTAACACAGTAGCAGTACCCAGTACTGGTTACCCTTTGCTCTGTGGTTGCAGTTAGGAAGCTGCATTCCAAGCAGCATGTAAACTTGAGATCCCACCAGACTTCAGGCGCTGGGGATCATGTCATGGTGTGTCCTATATGGGTGTGAGGTGATGGTTCCCCTTTTGGATGAAAGAATGCTGAAATACCTTACCCAGGAGCTGGCAGGACCCTCCCAGTTCACCTGCCCGCATCTTCCCTGGGTCCTGTGCTCGTGCACAAGACTGTGGATGCATCACTGGTTCTGGGACCAGTGAAATGCTTGGAGAAAGCATTCTCTCCTCCATGGCGTCTTCCCGGGGGTGTCACTGCTCACAGGAGTTGCAGGAAGCAGGTCTGCCATGACAGGTCTTTTGTCTTCTCTGCTTAAATGCTCCACTGCCTCTTCTTGTGTCCTCAGTCTGGGTGCTGCTTTGAAAGAGAAGCAGAAGGCAGCATCTGAGCATTCAATAGGAGAGAAGATGAAGAAGGCCTATTACTTGATGCAGAAGATACCTGACCAGGTATGACACAATCTTCTCTGATACTTGTGTTGTCCTGCTAAGGCACTGTCCCAACTAGTCCCACATGCCTTGACCCTCTTGGGATTGTGCCCTTCTGTGGGATAGACAGATGATGGGGAGCACTTGGGCTCTGCTGGGTAGCCACACGTCTGGTCATAAGTAAGTTTGGTCTGCTTAAGCTACTGCAGTGCTCACTCATCTTTACATTCAGATAAGCCCATGCCTAGGGGCACGTTAACCCACCAGTGCCCAAACAGGGGCTGAGCACTGCTTGTTCCTCCTTGGGTCTATCTGCTGCTCTCAGCACCTTTGCCTGCTGCCCCTGTTCAGGTTAGCAGTGGACGCTTGCCTTGTGTGCCACTGGGCAGTGTCAGCAAGAGAGGCTGGGCTGCAGATCTGGGGATCTCCCCAGTTCTGTGCCACATTAAAGTCATCACTGAACCTAGAGCTCAGAATTGGGCACCTCCCCAGTTCTGTGCCACATTAAAGTCATCACTGAACCTAGAAGCTCAGAATTGGGCATCTCCCCAGTTCTGTGCCACATTAAAGTCATCACTGAACTTCTTCATTCTCCGTGTGGTCTGTGTCCCAGGGATCTCAGACACATGGAGACCTCTGAGAGGTGGGAATCCCTCCCTGACCCAGAGAGTTGCTCTTGTCTGCAGGATTTCTATTCTTCTGTCTTGGACACCCTGACTCCAGATGATGTTCGCATCCTGGTGGAGACGGAGGATGAGTTCTCCCGGCGCGGGCAGTTCGAGCGAGTGTTCCCCACCCACGTCTCCATGCGCTACCTGCGCTTCTTCGAGCAGCCTCGTTACTTCAACATCCTGGTCACCCAGTGGGAGCTCAAATACTACTTGAATAAACACAAAGGTGAGTGCCATCTGAGAGCCTGCCACTGTCACCCGAGTCTGGCAGGCTGTCTGCCAGCGTTCGTGGGAGACTTGTGAGCTGTGCGTGTTTAGGGCAAGCTGCCTGCCTGCACGCCAGCCCTGGGAGGCCTGTTACCTTCCCAGGCTGCTCCAGCTGTCAGAAGAACCTTGCTCTGAGATGGTCAGAGCTGCTCACTGCGCCGGTACTTAAAGCAGCACCAGCATTTCAGAGTGTCCTGGGGCTGGAGCAAGCTGGGGTTCTGCCTTCAGCCTGTAGCGCTGGCCCTGTACTGCATTCCTCTGGCCTCTCGAGGGAGAAGCACCTGGAGTTGTTGCACTTTGCTCTGTACAGCATTCTGATCTAGCTGAAGAGGCTTCTGTGGGAGCTGGCACTCCACTGAGGTGACCATGTGTGTGCTCCTAGCCTGGCTGTCATGCAGAGGGGGAGGGAAAAAAAGAGGTTTTGTCACTTTTCACTGGTATTAAAGCAAATACCAAAGGGGTCAGTGACAGCCCTTCACGGAGATGGTGACTCATAGCCCTCTCCAGCTGCACTGTCAGCTTCTGGCATCTTTTGCCTCGCTGATACCTTTGCTGGATGCAGTCCTGTCAGCTAGGAGAAAGATCCTGTCTGCACTGTAGTGCTGCCCTGAACTTTGCCACTCCAGCTGGGGTCATGGTTTAGCACTTCAGCTTCCCCCAAGCAGCCCAGTGAGCGGATTCACTCTACCCCTTCATTTCTATTCCCCTCTGAGCAAAACCCAACCTCCTGCCTGCCCATTCATCTGTGCTCCATGCAGCTCCTTCCTCTTTCTGGCCAGCAAGGCCTGGGGCACAGCTGCTGAGCTGTCCAGCTTCTCTCAGCCTCTAGCACCTAGAGTTTGGTTTAGTTTGGGTGGTTTGTTGTTTGTTATTTTTTCCCCCAAGGTCCTGGTATTAGCTGAAAGGTCACTGAGGAGCAGAGTTTGGACAGTAAAGATTCTTCCTACAGCCAGGGCTGGTATCATACAGCAAACCACAGTAACCCCAACTGGACAGCATCAAGTTCCTGGCTATTGCTCTGCTAATTCTTAAAGCATCTTAGTTTGTGCCATGGCATTAAGGCTCTTAGAAAAAGAAAGCAGGAAGGGAGCAGTTCTGGGTTTCTCAGTATTTCTAGGTTAGCAGAGAGCAGGAGGCTTGGCTGTGGCTAAGACAGCTAGCAGGAGGCCTTGAAGGAAGTGCAGCCTGTTCAGTGCTGCTGGACACATGGTTCTGCTTAAACATTCAGCTTGTCCTCTGGTGCAGCACATCTTGTGTCACAACACTGGTGAGCTTGATCCATGCCAGGGTGGAGAGCAAGCCTCAGCCCACATTGTGCTCTGGAGGGGATGATGCACTGGGACACTGCAGCTGATTGGTGCTGTGCAAGGAGGAAGTTGCCTGAGCTGCCCTGCTCAGGGCCAGTGGCAGCAAAGCTGCTCTGCATTAACTCTCAAGGAGCTTTCAGTGGTGCAGCCCAAAATCAGGTGCTGCTGGTGGCAGGCACCAGCCTCAAGGGAGCAGCCTGGCCGGTCTAACTTGGCAAATCCCACCTTGTCCCAGTTTCCCTGCTTAGCTGAGGCTGCTGCATGGTGTGTCTGGCTCCCTGGGAGGAAGGCAGGCTGCAGCAGCCCACGTGCTGGCACTGGCTGGTGTTTTGGTGCAAGGGGTGAACGCCCTTGCTTTACCTCATGTTTGCTGGGCTGAGGCATGTGTTCAAGTAGTTCCTGCGTGACATGTCCAGCACAGGCAGCTTGCTCCATGCAGCATGTTGCTGTGCTCCAAGCTGGGAAGGCTTAGCTCCCTGCAGACATGGTTGTTCATTCTTGCTTGTCTTTTCTGTGACTCCCCAGGTCTGGAGCTGCTGAAGAACTGGTGTGTCAAAGGGTACCACACTGGAGCAGGGACCCATCTGGCCCAGACGGTGCGTATGGCTGTGGGTAAGCTAGGGAGAGGTGATTGTTTCTCTGGGCAGAGAGTATGCTTGTCCTGCTTCCTGTGGCTTCTGCCCTGCCTCTTTGCCATTTCCTTTCTGCTAAGGCCTTCAGGAGTCTGGAAAAATCCATGCTTATGTGTTTCCCATCAATAGAATTCCACCCAGTTTATCAGATATGCAAGTATCTGCACACCCCTGGGTGCAGCCTTGCATATTTGGCACCAGGCCTGCCCTCCATTCCCTCTGCCAGGGAGCCACCTCTGTCTGTCACTCCTGTGTCTTAACAGTAGGCTGATCCAGTGAAAGAAACCCACTCTTCTGACCTCGAGATGCTTTGCTCCCTCTTGCAGCAGAGGGACTCATTAAGCAGAAAGCAGAGACTGCTCTGTTTGCTATTCTGGGAACAGGCTGGTGGCAGTGATGATGCACAGCAGGGTGAGGTAGTTCAAACCTGCTGTGTGCTCTGTCTTACAACTACCTGAACAGAGGCTGTGGCCAGGTGGGGTTGGGCTCTGCTGCCGGGCAAGCAGCAACACAACAAGGGGACACAGTCTCAAGCTGTGCCAGGGCAGGTCTAGGCTGGATGTTAGGAGGAAGTTGTTGTCAGAGAGAGTGATTGGCATTGGAATGGGCTGCCCAGGGAGGTGGTGGAGTGGCCTGTGCCTGGAGGTGTTGAAGCCAAGGCTGGCTGGGGCACTTAGTGCCATGGTCTGGTTGGTTGGGCAGGGCTGGGTGCTAGGTTGGGCTGGCTGAGCTTGGAGGTCTCTTCCAACCTGCTTGATTCTCTTATTCCATGAAACTGAAGCACACTAGGGCAGCAGGCTTGAGGGATTTTTGCCGTGATTTAAATAGCCATTTGGTTGTCTTTTCTTCTCTTGCAGTGGTCATTGCCAAAGTCTTTCTTGTTCCAGAAGAGCAACATTCAATCAAATGGCTTCAGCAAACTGGAGATGGGCAGGCTGGGGTAAGTTTGCCCTTGCTGTGATGCACATGATGTTCATGGTGTGGCTTTAGGACTGGGAGAGTATTTGCAACAGGGGATGCAGCTTTAAGGGAGGAGGAACAGGTTGGCTTGCAGGTTCTGAAGCCAGCAGCTGCTCTCTAGAGGGCCAGCTGCTGGGGCTGGTAAGATGTCTGCATGACTGGGCTCATCTCCTTGGCACTGTATGCCCAGCTCGGATGGGACTGAGGCCCAAAACAGCCAGACTGGATGATGTTTGGAGTTGTCATGGTCAAGACATGCTGACAAGATGGTCCTCACAGGGGCCTACACTACTGTGGTTTCTGATGTAGCCAGCAGGGAGCAGAGGCTTTCAGTCACAGTGTGGGGCAGTGTGGGGTCCAGCTCTGCTGCATTCTGCCAGCTGCCCTGAGCAATGCTGGGCTGCAAAATGGGTGCTGCTGGCCGTGACAGCCTCCTGCAGAGAGGTGGAGGACTGGGGTTCTTTTGAGTGAGCTGAAGTGGAGGACAGGCACACTCCTGGTCTCTGGTGTTAAGGAAAAGGGTATATCTGCTCCTGTGCCCGTGCCAGGATGATATTGGGTTTGCATGCAGACAGGGGAGATCAAGCTGTGATGCTCTCTTGGGTGTCTGTTCAGGTGACTGGTGCTGCCTGGGATGAAAAACTGAGTAGGTGAGCCTGGCAGCCCTGCCTCTGAGTCTGTATAATGATACTGCAATTGAATGTACACCTTTTGATCCTTTCTCAATGCCCCTGAGCCTTACAGTGCCTCCTTTCCCCTGCAGCACACTCCTTCCTTCAGCTGGTGAGGACCTCACAAGATGCCTGGAGCCCAGCCCTTCTCAGAGCTTACCTCTCAACAAGTACGCTGGTGGAGACAACCAGAAATCTGCTGGCTGCCTCTTGGACACCACCCTGGTGATGTGAACAGTCACTGTCCCTCCCAGGGACACCTCAACCTACCTCAAAGGAAGAGACAGGAGCTGATTCTGGAGAGCAAGGGCTGTGGGAGCCCCCTGTGCTGCGCACTCACTTGGGCTGTTTGTGCAGAGGGATGCTTCACTGGGCAGAGGAGAGCTGGGTGACTTCCATTTCTGAAACACGTGGCAAAGCCTGGGTGAGTGGGGTTTGAATGGCCTCCACCACCTCCCTGGGCAACCTGTTCCTCTGCTCCACCACCCTCACAGTAAAGAAGTTGTTCCTAACATCCAATCTAAATGTGCTCTTCTCAACTTGAAGCCATTGCCCCTCGTCCTGTCACTGCAGGCCTTTGCAAACAGCTTCTCTCCATCCTTCCTGTCGGCCCCCTTCAGGAGCTGGAAGGCTGCTACTAGGTCACCCCGGAGCCTCCTCCTCTCCAGATTGAAACCCCCCCAGCTCCCTCAGCCTGTCCTCATAGCAGATCTGCTCCAACCCTCTGGTCATTTCCCTGGCCCTCCTCTGTACCTGCTCCATCAGGTCCATGTCCTTCCGATAAGGAGGGCTCCAGAGCTGGATGCAGCACTCCAGGTGAGGTCTCACCAGAGCAGAGTGGCAGAATCCCCTCTCTGGCTCTGCTGGCCACACTTCTTGATGTAGCCCAGGGTATGATTTGCCTCCTGGGCTGCAATCCTGCACTGTCTGCTCATGTCCAGCTTCTCATCCACCAGCACCCCCAAGTCCCTTTCCACAGGGCTGCTCTCTAACATCTCCCCCAGCCTGTACTGACAGTGAGGATTGCTCTGTCCCAGGTGCAGGACCCTGCACTTGCTCTTGTTGAGACTCACCTGGGCCCACTCTCCAGCCTGTCCTGCTCCCTCTGGGTGACCTCCTGTCCCTCTGGTGTTGACACCACCACACAGTTTGCTGTCATCTGCACACTTGCTGGTGATGCCTCGGTCCCACTGTCTGTTTCATTGGTAACAATATGAAACAGCACAGGTGCCAGCAGGGACCCCTGAGGGACATCACTTGGCACTGCTCTCCCTCTGGACTTGGACCCATTGAGCAGCACCCTCTGGATGTGACATCCAGCCAGTTCCTTATCCACTGAACAGCCCACCCAGAAATCCACATCTCCAAGCTCAGCCAGCCCAACCTAGCACCCAGCCTATGCCAGTCAACCAGACCATGGCACTAAGTGCCTCATCCAGGCTTGGCTTCAACACCTCCAGGCACAGCGACTCCACCACCTCCCTGGGCAGCACATTCCAATGCCAATCACTCTCTCTGACAACAACTTCCTCCTAACATCCAGCTTGAAGCTCCTCTGGCACAGCTTGAGACTGTCCCCCCAGTTCTGTTGCTGCTTGCCTGGCAGAAGAGCCCAACCCCACCTGTCTACAGCCTCCCTTCAGGTAGTTGTAGGCAGCAGTGAGGTCTGCCCTGAGCCTCCTTTTCTCCAGGCTGCACTCCCCCCAGCTCCCTCAGCCTCTCCTACGGATGGATCACACCCACAGGGTGTCCCTTACCTAATGACTCAACCACGTTACCATAGAAAGGCGCTGGGTTGGTCAGGCAGGACCTGCCCCTAGTAAAGCCATGCTGACTGTCACGAATCCCTGTCCTCCCTGTGCCTCAGCATGGCATCCAGGAGGATCTGTTCCGCGATCTTCTTAGGCACAGAGGTGAGGCTGGCAGGTCAGTAGTTCCCAGGGTCCTCCTTTCTGCCCTTTTTAGAGATGGGTCTGATGTTTCCTTTCTTCCAGCCCCCAGGGATTTCACCTGATTGCCAGGACTTTTCAGACGTCCTGCCCTCCCCCAGCTCTGGGGCCTGGTGGAAACTTTGGGTTTGCACATTGCTCCTGAGAGAAACCATGGCTTCCAGCACGGCTCTGCTCTGTCGAGGGGGCACCAGGGCTGCCAGGGAGGGAGCTCTCAGCTCTCCCAGATGCCCTGGAGCATGCCTGTGTGGACTTAGAGGCTGGTGCACTCTTCCTGGCATTTGCTCTCTATTTTCTCTTTGTTTCTCAAGGCTTTCTATTAAAGTCTCATGCTCAGCTGTTCTCCTCACCTACATCTGCCTGCCTCTGTTCCCTGACCTGTTTGGGTCTGTGGAACTGCTCAGACTTCCTCATGCTTTGCTGGGCTCTGCTACAGGCTGGGTTTCTGCTCTTCCCCTCTCTTTCCCAGGCTCCCCTGCATGGGGAATCAGCTCTGTGCAATGGTGCTGGGGCGTGGGGTCTGTGTTGTGAGGACTGTCCTGCATGGCATTGACCAAGGGAGACAGCAGCCTGGCTTGGCCTTGCAGCAGGGGCAGTGGAGATTGGGTCCCCTGAGCTGTCCTTTGCTAGGTTTGGGTTGTGTTTCCCCAGCCTGGCAGGGGGATGTGTGGGTGGGGAGTGTATGAGCCCCATGCATGAGCCCTTTGCCTTGCAGAACGCTCCCCCTCTCCTTGCAGCCCCCTGCTGCTGCCCACAGCTGGGCCCTGTTTCTCTGGTCTCCTTGGCGACAATCTTATCGCTCCTCGGCTTCTCTCCAGCACCTGAAAATAGCCACTGAAAGTGGAGATGCCTGCTCCCTTCCCTGCCGCCAGCACCCGGTGGTGGGCAGGCTCAGCACCCATGCACCACTGCAGGGCCGAGGCCGCCCTGGCACCCAGGACCAACTGGGGCAGCTACTGCATGTCCTTGTGTCACCCAGGCCCTGCTGGCCTGTCCCCAGCACCAAGCCCTCGTCTCTCCCTCTCCCTGCCTTGGGGTAGCACCTGGGGGGCAGGGACTTGGCTCTTTGCACCTCGCCACGGGCCAGTGTCCAACTGTTCCCCCAGCGCCAGAGCCACTTTGTCCCCCTGGCCCAGCAGGCAGGAGCCTGCTCGCCCACAGCTGCTTCAGGGCCCACACAGCAGCAGGCCAAGAGGTTATTTGAACCCTCCTGAAATAGAAATGGAGTCGGAGCGAGCTGGGGCTGGCCCCGCAGGCAAGGGAAGAGGCTTCCCCGGAACCTGGAGCCCCTGGGTGGCTTGGCACGGCTGGGCGGGAGCAGGACCCCCGGCGGGGCCACCATCGGGGGCGAAGGGTCCCCAGCTGTGCCATGGCTGCTGCCCAAGCCTGTGACCCGCACTCGGTCCCGCTCCAGCATCCCCGGGAGAGGAGGGCGATGCTGTGCCCGCTCCCGCTGGAGGGCTGCATCCTGACAGGTGCTCAGCGCCGCTCCTAGAGGATGGGGATCGGTGGGGGGAGGGGACAGGCTTTCTGCCCCCAGCATCTCTCCGCCGCCCTCTCCCTCCCGTCCCCGGGGCCGCGGACATCCCGCCCGGCCCGGGCCCGCGGGGTCGCTGGGCGGCGCTGGCTGCGGGCGGTGGTGGCGGTGTCGTTCCCCCCCCCCATCCCCCCCCGGGCCGCGGCCGCGGCGGGGGCACGGCTGGCATTCCTCACTGACACCGTATCTGCCAGGCCCCGGGCAGCCGCGGCCCCAGAATAGCCGTGCCGCCCCGCGGTCAGCATGGAGCGCCTCTCCGGCCCCGCCGCGGCCCAGGTACCGCCGGGCGAGCCCAGCGCCCTCCCGGCACTGCGCGGGGAGCCATGCCCAGGGTGGGGGCATGCGTGGGGGTCCCGGGCAGCCGTGGGAACAAGCATATGGAGTGCAGCCTGGCCGGCCTGCCCGCCCAGCCCCTTGGGGAAGGTTAGGGGACACTGGGGTGGGGTCGCCTCCGTCCAGGGGCTGGCTCTGGGCTCCTGGGGAGCGGTCGCTGGGCTTCTGTTGCCGTGGGGCGGATAGGGAAGGTTGGTTCTGCCCCCAGCGGATCTGTGGTCCAGGGGTGCTCTTCCCACGGTGTGCCACTTCGTTGTGGTAGAGTCTCCCGGGGGCTCAGGGTCAGGCAGCTGTGCTCAGCTCCCCCCCGCCTCTGGCTGCCCGCCTCGCCCCGGTGCCCGCAGGGTCTGGCCCGGGGAGCAGGTGGGGCTGGCGGGGCTCCCGGCACGGCAGGAAGCTGGACCGGGATTTACACCTTGGGCTTGGGACAGGGAGAGGATGGTCACGGAGCCACTGCGGACACTCCGGGCTCCGGCAGCGGAGAGCAGCCAGGCAGGGTGGGGGGTGGGTGGGTGGGGGTCCTGCCATGCCCTGCCCTGCCCTGCTGTGCCCTGCCCTGGGGGTTCCCCGCTGCGAGGGGACAAGGTGGGTACCCTGCGCTGGAGCCATGAGGGTGTCAGGCTCCAGGGGTCCTGGGTGAGCAGGGTGCTCTCTGGGAGCACAGGGGCTGAGTGGGGCCTGCATCTCTACTCTGAGAAGTGTGCCCCCTCTGTCTGGGGAGAGCTGGGGCAGCAGGTGGGTACAGGCAGCAGCTACGGGTAGGGGAGAGGCTGGGCTGGCTTTTGTTGACCCCTCTCACTGTGTGCCACTCACTCAGGTGACGCTGCTGGACGCTGCTGCCCACCATGAGGAGAAAGGTGGGTAGCAGGCAGCATCTAGGTGGAGGCAGGGAGGCTGTTTTACTCACGCCCTGGTCCTCTGCCAGCCCTGCCCTCGTTGCCCTCACTCCTCAGATCTCAGCTCCCCTCCACGAGCTCCCAGTGCTGCGCAGGCTGGAGAGCTGCAGTAATGTGAACAGCCTCTGTGGAGCAGGGAACCGGGGCATAGGGGAGAGGTCTGTGGGGATCATCCCCTCTCACAGCATGCCCCCTGCTTCCCCCGTGTAGGAGGGCACTGAGACCCGGTATCTCAGCTCACGGGCCAGGGCTGGGGTGGGTTTGCCCGCAGGGTTCCCGGAGGCCGTGTGCCACAGGGAAGAGGAGGAAGAGGATAGACAGAGGCGCCCAAGACCTGTCACCTTCACGTTGGGAAACGAGGTGCTGGGGCTAGGCCCAGAGAGTGAGTTTCAGACCCCCGATGCTGAGGTCTACATGCACTTCATGAGGAGCCACTGTTGCTACGATGCAATCCCCACCAGCTGCAAGCTCGTCGTCTTTGACATCTCCCTGGAGGTGACAAAGCAAGGCGATTGGTGGGGACAGGCAGGGAGGGAGTTGGCTTGGGCACCTTCTGACCCCCTCCTAACTCTGCTTGCAGATCAAGAAAGCCTTTGTGGCACTGGTGGCCAATGGGGTGCGTGCTGCCCCGCTCTGGGACAGCAAGACGCAGAGCTTTGTGGGTGAGTGCCAGCAGCACAGCCCGGTCCCTTCTCCTGCCTGGCAGTGAGGGTGTGGGCAGCGCTGCCAGCCCCACGTGTCTCTGCAGGGATGCTCACCATCACCGACTTCATCAACATCCTCCACCGCTACTACCGCTCACCTCTGGTGAGTGCAGCAGGGAGGCCATGGGGTTTGGGGTGGGCTCGGGACAGGGAGGGGCTCTCCCCACTTCTCCTGGTCCCCTCTTCAGCATTAGGCCATGACCCCCATGCTCTCAGCCAGCCTGGCATCTGCTTGGCACCCTAGATGTGATCCCTGCACTCATGGTGATGGAGTGAGATGCTTGGGGAGGGGCAGGGCTCCAGAATCCCCTGTGGGGTCACTGAGACCAGGTCACCTTCCTGCCATCAGGTTCAGATCTACGAGGTAGAGGAGCACAAGATTGAGACATGGAGAGGTAAAGAGCAGAGTGATGGGGGTGGCTGTGCTGGGGATGTTGTGCAGGGCATGGGGGTGGGAGTTGCTGGTGCACTGCTGCACGAGGGGGCTGGGGGATCCTGTCTTCCACCTCTCTTCCTTGGCAGAGGTGTATCTGCAGGGCTCCTTCAAGCCACTGGTCTACATCTCCCCGAGTGACAGGTGAGCCTCTGCCCGCTGTGGGCAAGCACATCCAAATGTGGGACGGTGCCTGTGATGCACCCACATTCCCCTCACTGCGTCCCCATCACCTGCAGCCTCTTCGATGCGGTCTACTCCCTGATCAAACACAAGATCCACCGCCTGCCTGTCATCGAGCCTGCCTCGGGCAATGTCCTGCACATCCTGACGCACAAACGCATCCTCAAGTTCCTCCACATCTTTGTGAGTGCCAGGCCTCTGTGTTTACACGGGGCAAGTGCGGAGAGGCACAAGCAGGGGTGTCAGGGTGTGCGTAGGTGCCAGCCCCACCCTGCCCTACCACAGGGCTCCACTGTCCCCAAGCCACGCTTCCTGAAGAAGACAGTGCAGGAGCTATGTGTTGGCACCTTCCGCGATGTAGCTGTCGTGCCCGAGACTGCCCCTGTCTACACTGCACTGGAGATCTTCGTGGACCGCCGCGTCTCCGCCCTGCCAGTCATCAATGATGCTGGTACCTGAGGAGGGAGCTAGTTATCTCCCCATCTCCTTCTGCCAGCAGCTGTGGCCTCATCCCCATCCAAATCCCCATCCTGCTCCTTTGGCTGCCCCTTGGAGTGCAGGGCGAGCACAGCAGGTGGTCCTCAGGGCCCCTTCCCAGCCCATGCCTTGTCTCTCTTGCAGGGCAAGTGGTTGGCCTCTACTCCCGGTTTGATGTCATTGTGAGTAGGATGTCTGTTTGCATGCCCAGGCATGAGTGTGGCCCCCTGCATGCCACTGGTGGGGTGCTCATACCTGCCTGTGCCCATGCAAACCTACTCCACATACAGCGACGTGAACTTGCCAGTGCAAATCTGCCCTGTGTATCCTTAGGGCTTGGTGTCCCATGCTTCACCAAGCATAACAGGGTGTGAGGACACTGTGGGGCACTGAGCAGGGCTACCTCTCCCACAGCATCTGGCAGCCCAGAAGACCTACAACAACCTGGACATTAGTGTGAGGGAAGCACTGCGGCAGCGCACTGTCTGCCTGGAGGGGGTCCTCACCTGCTACTCCCATGAAACCATGGAGGATGTCATTGATCGCATTGCCAAGGCACAGGTGTGATGCTGGGGACTTGTGCCAGCACCAGCCCCTGCTGCCCGACCTGCCTGTGATGCTCTGACTGTGCCCACAGGTCCATCGCCTGGTTCTGGTGGATGAGAATCAATACCCGCGGGGGATCGTCTCCCTCTCCGACATCCTCCAGGCCCTTGTGCTCACTCCTGCAGGTATCAATGCTCTTAACTCTTAGCCCGTGGCGCTTCGTCTTTCTCCACTTGCACCCTACATTTCTCTCCACTTCAGGTAGGCACCGCCCCCTACCACTGCGTGCTCGTCCCCTCCCCACTGCTGGGTCACCTGCACCTTAGTTACCTCCCTGTGGGGGCTACCTCCCTTCACCCCAACTAAACTGGTCCCAGGGGATGGAGGAGGATGGGGCTGGGGTCCAGCAGTGCTGGGTGCCCAGGTGGGGATGGCAGGACCCAGGTGCTGCTTGTCCCCAGAGATGGAATGATCACAGGGGATCCTTTCTGGAGTGCTGATCTCTGGTGCTTGTGAGGAAGGATGGGGGGCACCTTCCATGGAGATGCTCCCAGACCCCCATCTAGGCAGCACGTGGGATGAAGGTTTTGCAGGTCCCTGTGCTTTGGGCTGGATGAGGGGTTTGGGGTGTGATGCACCCCAAGACAAAAGTGCTTTTTTGACCTTGCCTCAAAGCTCTTCCTTCTGAGACCTGAGCCCTTCCAGTGCCATTCCTGGGGGACACAGAAGGAGCAGACCCCCGCTCACACACCCCAGACATGCCACCCACCACTAACACATAGCACAGCACGGCTGCCCCACGAGCCATGGCTGGCAGAGCCCTCCACGCGCAGCAGCCCAAAACTGCTTGCTCCAGGGAGAGGGCTCACTCCCGGGCTACGCTGGGACTATGCTGCCTGGCTGCCTGCACCTGGCTCCACTTGCCCACTGCCTGGTGAGTCCTTGCTGGCAATGGGTGGGCAAGGTGCTGGCACTGATTTAGGGGTGAACTGGGGAAGGGGGAATCTGGCCCCAGTGCTCACCTGCTTCCCAGAGGTACCAATGCTTTTCTGGGGTGGTGGTGGGGCACAAAGCTGGGACATCCCCATACCCACCAGTTCACCCGGTGGTGCCCAGTTGCTTCACATAGAAGGGGACTGGGAGCAGTGTGGAGCAACTAGGTACACCTCCTCCCTCCCTTGCTTTCCTATCACGATGACATCATTCACTACATCCATGGTGACCATGTCAGGAGTCCACCAGGATGCCCTCCTCTGGGCCAGTCCCTCTCTTACTCCAGGGTTTCCATTCAAGACAGGGATGGAGGCAACACTCCGCTAACAAGACAAGGGATGGGTTGTGCTGCAGGGTGGTGCTGAGCCTAGGGCCAGTGTTTGCCGGGGGCTATGACCTCACAAGATCTCTCACCCCACAGGCATTGACCGATCCTCACTCTGAAGACACTGGGGAAGTGCTGCAGTCTCATCTGACTTGGGGGCTTCTTGTGTGACCCTGGGGCTATGGAAGGAGGCTTGGGCTCCAGAGGCTCTCTGTGGGAGGACTTGCCCACCTACCCAGGTTCTGGTGCTCGTCTTGAGTCCAGGGCCAGATCCTGCCAGCCCTGGGGAGGCAGAGAGTGGGTAAAAGAGGCCCCAGGTTTGCCTCCTACCAGCAGGCACATGCTGATGCTTGATGGCCACCATGCAGCGAGCTTTGCAACATCTGCAGCTGGGCACAAGACTGGAATGGCCCTGAGGTACTTGGCCACCCCTAGGCTCAGCTGCACACACAGGCTTGTTTGTTACAGGGTCACATTGGGATAGCAATTCCTGGCAGAGGCACAGCCTGCATCAGAGCTGGTGCCAAGATGGGCATTTGCATGGGGACCCTATGCACGTTTTGGGGTGGGCAGAGGGTATTTATTTTCTGATCTGTTCAGCCTCATTGTGATAAAGCAACCTGCTCCAAGAACTGCTGCTTTGCTTTTGTAGGGTGTGCTGGACATGGCCTCAGCAGAGAGAGCTAGGCTGGGAAAGTGGTGCCAGCTGCTCGGCAGGGCTGGAGGTCCCAGCCTGGGATGCCAGCAAGGGCAGCATAGGCACAAGGTGGCACCTTTGCCCATGTGGATCAAGCCAGGTGAACGGCAACACAAGATGTGCAGTGCTGATAGCTCCACCATGGCAGTGATGTGTGGGTCTCCTTGGGTCCCTCCGAGATGGCAGCCTCGGTGACAGCAACATTTCTGCTTGCTGCTTCCCTCATGTCAGCTATGGTCACTGCACAACAGGAAGGTGGTGGTGGTGGGGTGTCATTGGTAGGGTGCCCCATAACCCAGTCCTCCAGCACCCTGTGCAAGCAGCAGTGCACCCCTTGCCTGTGGTTGCTGCCAGCTCTGACACCCCATGATGGCCCTCGGTATCACCACTGGGGACAAGGGAACTGAGCTGAACCCCCCCCCCCCCCGGCTGCTTCGCCAGGAGTCAGCCCTGCCCCCTATACTCATGACTCCTTATCAGCATCTCAGTGCAACAGTAACAGCTGATAGTGAAAGGTCCTGGGTGCTCCACACCCCTCCTCTGCTGCCTGGCCTTGCCGGGGGACACAGTACCAGGCTTGGGTGCTGAAAGGCCTCCTCCCCACCGCCGGGGACGCGCCGTGTTATTGCTCCACTTGCCTGGGGCCAGGGCTGGCTCTGCCTTTTCGGACCAGGAGCAAACCCCAAATCCTCTCCTGACAGGCAGCAGGGGGAAAGTGAGGCACAGAGAGGTGGCTGAGGCCAAGGTCAACTGTTCAGAGAGGACCCAGACATCCTGACTCCAGGCACAGATCCACGCGCAGCTAACACAAGGACGGGACCAAGGAGACACCAAACGGCTGCAAGCCCCCTCCCCGCTTCCCCCGCCCCAGCACAGCTCCCAGGTCCCCAGCGCAGCCCAGCTGGGCACAAGATGGGGGGGATACAACCCCTTGTGGCATGTTGAAAGGCACAGCAGTTCCCCAACCCTCCCGCTCATTTGAGTTAGGGGGGTACCAGTGCCCCAAAGGCAAGCTGGGGGCATCCTCTATCCCACCCATCTTCCCCACAGTGGGGCTGGGAGTCATCCCGCTCAAGCTGGGCAAGTGGTGGGTGCTGGGGTGGATTTGCCTTCCTGCCCCTCTTCATGTGGCAGTGGGAGTCCCCGCTTGGCACTCAGGGTAGGGGGATGGGACCGCAGTCAGGGGGCCCCCGGGCGAGCGATGAACTCCAGGTTGATGGGCTTGTCAGCCACCAGCACAATGCGGGACACGGACGTCACCTCCACGCCACGGGGGTCTGGCCGCACCTCGAACGCCTGGATGATCTGCAGGGAGAAGGAGGGTGGCAGTGCCTCTGAGACCCCTTGAGGCCGTGGCCCAGCGTATGCTGTCACCGAGGTCAGGGACTCTACCCACCCTGGCAAGGGCCAGGTGCATCTCCAGCTCAGCAATGCGGCGACCAACACAGGCACGGACCCCATAGCCAAAGGGGATGGAGCTGAAGGGGTGGTGAGGGGAACCATGGCCCCGGAGCCAGCGCTGGGGCAGGAACCGCTCGGGCTCAGGGAAGTAGGTCTCATCATGGGACATCGCATAGTGCGCCAGGACGAAGAGGGTCTGCGTGGCAAGAAGGGTGGGGGGTTAATGACCCCTGCCCAGCACCACTGAGTGCAGCGAGGGTCCCCCACAGCACAGCCCCCACTCACGTTCTTGGGGAAGAGGTAGTCTCCGATGACAATGTCCTTCTCATAGAAGACCCTGGCATTGGTGGGCACCACGGGGTAGACCCTGGCATATGGAGAGAGTTAGTGAAGGAGTAGGAGTCATCTGAGGACTCCTGAGGGAGAGAGCCACAGGCAGGCCAAAAGGGGAGCATCTGCTGCTTGGCAGCTGCGTCCCCACTCCCCAGGGAGGGAATGGATAGATGCAGGCCTGACAGACTGAAATCCAGCTCAGCACCAAGCCTGGCTTGTGCACCCCGATGCAGGGGGAGAAGGGACTAGCCCTGGGTAAGGGGCTGGTGACCAGAACCCTGGGGCGGGGACAAGTCTGGGCTGTACCTCAGCGTCTCCTTGATAACAGCTCGAAGCATTGGCATCTTGGGGATATCCTCGGCACCAGGAAAACGGTCGGCAGGCACGACGGCTTTCAGCTCCTGGTACAGCGCCTCCTGGATGCCTGAGTCCCGGGAGAGGTGGTAGAGGGCCCAAGACAGTGTGTTGGAGGTCTAAGGAAGTGAAGCACAGAGGGGAGTGAGTAAGATAGGGCTGGAGCCTGAGCAGCCTTGTGCCAAGCATGGCACCAGAGAACCCCTGCTCTGGTGTGCACAGAATCCAGGGGCAAGGGGCAGTGAGCACACGGAAAACTGAGGCAGGGAGCAGAGCAGAGGACAGCATCTGTACTGACTGACTCCTGAACACTGACCCCCCAGCATTTGCCTCTGTGGAGCACCATCCCTGCCCCAGCCACCACCCCAGAGCACCCAGGGTCTGGGCAGTGTGGTTAAATGTGGCCCTGTGGCTGCCTCCCAACACAGAGCTCAGTGGGGATCTCCTGGCAGTGGCTGCCCAGCTCTCACCGTGTCCACGCCAGCCAGGAGGAGCTCGGCCACACTGCCATAGACTTCATCCAGGCTGAGCCTGCCACTGGCCAGCAGGTAGCTTAGGTAGCCAGACACCTCCTTGCCCCGCTCCACCTGCCCCTCCAGCTCCTCCATTTTTTTGTCAATCAGGTTCTTGCCTGCAGGGACAGAGCAGGACCCAGTGCTAAGAGAGAGGGGGCAGTTAAAACAACACACGGCCATAAACTGCCCCACTTTTGAGGGTCCTATGGAGTCTGATCTCACCATGCTGGGCCACCACCATCATCACCATCACTCACCAAAGGCAAAGATGGTGTCCCAGCTGTCCAGGTAGCGGTCCCAGAAGGGCAGTACTTTGCGGCTCCATCGGGGCAGGACAGTAGCAAAGATGGAGTTCTTGAACATGAGGTTGATGGAGTCAATGAAGCGCTGGGTCTCGGCGGGGACCTGCTGCTTTAGGCATCCAATGCGGGTCTCAAAGAGGATGTAGGAGATCCCTGTTGAGGAAAGACCTCATGCTGACGCCTGAGAGGACGGAAAGAGTGGGGCCAAGCAGGGGTGAGGAGGAGGACACCCTACCTTCCAGAGCAAAGCGGTAGAGCAGGTTGGCCACATCACTCACGAGCACCCCTGAGGGACTGCGGCTCCGCTCCTCCCGCAGTCGCACCATCAGGTCTGACACCACCTCCCCGATGGCATCTGCGTACAGCACTGCCTCCGAGGGCTTCAGCAGCCGCTTGTTGAGGACCTGGCGCAGGCGGTACCAGCGCTCCCCTTCCCTGCATGGGGACAGGGCTCAGTGCCAGGCACACGACTGGGCAGAGGGCAGAGGCTGGCAGCAGTTTTCCCCACGTGTGGGTGCATTCAGCCACCCCAGCGGGTTTCTTTACTCCCCATGGCCACGCCATTCTGTTTGGCAGGGTCGCACTGCTCACAGGAGAGGGAAGCAATGCAGCTGCCACCCAGGCCCTACACCTGAGGAAGGGCCAGGGGCATCCTGCCCCCCGTGGAGCACAGCCAGGGCAGGACTCACTCGGTGAAGGGTCCGTAGGGCAGCCGCCGGGTGTCCCGGTGCTCCTTCCAGAGAGCCATGTCACTCCGCATGGGGTACTTGCCCTCCTGCCGCAGCAGCTGCTCCAGCACCACCGGGCTCCCGATGTTGATGTTCTCATAGTGCCCAAAGGTCGACTTCCAGATAGGGCCATACAGGCGCCGAGACATCAGCTGCCATGACCAAAACAGGGCAGGGTGAGGAGCACAGGGCCAGCACTGGACCTCTATCAGTCCCTCCCTGCTCTGATGCCACCTTGTATGTACCTGGTGTGCTCTGCGCCCATACCAGGGACTCCTCTGCACCAGCTGGGCCCAAGCACCTGCCTCTGACCCCCTCAACCTGGTACCATCCTTGAAGCACTCTGCAGGTGGTTTGAACTGATGTCTCCAGGAATATGCCCTGTATCAGCACTAACCACACCTGGTATCAGTCCCTGACATAGGCTGGTACATCCCTCACCCACCCCAGATGCATGGAGGGCCTGGTGGGTTTCTTGGGGAAGCAAGACCCAAGGTGGGGGGCACAGCGGGGAGAGGGACAATGGCCAAGCATAGAGCTCTGATGAGATGCAGGCCCATTGCAGTGGCTTGTGGCAGGTCCAAGGCCTGCTGCTTCCAGCATAACCCTGGCTCTGCTCTGCCTGGGGGCAACAATCCCTTCGTGGGTCCTTGAACCCACCACCCAGTAACAGTGGTTAATGATCAACAGTGGGAAGGTAGTGCCAGGCTGGTGCAGGACTGGGCTGCTTCCAGTGGAGGCTGCCACCCCTGGGGCAATGCCCTGGGGCCATGGGCTCGCAGGCCAGTTAAGTGTCAGCCCCACTCTGGGCTCTACCAGCGGCAGCTCCCTTCTCAGATGCACCAGTGCCTGCCTCCCTGCTGGGGAGCACCGTGACCCGTTAGCGCATCTCGCAGGGGCCGCAAGTGGATCTGCTCAGGGCCACATCCAAGGGGCGATTTCCTTCCCACCCAGGCACTGCCACAGAGGCTCTGTGGAGTGGGGCCGAGGGCAGGGGGCCCTGGGGGACCTAACGGTAAGGCCCCGGTCCCCGCTGCCCGCGGCTGAGGGGATGCACGTGATACAATCTCCCTTGGTGACTGACTACATCGCAGCCTGTGCCCGGATTCAGCTGGATTCGTCACCGCGGGGAGACGTTCCTCGCGCGTGGTGGCAGGAGGAGGGGGAGGGACAGCTGCCCTGGTGCCAGTGCTGCAGGCAGCTCGCCGGTGGCAAGCATGCTGCATGGGGCCACGGGCGGCCGTGGCCTGGGTTGAAGCCTGCCCACTGGCATCTGTTGGCAGGCAGGACCCGAAAAGGCGCAGGCCTCTGAAAGCAGAGCTGAGAGAACCCAGGGCTGCCGTGATCCAAGAAAATCGTGTGGGCATCTGCTGGAAAAGCCAGGCTGTGCTTGGAGCCCCAGCAGCAGGAGGGAGCAGCAGGGAGCTCCTGGGTCTGCACTCCAAGACCCTGCTGCCCTGTGACAGCTCCACCTCCAAACAGCAGTGCCCGGTGGTGCCAGGAAGGCATAACCCTGCAAGCTCCTCTGGCCACTCAGAGCTCTGGGGCACTGGACGATGTCGTCTGGCCCGCAGCCAGCCAAGCCCATTGCTTGCTTCATCCGACGTATGAGGAAGTGTTGACAGAAGAAAACACCTCTGCTTGTCCCTCCTCTGCCTGCCCGGGTACCATCTGCGCGAACACCTGCCCAGCCGCCTGCCCTTTAAATTGCAGCCCCTCCAGCCTGGGCACCCTGAGGCTGCCAGGACCCCTTGAGCTGTCCCCCAAAACCATTACCTTTGGCTGCTCGGCCAGCTTGGGGGTGTTAGAGCAGGCTCTGGACTGGCAGGAGCCTACCAGGGCCACCCGGTTCCGTGCGAGACCCTCTCAGTATCACTGCAGGGTGCTCCTCACCGCCCAGCCCCTCCTCTCACTGGCCCTACCGCCCCCCCCCCCCCCCCTCCTTGCCGGTCCGTGCCAGTACTTGTCGCCTACCCCCCACCCCCACACCCAAAGCCCATCTCACCCTGGCCCTAACATGCACCCACCGAAAGCTCCCTTCTTCGCCCATACAGAACCTATCCAGGAGCCTGTCCACCACACGCACCCCTCCCAGGCCCCCACGCCCACGTACCCGTGCGGGGTTCCCAGCCCCCGCGCACCCCCGGTCCCCGCAGCCCTCGGGCCGGGCTGCCCCGGCGCACCTGAAGCCGGTGTGTGTGCAGCAGGTAGCCTCGCAAGAAGAGCCAGACGAAAGTCCGGAACAGCCCCGGCCCCGGCAGCTCCTCTGGTCCTTTCAGCCGTGCCGGCCCCGCCGCCGCTGCCGCCGAGCCCCCTGTCCTGCGGGGCGGCCCCGGGCTGCTGCGTCGCGGCGGGGGCGGCGGGTGGGAGCGCAGGAGCAGCGGCAGCAGCGGCCGCCGGGCCCCGCCACTCGGGCCCGCCATGCTCCGTCGGCAGCGCACGGGACGGGGCGGGGAAGGGAAGGACCGGGGGTGGCGGAGGGCGGCACCGAAGGCGGTGCGGGGGGCGGTGTGGGGGCGGCAACCAGGCACCGGCGCCGGGTGGGTGCCCCGGTATCGGTTGCTGTGCGCTGGATGCGGGGCACCGGCTGCTGCATAGCGGGGACAGGGCACCGAGCAATGCGTACTGGACACCTTGTGCCCACTACTGCACACCTGCTAACGGGCCATGGATACCGGCGCACTCTGCTTGGTGCCAGTTATGTCACACTGGGTACCTGCTACGCAACACCGAATACCACATGCCACACAATGTACTGTACACCGGGCACAGCTCACCAGCACCACACACTGTGCACTGGATGCCAGGTACTTGGAATTTGTGTCAGCAGCACCTGGTGGTGTGTACCAGGGGCTGGGTGCCACACGCTGTGCATTGCGCAGTGGCATGGTGCATTAGGCAGCTGATAGACAGCGCTGACATGGCACGGCACGGTAGGTACAGCACATTGGGCACAATGCGGTGTGAGACACTGGTATTAGCACCAGGTGCTCACACCAGGCATTGTGCATATGCAGCAGGCACTGGGCACTGCTCACCAGGCACCAGCACTGACACTAGGCACTGCACCAGGCACCAAGCATGATGTGCCAGCACCAGCGTTGCACTCTGGCACTGAATACTGCACCCCAGACCCTGCATGCCCCACAGTACCACCAGGCTCACTGCAGGACACCTGCTGTCCTGAGCCCTCCTGCCCTTCTCCTTCATCTGTCGTACTTCTGTTCCTGTCTTGCTCCCCCTGCAGTGCAGGGTGATGCCCCAGGGAGGTGGGTGCAAGCTGTCCCAGGGTCTTTCCTGGTGCTTTCTCAGGGTGCTGCCAACTGAGAGCCTAGATACAGAAATCTGGGCTTGCCCAGTTGCAACCCAACCAGAAGCAAGCTGTGCTTGTCTTCATGCTAGGAACAGCACAGCTACCAGCTCCTGCCCAACACAGTGCAGGCCCTGCTGCCCAGCCCACAAGCAGGGCTCTGCCGTGGTGGTGTCCAGGGCTGTGGTTGCAGAGCATGTCCTTTCCAGCCATCCTGGCATTGCCACCAGGCCCTGAGACCATGGGGCCAGGGCATTGCCCCGTCCGAGTGTCACTCCTGGGGCAGCCAGCACCATGCCCCTCTATCAAGGACATGCCAGCATTGATCATTAACCATCTTATCGGGCAGTGGGTTCAAGGTCCTGAACCTGGGAGGTTTTGTCCCCAGCTTGGACAGAGATGCCAAAGCCCCATCAGTGTCTGTTGCCCCATCAACAAGATCAAGTGTTGGCTACAGGAGAAGGGATGTCCACGTTGGTCTCCAGGCTGGTGACTGATGGAGTCCCTGCCAGAGCAGCTGGGGCTGCCGGTGCAGGATCTGAGCACTCCTGCACCCGAGAGGCACCCCCAGGCTGGGACAGCCAAGCGTGAGTGCCTGCCGCCATCTCATGGCTATTCGCAGCCATCTCTGCAGCTCTCCCTGCCCCAGCCGGGCCCAGATCCGAGCCCAGCGGGAAAGCCCAGTCCCCAGCCCTGCTCGGGGCTTTCCAGTCTGGCACTTCGGCCAACCTGTGGCACTCGCTCCCCGGGGCAGGGGGTGCGCCAGCCTGTTGCAGTCTCTGCCGCTGCCTCTCCCTTTTTTGAGGACCTCATCACCTCTTTCAGCTGGCAATTGTTGCCCCTTGCAAAACCAATAAAACTCAAAGGCTCTGGTAAAAGCTCCCCATTTTTCTTAAGAAGGTCTTTATATACTGGAAGGCTTCAATAAGGTCTCCACAGAACCTCCTCTTCTCCAGGCTGGACAGCCCTAGCTCTCAGCCTTTCTTCACGGGAGAGGTGTTCTGGCCCTCTGATCATTTTTATGGCACTCCTCCGGACCTGCTCTAACAGGTCCATGTCCTTACTGTAGCTGGAGACCTTGGAGCTGGATACAGTGCTCCCGGTGGGGGTCTAAACAGCACGAAGCGGACGGAGGGCACTACCTCCCTCACCCTGCTGGCCATGCTGATTGCTTTGCAGCTCCAGCTACAGTCGGCTTTGGGGGCTGCAAGCTCACCTTGCCAGCTCGTACGCTGGTTTTTTATCTCCCGGCATCCCCAAGCCCTCCTCTGCAGGGCTGCTTGTCCACTGCTCTCCGCTCCCCACTGTCCTGGTGCTGGGGCTGCCGAGAGCCGGGTGCGGGACCTCGCACTTGGCCTTGCGGAAGGGCAGACTCTAGCACGGCAGCTCCACTCGCCGTAGCTCTCCGGGCCGGTCCCCGTGGCCCTCGCAAGCCGATCGGGGCGAACGGCTCACGGGCAGCCCGGCTGCTCCCCTCTCCCGCCACTAGGCTGTGCTCCCCGCCCTCGGACGGCGGCGGGGCCAGACCGGGGCTGCCGGGGCCGCTTGCCAGGGCTGTGGGAGAGGCCGTGCAGGAAGGGAGGTGGGAGCAGGGATGGGGGCGGGTGAGTCAGACCCCTCCAGAACCACCCGACGGGGACTTCCGAAGGGAAGCGACTGGGCCATGACATCCGCGGCGGGAGGATGCCGCAGGGGGCCGGCGGCATGGCCAGCGCCAGGGAAGTCCCCCAGCTCGGGGCCAGCCCCGGCCACAGCTTGATAGCAGGAGGGGCAGAGGCCGGGGAGCAAATGCTGCATTTATCCGTGAGCGTGGGGAGCCGGAGGTGGCAAAGGCCATCCTCTGTGTCCCTCTGCCTCAGGGATCCTGCGGCTCTGCTAGTTCCACAGTCACGTCATCCGCTCCAACCTCAAGTCCCCCGTGGGGCGGGTAGGTACAACGGCAGGCACCACAGGACCCTCGATCTCCTTTGGCACTCACTCACCACACACTGCTCAGGGAGTGCTGCCCTCAGCCTGGAGGGTCCTGGCTGCCAGGACAGAAAGACAGCTTCTTCGTGCAACTGCTGCAGTGTTGTGCAGGAGCTGGAAACTTCTTCCAGGGCTGCATCCACTAACTCCTTCCTATTTGCTCTCCCACAGCCAGAGTGGAAAGTGAGGTGTCCCAGGGGAGGGTGTCCCTTGACTCACCCCCAGCAAAGCCCAGGCTATGAGAAGGCTGAGCCCCGGGGTCCTGGGGACTGTAAACCATCATGCCAGCTGTATGTCATTGCATTGTCACTGCCTGAGTCACGAACCGTGCTGGGGCTGGTGGGGCTGCACAAGGGGAATATGGGGAGATCCAGGGGGATGGGGACAGATTCGAGGCTTAGAGACAGCTGCTCTTCCCCTACACAGAGGGTACAAGTGAGACCCTCTTACCTCTGTCCCAAAGGTCCCCATCCCTTGTTTCCCTCTGTCTGACCCCTCGGACCTGGGCAGGGGCTTGGGAAGGGCACAAAGCTTTTGAAATGAGGTAAATCAGTGATCACCATGGTGTTCCCTCACACACTATGCAGGGCTCAGCACCCAGCAGTGAGTCCTGCTTTGGATTCCCCCTGTTCTGTGCCCCATGAGGCCCTGCTGGGCTAGGACCTTTCCCTGAGGACGTGGGAGTGGGACTCTGGAGTGAGCCCAGGGCTGGCGACCCGTTATCATGGGAGATGGGAGGCAGTCCCAGGCTGCTCTCAAGTGGTCCTGGCTGATTAGTGACTTCAAGTGCCTATGGAGTTATTCTAAGTCAAGTAGGGACGAAGAGGGCTGACCCCGGAGTGGCGAGACTAGTGCTGGGTTTTGCTGGGGCATCTCCCATCACCTATGCCCCCACCAAGCCTTCTGGGGTGGGGGTGTGTCCCCCAACTCCAGCTGCTCTCCCTGTCCTTACTCCTCCTGCAAAAGGCTGTTTGCTCCAGCCCAAAGCAAACCTGATTTTATCTTCTGACTCCAGTTCCCTTGGCTGTGGGCCACGGTCGATGCCTCCCACGCAGAACTTGTGAAGCCCATTCGCGGACCCGCGCACAGAGCGGGCTGTGTGCACCACCACATGACATCATGTTTACAGCCTGCAGGGGCCCAAGGACATCCCTCGCAGCCGCATCACTCCTAGCCCAAGCAGTGTGTGTCCTTCCTTAGGCCAGGCGGATGGATGTGCAGGCAGCTGGAGCAAGCAAGACTGGCCACAGAGCCATGCCTGCCTGGAGAGAGGTGATTCCAGCTTTGCTGCACTGCAGGGCAGTCCCTGCTGGCCTCAGTTCTCCCACTCTGGGCAGCAGAGAGTGGATGCTGTGATAGCAGTGAGGGTGCACGACTGCTGTGGCACAAGGTCAGGCCCTTGAGATGTGCAGAGTGAACGACAGGTTTTCTCCCTTTGAGATGTTCTCTCCCAGGACAGAGTCGAGTCTTTGCTGCTGCTGCCTGAAACTGAGGTTGTGAAAGTACAACAACATTTAGAGCTTTAGTGGTACACTAAGGAGTGCTAGGGCCATCTTTCCTCCCAGTCCTTCTTCCCAGTCCTTCTTCCCCATCCATCCATCCATCCATCCATCCATCCATCCATCCATCCATCCATCCATCCATCCTCACCTGCATGCAGCTTTTTATCTCACACTCATCTCTCCCAGTCCCACCTACTGAGCTGCCTGTACATCACCCATCCATCTATTGACAAATCCATGCATCACTCCCCAGCTATCCCCAAACCTATCTGCCTATCTATCCACCTAGCCACCCACACATCCGTCATCCATCCGTCCGTCCATCCACCCATCCATCCATCCATCCATCCATCCATCCATCCATCCATCCACTCACCCACCTGTCACCTGTCTGTTGGTGCCCAAGGGATGCCCTCCTTGGGGGTATGGTAGTGTCCACTTGTGTGCACTCATGGAGGGGACACGACCTGCTGGCCACCCTGAGTGCAAAAGGCAGGGATGTCCCAGGCTATGTCCAGCTATGGGGCAGGGGCTGGGAGCGCCAGCTAGAGAGGGGCAGGGGATGCATCTAATTTAAGAATGAGCCTTATGGTCACTGTCAGCGCTGAGCAACTCTGATATGGGGACAGGTCCTCATCAGCTTCGCTCGCCACCCACCGACCTGACATGAAAAGGCTCTGTGCCCTGATAAGCCCTGAGATGGTTTGCCTCAGAGGTGGGCAGTGCTGCAGTTGAGCCTAGGGGACCCCCGAGCCCTGGCATGGCTGTCCTCAATTTCACCGTCACACCAGTACCATGGGGCTCATGTGTTTGCACTTGTGGGGGAGCTCAACCCTGGGGGCTGCTCTCTGCTTTGGGTGCTGGATCATGCCCTGTGTCGCCACCGCTAGCTCCCACCAGAGACAGGACTCCAGGACGGGCTCTGTCCCCAGCGTCCCTCAGTTGTCACCAGCCCCTCCACCAGCCATTACCCTGCACTGGAGTCCCCCAGCTGTGAGTGGCCATGGATGGGGACTGTGTTGTTTTAGTAAGATCATTCTCTTCCTGCTGTGAGGTCGCAACCCTCAGCTTATGACATCACAGTGTGCTGCCATGGAGATGCTGGGATGTCACAAACACAGCTCTATGACCTCACTGCAGGGGCAGGAGATGGGGCCAACCTGGGTTTGATCGCCAATGTCCTCGGGAGTAAAGGAGGGGAGGGACGCTGGGAAAGTATGCGGCTGCTGAGGCTGGGGTGTTTGGGTTGGAAATCACCGCACTTTCCCCGCAGCGGGAAAGGCCTGCTCCTTCCTCCCCCTGTCCGCTCTCTCCCAGCAGGCAGAGGCCCCCCCAGCCTTGTGACTACAGGGCAGGGGGGCTGGGGGAGCAGGGCACCCCTGTCCCTGGCCCTTGAGGCCGTACAGAGGGGAGCAGCAGCTGGAGCTCAGCACAACACTGGAGTACCAGCTTAGGAGCAGGGGGAGGTTGGTGGTGGGGGCTGTGATCTTGAGCAGGATGGGGCACTGAGGGGTGCTTTGTCCCCGATGTGGGATGGGGACCACTGAGGATGCTGTTGCATGGGATAGGGGTGTCCTCTTGCGCAGGGTAAGTCCAAACCCATGCCGCTCGTGTGGACATGGTCCCTCATGACAGCACTCTGTAGATGGACCCCAAAGCACCCCTTGGCCCTACCCAGCCACAGAACAGCCATTCCTTCCCCAGCCTATAACCAGCAGCATCTTGTGCTGACTGGTCCCCACTGCCCCTTACACAGCTCAGCTCTCCATCCTCCACGCTCTCCTCTTGCCGCTGGGGAAGCTTGATTGACTGGACACACACACACACATCCACACCCCCCCGTGCCTCTGCTGCAGGGGTGCAGGAGCTCCTGCTCTCCCCTTGCAGCCCCCATCATTAATTTCCATCAGTGGCCAAGAGGGGCTGGGGCTGCCCAGGGGTGGCCGAGGAACACTGTGCTTTCCCCTGATAGCAAAAATAAATACATTAAAATTCTTGCAGGAGGCAGAAGAATGCAGGACGGCAGGAAAAAATTGTTTTATAATTTGTAATAACACAAAAGCTGAGGGGGGGCTGGGGGGGGGGGGTGGGGGGAGCTGTGAGAGGCAAGGGAAGGCAGAGACAAAGGATCAGCCCTGGACGGGAGGTTGCTTTGGGGTGGCACGGTGGTATTCCTGTCATCCTTAGCCCTGGCTCGGTGTCACCACGGTGGCTTTGTCCCCTGAAGGATGTTGTGGCCCTTTTGGGTCTTAGTGCAGAAGGCAGTGTGAGCCAACTGCTGTGGCTGGGTGAGCTGTGAGCAGGCTGCCACCCCTCAGCCGCTTAAGCAGCTCTCAACATCTCGATGTCTCAGTTTCCTGCTTGGCAAACAGGGGAGTTTTATGCAACTAGGAGAAAAGCTGTGAGGCAGGGGCAGACCCTGGGCATCCCCCTGGTTCCAGCCCCCTGGGACAGGCAGGAGGCTGGAGCCCACTCCAGCCCCTCTCGGGGCGTTTTGCCACGGGATCCAGGCAATGGAGCCGATTCCCATATATGTACTCGGGCATCACAACCCACCCCGGCCCCCTCCAGCCTCACACAGAGCCGGGACATGATAAGGCGAGCCGCTGTGAGCCAGCCGCACCTGCTCGCTGGGACGGGGCTCCCCCTCCTCCCGCTCCCCTCTTCAGGGCAAAATCAAAGGGATTTTTCTGCCCTTAGGAAATCAGATAAAGGCTTCTCACCTGCCCTGCGCTGCCTTAGCGGGGAGGCCGGGTGCTAGGGGCAGAGGGACAACAGGCACTTTCAACATGCCGGCAGATGAGCTGTACGTTGCTGCGAGCTGCCGTGGAGCCCTGCCTGCCGGGACAGGGGCCCTGGGCATAATATCAGCCTGTCCCCGGCTTTGGCAGGGATGTCTCCTCCCCACTAGCTGCCTGTGGCTGACTTCCTCCCTAGGCTGGAGGTGATGGTAGAGCAGGTAGGCTGGAGGTTGGTGGGTGAAAGCAAAAGACGCAGGGGACCGGACATGGTGAAGCAGCTCAGACACGGCATGCAGCTCAGGGAAGATCCCCCCCGTGTCCCCGCGCTGCTGCCGAGACGGCTCAGTCTTGGCCACCACATTAAGGGTGCAGACTAGGAGAGCAGTCCCTGTGTGGGAGGGCAGGGAAGGAGCAAGTGGGAAACCTCCGGAGGTGGTGGGAGTCTCTTAACTCTTGTGCCCAGAAGGGAGAGAATAATCATGCCAAGCCACAGATAAAAGCTTGAGTCATTCACCGCCAAATACTGCTGCTGGGGAGTGAATCTGCCCAGGTGAAGGAGAGAAGCTGCCGTTGATGGGGACAGCAGGAGCAGTGAGGGGCAAGCCAGAGGCTGGAAATGAGCAGGGGGTGGGCAGTGATACCCTCCCAGGAAGGGCGACAGAGCCCAAATCACTATTGGAGGGAGTGAGTAGCTCACCATCGGTAAAGGTGCTCTGCTTTGCCCATCACTGGTGCAGACACCTATTTGACTTGGAGTAACTCGAAGAGCTGGCTGCTTAGCTGGAGTGGGTGCAGGGGTAAATCAGGACCCTCCAGGGCAGTTGTCTCTGACCCAGTATCCATTGCCCTGATGCTGTAGGGCTGGGAGCTGCATCCTCTGCTCCGAGTCACAGATGGTGAAAGAGGAAGCAGAGAGCCAGGGCCGTGGGCTGATCCCTGAGAAATCATTCCCGAGGCTATTCAGGATGGGGAGAAACTCGAGGGAAAGCCTGCAGACACCGGCTGCTGCTGTGCCCACTACCTCCCAAGCTCCTCAGCTTCCTTCTGCCCCAGGGCAGCTCCTGCTGTCTGTTCTGTTAGTATGCTGAGGGCTGTTTTCCTCCTGGGTCCTGGCTGCACCTGAGACAAGATCACCCTAAACAAGCCAGCCCTCCCTGCACTCTTCTCCTGGTCTCTTTGCTCCTGGGGATTGCTCCTGTGACCCACCTGTCGATCCTCCTGCCCCAGGCATGTCTCCCCAGTGGAGTTGCTGCCAAGAGTAGGGAGGTGCTGGGGCTACTCATTCCTTCAGTGTCCTCAGGAAAAGCAGATCTGAGGGCAGGCAGAGCTATGGAGGCAAGTTTGTGCCAGGTCACCCAGCGCTGGGACAGGACTCAGGCAGGGTTCTGTTAGAGGGTAATGAGGGCTGCTAGGCTTGGGCAAAGCCATGCCAGAGGTGCTAGGGTCAGGCAAGTGAACGATGGTCAGGTGCCAGGGAGGGTCTAGAGGCTGTGTCGGGTTTGGCAATCTCACACCACAACCCCGAGTGAAGCTGGGCAGGTCTGCGTCAGGAGGACTCCCGCAAGGGCTTCAGGGCTGAGCCGTGCCTTGCCAGGTGAGACTGTGCCAGGCGGGTTCCTGCCAGGTCCCTGGGGCTGCGGGGGACAAGGCTGTGCCAGCCAAGTCTTGCTAAAAGAGGTGCACGTCCAAGCGCGACAGCAAACTCGGAGCAAGGCAGACTGCGGCCGCCTTCCCGCTGCTAGAGGGTGCCCGTACCCGTGGCCGTGCCCACGCTGTGGCCGTGGCAGCGCGCTGGGAGCCGAGCTTGGCACCCAGGAGTCCCCCCGCCCGGCCCGCCCTGTCCGTCCCCCCAGGCTCCGGTTTCCCTGTCGGAGGCAGATGCTTTCGCAGCCCCGTCCCTCCTCCTCCTCCTCCTCCTTCTTCGGAGCAGCCTCCGCGCCGCGCTCCAGCCGTCCGGAGGTGCCTGCCCAGCCCAGCCCCAGCCCAGCCCGGCCCCGCCGGCCGCGGTGCCCGCCCGCCCCGGCCCGGCGGAGTGAGGCAGTGGGCACCCACCAGCCGGGGCGTCGGCCCTCGGGGCTGCCCAGCACCCCGCAGGGTGCGCGGGGGCGCTCAGCGCTTCCCTCAGCCCTGACAGGATGCTGCCTTCCTCCCGGACCCAGATGGGGCTCTTCTTCATCCTCCTCTGCCCCGCCAACATCATCGGGCTTTGGTGGTGAGTAGAACATCCCGGGGTGGACGCGCAGGGTCCCTTACTCTCCAAGGGCGGTCTCCTCACCCCAGCTTGGCAACAACGGAGTACCCTACACGCGGGGCGCCCCTTGGGTGAGGACCACTGCTCGCTGGCCAGGCAGGTCCAGACCGGGAGCACCCTCACACTGTCGGAGTTTGGACACACGGACGTGTCGGGGGCAGCAGGCTGGGAGACACATAGCTCCTGCAGAGAGAGCAGCAGCCTGCCGTCCCGCACCCTGAGCCCACAGCCTG
Organism: Pogoniulus pusillus; assembly: GCF_015220805.1. NCBI lineage: Eukaryota > Metazoa > Chordata > Aves > Piciformes > Lybiidae > Pogoniulus > Pogoniulus pusillus. Next base: position 48,815,314 of record NC_087265.1, on the reverse strand, counting down.
GGAGGGTAGTGCGCCTGAGGGGTGGTGAGGGCGGGGTAGGGGCCTCTACACCCCTCCAGTAAGTCAACTTTAATTAAAAGCCTGAAGGTCCCTAAGGTGTCCCTTCCCGAGCGGTGGCCTGGACGCGGCAGGGACAAAACCCCTGTTTGTAATGGTGCCTTCATCAAAGGCAGAAACGGTGCCTTGTAGGATTCCGGAGGGGGTGGGGGATTCATTACAAACGCGGAGCTGGGACCCGAGCTCGGAAAGCCCAGGTATCTGTCGAAACATGAACTATTTAAATCTATTAAGAATTTCACCCAGCCTGTCTTTATCCGGTTTTAAGTGCTTAGATTCCAGCTCCCTGGCGTGCTGTCCGGGCTATCATTCATTATCTGAGGCTATTCATCTCCACATTGTCACACTCTTTTGACCCCTAAAATAAAGCTCTCCGTAAGCCTTTCCCTCCCAGTCCCCTGCTTGCCCGCCAGTCATTTATTCTGTGACTCCATCCTCTTCGTTAGCCCTGGCTGCAGGAGTGCAGGGCAAAAGGGGAGGGGGGGGGGGGGGGGGGGCTTGCTGGGTATAAACGCTGCTGTTACAGTCAGTTGTACACCAGATGAGAGTCTGGCCCTGCAGCCTAAGTGTGGTTTCTATTGCTGGGGAAAGGGTTAGTGTGTTGGAGAGGGACTTGGCTGAGATTCTTTTTGGAGAGGAGAAGAGAGCAAGGTAGGGTGAGTCCCAGCTGGGGCAGAGTGCATGGGGAGGGTCACCCTGCTCCTTGCCGCACACCTCAGGGTAGCTGGGGCACAGTCCCTCCTGCTGCCTGAGAGCTGATGTTTTTCACTGGGCCAATTCTCAGACCACTACCCTGCATGTACAAGCTGTCCCTTCAGCTCTCCCCATCTGCCCTGTTCCACCCTCATCAATAGCCACGGAACAAGTCCTCACACCCAAATTTCTAGCCTACAGCCCAGCTCCAGGCAGACCTCGGTCATTCTGCCCACGGCTGGAGCAAGCAAGGCTGAAGTGGGAGCTCACTTTGCTTTCATTTCAGGGACTGAGGATATCAGTGAGGGCAGGGTGCTGGGGTACCACTGCCCCTCAGCCAGATGCCCAGAGCTGCATAAGCTGCTGAGACTGGGTCCTGCTGGTGCTGTGACCGTGCCGTGCATGTGCTGGCAGTGCCAGCTTGGGGGGGTGAACAGGCTTTGGCAGAGGAGAGCAAGGGGGTCCGACTTGTTTATTCTTCACTTAAAAAAAAAAAAAAAAGAAGAAGAAGACGAAGAAAAGGAAGCTTTAATTTAAGAACAATAACTCAGCTGCACGCAGCGCGGCCAAATGTGCCGGGCAGTGGAGTGGCTGCAGGAAGATCCCCAGCACGCATTCTGCTTCACCGCAGAGCCCGGGAGCCAGTGAGCCGGGAGGAGCGGATGTGTGGAAGGAGGCCACCAGCACCACCAAATGGACGTACCAGGCTTCCCCGGACAGGACGCCTGAGCAGCTGGTGGATTCGCGAGCTACTTCTCTCAGAGCTTGGGATCTTCGGTCCTGAGCTGAAATAATCCTTTATTTCCAGGGAGCTCTTCCCATGCTGGTGAGAGAGGTCCGGGTGCTGCCTGGCCCTTTGAGTCAGCTCAAGGCAGGCATCTTTCCGTGCACTCGTCCCCTCTCCCCGGTCTGTAGCTACTCCTGCCTGCTGGTTTTGGTGAGGAGGGGTTCAGGGCTGCAGCTGTGTGTGTGCCAGGGCTCCTGGGAGCCCCGAGGATCGTGGCATTTGTAGAGCTGTTCCTTGATGTCCCTGTCGCTGATGTGAATGGACTTTGGTGGCGTGTGCATCTCCGGGCACCCTTGGGTGCTTAGCCAAGGGAGCATGTTCCCCTAGGTAAGAAAGGAAAGTCTATTCCCATGCCACCCCTGCCCTGGGAGCAGTATCTGGGCAGCGTAGGGGACACACACGCAGGGGCTGTCTGTCTGAGGTAGCTTTCTCCAGCACTGGTGACAAACTGCTGTGTGAAAGTGACGTGGCAGAGTGAAGCAGGGCTGGGTCCTGGAGGCATGGTCCTCATCCTAGGCATGCAGCCAAGCTCAGGCACTCACAAAGGGTGACTGCACCTGTTGGGATCCTGGCAGACAGCTGCACCTACAGAAAAAAAGAGTTTGGGTGTGATGCATGAGTAGTGACATCATGCTGACGATGTCATAGCCCGAGAAGGAGCATCCTCTTTGTGGTAGGATAGGCCCCAGAGGTCTCACTGAAGGCGCAGCCACCCTTCTTCTGTGCCTCTGGTGCCTCTATGGCTAAGAAGAGGCAGAGGGGCAGACACATGGACCTGTCTATGGCAGAGAGGAACAGGCTGTGGACAGTGCCAATTGGAAGATGTGGCATTCAGGTGTTGGCAGTCCCTTAGTTCATGCCAGGCTGCAGGGAGTAAGTTCCCCTTGCTCCCGTCAGCCCTATAAAACCTCTTTCTTCCTCCTCCCCTCATCTTTTTGTGTTGTTTCTTACCTGGCCTCTTGGGCAACAGTGATTCCTCCCTGAGCAAGACAGGGAAGCACTGCCTGGGTCCCCTGGGCCGGTCTGGAGGCTGCAGGAATATCGGGCAGGCAAACCTGGTGTCTCAGAAGCGCTGAGCAGGTTCAGGGCAGGGTTTCAGCTTGTGGATTCAGGTTGTGGTTGACTGTGCTCTCAGGGACAGAGGCATTATGGGGTGGGGGTGAGCAAAGACAGGATTCCTCAGCGTCCAAATGCCCATTGGTTCTCCATGGGTGTAGACAAGATCAGTCAGGAAGAGAAGAGTAAGGGGGGAAACCATCCCAGGTGAGATGTGCTCCACTCAAGCTGTGGGTCTGAGGGAGTCTGGAGGGATGCACACCTGCAGCATGTCCCCTTCCTATGCATGCACATGGGCAGTGTATCTCCAGTTTTTCATGGTGCTCCTTCAGAGGAGCTCAAGGGGGACCCATCCACCACACCTATGGCTGGATCTATGCTTGAGGGGTCCTGGCCCTATTCTCTCTGAGACCACATATCCCAAGGTGAGTTCCATGTAGTGGTTGCCTTGCATTCTCTTCTGCTGCCCTAGAGCCTGTAAGGGCAGGCTAGAGGGCCCTACCTGTGTGCCTTGGGGAGAGAATTGTGAATCACACCTTGGGCCTGCTGACCCACACCTGCCACCCCACAGCCCATGATGCCCCACAGTACTCATTGGACTAAGCTACCTGACTGTCCCAAATGTACCATCACCCCCAGAGCAGTGCTGCACAGGCAGTAAACACCTCCCAGCCTGAGAGATGGGATCCTGGTCACATCTCCCTGTGCCCCTTCTGGAGCACCTGCTGACCTACTGGACTTTTGCAAAGGGAATTATTTCCCTTGGGCCCTTTGATATGGCACTGGCTTCAGAGCTGGGTGCTCGTGTCCTCCCCAAAAGGCAACTGAGCTTTTCCTCATGCCATCCCTTGTCCCTGCTCCTGGTTTCCTTCACTCTCCCACAGTGATGCCCCAGCTTGCCCAGCTCTGTCCTATGCATGCCTCAAGCTGAAGGACTCAACTGGGCTTTGCATCAGAGTTTTGAGCCCTTCAAATCCCCTACATGCAGGAGGGTTCTGGGCCACTCCAATTTCAGTCTCCACCAGCACGCTGAGGAAGGACACAGTGACCAGGGATGAGTGGGCCCCTTTCTTCTCACTCCAGCCCTTCTAGGGCTTGGATACAGCTCTGGGACCACCACCTATACAGGCATCTGCTCCCTCTAGCTGCCCTGGTACCCACAGCACAAGTTAGGGCAGCTCCTGCCTGCGGCTCCCGGCCTCGGTGTGACCCTGCAGCTGGCAAGTCCGTGGGTTGACACCATGCCATGCCAAAGCCTCTTACCTTTGGGGCAGCATCCAGCTATCTGTGTCCCATCCTTGCTGAGGAGGTCCAAGGAGGAGGTCAGGGAATGAGGCCTCCCTTCTTTCCTTTACTCACGGTATTCCCAGCTCTCTTGGTGTCCTTGGTGCTCTCGGTGGCCAAGACCCAGCTGTGCCCCCTAGCGCAGTGACTTGCTGCTTACTCACTCCCTTCATGCACCTCCTGCTCCGCTTTCCACACCCAGCTGCCCCAGTTAGTGGCAGCACCCACACATCGCCCCGGGTGAGGGGCTGGGTCCTGTCGTGCGCCTGCGTGGGCTGAAGGGAAAGCTGGCTGAGTGCAAACTCCTGTGTGTCCCTTCCTTGCCCTGCTTGCGCAGCTTGGAAAGAGCTGGGCTGCTTTTGCATCTGATTTCTTTGCAGAGCTGTCAGCAGGTATGACCCTGCTGGGTGGGCTGCAGGATGATCTGTCCTCTGAGGATGGAGTTTGGCTCTCCAGGGCTGGCATCTTGCAAATGTCACTGCTACACTCAGGTGGAGAAGAGCCTGTGGGCTCAGGGCAATGGGCTGGGTACCCTGGCACCATGCATCTCACACCTGAAGGCATCCAGGGGCCGGGATGGAGACCTGGATGAGAGGCAAGCCATGCCCTTGCTGTCCCACAGAGGGATCTCCTTCCCTCGTGGGAACACCCAGGCACCAATACACTATGGGAGCAGACCTGACTGGTGCGGCAGGGAGCTGGCACAGCACAACCACTGCTTTTCCTCGTGGCTTCAGGACCATCACGACCAAAGATGACAGATGATGTGGGTGCCGTTTGTGAAGGCTGACTATCATCTTCCTCATTGCGTACTTCTGCTACTCTCTCTCCATCAGCTCCCTGCAGATTTGGACCCCACTAGAGTCATGATCTACTGGCAGGGACTAGAAGAAGCCCTGCTCCACACCATCCCCATGTCCAAGGGGTATATGTGAGCTTTTTTTGGGCCAGGCTTGACCAAAGACAATTTTGGTCTACGATTTTGGCTGGGAACCAAACTGGGACATGCTGGGCATGAATGTGAGCTGAGTAGGAAAAGCTCTTAGGAGCTCCTGGCCCTGTGGCAGTGAGGACAGTGTCAAGATGACACAGGTTACATTAGTTGTGCCAGTGACTTCCCCTTCTGATGTGTTGCTGGGTCTGGGCTCAGGCTGTAGCTGTGGCAGCCAAAGAAGTGACAGCTGTAGGTTGGCAGCAGGTTGGCAGCAGGTTGCAGCTCCTCTTCTGTGCTTCAGTTTTCTCTTTCAGCCATGGAGGTTGTCTCCCTTGGGTAGAAGTGCTGGAAATCAGTTTGGACAGCGAGGCTCACCATCCTGGCTCCTTTTAGGCTGAGGTGGGCAGTTCTGGCAGCAGGTGAATAGCACCGGGGACAGAAGAGAGGAATGCCAGCCGGCCGCTGAGCCTGGCTGGGCAGGAGGCAGCAGGGGGCCGAGGTGCCCTGCATCGGTTGGAGGGAGCCATGCTGGCGGCCTGGTTCCTTCACCAGGGCAGGGGGAGGAGTGCCCGGCGGCAGAGGTGGGGCACCTTAATTGTAGATGCGGGAGGCCTTGGAGCAGGACAAGCTCAGGCAGATCTGGGCCCCGCGCTGGAGCCCTTGCCAAAGCAGTAGCAGTTTGGCAGCATTTTTCTTGCCCTTGTCTCCCCCCCCCCGCCTTCACCCCCTCCACCCCCCCCAACCCCTCCAAAGCAAAACAGCTCTCGGGCTCCCGGCAGCCTCCCCGTGCCAGAAAGCAGAGCCCAGCGGAAATTAACATCGTGCAGGGCTTAAGCAGCCCACCCCTGCCTTGTCGGCACGGCCAGCGAGCCCTCGCATGCTGCTGCTGGCTCCGCTGCTGCCCAGGCCACGGGTGGGGACCCCCGTGGTGCCGGTGAGCCACCCACCACCCCCCAGCCCCGCGGGGCTGAGCTCCTCTTCCCGGCCTGATCCGACGGGCCGGGGTGATCCGCAGTTCAGCATTTGATCTGATGGCCCCGGGGCATGGCGCATCCTTTCTCTGTGACTACAAAGAGTCATCTCTTAATGAAAGTCCTGTCCCGGCTCCCCTTCTTCCCACCCCACTGGAGCGGGGCCAAGCCTCTGCTGTCCCTTTGGGGATGTCTGGAGCCTGTGGTCCCCAAGGAGACCGAGCTCAGAGCCCAGCATGGAGGCTCAAATCCCCATGTGGTCGTCATGGGATGCGACTGCACAGGCTTGCTTGTGGCTTTCTATGTGGGCCTCAGTTTCCCTGTCGAGGGGGAACTTGTGCCAGCCTGGGCACAGCCCCATGATGCTTTCCCAAGTGCTCCATCCTCTGCAGAGGCACTTGTGCATCGTGCAGAGAAGTAAAGCCTGCTGCCAGAAGCAAAGGAAGATAGGTGCTCCCCAGCAGCAGTGTAGGCTTCCCTCAGCTTCCCTGTCAGACATCACCTTTCCAACCTGCACCTCTTGGCCTTGCTGTGTAACCCCTCAAACCTCCAGCCAAAGCATAAAGAGTCCTTTTCCAGACCATGCAGGAGGGCATAAACCCAATGGAGTTTTGATGGGCAGAAGATATGAGCAGCTTGAGAAGCTGATGTGGGTCAAGGGGACCCTGACAGGACCTGGAGTTCCAAGAAAGGGACTTGGAGGGAGTTTGCAGCATGGTCAGGATGGCAAAGGAATTCCTGCATCCTGAATACAGCTTCCCAGCTGTGTGAGAGTGAGAAGGAAACCCAGAACATAGTTAAACACCAAGATTCAGCTCGAGATTTTTCAAGCCCTTGGGGCTTGGCCAGACTATAAAGGCCTGGGTTTGGGAGCTGGAGTGCAGCTGGTGCTCCCCAGTGAGCAGGGCTGCCAGCAGCATGGGTCGCCTGGGCACAGCTCCCCAGGGGACCACAGGGAACATGGCCTTGCAGTCTTTGGGTGTTTCAAAGTACTGAGGGATACCGAGTCCAGCCTTGGGGTCCTGTGTGCATCCACAGCCAGGAAAGCACTATTGTTGAGCAGGACAGACTCTGAGCCCGTGGGCAGGCGAGGCAGGGCTGAGAGGGTCTGCCTCTGAGGTGTGCTGAATTCAGGTGGTTCATGGACACGTGGTCCCTGTACCAGCAGATGGGCTGTGTGGGCAGGAGACTATCAGCACGGTGTGCCTGACCTTTGCCCTTTGCAGCATGGGCATTGTCCACGGCTAATCTGGAGCATCACCTGTGCTGGCATGGGGCATGATGCTGGTGGGCTGTGTGGCTGCATGAGCCATGCTGTGGAGGGCACTCCAGGCAAAACAACACTGGCATTGTCCATGGCAGATCTGGAGCATCACCTGTGCTGGCATGGGGCATGATGCTGGTGGGCTGTGTGGCTGCATGAGCCATGCTGTGGAGGGCACTCCAGGCAAACGTGTGGGGAAAGTACAGGCGTTTCTGTAGCCAGCAGCCTTTTGAGGGCTGTGGCATCATGCTGGAACTTTTCCTTCTGGTCTGGAGAGCCAGGCACCTTGTTCTAGCTATGCTGGTGAGGAGGAGCTGCCTCTGACACGGGCTTAGCTGAGACTTGCCCTCCCGTGATGGCATCAGCTGGGCTGGCAATGCCACCTGCAACCCTCTCTCATGTGCCCACACCCACTTGTAGCTCTGTTTGCCCCAGGGCCAGTGCGTGGTTATGAGGAGGTGAGCATAGGAGGCTGGCAAGTGGCCAAGGGTCTTTATTGCCAGCGAGGTCATTCATTTTATCTCCATGAGGCAGTCCCCCAGAGAGGGGGAGACACATCAAGAGTTCTGGCTTGGCTCCCTGCTGTGCCCATGGGGCTTTGGGGGCTGCAGCTACGCTAGGCATTGGTCACACTGCAATAGGCAGCTGTGCCAGGTCAATCCAGACCTGAAGAGCTGAGCAGCACAGCATCTCTGCCACATGGGACACCGTTGTCGTCCACAGTGATGTCCCCAGGGGCTTCCAGGAAGGGAGTGGCATGGGCCAGCATCATCCTCCAGCCAGCCCCAAAGTGGCATCTCCCCAACTCCTCAATCGTCTTTGCTGGACAGGTTAAGGTATTCCCTGGGTGCTGGCACACAGGTACCACCCTGTGGCTTTTGCCTTGCCCTGCCTGCATACCTTTCTCTGTCCCCTTGGCACCCTGGCTCAGCAGTGACCCTGGGAGCAGGTCTGGCTATGCCCATCGCTATCCTGGTCCCCCCCGGGTTCAGGTGCTGGTTTTGCTCTGCTCGCTGTCCCTCCTGCAGGGCAGTGGGGAGCCCCCTGGTCATGGACCCCAACAGCATCTGCCGAAAGACAAAGCGTCTGGCGGGGAAGCAGGCGGAGCTGTGCCAGCTGGAGCCGGAGATCGTGCAGGAGGTGGCCAAGGGCACCAAGCTGGGCGTCCGAGAGTGCCAGTACCAATTCCGCTTCCGCCGTTGGAACTGCACCAGCCACAGCAAATACTTTGGCAAGATCCTGCAGCAGGGTAAGGCCAGCGCTTCCTCAGCCTCCCATCTCCCCAAGAGCCTCCAGCCACCCAGTCACACAGCTCCCTGGGGACTCCTGGAGCAGAGTCTGGGCATGCAGACCTGTGCCTCTGTGTGTGTGTGTGTGCAGGGGTTGCTCAGTGCTCCCTGGTGCAGTCACGCCGAGGTTTTACTGCCGGGACATGTCTCCCTGTGTTGTAATGAAGCAATTACCGATGCTCCCAGACAGTGCGGGGCTTCACAAAGCCCAAGAATGCACCCTCGTCTGGCAGTGATTTACTGCTCCCCCTGGGACACCGGGATGTGAAGGGGGAAGTGATCTGGCTGTGAGGCAGTGCAGAGTCGTGAGGAGCTGTCCCTCGCCCCGTGGGTGCCCTGCAGACTGCCCCTCCTAGCCTTGCAATGATCAGGAGAGAGCAGTGCTTTCCCCCTGTCCTTGTGCCCCTGGTCCTTTCATGGGCACCCTGATGTCACCCCAGGTAAGAGGGGCATAGTGGGAGGGATGCATGGGCAGATCCCATCTGTAAGAGATGGGAAAGCCTTGCCACACTCCCCAGGGAGAGACCCGTCTGGCTGGCTAGGGAAGAGCAGGATGCTCAAAGCACGTCGGACTGGAGAGGCACTCAGTGGGTGGTGAGTTTAGTCCTGTCCCTGTTCTCATGTCGATCCCTGTGCTGAAGAAGCGCTGATTGCCTCAGCCTTCACATCTCTTGTTGAGGCAAGTGGGTATGCCCTTGGACATTGCAGGCGTGTTCAGGTCAGCCTCCCTGCAGGCACAGGCAAGGGCAGAGTGCCCTGGGCACCCAGCAGCTGAGGGTACTGGTGAAAGGCAGAGCTGAGGTCCCAGAGGAGACACTGGCTCATGAGAGGACATCAGGTTCACTTAAGAAGCTGATTTGCCAGCGTGGGTTTCCCCCAAACACAAGTACATGCATTCAGTTGAGGGGCAAGAGTTAGGGACCACAAGGGTTGCTTCTGTCTCTAGAGTCAGCTATTATCACACTGGCATTGAGGTGGGTGGGATCTATGCCAGGCAGAGCTCCAGGCTGGGTGTGGGGCTGTGCCAGGATGCCAGGGTCTGATTGGGTGGTGAGTGCATGACGCTGGTGGATGAGTTGTGAAGCACCCAGTGACAGCTTGGGTAGGAGACAAATTTGTCAGGCATGGGGATGCTGAAGGAGCTCCTATGTTCTGTTTGGCCCAGCCTTACTGCTGGGCCAGCGGAGATGAGCAATGCCCTGGTGATTCCAGGAGCCTCTGGCACTCTCAAGACATGTGGCACCCCAACTAGAGGTGTGGAAGTGCCCAGGGCTGCATCATGGGTGTTAGAGGTAGAGAGCTTGCCCTGCACTGAAAGGTGCCAGCAGGCAGCAGTCTTCTGTAAGATGAATTGAATGAACCATCCCAGTATTCTGGGGGGTTCCCTGCTGCCGTCGGAAGGATGTCTCAGTGGGCTCCTGTTCCCAGCCATGGCCTCCTTGGCACAACTGCAGCTCTTCTCCCTTCCCTCCCTGCCGCCTTTGCCAGGCATGGCATGCCAGGGCAGGCTGGCTTAGAGGCAGCCACGTGTCTGGAGGAGCTGTCAGAGGAGTGGCATCCCTCCAGGGCTCTGGCTGGCAGGGTGGCACAGGAACCTCTGCCAGCTGAGGACTGCCTGTTGAGAACTCTGTCAGCCCCAGGCAGGAGCAGGTGGGTGATTGTGTGCCTTATGGGGAGCAGGAGAGCCAGGGCAGGGGACACCCATCCATGGGGTGGCATTGCTGGAAAGCCACCTGTGTGTCTAATTCATGCCAACGACACTGAGGATCAGGTGCTGCATGGGCTTGTGATGGACCCCCTCATGGAGCTGGTGCCCCTGAACCTCTCTTCTCACGGATCCCCCAAGTCAGAGTGCTGGAGATGAAGGGTTGGGGCACACTGTGAGTGTCACCACCTTGCACCAACCCTACCGTGGCATTTGGGTGGGCAGAGATTTGCCTGGCATAGGAGGGGGGAAGCACAGGAGCCGCTGGAGCAGGGTGCCGCACCCCCACTGCCAGAATCCCCTGCTGGCTGCGGCTGCGAGCGGCAGGTCCGGGCAGGGGAAAGATGCTTGGAATTCGTGTCCCGGAGCAGAGAGAGACAGGAGCAAATACTAATAATAAATAATCCTGCAGGGTGGAGGCTATGCCAGTGGAGGGAGGGGGGGCAGGCAGCCGTGGGGGAGGGCAGGCAGCACAGCTTCATCATCACTGCCACCCTGCAGAGGGCTGAGTGCCACCCAGGGTAGGTGTCCAGCTCAGCACTTCTCTCCAAGTCCCAAGCCTGCATTTGGGGATGGGATTTTTACTGCTTGGTGGGACATATCAGGGGCTTGTGAGGAAGCTGTGGGTACCACCTGATCACTCAGGACTCCCCCTACCCTCTGAGCCACTCTTTCCTATGGGAGAGCACCATCCTTGCAAGGGGAGGCAGGAGATTTGTTGCCCCTAGGACCCTGTGCCTGGAGAGGGGAGAGGGAGAAACACTGACAGGGCCTGGCCATCTCCCAGATCCTGCGTATCTGCTTGCAAGAGAGATCTGTCCAAGGCAGTCTGCTCATGGGTGGGTACAAGGGAACAGCACTAAGCACAGAAGAGAAGGTCCAAGCCTCCACAGGGTGTTGCTGGGGGGGATGCTTTGCTCACAAGAGCGTTTGCCAGAGCAGACTTTGCATCCTAGCACTGTTCCTTCTCCTGCAGATATCCGGGAGACAGCCTTCGTGTATGCCATCACGGCCGCTGGGGTGAGCCACGCCATCACGCAGGCCTGCAGCATGGGGGAGCTGCTGCAGTGTGGCTGCGAGCTGACCCGAAGCCGGGCGCCCCCTTCGCCCACGGCAGGTCCAGGCACAGAGGGCACGGCCTGGGAGTGGGGGGGCTGTGGGGATGATGTGCAATTCGGCTATGAGAAATCTCAGCAGTTCATGGATGCCAAGAGCAAGAAAGGCAAAAATGACATCCGAGCTCTTATTGACCTGCACAACAACGAAGCTGGGCGCTTGGTAAGACCCCCCACACTCCCTGCCCTCCACAAGCATCACCCCCCCCACCCCGCCCCGTGTTGCCCCACCCAACTCAACCTTCCACCTTTATCTCCCCCAAGCCATGATCTACACAAACATTTGAGCGAAATATGGACACCAAAGGCCTTTGCAGGTGCTTTGGAAACCTCCCGTGCCTCCCCCCAAGCAGCCTCCCCAGGGCAGGGCAGGGCAGGGCAGCACCGAGAGGCAGGGCTTTGACCGGGGGTGCTGGGCAGGGCTGTGGGGGACGGAGGGCTGAGCATGGTGTCTCCTCCTCAGGCGGTGCGCAGCTACATGAGGACAGAGTGCAAGTGCCACGGGCTGTCCGGCTCCTGCACGCTGCGCACCTGCTGGCGGAAGATGCCGCACTTCCGCGAGGTTGGGGACCGCCTGCTGGAGCGCTTCAACGGCGCTTTCAAGGTGATGGGCGGCAACGACGGCAAAACCCTCATCCCCGTGGGTGACAACATCAAACCTCCAGACAAGCAGGACCTCATCTACTCAGCCGACTCGCCTGACTTCTGCTCAGCTAACCGTAAGACGGGCTCACTGGGCACCCGAGGCCGCGTCTGCAACAGCACAGCCATGGACACTAGTGGGTGCGACTTGCTGTGCTGCGGGCGAGGGCACCGGGACGAGACGGTGGTGCTGGAGGAGAACTGCCTTTGCCGCTTCCACTGGTGCTGCGTGGTGCAGTGCCGCAAGTGCTCTGTCCGTCAGGAGCTCAGCCTCTGCGTCTGACGGCCTGGGAGCAGGCGAGGACAATTTGGAGTGCCACCCTCAGGCTCACACCGTGGCCCCTCTGCGACAGAGACAGGTCGAGGAAGCGGCAGCGATGGCATGGGTGAGCCCAGCTCTGTGCCCTGGGGAGTCCCAGCTTTCCCAGCGGACAGCATGGGGCTGCCTGGCACCCCCGTGGTTCCCACAGTGGGGGCTGTGGGCACAGAGCTCCCTCTAATAAAGCTATTTAAAGCTGGTGTGGCACAGCGCTTCCTGGGGAGGGCAGGGAAGCGCTGCCGCCGTGCTGGGCTGTGGCTGCCTGGAGAGCTCTCCTGCCCTGGCCCTGAGTCCCAACTAGCTGAACTCCCTCCAGCCTCTTGTTGGTGCTTGGGATCCATGACAGAGCCTGGCTCATTTTTCATCCACTCTGCTTTTCTCCACAGTTGTAGAGCCAGGAGATGAGTGTGGATGAGAGCAGGGGCTCTCCTGCCCCACTCTGCAGCCCCCCAGGCTGGCTGGGTGCTCTCTTCCCATCATCCACGGTCACTGTTGCTTGGGAATGTCAGTTTGTGTCCTGTTGCCATCTGACCTAGGCTGCTATGGTGACCTGCAGTCCCTCAAGCAGGATGTGTGGCTAGCTGCTCTGACCTCATGGTGATGGGCTGTGAGTTTCTTCCAGCTACCCTCTGGTCTTGTCACTTTGTCTTCAGCCTTTGCTGCTGCAGAGTCTGGCATGGAGAATCCCCACATGGCGTTGATGCTGATGGCCTGATGGCGTGCCAGGCATCCACTTGGCGTGCCATAGGCAATATGCAGCCTCACCTGGCTGGCAGGGTGCCAGGCATGTCTTGGTAATCTGATCAGTTTGTGCCCCTTGTAGGCAAACACAGAATGAGGAGCAGCCTTCCTGGCTGCCCACAGGGCAGGCTGCCATCGCTCTCCTCCAGAGGCTCCAGGGATCTCTGAGGGGGTCCCTTCTGTGCTGCAAGGAGTCTGCAGGAACTGGTTTCTCCAGCTGTACCTAGCATGTGGGTTTAGGTAACCGCAGAGGAGAATGTGTGTGCACAGCTTCCAGGCAACTGTCAGTGTCACAGTGGTCAGAGGACTGACCCCTTGAGGGCTGTCAGCAGTCAGAGCCTGGGCAGAGAGGTCCGTGCCTCTCTTCCTACCCTCCACACCTTAGCAATGCAGAGTAGAGGGGCTTTGCCTGTCTACTCTTCTTTGAAAGTGCTACCAGGGCTCTTAGTCAAGGCAGGCAATGTCCTGCTCCCTGGGCAGGCAGGGCAGAAGGAGAACTGACAGTCCTGGGCACCCTGCATGACAAGGGGAGCTGCGGTGGGATGCTGTTGATGCCCATTAGTGAGTTCCTCTTTACTCACCCTTGGACAGCAAGCAGGGAAGGGCAGGGGAAGCAAAGCCCTGGTGAACCATTAACTTGGCACAGAGACTGTTGAGGTGGGAGCCTCTGAATCTGTCAGCTGCAAAGTCCCTCCTGGCTGGCTCACATCAGTGCTGAAAGAGGGGAGGCACACAGGGCTCCCAGGAAATCCCAGCCACATGCCAGCCTGCTCAGGGAACACATGGGTGGGTGTGAGTGGGGCTAAGTGGGTGCTGGTGAAGGTACTTGTGCACACAGGCATCTCAGTGTGTGTGCACAGGTAACAGGTCTGTGCATGTGCACAACCATATGTGTGCGTGTGAGCTGGTGTGAGCCCCCTGTGGGTGTGAGCACCAGCTGGCCACTTGTCTGCATGAGTAGGCACACAGGGCAAATTGTCAGCCTGTGGGTGCCAGGGACCCTTTCCCCACGTGTGTCTGTCTGCAAGCTTGTTTGCTCGTGGCTTGTGAAGGTATGGCTGTGAAAGGGATGCTCTGTATGGGTGCTGAAGGGCTCTGCAAGAGGTGCAGAGTCATAGAGTCATAGAATCAAGCAGGTTGGAAGAGAGCTCCAAGCTCATCCAGGCCAACCTAGCACCCAGCCCTGGCCAACCAACCAGACCATGGCACTCAGTGCCCCAGCCAGGTTTGGCTTCAACACCTCCAGGCACAGACACTCCATCACCTCCCTGAGCAGCCCATTCCAATGCCAATCACTCTCTCTGACAGGAACTTCCTCCTCACAGCCAGCCTAGACCTGCCCTGGCACAGTCTGAGACTGTGTCCCCTACTTCTGTTGCTTCTTGCCTGGCAGCAGAGCCCAACCCCACCTGGCTACAGCCTCCCTGCAGGCAGCTACAGACAGCAATGAGCTCTGCCCTGAGCCTCCTCTGCTGCAGGCTGCACACCCTCAGCTCCCTCAGCCTCTCCTCACAGGGCTGTGCTCCAGGCCCCTCCCCAGCCTTGCTACCCTTCTCTGGACATGTTCCAGTGTCTCAACTTCTCTCTGGAATTGAGGGGCCCAGAAGTGGACACAATCTGTGTGCTGGGAGATATAGAAACCCACTGCATAGGCTGAGCAAGTGCCCTTGGATTAGAAACACTGAACACATCTTAAGTCCAAGGTTGCCCATCTTGCTTAAGCAAAATCCTCCTCTGAAATCTACCTCAGTTTCCCCACCATGAACTGCTTCATGCTCCTGGCTGCATCGATATAGCTCTGGATGTCTTAATCAGATAAACCCTGAGGAAGAAAAAGTAGTTCTTTTGAGTAAGGGGTCCAATCTGTGTCCTCTCCCAAATCGCAGCTCCTGAAGGCTGGAGAGCACAAAAGCCAAAACTATGGAGAAGAAAGAAGATAGAAAATGGAGCTAGTGCAGGGGCAGGGAGCTCTCTCCTGGAGAGAGGCACATGGCCACTGATTTTGA